>NC_063234.1:3350451-4012268 GCF_020740725.1 Corvus hawaiiensis
TTGGTCTCCAAAATGCTTAATAAACAGGGCAAATACCCCATTTAAACCTGGGTCTCCCTCAGCTTGTGACCCACCTGAAAACAACCCCACCCAGGCAGGAGCAGTGGCCCCGGGGCAACAAACCCCAGTTCCCTGCTGGAGGGAGAGCACTGGGGAGGGTGTTTCCCATCCTGACAGGATTTACCTGCAGTGAGAGGGACCTTGGTTAAAATTCCCATTCTCACCAGCCCAGGTTCCCTTGCCACCACATTTTTAGCTGCTTCAAGGCGAAGCTTTTTGGATGAAAACCAAGAAAACTTGGCCAAAAGTTCCTGCTGGGTGTACCTGTGACTTTCTCTGTCTGCTTGGGGCTTAAAAATGATGAGTGGCCACAGGCAGCACCCACTGGGTCCCCTCAGTTTGTATCTGTTGTGGATCCTGGGTGGGGAGGAGGAGGAGGAAGAGGAGGAGGAGGAGAAGGAGAAGGAGAAGGAGAAGGAGAAGGAGAAGGAGAAGGAGAAGGAGAAGGAGAAGGAGAAGGAGAAGGAGAAGGAGAAGGAGAAGGAGGAGAGGGGAAGGTTGAGGGGTCACTCCCTCAGCAATCCCAGACTCAGATCCCCAAGCCTGAGGCACTCACCCTCTCATCACCTGTGAGAGCTCCCCAAGTGCTGCTTTCTGTGTGCTGAAAGATCCCTTCTGTCACAGCCCGGGGCCCCGAGATCCCAAGAGCAGCGTTGTCAGCTCCCAGCTAGAATTTGTTTTGCCCAAACACCAAATTTCTGCACCGAGGGCCAGTAACAACGTGATAGTGGAGAGCAAACAGCTGGTCCTCAAGAGACAAGAGGAGTTATCCTTAAATGAGCTTCTAATAATAATTCTTCCTTGTTCTATTAATTGATGCTCGGCCTTTTAAAAAACCTGCTACCTGCAAATGAATATTTTGCCAAGTGCTAAAGCATTTTTGTTTTCTGCTGCAAAATACAAAAATATGCTTTTATAATTTATTTAGGAGAGCTTTTATTTCTTAATCTTTTTACTTTGAGTTGCTGTACCTGTGGTTTGAGACTGTGCTTAGCTTTGTCCATATGAGGCCATTAAATCCCCTTAAATCACATGAATATGTTTTGGGCTACACACTGGTGAAAAATGAGGAATATGAATAAGCATTTTTAAGATCGTGACCTCAGTTTTCTAAAGAAACAAAGGTTGGTAAGCGATGGTTTGTACCTCCACTCATTTTATTTCTAGGATATGACTTCTTTTTGTTTGTGCTCCTGGATTTTTCGGATCCATCTTTGTGTGCAGGATTCTTCCCTCAGCTCACTGGCAATTTCTTTAAATGATGTAAAAACAAAGGCTGAAATAAGAGCTGAGTTTGGGCAGATCCAGTACGACTCACACTTGGTTTGGTTACTTTGCTTTGACTCTGCTCCAGTGCAGATCTGTCTGCTCTAGCAACTTGTTCATGGCTTTATTTTTTACCCAAGCTTGCCCTGGTTTGGAACATAAGACAATTTATGCATTCTGAGCAGAACTGAAAATATTTTCCATGCGTTATAACAGTGACTCCTCAGCTGCAGCGTGGGTCATGCAGAGCCCGGCGTGTTAAGGATGCCAGAATCTTTGTAACGTTATTCCTGAGAGGCAGGGAAATCAAGGCTGCTTTCTTGCTTCCCTTCCTTTCTTATTTGTGACACGAACCATGGCTGCTCACTCCCAGGGAAGATCTCTGTGGTTTTGGGTGATCTCACATCAATCTGAGATTCTTAAGGGCAGTTCTCAGGCTCTGGGAGTGCTCGTAGGGCAGAGTTTTAACCTGACCTCTCATAACTAAAGATCATGTTTTGCTCTCAGGGCTGAACAGAGTGATCCTGCTGCCTGGAACCTGCTCCTGAGCAGGGCAGCTCAGGCCTTTTGCTACAGGATAAGTTGGGGACATTAAAAAAGGATTAATTCAGTTTGTCCACATCAAAAACAGGGACAAAAGCAGCCATGAGAAGATGACCTGAAGTGGAGATGTGTGGTTGAAGTCCCAGGGCTGTGTTTTGCAGGGCCTGAGGGCTGAGGCTGGGATCAGATGTCCCCAGTGCCAGGAGTGGGAGTGCAGGTTTTGCTTTGTCACAGCCCTCTGATGGTGCTGGATCCACAAGTGCTCCTTCCTCAATCCAGGCCTCCCTCTGCCTTCATCCCGAGGGGACAGGAGCCACCTGTGGTGGTGGTGGCCTTGCGCCCGCGGCAGCAATTTGGGACCTCCGGCTCTGCAGCCCCCCAGCTTGGCATGGGCTGGTGGGGAGGCTGGAGGGCACCCCTGGCACCCCAAGAGCAATTCACAGAATCAGGGAATGGTTTGGGTTGGAAGGGACCTGAAAGCTCATCCAGTTCCATGGGCAGGGACACTTCCCTCTAGCCCAGGGTGCTCCAAGCCCTGTCCAACCTGGCCTTGGACACTTCCAGGGATCCAGGGGCAGCCACGGCTTCTCTGGGCACAGAAACTCCTCACACGCCTCTTCCTCCTGCTGGGAAGGGGCCCTGTGCCTTTCACCCTGCTGGATGCAGCTTTCCCATCCTGGGAGCGGGATTGAAAAATCCTGTGGGATCGTGTCTTTGGGTGCCTGTCCCTGTGGAATAAAGGTCACCTGTGGACACGCCTCACTCCCGTCCCGGCCCCTGCTCTGTGCAGGGCAGCCACGGCCCCTCACTCAGCGGCTCACGGTGGAATTCCTCCGGGATAATGGACTGCGGAAACGGGAGTCGCTCAGCTGGAGCCACATGTTGTGCTGAGAGCATCCCGGGGCCGGGGATAGGGATAGGGATGGGGTGGGATGGGGACGGGGAAGGGGAGAGGGATGGGGAGGGGGATGGAGGTAGGCATGGGGATGGAGACAGGGCCGAGAGCAGGTCCGGGTCCGGGGATAGGGATGAGAATGGGGATGGGGGCAGGGATGGGGACGGGGATGAGGATGGGGATGGAGTCAGGCGCGTTCCCGCGGGGGCTGCCCCGGGGAAGGTGAGCCGGGGCTGCGGGGGCGGTGGGACCGGGGGATGCTGGGCTCTGCCCGCGGGTCCAGCCCTGCTGGGAAGGTTGGACAGGGCTGACTCGGTGCTGTCCCGCGGTACCGAAGTGCCGCCCGCGGGAGGCGCAGCGCCAGCGCCCGCGGCCGCCTAATTCAGTAAGTGCTGGGTGCCCGCTTTGTTTGTGTGGAGCTCGCAGCCCTATTGATGTCAAGCAGGCTGTTAAAAAGCATAATGACATGGCATTAGAGACCCCGAGAGCAATTAACAGGCTGCTTAATTAGCAAAAGGAATTAGAATTTGAGTGGCTGATCTTTGCTTAAAGACTTGTAAAAAAGCTGGAGCAGTTATCTGATTATGCATTGATCGCACGGCTAACCCTGTCCTTGGGTAATTCTCGTCCCTCCATTGTGGCCTGTGAATATACAACTGTTTAAATATTCTGACCTGCCCCGGGAGCTGGAGGGGAGCAGCGCTCGGGGGGCTGGGGAGGGCGGCCGGGGGTCCCCGCCTGGGCAGGGGGCTGGGGCTGAGGGTCAGCACACGGGGCTGGGAGGACCGAGGTTCGGCCGTGGCAGCAGGGGTGTCCCGGCAGCCAGAAGAGCTAAAAAAGTGTCTAAAAAAGAGCTGCAAAAATGGAGAAGGGTCTGGAGGGGCCACACGAGGAGCGGCTGAGGGTGCTTGGTGCGTTCAGCTGGAGGAGAGGAGGCTGAGGGCAGAGCTCAGGGGGCTGCAGCTTCCTCACAAAGGGTAGCACTGATCTCTGCTCCCTGGGACAGGGACAGGACCCAGGGAACGGCTGCAGCTGGGCCAGGGCAGGGTTAGGTTGGATTTTGGGAAAGGTTCTTCCCCTAGAGAGTGCTGGGCACTGCCCAGGCTCCGCAGGGAATGGTCCCGGCCCCGAGGCTGCCAGAGCTCCAGGAGCGTTTGGACAGCGCTGCCAGGGATGCCCAGGCTGGGGCTGTTGGGGGATCTGTGCAGGGCCTGGATTGGACTGGATGATCCTGTGGGTCCCTCCCAGCTCAGGACATTCCATGGTTCCCTGTGCCTGGGCAGTGGCCAGGCCGGGTGCGTGGCCAGCCAGGTGGCACCTGCGTGTCACTGCCAGCAGGGCCATCCCTCGCCCATGGGGGGCTGTGTTCCAAGGATCTGGGCACCGGCAGGACCCCTCCGGCAGGGCAAGGGGCTGGTGTGGGATGAGGAGGAGAGGGAATGGATCAACTAAAGCGAGTTTCTCCCCACGACTGAGCTGGGGCGGGTGGGGATGGAGCCCCCAGGGGTGCCTGGCCACTCTCCCTGCTCGGCTGCTGGCAGCCAGAGGAGCCTCCAGGGATGGATTTTTACACAAACACGCTCCCACTGCATTGTTTGCTCTGCCTGCCGTGGGGTTTGAGTGACTCCGAGTGCCTCCTGACACTCTCCCTCCTCAAATAATTGTGGGATAGCAGCCGGAGCGGGAGCAGGGGAGGGCTGGTGGGGAAGGGGAGAAACGTGGGCACCCCAAAGTGCTTGTCTTTATTTCTGGGGTGTGTGCAACAAAACAAACACTTTTAAAGAAAAGGAAACAGACCAGAGGAAAAAGCAAGTTATAAACCCTCCGTGCTGCTCTGAGAGCACTTCAGGGGCGGTGCTGGGGAAGGTCAGAGCCACTGCTCACGGAATTTCTCTGGCTGTAACGTGGATGTGACACCTGCCTGACCTTGCTGTGCTTTTGGCAGGTGCTTCCCTATTACTGCGTGGCACCGAGTTATTAAAAAATCCATTAACGCCTGTGTTTGAACTCGCCAGTAGTCCACCTTCCCCAAATTCTTTTTCGCACTCTTTTTCTTTCATATTCTCTTTGCTGCACATAATTTTTGGCGTATTGGGAAGATATAATTTCCCCACTTCTCGATGCAGCAAACATACAATTTTTTACGGATTTGTGCGAGTGAGGAGAGCGAATTAACCTTTCCAAGGCAGGGAATTCTGCTGGAGCCAGTAGAGTTTTCATTGTTTTACTCACAGAAGTTTTGTTTGACCCAAGCCTGATTGTGTTTAGTTCCTGTCAATTTTAGTTTGGAAATGCTAGTTCTAAACATAACCACCCAGTCACGAAAAGGCCACCATTGTTTATTGTTTTCCTTTTAATAATCTTATTTTTTCCTGTCTTCTAGATGGTTACAAAGACAACAAAAATCAGCCCCATGCCCCCAGCTTAGTGGATAAAACATCTATAGCAGTTTTTTTCCCTACAGATACTGTCTGGGAGTTGTGCTGTGGGATCCTCTAGCAGTGATCCAAGTTCCAGTGAGAGGCCGATGAGCTTTTAATGCTCTGCAATGAGTAAATTGTGATTTGGGTTACAGTAAATCTCTGCTTACAGGGAAATTATTCTGTAGGGAAATATTTATTGCCTCGCTCTGAGTTAGTGTGAGAGAGATCAAATATGTGTTGTATTTCATGTTGTGTTTCATGCCACAGATTTGACTGAAATATTGGAGGATATTATCAGACTGAACTTAATCAGCTACTCCTTGGCTCAGTGACCCCTCAGATTCCCTCCTTTCACACTTTTCCTGCTGAATGCAGCAGTTTTTTGTTTGTTTGTTGGATTTTTTTTTGAAGTGGGGTGGTTTCTGTTGTTGTCATCTTTGTCTTCGGTTTTTTTTTTTTTTTTTGCCCTTAGAGGTACAAGTCCCTAAAATAGAAAGAGGAGGGAAATGCCTGCCTGCACTCGAGTTTTTCATATCAGGAGGCCGTGTGATGCAATTGCCAGGGAAATTTTGAAGCTGACATTCCAAGGTCTTGATCCAGACGTCAGCTCCATGTAGGCAGAGCTCTGCACTCATGATTTAATTGGGATTTCTTGTGTCTTCAGGGATCTGTCCAGACGGGCACCAGGCTGCTATCAGAGAAAAGCCTCTGTTGCATACAAGCATTTCCCTCATCTTTCTACTTTAATGACATATTTCTCCCAGAAAAACACTGAATCTTTTCCAATAACTGCTAAAGTGTATTTGAAACAAAAAAATCTCATCCCTCCAGAGGCTTCCCTCACTGATAAATGGACTATTATGCTGTCCAGCCAAAGGAGATATTCATATCTCCCCAAAATTGAAAGAACATATTAATAACTGATCTTGTGTCTTAAATAAATTCCACATTAAGTCAGATAAAACATATTTTTAAGGAAAGGAAATGACAAGCCCACATTTGAGACGCATCACTGGGTGAATGAGTGTGTAAAGTTATGCTTGTGTTTAAGCATTTGTGGGATGAAAAATGAACTGCTCCAGGCCTGCTCTTGCTTAAATCCTGGGGAACCTTTGACTTTCTCAAAGCCTTTACCCTGAAGGTAAGCAGAATTTCTGATAAAGCTTTTCCTCAAGGTTGTTTCTGGTCATGAGGAGTTGGTTGTGAGAGGGAGAAGCAAACACCCAGCCCAGTAATACCTGACTCACACCTTTTCCTCCCATGGAATTATTCTGGGTTGTCTCACGCATTTTAACACGGTGTGAAAAGGTTCAAACATTAAAATTTGTATCTGGAGGAAAGAAAACTTGAAAATATCAACGGATGAGTAAATCACCTGATCCTACCTCACTTTGCAGTGCTGGTTTAGTGAGCAGGAACAAACTTCACCCTCAGTGCTTGCGTTGGTGCTGTGTTGCCTCTCTGAGGTCACTCTGTGGCACCGTCCCCCCCCCACGGAAGGGAACAGGAGCTGCCACAGCCCCGAAGCTGCCAGAGCTCCAGGAGAGCTTGGACAATGCTCCTGGGTACAGGGGGGGACTGTTGGGGTGTCTGTGCAGGGCCAGGAGCTGGACTGGATGATCCCTGTGAGTCTCTCCCAGCTCAGGATGTTCTGTGATTCCATAACTCTGTTATGAAATGTTTAAAGCAGACGTTGCAGCTTCTGCTTTTCTCTGAATTGTTTTGCTGTGAATGGCAGGAGGTGGCACATGGCACCTCAGGGCTGCTGCAGGGGCTCAGGGCAGTGTCCTTGTCACCCCCTTTCTCCTGTCACCCCCTTGCTCCTGTCACCTGGCCAGAACTGTCCCAGCTGTGCTGCTCTGCCTGCCCAGCCTGACCTCACCTGTCCTTGCTCCTGCCAGGTGGGGCTGAGCCTCTGAACCCTCCCTTTGGCTGGTCCCCTTATCTCTGCACCTTCAGGGCCAGCCAGGCCACAGCAGAGCGAGTCCTTTTAACTCATCTGGTGATTTCTGTGGGCATAATTTCACAGCACCAGTGAAATCAGCTCCTGGGGCCATCTGGAGAGGGAATGGACAGGCAGTGGTGTTAAAGCTCAGGTTCAGTGGCACAGGAAGGATGTGGCGCTCCTGGAGAGAGTCCAGAGGAGGCACCAAGGTGATCAGAGGGATGGAGCAGCTCTGCCAGGAGGAAAGGCTGGGAGAGTTGGAATTGTCCAGCCTGGAGAAGAGAAGGCTTTGGGATGACCTCACTGTGGCCTTCCAGTGCCTGAAGGAGATGATGAGAAACATGGAAAGAGACTATTTACAAGGACAGGAAAAGGGGGAATGGGTTCAAACTGCCAGAGGAGAGGGTTAGATGGGATATTGGGAAGAAATTCTTCCCTGTGAGGGTGGGGAGGCCCTGGCACAGCGTGCCCAGAGAAGCTGTGGCTGCCCCTGGATCCCTGGCAGTGTCCCAGGCCAGGTTGGACATTGGGGCTTGGAGCAGCCTGGGATAAGTGGGAGGTGTCCCTGCCTACAGCAGGGGGTAGCACTGGATGAGTTTTCAGGTCCCTTCCAACCCAAACCATCCCAGGACTCTGTGATTCCCTGTGGTATTCATTCACTCAGGTGTTTTGTTTCTTTATTGGTTCTTTTTATTAATAGTTGCCCACACACTTTGTGCTCTCTGGGGGAGCAGAGAGAAAAATGGGAGCAAAATTCCAAACAGTACAAGTTTCGAGACAGGAGGGAGGGAATTTAAATTGAGTTGGTGGACTCATGCCGTTGTAGGTAATCTTGACCTAATTAGTCTAATGGAACATAGTCCAGCACTGAGCATCTGCACTCAGATTTTTCAAGAAGTAAAGATTAAATTTAAAGAGATTAGGCAACCTTTTTTTATTTTTTCTTTTTTTTGCCCCCCTCTGCAAGATATTAGCCGTTGAAAAATGACAAAAATGTCCTTAAGCCTCTCTGAAGGAAGGGTGACCAAACAGGCTGCCTTTTGTTTGGGCCTGGAGCTCGCTCGCGAGCGGGGAGAGGTGGTGTCCGGTCACCGTGTGTGGGACCCAGGGACATGACTTATCCATGGCCAGCAAAGCGAATCAGCCCCGGGAATTAGCAGGGAGATTAGGAGTCGGAGTTGCCAGTGCAGCAGGGAAAACACTGGCCACCCACCAGGCCTGCTGGAGAGAGGAGTTTGTGAAAGCTTGCTCTAAACGAGGGGGAAAACCAGGGTGATATCCCCAGGGCCGGTGGGAAGGAGCCCTGGGCTTGCTGTGTAAGCACTGACCTGCTCTAAAGGTGTGGGACAGAGGCCACTTTGGCTTCTGCCTGTTCATGTGGCCTCTGAAACGAACTCAAGTTCCTAAATCTCACCTTTGGGGGTTCTGAGAGCTTCAGACAGGCTGAGAGCCCTGGGGATGTTCAGCATGGAGGAGAAAAGGCTCCAGGGAGAACTTGTTGCAGCCTTCCAGTACCTGGAATGGCTTAAAAATGAAGGAGAGGGGATTTTTATATGGGCAGATAGTGACGGGATTAGGGGCAATGGGTTCAAACTGAAAGAGGGGGAATTCAGGTTGGATATTGGGAAGGAATTCTCCCCTGTGAGGGTGGGCAGGCCCTGGCACAGGGTGCCCAGAGCAGCTGTGGCTGCCCCTGGATCCCTGGCAGTGCCCAAGGCCAGGCTGGACACTGGGGCTTGGAGCAGCCTGGGATAGTGGGAGGTGTCCCTGCCCATGGCAGGGGGTGGCACTGGGTGCGCTTTAAGGTCCCTCCGAGCCCAAACCTGCTGTGATTCTTCAAGACAGGCACATGGAAATGGAAAATTTCTAAAGTGTCTGCATCAGGAAGGAGGTGAAGGTGGTGATTTGGAGATGGCCAGTTGTTAATCTATTAATGTTCAGTTTGAGGGGACAACAGCTACTCAGGAATGTGCAACACTGTGGGGAGTTCAAATGATGATTGTAACTCTCAGTCCATGGTATTGTTCTAAAAATGTGCCTCTTGTTCCTGGCTGGGGCCTGTGTGAGTCCTTTGGACCAAGAATGAAGCAGGACATATCAAACCTGACTTAGAGAGGTTGGATGGATTTTACCATCCCAACCAGTAGAAATAATCAGATTTTCTAATAGTGCTCCTGAATGAATTCTCCTATTGCCTGTCTGTGTTCAGGCATTAGAACCTCAAATCATCCCAGCCAATGCCTACATGGATTTTTTTTTTAACATATGGTGATTTTCATAGATTTATTTTGGTTGATTTGGGTTTTGAGGGCTGGCATTAAACAACACCAGCATCTGAGGATCACTGGTAATTAGAGGGGTTGTATTGCCTGATAGGAGCCAGGTATTTCCATGTTACCTACAATCCCCCGAAGAGGTGAAGCACAGAACTGCAGCACAGCTATTTTTCAAATTTCAGCAGAAACAATGAGACAGAAACAGGCAACCTGAGCCTTCCTTTTACCTGCTGGTTAAAAATAAGCTTGATTTCCTTTTCCCTGAAATGAGAACCTCAGAGAAATATCTCAAAGTATTTTACCTCTCCCTGCTCCATCCCTGCTGATGATCTTCAGACCCTGGCAATCAGAAAATGCAGCAGCCCTGGCTGCAAACTTAGTTCTCTGCTCATTCCTTTCTCTGCTTTGTTTTTCCTGATTTGAAATTTCAACCCTTCGGAGAGATTTAAATTCTAGAAATCGTTGCATACAACAAAAAAATCTCAGGTGTACTTTACACCGCTCCCTCAAATTCTCTCCTTGCAAAAATATTGGCTGTTTTCTGCTTTACTGATCCTGCTAGACTGGGGTATGATGTCTGCCATCATATCCCAAAAATATATATGGCAGTGGAGTGGAGGCACTCAGTGTGAGGCTGTGCTGTCCAGAGAAAGGAGAGCTGCTCTGCCAGAGATAAATTCCCTGTGAGATGTTTGTTGTTGGGAGGTGTTGATGTGAACGTCAAGGTTATGGCATGGGGACGACACCCTGCTCAACAAACCTGGGGCCAGTGCTGGCCCCAGCTGCTGTCACTGGTTCCCAGTAGCTCATTATTGAGACAAGTGACCTGGGAGGCTTCTAGGAATGGTTTTGAACATGTTTAATCTCTCAATTTTGTAGGTTTTGGTTCGCTTATCTGCATAGCTTTGAGCTTCCAGGCTCTGTTGGGCCACGAGCAAAGCAAGAGTGTCTCAGTTAGGTCAGAAAGTGTTGTTAGTTGTTAAAAAGCTGGTGAGAAACCCTCTTGATGTAGCAGATTTTGTGGGACCTGGAAAGATTTTAGTTATCCCAGATTGTTTTAAGGCTCTGTCTTCTAAGGTGGGAAGGTTGTGAGACCCTGAGCACTGCACCCACAGTCCCACAGGTGAATTCCCACCTGTGCCTGCTCTGCCCCAAAATTTATCAGTGCAAAAGAACAAGGAGTATTCACAGCACCTTTATGAAGTCCTAATTCTATCAGCAGGGTTTTCTTTTTTATTAACAAGCCCCTTGACTTTGAAGCCTCAGCTCAAACACTCCTTGACCTTTCCAAGTGAATCGGCGAGACACCGACCATGTGAGGTGGGTCATATGGAACAGATTTAGATACAAACTCATATCATCCCACCAGAGGAATGCAAAGTCCCTCGCGATCCCTTCCACAAAGCTGCATCATGTGTGTGAGATAAATCCAAGGGACACAAGGGGCTGCCAGACAGCCCAAAGGACAATAACTTTGCTATCTCAAACCAAACAGGCAGCGCTGCCCGCAGATTTCCCGCTTAAAGGTGCAGCAGCTTCTCCCCTGCCACTGGGAATTGCTGGGTGAGGGTGTCAGGCGGTGGAAGGAACAGGGATTTGTTGCTGGTTTGGGTCTGTGGTGGTCTGGCAAAATGTGTAATCATGAGCATGAAGGTGTCTCTGGGAAGCTGTGCCAGGTTTTAAGAGGTTGGAAGCATTAAGTTCAACTTTTTTCTGAATCTCAGAGCATCCTAAAAGAAGCTTCCACCAGCTCTTGTTTTATACAACAAATCTACAAGAGTGACAAGGGCTTGGCAGAGAGTTTGGAGGTGAATTTTCTCCTGTGCTGAAATATGACCTCTCATAAAGGAGAGGTTACGTGAGAGGTGTCCTGTGCTGAGAAATGCATCTTACAGGCCTAAAGGAAACATACCTCATGGGCCTGAGGGAAATACATTTTATGGGCCTAAGGGAAACACCTCTATCTGCCCAAAAAGAAATACACCTTATGGGTCTAGGAGAAATACATCTCTCAGGCCTAGGAGAAACACATCTTATGGGTCTAGGAGAAATACATCTTATGGGCCTAACAGAGGCACGTCTCACAGGCCTAAGAGAAATGCATCTTACAGGCCCAAAGAAAACACATTTTACAGGTCTAAAAGAAACTCATCTTATGGGCCTAAGAGAAACATCTTAAGGCCTAAGGAAAACACATCTTACAGGCCTAAGAGAAACACATCTCCCAGGCCTAAGGGAAATACATTTTACAGTCCTAGGGAAGTATAAACCCGTGACAACTGCTCAGCTGGGCTGTGGAGCAGAGGAGACAGAGCGGGAGCTGGAGAGGTTCAAAGCACCATCCAGTTCAGTGCTCCAGGTGTGCAGGGAGAGATGTGGATCCTCAGAATGTCCCCAAAACCTGGCCCTGTTTTGGGATGTGCTGCCTGTGTAACTCCTCTACACAAAACCTCTCTTTTTTAGGGGCTCAGTTGAGGGATGGGGCAGCTCTTGTTCATTTGTCATCATCTCGTTTGTTTTGGTGACACTGAGTAAAGATTCTTCAGATTTCAGAAAATCTGCTGAGGAAATACAGCTATTATTTATTATCTTACTCATTCCCAGTCTATTAACAGGAAGAACATCTTTAAACCTTTAGGCAGCAGTTCAGCTGATGGGGACAATTTCCTGCTGTCTCACTTTGTGCAGGAGGAGCTGCTTCAGCAGGAAAGGTTGACAGTCTGCAGGCCCTGGTGATTAAGACATTTTTCCCCAGTGAAAAAAGGAAATGACATCTTCCCTTGGGAAGGGGAGGAGGAGCTACACAACAGAAAACCATTATGGTCACCTTGTGCTGCTCCTTTTGATGGAACCCACAAATCCAGCAGACAGAGATAGTGCTGAAGGCTTTGACAGAGGCAAAGCTTGAGGCAAACCCACTCTTTAGCGTTTTATTTGACACTGTGACTGTGCAAGCACTTCCCTGCTCAGTCTCAAGGTCCTTTATGAACTCTCCTCTGAATTTCCCATGGATTTTTAAAGGAAGAATAGATGTCTAACACCAGTGGTGTGTCCGAAAACCCAAAATGTGATGCCCAAATGACATTTAGGCACTGAATAACAGCTGGAGTTTCCTGAAGATGTGGGTATGCCCTGGGTGTGGACTTCTGTCGGAAATCCAGCCACCAGTGAGGACCACCGGGGCACAGCCCTTGGGCAGCTGGGATCCTGTAGGGAATGCCGAACTCTGTGACCTGTTTTTTACTGGTGAAAAGTAGGAAAAACTGAACATCAGGCTTGAGAGACGGAACTTTGCAAGTTTAGTTTGAATCATAGAAAGTTTGGGTTAGAAGAGACCTTAAGGGTCATCTCTTTCCAACCTCCTGCCATGGGCAGGGACACCTTCCACTAGCCCAGGCTGCTCCAAGCCCCAATGTCCAGCCTGGCCTTGGACACTGCCAGGGACCCAGGGGCAGCCACAGCTGCTCTGGGCACCCTGTGCCAGGGCCTGCCCACCCTCTCAGGGAAGAATTTCTTCCCAATATCCCACCTAAACCTTCCCTCTTTCAGTTTGAACCCATTCCCCCTTGTCCTGTCACTCCAGCTCCTGGTTCAGAGTCCTTCTTCCTCCTCTGTAGCCCCTTCAGACCCTGGAGGGTGCTCTGAGGTCTCCACACAACCTTCCCTTCCCTTCTCCACGATGAACATTCCCAGCCCTCTCAGCCTGGCTTTGTAGGGGAGGTGCTCCAGTGCCCTTGGGAACTTTGTGGGCTCCTCTGGGGTTGCTCCAACAATTCCATGTCCTTATCTTGGGGGCAGCAGAACTGTTTGCAGTATTCCAGGTGGGATCTCACGAGAGCAGAGCAGAGAGAATCCCCTTCCCTGACTCCCTGAGAGGTGTCAGGTGCTTGAGCAACCTCATTCTTCATTCCCTTATTTCCAAGCTCTTTCCTTCCAAGTGCTTTTGCCTTAGGACTCCACAGCTCTGACCTCCAGCACCAACATTAGACCTTTAATTACGTCTGCCAGACAAATGTGTCACCTTCAACTTATTTTAGTGGTGTCTGAGCCTCCCTGGGCCAGGGTGCTGGGAGGTTCAGGGCTGACAGTGCCCTGAGCACGGAGCATTTGAAGCTGTTCCTTGCCTAATCACCCCTGTAAAGGTGGTGCTTTGCCCTTAAATTAATCAGCAGGGCTTGTATTTAAGCAACAATGATACCTGTATTTTTTTTTTTTCCCTGAGATTACAGACCTCTCTCTCATCCATGGTAAGCTGGATTCTGCTGTTTATCTGATTTGTGGGATTTTAATAAGTTTGGCCTGCACGAAAGTAAACATGTGCTTGACCTTGAGCAGAACAGAAGAGGAGCTAAAGCCCCTGTTGGTGTTGCTGACAAAGCAAACGGTTTAAACATGGAAATCAAAATTCTATTTCCCTTCAGTATTTCTCCTGGTTTTAGTTAAGCTACGGCAGAAGAAAAATACAGCTTGGGCTACATCTGCACCAATCCTCAGATTATTAATATTCCTATTAAAGAGCAATGAGGATAAAGAGCAAATGGGCAAGAATAGGAATTTCCTTTTCTTGCTGGCACTACGGTATAAAACATTATTAAGATGATTTGTTAAATAATAGAAAGGGTTTTTCATTTCCTAATTTTCCAGCTGCAGCTAAAGCTATCTCCCGGCAACCCGCTTCTCATTCCTTAATATTTAGACTTATGGACCAATTTGAGAGTATTTTCTTTCCTGCTATGATTAATGCTCCTGTGAAACAATGTCATCGCCAGCCATCCACCTACCCTGTCAGCCTGGCATCAGCCTGGCTGTGCTCTGCTGTAATTTATGGCTTCAGCCAGTAATTTGCAAATCTAATGTTGGGGAGGCTATGAGGATGTGAAATTTGAATGCTTTCCCCTGATTTGGTAAATATCTCCCCCATTAGTGAAACAAATGGCACAGGGATCAGACATCATCTCCAAGGCTCGATAAATATTTTATCAGCCATAATGGAAATTGTCAAATTGATCTAATTGTACAATACGTTATCAACAAGATATCAAAGTTGGACATGGCCTCTGCCCTTGTCTATCATTTGCAGGCTTTTGTCTTCGATTGCCTCTTCCTGGGAGGAAAGTAGGGAAGTGCAGAGTTCATTGCAAAGTAGGGGCAATAACAGAGCCACTGAATATCCATTTAGAAGATAAATTCTGGAGAAATAATTAACTCTCCCCTGCTTGACTATAAAGTAGGACTGCAGAGGGTTCATGTAAATCTCCCAAATGGGAACTGGGATTTTTATGTTGAACCCATATCCATTGATCTCATACATAAAGGGAAATTATCCATCACGGATACTGCTTTTGGGGGAACATTCATGGCTTTGTTCCTTTAAGAAGAGGCTGAATGGATTCAAAAGCGAATTTTAGTTGTCTGGCAGCAGCTAGGGGGATGATTTAATTAATTTATTTTTAAAAATTTACGAGTAAAATGACCTGACTTTAGCTAAAATTAAATGTAATTATTAGTCTGCTTGCAAATGGTCAGCCACAGGAAATCCAAAGTTGTAAATAATGAAAGATTTATTTGCATGTCTGATGTTAACAAGATAAAAGTAGAAGACTTTGCCACGTTAATATTCATTCTTGTAGAGTTGACTTGTTGAACCTCAGCCTATAGAGATGCTTGATTTAACAGAGCAGTTTACAGATATTTTGGGAAATTTTTGGGGGGGAGGGAGTCCCATCCACTAATAGAGAAAAACCCATTTACATAAAAAATGCTGGGGACAATTTCTCATTTCAGAATTCCCTGAAAAGTAAAGAGGGGAGAGGGTTCCTCTGCTTGGGAGAGTGAGAGAAGAACCGGGATGTTCCCAGTCCCTGTTCTCTGCAGCAGATCCAACCAGGCAGCCAATATCCTGAGGGGTTTGGAGGCAACTGGAGTCTGATGGAGTAAATTCCTGATATTTCTCAAGGTGGAAAGCCCTGTCACCTTTTCTTTCAGAAAGCACTCTGTTTGCAGCCAGCCTGTTAATATTTAATGGCTTGGGACACAGGAAGGGACCCGGGCTGTGCACAGAGCGTGTGACTGGTCAACCACTCCATGGCTTTTTTGTTCATATTAATTTTTCCCCCCAATTATGCATGGTCTAGGAGCCAGAAGATCAGTGTTTCTCTGTGCCTCAGGCTGTTTATTGCTAAAAATGAGGATGTCAGTCCTTCCCTGCTGCAGTGAGGGTGTGGACATTGCCCAAGTGCTCAAGACCTTTGAACTCGAGGTGCAGAAGAAATGGAAGAGTCTTCCTTTCTTTTCCTTGACATTGTTTGGGTCTCAAAATACCCAAATGTGTCCCATTCTGGGAAACCAGCTGAAGGATGTCAGTGGCCTTTCCAGAGCTGGAATATTTAAACATGTTCTTGGATGCAGCCCTTAGTTATGTTTCTCATTACATCTCTTGGAGGCTTAAAGAGAGGGTCCACACTCAATGTTTTTGGTTTCCTGTCATTTTGAATAAAAACAAGGGGGGAGAATGTGGTATCTTAATAGGAACCTTGAGTAAAAGTAGCTTTAGGTAGCAGTGCCTTTGAGGAATCGCTTCAAGTTCAAGCTAACAAGCTGCAAACATCCTGCAATGCATTTTCTGCTGTGAAGTCGCTCGGGTGCGGCGTCGTAAATGGGGACCAGAGGTACATGGCAGCGTGTGTGGAATTAGAGTCCATTTCAGCATGTTAATAATGGAGCACGAGTAAGATCACAATGTTCATTAACTCAGTGAAGGGTAAAAGGGGCTGTTTTAACAAAATACAGCACGCACACGAGCCAGACCAAGGGGCTTCAAGGCAGCCCCGTAGCCTCGGGGTCGTTGAATCAAGAGAGTTTTTAAACATAAGCCATATGCTTGTTCTTTCTTCCAAATGCTCTTTGAAAGTCCACGTTCAGCTCTCCACCCCTGCTCCCCGTGTCCTGTGAGCAGGGGAGTTGTTTGGTATGGTTTGCTCCAAAGGACTTCTGGATATGATTTTTTTTCTTTTTTTTTCAAGTTTTTTTCCAAACAGGATCTGAGCTTGATGGAGTGATAGCTCCACAGATAGTATCAAGATCCTGACATTATTCAGAATGTTTTAAAATAGTGGGTTTGGATGGCTTCAGGCTCTGTTGTGTAGCAGCATAGTAAGAAGTGGGTGTAATTCAATTTCTGCTGAAGAGGTGACACGGCTCCGTATTTCCCTGGCTCAGTCTACGCACGCTCATTTTTGGAGCAATGTTTTCCTAGGTCTGTTTTCACCAGGGCTGTAAAAATAAGAAATTAGTGGCCACCTTGCCTTGTCTGGCAATGTAGGTGACTGTGAAGCCTTTTTTTGTGAATTATTCATTCCCTTGAAAATTTATTTGCTAAATACCAAGCCCATGCAGTGCAGGGCCTTGTCAAGAAAGAATAAAGGAGATTTTATTTGGCATTACAGCTTTTGACAGTTTTTTAGCCAGGCTCAGCCAGGAGCCAAGTTCCTTTATGTCCTTTAGGGCAGCCAGGGAGTGAGGAGGGCCAAGGTGAGTGTGATTAAGTGTCTGATCCTGGTCTTGCATCAGGAGTCTGGGTCAGAATATCCTGATTTTCCAGCACAGGTTGGTTTGGATCCCGTGGTCCTGAGTCCGTTCATTCCCTTCACCTCCACCACTCATGGTCAAGGAGAAGCTGAGAACTTGTCCACTCTTCCCTGTCCTCCCCTCTCCCAGTGCCAACTTCCATGAAGATCCACACTTGTGACTTTGTGGTGGAGGGAAGGTTTGAGCCATCAAATCCCAGTTATGGGTCCTTTTTTGGTCTGGCTGGGGGCTGACTCATTCCCAGTCTCCTGCCCTCTGCCCATTGTGCTCTCTGGAGCACCTCAGGAGCCTGCAGTGTTTTGTGTCTCTTTGCACACACACAGAGCACACAACCATTTTCCCTGAACCATTCAGGTGGGTGTGAGCAAGCCCAGATTTCTCACCGGTGACTTGCACTTCAGCTCACTTTGGTGGGGCATCTGCTCCCAGGTTCGAGCAATCCTTTTCCTTCCATCCCATGCACACTCCCACTTCCAAATCAGCAGACCTAAGATTTTTATCTGCCGTGGCTTCTGGTGAGAGGAAAAAACCCAGTTGTTCTTAAACATTCATTTTCTAGGCCAACAATAACCCTGGCCTAGACGAATAACTCCCTCCTAGTTCCTACAGAGCAAAGTGTTAGACTACACAGACAGTGAGGTCATTCATAGTCACCATTGTTTCTTGATAACCCAATTAAGAAAGTGCAATTTATCTCGCCTGTTTCCATTTAATTATCTAATTTGTCTGCCCAGCCGGGGTAGTTATCTCCCCTGCACTCTGGGGTTGCTCTCCGGCCTCGGCCGTGCTCCGGCAGCGCTCCCCAGGTGCTGCTCATTCCTTTGACCTATAGCCAGGGCCAGTTATAAATCAGGGGGGTGGAAAGAGCCATCGCCTCCCTCTGCCTTCCTTTATCATTAGCGGGGAGAAATGTGTGTGCTGGATGGAGAGGCACGGTGCTATTGCCCTCCTGCTAATCCCAGACCAAACTTTAATAAAGATATTTTATAGTCTTCTGTTTAGGATGGCTTGGCAAAAAAAAAAAAAAGCTTAGTGTGTGAGGAGAGGGGTTTGTCAGGGTGGGTGCTCGACAGCAAAGGGTTGAACCCATGATATTAATATCCACTGGAAGAGTTATTAATACCTGTAATCCTGATATTAACGGGCTCTAATGGATGCTGTGTGTGGCAAATCTTCCCTGAGATTTGCTCTGCTGCCAGGTTCACTCTGGATCAGGGCAACCCCTGGGACCAATCCAGATCAAGGACTGCCCTGGGGAGAAGGACTTGGGGGTGCTGGTGGGTCCCAGGCTGGACATGCCCCAGCCCAGAACCTCGCTGAGTGCAGGGCTGATCCCACACCCTTGATCCCACGGCCTGGGCAGCAGGAAAGGGGGGATTCTGCCTCTCTGCCCCACTCAGGTGAGAGCCCACCTGCAGAGCTGCCTCCAGCCATGGGGCCCAGCACGGGAAGCTGCTGGAATGGATCCAGAGGAGGCCAAGAGGATCAGAGGGATGGAGCAGCTCTGCTGGGAGGAAAGGCTGGGAGAGTTGGGATTGTTCATCCCGGGGAATTTCAGAGGCCCATTCTCTGCAAGGCCCGCCCTCAAACGTGCTGCAAACCCTTATCAGAGATAGAACCAGCTCAGAGATTTTTGTTCTGGGTGGAGATCTAGAGGCCAGAAAGCATCTTTTGGGGATTAATGTAGTGAAAATGAGGCACCTGAAAAACGCTCCTGGGTAGGGATTAGAGAAGGTTTCATTTTTTCCCTGTCCTCACGTTGCTGTGTAAGTACAGCAGCAGTGACCTCGAGTACTTTCAGTTCTGGTTTTTGGGAGCCAGGGGCATCCACCCTTCCGAGGGTGCTGGGCGTGTGTGTGTTTTCAGTTTTGTTCTGAAGTTGTTTGAGCTGCTGCTGTTTCTCAAGAGGTGTGTTCTGTGCTACTTGAAGTTAACCATGAACTGTGCTATCTGCTGATAGCTCAGGGATTGTGTTTGCTTTGCTCCAGTCCTGTGCAGTCCAAGCAGGTGGACAAATACCTCAGCAGGGTTTGGCTCTGTTTGTGTTGTGTTGTGTGTGGGTTTCCTCCTCTCTCCTCTCCACCCCTTTAGCCCTGGAACAGAGGAGCTCTTGCGCTTGCAGGGGTGCAGGTTGGGTCTTGCTGAATCATGTTTAGAGAAGAGTTTAGCAGCACAATCAGAAACTTGGCGCTCTGCAGGGGTTTCCAGCAAATCACTGAGAGCTCTGCCTCACGAGCTGGCCGAGGGAACGAGGAGCAGGTATTTGAATTTATCCCACACATCAAGCAGTGAGGCTCTCCTGCCATGTTTGTAGCGTGTCATAATTCAGTGTAACTCTGTGATTCCGTGTAATCTGCGCTCTCCTTTTGACAGGGATTATCAGACCACGTGGCTGAAGCAGCCTGTTGGGAAATGCCTCTGGAGAAGTTTCTGAATGTGCTGATTTCGTGTTGTGTATCTTCAAATCCTTGGGCATTTTGTTAAGGAATGGTTATAACGCACTGATAACCCTGTGCATCCATACCTGTGCATGCCCCAGGGCCTCCTGCCTGAGGCAGGGCTGCGTCTGCCCTGGGGCTGTGCAAACATTGGGAAGATTCACACCCAGTGTGCGCAGAGAAGGAGGGAATGCCCATGGGATTGCGGGCTGGATGTGCTGTCCTGTCATCACAGAATTCTCTGCCTGGTTTTCTCTGATTGTTGTTGGTATAAGGGTCCTGTTAACAATTCAGTTTTATTCCACACTGGATCTGTGTGTCTGGAAGTTCCTGTACCTATTCCTCTTTTCCAAGAGGAATTTCAGCTACTTTACTGTAAAATGTAAAGAACTAAAAGCAAGACAAAGCACTGCAGTGGAAAACACTCCACCAACAATGACTGAGATGTTTATTCCCATATGAAGAGCAGGTTTAGGTGATTTGATCCTGACCCACATTTTGTCCAGCAGGATAAAACCTTCCTGCTGGGTTCATAATCCCTTGCACTTGGTGACAGAAATCCTGAGTTTTCCTGGTGGGTGTAAGAGTAGAAGCAAGGTCAGAAATAATCAAAGATCTTCTGGTCCTCAGGATTTGCTTCATCCTTTCAGGGTGATATTTCTTGGATGTTTTCATATGGCTGAATAGGAGGATAGATGGATGGATGGCTGGCTGCTGGGAATGTGATGAAATCCATTTCCTCCCATAGGAAGAAGTACCTCTGCCACCAAAATCAGGTGCTCTAATGTCTGATGTGCCATTTCACAAAATTTGTGACTTCCAGCTGTCCTGGAATCCAGGCTGTCCAGAAAATTGTTCCGTTTGGGGTGTACCTGAAGTGAAACTCCCAAGGGTTGTCTTTGCACCCGTAGTTTGATTTTGTGCTTTGTGGCATCATCTGTTAAGTGGGAAAAATATTTTTAAACCCTGAAATATTTGTGTGTTTCTCCTGGATGATGATTTTTAGATCAAATATTGATTCTGTGAGAAGCCATCAGCCACTTTGTTATTCTCTGGTTTCAAAAGGTCCAGCCCAAGCACTGTTTTGTGGTGGTGTCTGCGGTGACCAAGCCCAGGTCCCTGCAGGGAATTTTGGAAGGTGTAGCTCTGGATTTTGGCAGCATTTTTGCCATGGACCTGCAGGAAGGAAGCTCAACAGCAAAAAGTTGAAATGAACTGTTTGAGAACCCAAAGCACTGAGTGTGACTGACCCAACCATTCAGCACAGGCTTAAAATATCAAATATGGTCAGGGAAAACCTGTTGGCAATAGGGGCCAAGTGTGCGGTATCTTTATCTGAATCCACACCAGATTTTGGATCCAAAAGCAGAGGACCCACTCGTTGTGTCCCTCATTATCACACTCTTCTCCAGGAATAAGAGAATCACAGAAGGGGTTGGGTTGGAAGGAACCTTGAAGATTATTCAGCCCCACCCCCTGCCATGGGCAGGGACACCTTCCACTATCTCAGGTTGCTCCAAGCCCCGTCCAACCTGGCCTTGGACACTGCCAGGGATCCAGGGGCAGCCACAGCTGCTCTGGGCACCCTGTGCCAGGGCCTCACCTCCCTTCCCAAAGTAAAGAATTTCTTCCTAAAAACCCGAACCAACCAACCCAAACCAAACCAAACAAACCCCCAAAACTTAGAAAGGGCTCAAGGGTTCTTTTAGCCTCTTAGGGGATGACACCCAGCAGATTCTGTGCAAATGTTAATTCACAGAGTCCAAGAGCAGAGTTTGGGGCTTGCTGGCTGTGCAGAAGTTGCTGTCTGACCCTCCATGAGCATCTTATTTAATCCTTCTCCCCCTGTTCTCCCTCCCCTGTCATTCTGGGGAGCCACAGGGGTGAAATCTGCCTCCTCTTTCATGGCAGAAAGCCTGGGAAGGATCCTGTGCTCTTTTCCATTATGATAAAAGACAAAACAACTAAATTAAATTGGAAGCAATCTCTGCATTACACAAGTCTGCATACTCCAAAATTCTCAAAACAAAAGAGGTGCAGGGGAAGCCAATCACTATTGGAAAGGAGGAAAAAAGTGTCTCTGGACTAGAGCTTTTACTGTTCCTTAACTCAGAACTGAAATATTTTAACTCCTCCACAACCAGAGCTGTAGAAACAGCAAAGCCGGGGAAGTGGCACCGAATGTGGACATTCCCTGGGTTTAGAGCTGATAGGGAATGACATCACTGCAGAGCAGAGCTGCCCCCAGTTGCTGTCAGGGCCTGCTGCAGCGGGGCTGTCTGGAGCTGCAGTTTGCAGATGTTCACAGGGAGATGTGGTCGCCAGCCAGAGGGAAAACGCGACTTGGCAGGGGAAGGATGCCGAGGAAATCCAAACTGTCTTCCAGCACTCGGATTCTTTTTTCCCTTAAAAAAAAAAATTTAAAAAAAAGAAGAAGAAAAAAAAAATGGTTGAAACTTTGAAAGACTAGACTATTATTTGTTATGGTTAAATTGGCCACTGACCCACTGGCACAGAACACAAGCTTTTGCATAAAGTTGTTGCTAGATTTTATTTCCTTGGTAATGGAGGAATGGAAAAGTTCCCTGCTCAGGTATCTTGCCTCATCCAATTTAATTATTTTAAGCAAAAAGGGGAAAAAAAAAAAAAAGGTGGGGGCGTGGGTGGGAGGGAATTCCTTGGGGCTCAAGTCACAATGTTATTATCAATTCAAATTCAGCTTTTCTGTCCCTTCACTCAGGATGGAACCTGATCTCATGAAACAGAGCTGCTCTACCTGCTGCTGTGTGTGCTCACGTGCACTGAGAATTGTTGTTAATATGTCCAACCTTCTTTAATCTATGCTAAAAATTAATGGAATTACCTTAAATTGTTTTTAATTGTTATTTTACATTTAAATAATAAATATTATTTGCATAACTGAACTTTCAGCCTTTTCGAAGACCACATCTGGTCTTTGCTGCCTACTGGTGAATTAAATTTTGAAAGGGCCACAGGAATATCAGGTCACAGGATACCTTAAACACATTGTTAGGAAAACCTCTGCCAAGGTGACACCTGGGATCTTTGTGGAACTCTAAACTCAGTGCTCAGGGCAGGGGAAGCTCTGTGGGACTCACTGACCGGATGGGATGCTCCCAGGAAATGTGCTCAGCACTTTGCAGGATCATTCCTGCCCTGTGGAATTCCTGAGGAGGATCAGGACAAGGACTGCTCTGTGCCCATGTAGGCCTGAGTGCCCATCACAGCATCCCTGGCACCAGGCTCAGCTCCTGGGAGCCCCAGCAGTGAAAAGCAGAGAGGGTTTTGCATGAAAGGCTTTAAAATAGGATTTAGTAGAAGCCCAGACAGATCCACGGCCCTCACTCCATCAGCTTGGCCAAACCACACCTCTAGGGTTTGGTTTTTCAGGGTTTAGTTTCTCATCTGCGTTTTTCTGTTCAAGTCTGAAGCTTCCTGGGCATGGATTTTGTGCAGTTTTTGTCTCTCTGGCCTCTGGTACAAGAGGGGCTTGCTCTGAGCTGTGGCCTCTATGAATGACATTACTGCAGGCACAGAGGGATAGTTGGAAGTGGGCTGGGTGCACACAAATCCTGACCCCTACAATGGATATGCAAATATGTGAAAATGCCCAGAAATTTCATGAGCCTGAAGTTCACAGCTCTGGATTTTCCTCCCTGGTTACAGCTGCTGTCACCAAAACAGCAGAGTGTGGGGATTGTGGCTGCCCCTTGTCAGTGACGCCAGCAAAGGTGCACAGAAAAACAGAGAACTTTGAGTTCGAGGGGTGGCAGGTACCAATTCACCTTTCTGGGTTCTCAAGAAACTTTCTTTTTGCAGGGTTTTATTCAGTGATGAGACCAGCATTGTGTTTAACAGACCTGGAGTTATCCAGGATTGGGTCAGCAGTGAGTGGTGCCGGGATTACAAACTGGATTGAGGAAGACCATTGTTATTCCTGCAGAGTTTCCCGTTTGAGATGCCTGTGATAAAAAAACATCCCCGCAGAAGTGATGTAATCCCATAAAAGTTTGTGATGAAAGTGCAATTGGCCTTTTTAAAGAAAAAGGGGGGAAATATTTATATTGGGGGAAAAATACCTCTTGTTTTTTGAAAGGATTTCAAGTGAAGTGTGGGAATTGCAGGCCCTGCCGAGGGACTCTGCAGTCACCTGGCTCTGCCTCCCTCGTGACTGATAAGTCCCAGCTCTATTTTGATAAGGCTCCATGGTGACCTAGCTGGGACAAAGGAGGGGCTTTCTCCTGTTACAGGCGTGGCTCCCCCCAGGTGAGGCCACTGGGTTGTTCCTGAGTTGACCCACTGACCTTCTAATCACTGACAAATTATCCACTGCTGTACTTCGCAGCCTTCGTTCTGCACTGTTATTAAACACACTAATTTCTGTTTTATTAGGGCAGGAGCACCGAGGTGCAGTAATGACCCTTTTCGTTGACTGCAGTGAGGGGTTAGGGAAGGATTTTTGGGCTTTTTCTGTACATTTTAGCATGTTGCAGTAGTTCCTGTGGCAGTTCTTCAGACGCAGGGTGGCACGGACACTGTGGGTTTCGAGGTGTTGCATTTGATGAAAGATCAATGTTTAAAAGCTCAAGTCCCTATGGAGGAAAAGCCTTCCTACAAGGTGTCCCCCATCCCAGAGCTGAGAAATCACTGGGTTCCCTCCTGGCAGGACCCATGGCCGTGGCAGCAGCCATGGAATGTGCAGCTGGGTTGGGATTTTGTTGGGATAAACTCTTCCCAAGCCTGGGCTGGGCCCTGCCCAGGTAGTTCCTGGGCTCTGCACAGGTGGAGGTGCTGCTGCAGGAGGAGGTTTGTCCCCCAGGGAACCCCAGCACGAGGGACCTGCCGTGGATGGGACATGGCCCAGGCTCTGCTGCAGGCCTGAAGGGAGCCTGAAGGGGAAAAAAGCAGGAAACACGTTGGGCCTAAAACAACAGAGATAACTTGATGTTGCTTGCCTGATATTTTTTAACATTTCCCATCAGTCTTTTCACTAAAACATTTCCAGTTTTTCAAAGGATTTATTGTGAAGGTATAGGGAGCATGGGGGAGGGCAAACAAATTAGGAGGTTTAAAATTACTATTAAGTATCTTATTTTCAAGCCCCTTGACTGAGTCCCTCAGTTCAGAAGGGAAGAAATCAATGAACCATAGTCTACATTTTGAAAGAGAACTGGAGAGCTTAAGTTTCCAATATTGGACATCTTAGAGAAACCCAATTTTTCAGAAAGCTGCAAGTGCCCACATTCCACGCAGACATTTCCTTTCTGGTGCTTCCAGTGGGAAGCAAATGCTGGGACACCTAAATTAGAATTGAAAGCTTAAAACAGTGCCTTTGATAATAATTTATTTCCAGCTATGAAGGGATGGAATTTGATGTACTTCAGAATGTAAAAAACAATCTAAGTTCACTATTTTCCTAGTTCTTTTCAAACATTGGTGACTGGGGGAAGTTACCAACAGTCCTGAGTGTACAAGGTGATCAAGTCAGAAATTAACCCTAATTAAGTTTTTGAGAAACTTCATATTTGATCTTTTCCCTCCTTTTATGTGTTTATTTGGATTTGTTCGAGCTGCATCATCAGGAGCAGAAGCAGAACTGTTGTATATTCAGATGGGATGTTTTTATTTATATATATAAAAATATATAGTGTGCTGACCATCCTTAGTCTCACGTTATCCTTTAAGCACATGGAAACAGAACCCCAGTGAAATCTTAGGATTGAGCTTAATCACAGCACCACCAATTCCCTCAGAAAACTGCCAGAGAAAAAGCACAAAACCAGAGTAGATTTGCCAAGCAGATGAAATAATCCAGGGAATCAGCACAAGGCCCGAGCTGGTGATAAATCCCTGCCCGTGGGTGGGTGGTGGGTGCAAGCTGTGGGTATTTTAGTCCCAAGCCTTTTGTTGCAAGGTTTAAAAAATAAATAAATCAAGTGAAATCAAAGCCTGGCTTTGCCTGGAGGGGGCTGGATGGGGCTGAGGCCTGCACTTGGCGGCTCTCACCAAACAGGCCCCAGGTCCAGGTTCACAGAATTATTTCCCTGTTATCTTTGTTGTCGATGCCCTGATTGTATTTAGATTTCCACAGAAGGACTCTGTTATTTTGGAGTAAAAGGGACCTGTTGTATTGTTTGAAAGGCACTTGTTCCAATTCTGAGGACTTTCCATCTGTTTTCCTCTTTCCTTCCTCTCGATAGGAGCAGCATTTCCTCCCCTTCTGACGCTGCTGGAGGGGTGCAGAGGGAGCTGTGCAAAGCCTTCCTTAGCTCCGTGTTGGAGGACGTTGCCCAGGATTTAATCCCTGTCTTTGGGCAAAGAGAAGAGGGAAAGAGGGGAGAAGGAGCAATTTTTTGTTCCTTTATTCAAAGGCTTCGGAGAAGGGACGCGTGGAAGGCTTGGAGCCTGGGCAGAGCAGCATCAGGAGGTTTGCTACCTAAGAGCTTGTGGGTGGCCCACACGACACAAGTTTGGGCCCTTGTCCAGGTCATGGTGAATTAGGGGCCCACAACAGAGAAAAACCTTCTCCAGCCAGTGCTAATTTCTCCCTCTTTCCTCTCCCATCCCCACACACCCTTCTCTTCACAACTCCAGCGAGAGGTCGAACGTGCTGGGCTGGCAAAGGAGGGTTCATTCTTCTCTCAGCCTTGCTGTGTGGTTCCTTCCATGAATAACCCACATTGAGACCCTCTGGTGACACCTCTGTGCCCGCTCTGAGGCGGGCAGCACTCGGCAACCTCCTGCCTCTGTCAAACCAAAGCAAAGAGAGGAATTAAGAGGAAGAACACGCAAGAAAATCCCATTTTCCAAAGAAACTGAGCACCCCGGGGTGGTGGCAGCGGGGCTCTGTCTCCAGGTGACCCCCAGCTGCCTCTACCAGCTCTTATGTAACCTTGTCCTCCCCTCCGAGCCCCATGGGATAATGGATTTCTTTAAATTAATAATGCGTAAAAGGAGATTTACACCGTGCTGCTGGAATATTGTCTTTGCCTTTTATTCCTGCATTTGTCACTGTAATCCCCGATCGAGGTGTGCAGTGGGGGGGATAAATAATGAAGGCTAAAAAAACCTCTGTCATCAGCCAGAGCCATTTGCAAATTCATCACCAATATTCTTCGGGAGGCAGAGACAGAGGGAAATGAAAAATAAGGAGTGGTGCTAATATATCTCCCTGATTTCCATCTCCCATTTATTCCAAGAGCCCACTTTGAGCTATGATAGAATGTGAATCCCAGGAATTGCCATTCCTTTTTTTTTAGAGACGAGTCTAAGGCTGCTCCTGAGCCTCTCAAGCAACAGAGTAAATACAGAGTAAATACCCATTTAATGGACTTTATAGTCAGACATAATGCACTTACCTGGAGGTTTTTTGATTAATTAGGGTTTAACCTAATGTGGACAAAATAGTGAGGAAGTTGTGGCAATTCTTTAGCATTTCAACTGAGAAAGATTTCTAAGACATGTTTTAAAAAGGCAAGGAAATAAAGCAACAACTTTGAAGTGGAAATCCTGTAAAGATTTATTTATTCATTATTACAAGAATGGCTGAAATAGGCTGGAAGAGTCACTCTGAACCAGATGCAATTCCTGATTTCTTTAACCTTCCTAAAAAATGTTGCAACTCCTGAATTTTGAAATTGTGGTCTTGTGACAAGAAGAAAATGTGGTATTGCAAAAGATCTTCCCTTGCCATATTCCCTGACTATCCCAGCCTAGGAATTCTTACCAAATTTCAAGGGTAAAACCAGGTTTTTTCCCCCAGATGAAGCGTGACGCTCTGCAGGGGCATTCAGGGTAGAACAGAGTATCAAGTATATTAATTTAAAATAAATAAGGGCTTTTTCTTTAACTTTTACTGGAGCTTTTATGATCTCCCTGGTACCAAACTGATCCCGTGAGCTTAAAAATTCCTGAATTTACAGAATCCAGTGTTGGATGCTCGATCCCTGCCAGGCCCAGGCAGCAGAGTGAAACCAGAATGTAGTAGCACTCCGAGAAGGGGGAGAAGATGAAATATATCACAAGATAATAAGAAAATAAACCATTAAAAGGCTCTGTTTCCCATTATCATGTGGTTTTATGTTAATGAAGTTGTTCCAGGCCTGTTTGAGTTTAACTCAAGCAGGGGAATATGAGTAATATGAAAAATATGTGGGGCTGAAGACCCTAAGTTGAAAAGTCTGTGAGACATGGGATGTTTTCGTTCAGCAGGCATTTCACAAGAAGAAATAAAGCAGCCAGAAAGTGGCACAGAAAAAAACTCTGAGTGCCAGGTTTTCCCTTTTATTTGTCAGCTCTGGGTCCCCAGTTCGTGTCCACCAAGGCAGGGCAGCCCTGGCTGGTGGGGAAAATTGGGATGTCCAGGCTCAGATTCCTCCTCTTGGTTGCCCATGTTTTTATAAATGCCTTTATGGATCTTAAAATTCCAAAAAAGATGATATTAGTGATAAATTGGCAGCTCTGTCCAGGCTGAACTAGAGTTGGGTGTTTTTTAAACAGATAATTGTTTTCTAAAAGAAGAAAAAAAATACTGGATTTGGAAAGCAGCTTCCATCAGAAAATGGAAAATTGTGAAAATGGCCAGACTTGAATATTTTTTGTAGTGTTTTATTTCAGAAAAGCTGAAAATTTGAGCTCTGACCTGAACTGACCTGATTTCAATAGCAGCAAAGAGTAAGCACAAAAGGACTAAGATGTCCCAGATGTAGCAAAACAGATTCCACTGTGAACTGAATGATCTAATTTTTAAAAAAATTGTTATTATTTTCAGTTAATTGAAAATGTGAAAAATAATCTGTTATTTAACATGCACTGAGCTCTTTAATTTTTTTTTTTTTTTTTGCTTTAAAAATGAACTTTAAAAAATTATGTTCCACAATAACAAGGATCATATCCAGGAATTGGTTGGAAAAGTTGTGAAGAGTTTTTTTTGTTTGTTTAGGGGGAGGGGGGGAAATTGTCTTGTTTTTGTTTTCACTTATTTATTTTTTAATGTAATTCAGCTTTTTATTTTCCTGCTGGATATAAGGAGCAGTGAAGCTTCAGATTTTGGATCTGGCCCTTGCCCCAGGCAAGTAAAAGATGCTCATTCTCCTTTTCAAAGGCAGATATTTATTTTCTCAAAGTAAAATTTCCTAAAAATCAAAACAGAGATAAAGAACCCATCCCTGATTTAAGGAAAGTAATTTTTAAAGCATTATCTCAAAAAGAGAATAAACCAGGTTGCTCTGGACACTTCCAGGGATGGGGCATCCACAGTTTCTCTGGGTAGCACTTGACAGGAACAGAACTTAACTCTAAATCAAAATAAAATGTTGATTTTGAGTGCTGTCCTTTCAGTGCATCTGCATTACTTCCTGAAAAATCAACAGTGAAAAGCAGCAGCCCTTCAGACACCTGGTTGACAGCATAAGAATTTTCCCTCTTTAGAAGAAAGCTCCGAGTTCCACTCGCCAGCAGTTAATATTTCAGACTGTGGGACAATCGCTGGCCAGCAGAAGCAAAATGTAAAAATATTTTTATCTTAAATATTTTTCTTAATAATAGCTTCAAAGGCAGAGAAATGGCTGGTTGGACTGCAGCTGACTGCTGTGTGCTGTGGCCTGGCAAAGCCGAGCTGGGGGGAAGAGAAAACCTCGGATTTCGGTGTTACAGGCCAGGCTGGAATGTGGATTATTTTGCCCTGGTGTACAACCAAGCAGAAGTATTTCTAGAAGGAGTAACACAGGAGCAGGAGATGTTGTAGGGCTGTGTGTGGAGATCCCACCTGGAATTACACAGTTTTATAGGTTTTTATACGGAATCCTTCTGGATTTACCTATCAGGTTGCAAGGAGAATGTTCATAGTGGAGAGTAAAGGCATGGGTGAAAAGGTGGTGGAATGGAGTGGGAAGCACCGGTTGTTAAATGGGAAAATTCACTTTATTTCATTCTTCTGATCAATAATCTCCTTCCTGTGAGTGAGGAGATCAGGATGCTCAGTGTGGAATCCCTGAGGAAGCTGGGGATACTCATGGGGTAGGTCTGAGTAACTCTCAGTAAGGCTGAGAGTTCTTCCCCCATCTCTTCCCTGAATGAGAATAAGACTTTCCCCTTCTTCTCCCGCAGCAGTTGTGCTCTCTGTGGGTCAAGGAATGGGACTGGGAGAGAGGAAAAGCTCCCATGTGAGCCACAGGGATGCTGAGGCTGCCCTGGGGAGCCCTGATTTTGCAGTTATCCCCAAACCTGGCTGGCTTGGGTGACACACATGGGCACAGCTCGTCCAAAGAGCTGCCCCATCCCTGGAAGCATCCAAGGCCAGGTTGGATGGAGCTCGGAGCAACCTGGGATAGTGGGAAACATCCCTGCCCATGGCAGGGGGTGGGATGAGGATCTTCTCCCAACCCAAACCATTCTGTGACTCCAGACAGGCACAAATTTCAAGCACAACTCTGCTTTTGAACACTGAAGCTACTTTTACATCCAACCCAAGCTCTCAAATGAAAGGGAGTCGCATGTGTCACGCGTGAGACCACAGGCACCTCTGCCAGGGCTGCAGGACCCCGTGGTTTGCACCTCCACTGGTTCTTGTTCCTGCTTTGATGTCTAAATTCACAAAAGTTGTAAATCGGACAAAATGGCTTCAGGGTGGAAGAGCCTAAACTGGCCCAAGGTGCTACTCGGTGCTGGCAGCGGGGCAGGGACGAGGGCGCACATGGGATCCCTTAGAGCCCCCGGGGAGCGCTGCAGAGGGGCTGCAACATTAAACAGCAATATCACCTTGCCTCCTGTTTTGCTGAAATGAATTAACTGGCAGGAAATCATGGATTTCCGAGCCCGGCTTTCCTTACGACATTCCTCGCTGCAAAAGGAGAATTAAACCGGTGAAAGTGAGTAACAAGAAACAGGTTCTAGAATTATTCTGTGTGGTAAGAGCGAAGCAGCATCGACCTGAGTAGCAGCAGCTCTTTTAGGAAAGGGGTTTGGGGAAGAGAAAGTGACTGAGGGAATGGAGAGTGCAGAGAATCGATCAGGAGATGCTGGGTTGCAGTGGAGGCATAAAATCTGTTAGAGGTGGGAATACACCACAAACATCGCAAAAACTGGGGCTGTGTGATCACAGTCCCGGGTTATTAAAAGTTATTCCAGAAAGTTCTCTTTTTGAAAATTAATTTTCTTAAATCTGTGATGGGTTCTTTATCTCTGCTTTGATTTTTAAGAGATTTTTCTTGGAGAAAGCATATCTGGCTTTGAGGAAAGAATGACCATCTCCCACAGCACTTAGCTGTGTGTGTTTGCAGAACTGGGGGGAAGAATCCACTGAGCACTTCTGAAAATTTGCCCTTAAATCCCTTATTAGGTCATGAATGGAAGAAAGAAAAAAACCCAGCACTAAAAAGTTTCGAAGGAGATTTTTGGAATTCTCACCATGGTTTTATCATCTTCCCAACGCTGAATGGTCTCACTGTTGGAGCTGCTGTGGTGGGAGTTGGGCACTGATGGGACAGGGCAAGGCTGCAGGAATGTGCTTTCCTTGCCACGGATTGTCCAGTACAGCAGGAACATTCAAACCATTGCAAAGATTCATTCTTTGCCCTGTTCTTCCAGAGCTTGTGTGAGTTCCCCTTCCTCGTGCGTTCGTACGGGGCCGCATTCCTCCAGATTCCCCTTTTCAGCTCTTTCTGACGACTTCTGAATTTAAAACTTGCAGTTATATCCATGCATTGTCCTGGATTGCTGCAGCACTGTCCTGAAGAACACAAAGGCTGCGCCACTGGGAAAGAATTCTGTTTGCTAAGGGTTGTAGTGCTTGGCTTTGGGGTGTTTCTTCTCTAAACGTTGTGCAGTGTTCAGAAACTTGAAATTAGAAGCCACGTTCCAGGAAAACAATGAGGGCTCCATGCCGTGTTCACTGGTAGCTTCTTTCCAGGTGTTCCCAGGCACGAGTGGCCAGAACTTTGGGATTTGGAAGCCAACAGTTCTCAGAGATCAATATTTTGGAGGTAGGATGGGAGGATCCACTTGGTTCCCTGTGAAATGTGGTTGCTCTCAGGACGAGTGGAAATGGCCTCAGGCTGTGCCAGGGGAGGCTCAGGTTGGACAGCAGCAGGAATTTACCCATGGAAAGGGTGCTCAGGCCTCGGCAGGGGCTGCCCAGGGAGGTTTGGAGTGCCCATCCCTGGAGGTGTCCAAGGAAGGGCTGGAGGTGGCACTCGGTGCTCTGGGCTGGGGACAAGGTGGGAGTTGGGCACAGCTTGGTCTTGGTGGTCTTGGAGGTTTTTTCCAACCTCTGATTCGGCGATACTTGAAATTTTCAGGGAGAGAGAGGGGAGGCATTGGGGAATAAGCTTTGATCCAACTGTGCTTCCAAGAATTTCCCAAATTGTCCCTGGCAAAGCCTTGCTGATTTAAGATCGAACTCCTGCGGACTCTCCTGCTCAGAAGTTTCAGGAGGGATGTCAGGATCAGCAATAGATGTCCTCACCTTGCAGACCACAGCTGCCTTTACCTTCTACCCCACCATCCCTCCCTCATTTCTCTCCCCTCTCCTTTTTTCCCTGCCTCAGCAGCTTAGCCTGAGACAAAAAAAAAAAAAAGCAACCCACGACACAACAAAAAATTCCTTTCTTCCCCAGCCCTGTGGCTGTGCTCTCCTTGCCTGTGCTCGTGTCCCAGAGCCGTGCTCGGGTCAGCAGCGAGCTCACGCTTTTGTCAGCGTGATTAATAGCGCTGTGGATTGTCGTTAATTCACTGGCTAATGACTGCAACTCTGGCCGCTCCCGGAGTAATCGGGTGATGTATGTGGGGAGCGCGCACCTCATGGCAGAGGTGAAAATCATTTCGACAAGTCAAATATTGTCACAGGGAACAAATGGCTCTCCCTGTTAATAAAAATTAATGAATTTTTTTTACCGCCGGCCTGCTAAATGAAGCCGTGGAGTGAAGGGAGTGGAGTGGAGGGGACAAGCTCGGTGGAATTAGAGCGCTTTATTCGGTGGTTAAAAGTATAAACATCTTTATTACGGCGGTGATGGGATGTGGCAAGGGGTGGTGGGGCTTTTGTTGGTGCTCTGGAGGGGCTTGCTCGGATGCACCGAGGCTGTCTGAAAGTTTGAGTCTGTGTTTGCATCGGGTCGGAGAGGAGACAGGAAACAAAGAGGTTTAGTCTGGTGGAGGAAATATGAATATTTAATATTAGAAGGTGGTGGATCTCTGCCTTCATTCTTTCAAGGAGTGCCCTGGCTGCTCTCAGGCACAGAACTTTGGCAAAGCCACCTCTGAGCTTGCCCAGTGCTGGCTGGTTCTACCTTTCTATCAACTGCCTGCCCAGTCCAGCCTCCAGTTCCACCAGGATTCAGGTAATTGTCGACACCAAACCCAGTCAGGATTGGTCCTCGGGAGAGGTTGGTCTGGTGCCTGGTGGGTTTCAACACCAGGTGGGAGAATGTGTACGAGAGGAAAAACTGTCATGGCAAAAGCAGCATCCCTGAAGAAGTCAGCAGAATTTTGGGATTCTCCATCCCGAACTGGTACTTGATTACCTGTTAATTAGTGAGCTCTGGCTCACAGAAGAGTTTGGGTTGGTTTCGTGAGGATCTTTGGCTCTGGCTGTGCCCATGAGAAGCGCTGGGTCCTGTCAGTGAGCTGATTTTTGAGGTGCAATCCCTGGAGCAGGCGACTCGCTCACAGGATTGGGGTGCAGCCCACCAGCACCTCAGAATTCCAGGGAGAATGGTGGGAACACTGCTCGAGGCCTTTGGGGCTGGCTTTTGGGACCACTGCAGCTGGATGCACTCCTATCAGGGAGCTTGGATCAACTCCTGGCTTGCCTTAGCTGTAATTGTTATACTCTTGCTAGGCTGACACATGAAAATTCTGGTGTTGAGTAGAAAACAAGAGTTAAACAACCCTGCTGTAAGGCCTTGTTTGTTTTATCAAATTCGTGAGGGAAATCTTCAAGCAATTTCACCAGTTAAAGTCAGGTAGATGAAGAAAAATAACATTTGACCTGCAAGGGACCTTTAAGGTTTTCTGAGTTTCCATGTATTTGGCTGTGGAGGGAGCAGAAAAACAGAGGGATTAGAGAAGGAAAACACGGGGAAGCTTTGGACAAACAAACAAACAAAAGCCCTCAGTGTGCTCCTGGAGGGAACGTTGAAGTGCCCAGGTTCCTGTTGCAGCCAGGGCACAGAGAGATCCTGCAGCTTTATTTTTTTGGGAAGGGCTGCCTGGAATGCTGGAGTTCTGCAGAGCTGCTCTGACAGAGGCTCTCTTGGTGAACACGAGGAGAAATATCTGTGCTACTCAAAAATGCCTCACTTTTCCCAGCTGGGTGTAGGTGCTGTCTTGGGAGAGAAAGACTTTGATAATCCTTTCCTTTAATGAATTAATTTTCCTGTCTGCGTTTAATTTGAATGTAAATATATTTGCTGGTGATCCATAAAGCAGGATGTCATTTTGGTGATTTTAATCCACTTTATGTGTGTATGATTTTACGGGGAACAAAGTTTAGAAATATGTTTAAATCTTTGTACAGCAGTGAAAACTTCCTGCATAAAGGATTATTAATTGCCAGCTAATTGGGAGGGTGGTGATCTCTGACTAAACACTGAGGCAAGGTGTTGATTTGTATTAATTGTTGAAGATCCCATTAGGGTGTTAACTTCTGTTTCCTGTGCAGAAATGCAACAGTATTTTGGATGTTGATGTATTTTTTCCTTTGAGGTGAACTGTTCTTCAGCTCTGTGTGGTGATGATGGCAAATGAGGACTGGATTCCCAACAGAACCAGTTTAGAGACGTCAAAAAAACCACTGGATTTCTTTATCTTTAATTATCCCCTGTATTAGAGGCTGTGGGTGTTGTATAAATGCAGGTCAACAAACAGATCCTGCAGCAGCTTCTGCTTTCGAGGGATATTTTATGAGTGTGTTTCAACACTTGGCATATATTTCATAGGAAAATCCACCCTATTTGTCAATGAGACAGACTAAATTAAAACTTGATTAGGCAATCCCAAATCTGGGTTAAGTGTTACTGTGTTTAAAACCAAATTCTTTGTGGGAGATAAGAAATGAAGAGCCTTTATTTTTTTCTTCGGAAAAGACTTTGAAAACTCTATATTTCAACTTGGTGGACTTTCACATAAGTCCCTGGTGTGTTCAGATTTATAATAAATGAATACCTGGATGAAAATACCTTTTCAGAGATGGCCAATAGAATAAATAACACGAGCCAGAGCTGCTCCTCCTGCCTTGCCCTCAATCCCTCTTTGCCAGAGCAGCTTGAGCAGCCCTGGTGCATCTCTTAAACGTGGCCATGTGACTGCTCCAAATCCAGGAGCTGAAGAGTTAAGGCACAAATAAAACCTCAAGTTCAGACTGTCAGCTTAGATAGTGCTTAGCAAGGGTCGAGGAAAAAAAGCCAGTTGTGATTTAGAAGAAAAACAGTGAGATTTGACCAATTCCATGGAATACCTTTCTTAGCCCCGGGGCGAGTGGAAGTGGTATATTAACCAAGGAATAGAGCAGAGGAGGAAAAAGGCCAAATCACATTTCTTTGAAACAAAGAGGCTTTTTACCAGGAACAAGCCTTGATAAAAATTACAGTGGCATCGCAAGTCATTTCAGCCGCTCTGCCTCGGGCCATATTAGAGCAGTGAGGAAATAGGGGATGCAGCAGCCCTGAAATACAAATACAGTAGTCCCGGGAGTGTTTTTAGTATAAATAATCCTTTTTAGAATAATGTAGTGGCTTTAAATAGGGCCAGGTGGTGGGTGCAACACCCAGGATTGCTTTGGAAGGAGGAGAGGGAAGCGGGGTAGAGAAGCTCTGCCTGGGTGTGGGGAGTGCCCTGGGAGAGCCCCAAATCCTTGTGCCTGCACAGCTTCCCAGCTTCTGACTGAAGCAGGATCTGGAGGAATCAGATGAAAATTAACGTGAATGGATCTGCCAGGCTAAGCCAGGAGGATACTGTGGTGTGGCTATGAACTGAGCGGCTCTAAAAACAACGGTGGAGTTCTCTGGAATTGGGCAAGCTTCCTTTGGAGAGGATGGGATTGTCCCAGGAATCCCACCTGTAACGGTGCTTGTTCACGCAGTGCTGGGAAGGATTTTATGGAGCGTCACATCCCACTGCTGTTCGTTGAACGCCCCATCTCTCCTGTCCTACGTTTTGCAGACAAACTCTGGGAGCACTTTCTCTGTCAGAAGTGACTTGTAAATATCCTGCAGTGGGGAAAAGCAGGAGGATTAAACACACGCTCAGTTCTTTGTCAGGTTCTTGTTCTTAGAGAGAAAAGAGCACTTGAGTGGCCAGGAGAAAAGTGCCCCAAACAGCAGCTCTGTGGAGGTGCTCCCAATGCAAACATTTATTGAAACTGGCCTGGGGATAGGGGGGATGGAGAAGTCGACAGAGAACAGCATTAAAACCCCCAGTTGTTTCTTACTGTCATCACTTGCCCTGTTAAAATTCCATTTTTCACAGTAACTAAACCTTTCTGCAATCTCCAGGACACTGGTAGCCAGAGGAAAGGTGTTTTGCCTGGGAAAGGGTTTCCATTCTGGTCCCAAAATATCAGGAACCTGGCTCCTCATCCCAGTGGTGGGGAGTTCTTGGTAGACCTCTGAATTTTCCTTATGTACACGTTCAAAATGTGGCAAATGGTGAAATGCAAGTTGGCTGGATGGGCACAGCTGGATCAGCCATCCAAGTTCAGGTGCACATTTGAGGTTCAGTTGCTGCCATAGCTCCTGATTGTCAGTGTTTGTCCCTTCCCAAAGCTGCACCCTCAGTTTCTGGGCCATTCCTGGTAGGAAAAAGCAGCTGGGAATTCCTGCTGGGAGTGGCTGTGAAGGAAGGGCTGACAATGTGGTCAGTGAGGTGCCCAGAAGATGCCCAGGACACTGAGAAAACACCAATATTTTGTGCCTTGGTGGGCTCTAGGCAGGGTGGGATGTGTGGGAGCATAAAATGAAACCCAAAACGAGTCAGGGGCTGGCTGTAAAACCCCACAGCATTCCATGGGCTTTGGAACTGAATCCATAAGGAGTGTGAAAGCCATTTCCATCTGATTTTTGAGCACAATCCTCTGCTCCCAGCCCACGTTTAGTCCGAGGAGCTTTGTCCTTGTGGGTCACACCTCTCTGGGAGGAAACCAGCCCAGCCCAAAAGATCAAAGCTGCAGCGAGTGTTTGAGAGCCCTTTGTGTGTCCTGTGTGGGGCAGAGCTCGGGCAGCCCCTTCTGTGCAAGGAGGGCTTTTCACCCAGATCTTCACTTCCAGTCTGGGAGGAACATTCCTGGCTCCAACTGAACTTTGAGGCTGCTGCAAAAACGTGTCTTGGAGTAAAAAACTGATTCGTTTGTACAAAGCTCGAGGAGGACTCGGCTCAGTGACCCAGTGGGGTCTGTGCTAAAAGGTCTTGAGCTTGAATGGTTGGATTTGGTTTCACTGATATCGTGAGCTGGAGCATTTGGGAACCTCTTTGGCAACAGGCCTGTGAGTTCTACTTGTGCTGTTTGTAATTAAAGAGTGTGTGAAATAATGATAAAGACTTTCAAAGATCAAATTTAAAAAATTGGGCTGATCCATTAGAAAAGATGGAAGAAGTTTTACAGATTTTTTTGGCTTTAAAATGCAGGGGTGGCAGTAGAAAAGAGCTTGAAATACAAACCTAGAAATCTGGTACAATGTGAACAGACCTGAATTTCAAAAATATCTGTGTGGTGTTCTGAGTGCTGAGGAAAATACAGTTTGCAGAGTACAGCCCTACTCGGGATGGCAAAAATAGGATGCAGGATATTTTCCCCCCGTTTTTGCAGAGCTCTGCTGTTTCTCCCCTGATACAAAACCAGCGAGCTCCCCCGGAATTATTTTTTTCTTTTGGCCGGGGCAAGGCAAATCCAACTTATCTTGTGGCATTAAAATGTGTGCCTGTGTGTGCCTGTGAAAATAGAGCCCTGCTTTTGACACCCACCTCACGGCTCCGTCCTCTGTCCTGCATTGATTCACTGCTCTCCTTTCATCCCCCACTCTGTGGGCACCGTCCCCATCCCTGCTCTGCCCTCCCTCCTCTCCTCCCGGAATGTTTGCGTGCCTCCCGTCAGGAACTGGAAATTGTTATCGATTAATATTAATATTTAGCGTGTTTGTGCGAATGCCTCTCCCCGCTGCTATTAATCTGCCGTGTTAATAATGCCAGGACTCCTGTTCGGGACCCTGGGGAAGCCACAGTGAGCGGAATGACAATGAGACGGTGACAACAGCCCCAAAGCCTCCGCTTGGCAGAGATGTGAATTCCAATCGCGAGGGCTCCTTTTGGAGGCTCACAAACGCTTTATTCTCTCTCCATGGGTTGACATCCAGCACCGAGAGAAATATCCAGCACGGGCTGTTAGTTTTTGGAGAGCCGGCCCAAGCGCATTTCTTTCTTTATTCTAACTAGGTAGCATTTCTCCCAGCAGAGAATTCGCTCTCGCTGCCGTTTCCCAAGTTCCACTTTGCTGCGTTTTCAGCAGGGTTGGAGCGTTTCTATAGATTTTTTTAAAGGGGAGGGATTTTGGAGCAAAAATAAGCAAACCACTGCAAAGCAATGCCGATTTTTCTGCACCAAGTGGAGCTTTTCTCCAGGCTTTCCACTCTTCCTTCCCCGAATTTTTTTTTTGCTGTTGTGTTATTTCTATAGATTCTCCCCAAATGTTTGTTACCTCTCTGGTAATGCACTGTACATTTGTTGTGATGCTTCACTGGAGCTTTTATCTCGTAAATAGTTCAGAGACACAAATCCCAAAGGTTGATATTTTTTTCCAGTGCCTTTAATAATAAGATAGCAGAGCTTTTATGTTTTGCTTTTTATTTTTGCTTAAAAGAGCCAACTTTCTGGATCAAATGTGTATTTGGACATGGCACAATTTGTAGAAATGTCAGCTTGAATTCAAATTTAAAACAAAATTGTGGCGTCGGGGAGATCAGGTGAAGCAAAGTTATGGACAACAAACAACAACAACAACAACAACAACAATATTCTCTGAAGAGTTTGATTCTAAAAGGATCTTATGTGGAAATATTTTTGATGCCTGGTTGAACCAGATTTTTACTGGAAATATAATACCGGCATTTAGAGCAGAGTAATTTGGACACTTTCCCTGCTGGTTTTACTAGAGGAAAATGCGTATTAAGGAACACACTGAAATACTGTTTCGAGCTTTATTCTTCATTTCTGCCAGCAGAAATCCCTTAATAAAAGAAAACACTTCATTTTTTCTTTTGCTTAAAACCAAAGGCACTTGAAATCCTTGATACCTGTTCTTCTCACAGCCAAGTTCTGCAGCAACTGCTTCCAGAATGTTTATTGAAAAATGCACCCGATTAACTCTGCTCAGTCCTCATCTGCTCTCACTGCTCCTTTCGGATCTGCTTTCTGTTTCTTTTTAATAAAAGGACTTGAAGCTGCTTCGAGAGGTGCAGTTCCAGCTAAGACAAAGCAGGGCATAAATGTGAAACTTGAAAAATGAATATACAAAGTAAACAGGGAAAGGGGCTGCGTTTCTGAGTGTTTCGTTTTTATCGGAGTCCTTCTTCCTTTTCACTCGTCCTGCTTCTTCCTCCTGCCTCATCCCTCGCTGCCTCTGCAGTTTTGAGTATTCTTCAGTAGTAAATTGGTTTTTTAATGTGTTCTGCAGCAGTCCTGCATCAGCCAGATCCGGGGGAGTTCCATGTATTTTGTCTTGACTCTGGTTGCAAAGATTTCGGGGCCAGAGCCGGACTCAGCAGTACCTGGGGCAGGTTCCTGTGCTGGGAATGCTCAGAGCTTGTTCCTGTCTGGAATCTTACACTGGGATGTGCTAAAACTTGTGACTGCTTTGGATTTCATTTCAGTGGCAGCTATAAATAAATATTTCTCTGGGAATCCTGGCAAATGTGAGTGTTTGGGGTACAGGCAGCTTGGCCAGCAGAGTTTGGAGCAGCTGGGTCCCTCAGGGATGGGTTCCTGACCACTAACTTCCAGAATCCTGTTTACACCATCTGCATCTTCCTGCTTCTCAAGCATTCCCAAAATTCTGTGCTTGGTAGAGTGGAAGTGAAATCTAATTAGTGTTTTAAGGGAAACAAGCTGAGAGTGGAGTTTGGGTATCTGCTGGAGCTGGGCTGGGTGGGTTTGTTGTGGGACCAGCTCAGATCTGACTGAGTACCCAGCGATTTGAGGTTGGCGGAGTCTGAATTTTCCATGCACACCTATTCAGTGGAATTTCACTTGTCAGCTGGACAAAGCCAGTGTCCTGTGACTCGTCCTGTCACAACTGTGCCACCATTCCAGCTTGAACGGGGAATATGGAAGACCAGACCTCACCCACAGCCCTTTTGATTGTCCCTAATTCCTTTCACTCGTAGCATTTTGGGTGTTTTCATGTGTCAGGGAGCTGAGAAAAGCTCTGGATGTGATCTAAGGAAGGAACAGGATTACTCCACTGAGAAATAATTTGTGGTGCTTGGTGTGTCAGTGTCATCTGGTGTTAAAGGTCCAAGATTCAGGAGGAATCTGAAGGGAAGAAATACTATTCCAAGCTGGGTATCTCTAGATATGTTCAGAAAAGTTGGCAAAACCACAGCAAGTTGTAGCAGAAGTGCCCATTAAAGTGAAAAATTAAATAAAGGATTGTGTGGGCAGCACCATTTCTCAGAGGTAAAACCAGCCCCTGTGACATTCCCTTGGCACCGTGGCACGGTGGGGGCAAAACCACTTCCCACTCGTGGCCACTTCCCTGCCTGGATATTTATTGCCCAAACCTTTCTTCAACTGTTAAATTTGTGAAAATTGAGGGGTTTCTTGAGTGAACGAAAGAGAAAAAAAGACATTTCCCAATGGTCATTTAAAGCAGAATTTCCTCTCGCTCTGGCAGCTGTCAGAGGTGATGGGAAAAGCTGTCAGAGCATCCTCTGTAGTCTGGGGACCCTGCAGAGCCCCGGGCCCAGGGGGTTCCTCGTGGACAGGCTCTGGTTTGGGTGCTGGATGTGCTGATTTCAGACCAGTGTCCACCAGCAAACGCTGTAGATCCCAGCACAGCTTGGATGGAGGTGGAGGAGAAAGGTTCTTGCAATGAATGGGAGGAAGAAATTGTGTGGTGGGCTCGAGAATCCTTAACAACTTATTGTTTATTGTCCTTTCCTTAAAGCCATTCTCATTAGTATTGTCCATGGATGGGGGAAAAGCCATTTTTAGTTGGCTGTGAAGCATTTAATGCTTCAGTCCCATCCTTAATGGAAGAGGAGTAATTCCTCTCATGACATTTGTCACTAATTTGCATCTTTTCTGGCAGAAGTGTTTCACACAAGCTTCCAGAGAGGGCCTGGCACAATCTAACCCACAAAGGTACATCTCCCTCATCACACTAGGCTAAGGAAAAGAGTGCCTGGTGTTTGTAGCACCCAGAAGTGAGATGCCCCTGGCAGTCCTGGCATTGCCCTGTCTGCAGGTTCAAGTTTGCACCCAGCAGGGAGAAGAGGCTGGGAAGGAAGGTGTGGATCTGTGAGGAGGGTGAAAGTTTAGGGAGAATTCTCATTTCTTCTTGTTTCATGTGGGATTTAGAGGGACTCACACAGCTCAGGAATGCCAGGGCTGGATCCAGAGCTGGCTGATGCCAACACTTCCCACCACCTTCAAGGAAAGCTGCATTTTGGGGCTGGTCCTGCCAGGCAGGTGCAGCAGAGCAGGGCCTGGATTTGGGATTTCCTATTGTATTTCAGCTGCGGCCATCAGGTGGCAATCTGACCACTGGGATCATTCCGTGCTGGAGGCACTTTGGGGTGGGTGCTCCTTGGGCTTTCCAAGGTTCTTTGTGATTCAGGGTCGCATCTGCCAAGCTCTGGGCTGTGCCTGCTGTCAGCTCCTGCCCTGTGCAGGGCACAGAGGGATGGGCAGCCAGGCTCCTGCAGAATTCCCGGTGGATTAAAGCAGGATGGAGGGCAGGTATTCCTTAGAATTCACCCGAATTAAGTTAAGCTGAGCAGCACAACACCACGAGGTGATGAACGCTGTCAGCAGTAGTTAAGCACATCCTTAATGGGAATATTTCCTTCTTGGTTGGGCAGGGCTGTGTTTTGGTGATCTGTTCTAGCTCCTCTGGCCTACAAAGGGGTCAAGAAAAATGCCTTTATTTTTGGTCTGCATCCACAGCAAATGGAGACGGAATCCTGTCACCCCAGAGTTAGAAATGTGGGTGGTTTTGTTTACTGGAGGTGTGATATAAAGAAACATGGAGTTGTAGACTGGTTTGGGTTGGAGTGACCTTAAAAATTATCCAGTTCCAACCCCACTGCCACGAGCAGCTCCCACTAGACCAGGATGCTCAATGGCCCTCAAGATACTGCTCAAAGTGCTCGAATATTCCCTGCCTTCATCCTCACCAGGAGCTTTATCAGGAATTGTTTGGTTTGGTTGTTCTGTTTTCCTCCCTGGGAAATATTTCTCAAGGAAAATCACGCAGTGCAGGCAGCCCAGAACATCCATGGAGATCTAAAGGTGGTGGTGATGTCCCTCTTTGGGCTGGAAAAGATGTCTGAGGTCACCCCACTGCTCTTCCTGTAGAGCCAGAAAAATGGAAACAAATCCCAGGGAAGTCCATGCCTAATGGATATTTTCTTGATAATAATTTCTATTATTATATTATTATTATATATTATAATAACCACATAACAAGCAGTTCTAGACAGCACTGAGGTTTTAATACTTGTGTGATTCTAAACTCACAGCCAGGAATGAGCTGCAAAGTTTGGATAATGATGTAAAACCTCCTTCCAAGACCCGGTTAATCCCTAAGGAAAAAAGCACCCGTTGGTCTGTGCCTGTGTGGTTCCATTCTTAGCTACAAAGTCAAAATTCTCGGGGAATATTCGTATTTTCTACTCTTCTGCTCCAATATTTCCCTCAGGCCTGAGGTTCTGGGGCAAAGTGTGAGTTCAGTGGATGCCTGTCGTTCTTCCCCTTGCTTAGGAAATAAAAATACCTGGGTTTCACACAAATGCTGAATTACAGAGGTCAGCAAAACTCAAGATTGTGCTGGTGATCAGGCACTGCCTGCCCAAGAGAAACCAGTTGCTGGGATGTTCTGTAAATGTTCCCAGTGAAGAAGTCAAAGAAGCTCTTTGCAATCCGTGAGCATAAAAAGTGCTCAGTCATTTCAGATAATTGGGTATTTCCGCATCAGAATTAGATACCTAACAACAACAACAACAACAACGATAATCATTTAAGCAGGAATAATGAAAATAATGATAATAAAAATAATAGTAAATACATTAAAAACTATATATAACAAACCCACCCCAAACCTAACGCATTATTTCGCCTACCACCATTTCCTTTAACATCAGCCTTGCCTTCCCTTTCATTACAGCTGCTAAATAGATTATTCATGAGGTCTCTCACCACCACTAAACCATCCCTCTCATTGTTGCCAGTCCCTCATTGGTGTCACACAGATTTTCAGCGTCTGCCCATATCTGATTATCTGTGGAAACAACCTTTCAATGAGCCTTTTTATCGAGTCATTGCGCTGGGGAGCTTTGAGGGACTAATTTTAGTTTCATGACAATAACAATAAGGTCAAGTTGTATTTCTGTGCCGCTTTGCACCCAGGCAGACATTCCAGAGGGGCAGATGTAGGACGGCGTGGTTGTCACCGTTGTCACCACGGAGTGGCCACGTCCGGCTCTCCATGGCAGCCAGCTGGCTTGGGATGGAGCTCGGCAGAACTGGGGGGTGTTCCTGGAAAATGAGGTGTTCCCTGCTTTTTTTAAAACGTATTTTCTTAATTTAACCAGTTGTGGAATGTTTGGAGCAAGGCTGAGAGGAGCCCTGAGGGTGAGAAGTGGTTCAGTGGGGGCAATCTAGAAGATTCTGTGGAATAATCAAAACTGAACCCTGGCTGTTGGATTTGCCCCAAATCCTTGGAATAAACCTGTGGAGAAGATCAGCTCCCTCACCTGTGGGTTTTAGCTGGGAGGGCTCAGCCTGGAGGAAAGGAGGCTCAGGGGGAACTTTTTTCTCCACAACTCCCTGACAGGAGGGGGCAGCCAGGGTGGGTCGGGCTCTGCTCCCAGAGAACAGGGACAGGAGGAGAGGGAACGGCCTCAGGCTGCACCAGGACAGATTTTGGTTGGACATCAGCAGGAATTTCTCCATGGAAAGGGTGCTCAGGCCTTAGCAGGGGCTGCCCAGGGAGGTTTGGAGTCCCCATGCCTGGAGGTGTCCAAGGAAAGCTCTGGGCTGGTGACAAGGTGGGGATGGGTCACAGCTTGGACTTGATAATCCTGGAGGTCTTTTCCAGCCTCAGTGGTTGTGGGGTCCTGTGAAATCCACCTGGCAGTGCACAAAGAAGGGAGAGGTTTGGGCACAGCTCGGATTTTCCCTGGCAGCCCTGGCCTGGGTCAATAAATGCTGGGTACAATTTACTGATCTCAGCACTGGGTTGTGCTGAGGAACCCAAGATTCTCCCATCTGCCTGGGTGGGATTCTGCTCCCACAGACGCCACCTGGAATCTCTGGTATCAGACCTATCAGGACCTGCAAATGTTGTTTCATTGTCATTTTGTGCCTGTTGCCAGTCGCCGGTCATTTAACAACTGAAAAGACAGATTTACCTGTGTTTGATGATTCCTCTTGAAACATGAGGTCAGTCAGACGTGGGATCAGCTTAAGAGTAAATCAAAATTTAATCAGAACTTCCCTGATTGTCCCACAGAAGAAATTAAATTATCAGTGTACAGTAGCGAGGTATCTTTATACTTTACTTGTATCCTCTGGAAATTTTCACAGGTCGTGCTCCAATAAACCCAGTTTTGCTCTTCAACTCAGTTGGAATTCCTGTTCCTTAAGTGCAAAAGAGGCTAATCATAGAGCAGAAAATAATTTGACTTGCTAATACTGGGTGAGAAAACATTTACTGCAACCACAAATATTTTCAGGATGATGAAGTATCTCATGTTCATGAAGGCTTGGTTCTGGTGACATGTTTGAGTAGGGAGGGCTGCACTTTCTAGCAGAGGAAACCCATGCAAACTGCAGCAGGCAGCTCCCTGTTCTCCTCCAAAAGCTGGAGCAAAAAAATGTTGGCAGAGGAATCAAAATCCTCCTCTTTAGTCGAGTCTGCCACCAGGTTTCTTAGGCATGAACTCAGGAAAATCTTTATTAGGCATAAAAAAAAAAAAGCAATAGAAGGGGAGATGTGTCTTGCAGACAGAAGGTGCATTCTGAGGTTAGCGGAGAGATGAATTATAAATACCTCAAGTTGAGCCGTGCTTTTCCAGCTATTCTTCCTGATGGTTCCTCGCTGGGAGCCAGTGAAAACTGCAGTTTTGGTGGGGTGCTGCTCCCCCCCGGTGACATCAGGGGTCAGGCATTAGCTGTGCCCTGTGGGAGTGCCCACAAAGCGGCGGTTGTTGGGTTTGTTATCGCAGTGGGAGCTGCTGGGCACCGAGAGCACGCCCGTGCTGCCTCACAGCTCATGGAGAGAGGGCAAATCTGCTCCCAAAAATACTCCAGCTACTTGTATTGGGTGACAAATGTGTTTTTCTTTTTCCCCTTCATGTTTTGCTCCCCCACCACCACCTTTTTTTTTCCTTTTTGGATGAGAAAGCTCCGTTTTCATTACAGGAACGGCCTTGCTTAGAAATTGATTCCCCTTGGAAAAATCCCCAAACTTCACTGCCCTCTGTGTGTCCAGGGTTTTCACTCGAGGACAAGGGGGAATTGGCTTCAAACTGCAGGAGAGTAGGGCTGGATTAGACATTAGGAAGGAATTCTTCCCTGAGAGGGTGGGGAGGCCCTGGCACAGGGTGCCCAGAGAAGCTGTGGCTGCCCCTGGATCCCTGACAGTGTCCAAGGCCAGGTTGGACGGGGCTTGGAGCAGCCTGGGATAGGAGAAGGTGTCCCTGCCCATGGCAGGGAGTGGCACTGGATGGGCTTTAAGTTCCCTTCTGACCCAAACCATTCCAGGAGTCTGTGATTACAAAGCAGTGATGCTCTTGTTACCCCTGCAGAGGTGCACGGCTGAGGTGTCGCTGGGAGCTCACAGCCACAGCTGCTGTTGTGGGACACACTGAGCAGGAACCCCAAACACCAGGAAAACTCTTCTTGCCAAACTTGGATTTTACCTTAATTTCTTTCTGGTTTTTAAAATTCTTTTTCTTTACAAAATGCACTGAGCCAGTTAACACGAGAAGTGGTTAAAGAGAACCTCAACCACCTCTTCTGTGTTTTCTTCCCTCTTTCCAAAATTAAACTGCAAACAGCAGAGAACCCTTGATCCCACAGAACACTCCAGGCTGCAATGAGCCTCACCCCACCCTCCAGCAGCACCCCATGAGTTTCAGTGTCCCTACCTCAGCTCCACCTGAGTTCCTCCAGGGAGGTTTTTACCCTTTCGAAGCGTGCGAGCTCGGCTTAGCAAAACTTTGTCCCAGGCAGAGATTAACCAATGTTCACGTGAGTATCTCAGTGTGTTTTGTTCTGCTGTTTCCCCTTTTAGGTGACAGCGAGATTGTAAATAATATGTACGAGACCGACCCCGATCTCCTTGCTGGCGAAAGCGCAGAGGAGGAAACTGAGGACAGTATAATGTCCCCCATCCCTGTGGGACCTCCGTCACCCTTTCCCACCAGTGAGGACTTCACTCCCAAGGAGGGCTCACCCTATGAAGCTCCCGTCTACATTCCTGATGACATTCCAATCCCACCAGATTTTGAACTCAGAGAATCTTCGATCCCAGGGGCAGGGCTAGGGATTTGGGCCAAAAAGAAGATTGAAGTTGGGGAAAGATTTGGACCCTATATGGCAGTACAGAGGAGCACATTAAAGGAAACAAACTTTGGATGGGAGGTAAGCGTGTGGAATGTGGGCACCACATTCCTTTGTCTTCTCTGCCAAGTGTTTGTGGAGCTGGACTGAGGCCTGGTGGCCTGGGGACAGAGGTGGTGACTTTGCTGATGCCGTGTTTCCCTGCGTAACTTTCCACCCCCATTACCTGCGGAATTTAAAATCAGCAGAAATCCCTTTTAAGTTCGCTCCTTGGGCCACAAAAACTGCTCGAGCACCGTTTTGGAAGTCTGGTTTTGAATGATGTCGGGTCACTTCATCAAGTGCTTGTCATTTCCAAGTTGTGTTCGGGAGTTGTCGTGTGGAGGGAATGGGATTAATCGCATCATGTTTCGTGGTTGGGGGTGTTACCTTTGACTCCCAGCCCGTGTCAGTGGTGCAGGCATTATTAACTGGGCAGGGAAAAATAGCATGTACCCATTAACGGCCCCGATGTTCTCGAGTTCTTGTGCTGCAGCAAAGATGGAGAAATGTGAAAGTCATTTTTCCCCAAGAGCTGAACAGAAGCCAGCCTTCAGCAGGAAAAGGCTCTGTCCCACAGCCCCCATCTTCCTCCCTGCTTTCCTGGGTTTGTCCCAGAAATCATCTTAGCCTCTTCTGCTCCCATATTCTTGATTTGAAAATACCTACGTCCCTAATTATCCTGGAATATTCTGTGAGCAGTGAGGTGTAGCCTGGGATTCCTGCTCTGTGCTCAGGCCTATCCCAGCACAACCAGTGTCCATTAGAGAATTCCTTCTCTCTGGCCCCAGTGCCCATCTCAACATTCCATCTCCCTGCTGTGTCTGGGGCAGTGGGGGCAGAGAGGTTTCCTGGCAGGATTTTGCTGTAGGGTAGATAAAGGCCTATCCCAAAAAGTGGGAGCTGAATTTCCCCTCATTTTCCCTGGGTGAAGCAGTGACTTGCCCTGTTTCCTCCATCAGCCACTACTGGGGTGAACTGGTTCACAAAATCCTGCAGGATTTACAGGGTGGGAAGCAGCTGAGGGCTGGAACTGTGAGGTTTTCCCAGGGAGAAGGCACCAGGGCAGTGACAGAACTGTTTTCTTAGAAACCCGGGTCAGAAAGGCCAGGCTGAAGCGTTAACAGTTGAAATTGTCTCTGATTATAGCTGCACTCTTGATTGTGAAGTCAAAGCCAGTGAGCAGCCAGACCCAGTGAAGCCCAGAGAAGCAGGTCCAGATGTTTTTGTTTTGTTTACTTTCTCAGTGTGTCCAAAGTGCAGGAAACAGCAAAAAATTCCTGTTTTAAGAACCAAACTCAATTGCGTTTTGTTGCTCTGCAGTAGGAAGCATCTGAAGAGCTGAAATCTGAGTTTGGTTGAATGACTGAGTCGAGAGTTTCCTTTTCCTTCTATCCTAGTGCAGGGAAAAGAGGGGAATTCAGCTGGGTTTTGATTCCCTCTCTCCCCTTCAATGACATTTTTCTGAAGTTCCTCTTGGTGTTGGCTTCTATTGTGAATATCCTGGCAGAATATCTGGTTGATATTACTGTATGAGCATCAAAACATGGAGTTTTGGGAAAAAAATCCCTGTTATTTTACTAGGAATACATGGTCTGGTTCAGGGGGGCTGTAGGTGTGAGGCAGCTCAGGATTCCTGAGGGAGGTATTGATCACTTCCAGGAGTCTCTGAAAATAAGGATCATTTTCCTCTAGGAAGATGCACTGTTAATTATTTGTAGGCTGCAATGTGAAAGATGAATCCTCTTTTTCTGACCCAATTATTGATAGGTGGCATTTGTTGTTTCAGTTTATATTTCGGTTTGTTGTTTTGTTTTAAGGCTGATTTTTAGGAACAAAGTGCAACCCTCCTTGGTTGGCAGAAGTCAGATCCAAGTCGGATGGTGCAAACCTTTTTTTTCCTATGACCTTGGCCAAACGTTGTCCTTGTGTTTCATAATTCTGATAAAAGTTGGTATTTACACTCATGATTTTCAGAAAGGTTCCCCACATCCCTCTGAGTACTCTGATAGGAGCCGTGTTTATCAATTCCCGTTGACTTTGTGATACTGTTTGTTTTTGTAGTGTAACTGAGCAAACTTTCCCTCTCCGGGGCACTTCTCCCATTCCAGAGGTTCCTTTGTCCCGTGCTCGGGCAGGGACATTTCACACCTCAAAGGAAGGGCTTTGTCCTCCCTCAGGTGTCCTCAAACCCACCCCAGCACTCTCTGCTTGGCCTTGCAGACACCTCTTGAATTTTCCCATTTCCCAGAGTGTTTGAAGACACTTCAGGGATCTGTTTCCAGTCTGTGCCTTCAGAGTTTCGTTTGGGAGCAACATCCACGGATCCCTTCATGTGCTGAGCAGGAATTCATGGAATAAGCACTGTCTGCTGGGTGTTGGTGTCTGAGCCGTTCCCTTGGAATGGGAGGTTGGAAAAGCCCTGAGGGGATGTTCTAGGCAGCTCTACCTGTTGGCAAATTGGGAAATGGTAACTTGGGATGTGTTTCCATCTCGTAAAATTGAGCAGGCAGGAAATGGGCAGTGAGTGAGGGAAAAAAGGGAAAGGGGAGAAGTTTTTAGCACTTGCTGCTTTTGCTTCTCTGTGCTGTTCCTTGCAGTGGTGATAAATTTAACAAATCTGGGATTTGTAGGATCACAAGGAACGTTCCTTCTGCAGTTTGCCATTATTTTTTTGGTCAGTATTTCTCTGGAATTTGTAGTTTTGACTTGCAGGGACTTGTGGGTTGAATGCTGGTGTAAGATTTCCACACAACTCCTTGTTATGGCCAATTGGGATAGCAATATTCCACTTGAATCTCCACTCCTATTAGGAATTTACTTCAGGAATGACACGTGTTCTTCACAGCCAGCCTCTCCTCTACTCGTATTTCTCAGTTCATTTCCAGTAGTTTATAATCCTGATAATCCCACTTCTGTGCACATCTCACTCCCCAAACTCTGAAAACCTGGACTTTTTGTTTGTTTGTTTTTAGGAGTCACCAGCTCCTTAATCTGAACAGTGTTTCTGTCTTTGGCTCAACAAGTTCTTGCCCTTCATCACAGGAGATTTACTGTCAGGCTTTGACTAAACTGGGAGTGTCACTGGAAGTGGAATTGGCTGCAAAGTGGCCGTTCCTCAGCACCATCTCAGCTTTGCTCGAAAATGCTGGGTTTGTTGTTGTACAGAACGTGCTTCATAATTAACGCCTGTTCCTTCTGATTCCTGCTTTAAAAAACCCCCCAAACAACATTTTGGGGGTTGGAAAACGTGCCACTGAGGGCTTTGACGTGAAAATGGGTTTCTCTCTTCCACCCAAGGATTACCACTGCAGAAAGGGCTTTCTCTTCTCAAACTCCAGTAAGGGCAGATTCGTGAAAATGAGAATGAAACAGAGCAGTGAATTGTACCTCGAAGTCCTCAGGAAATTCAGTTTGTGTTTGGAGGCAGGGCCAGCCCTGTTTCCATCTGAACTCCTTGCTCCAGACCTGGCTCTGATGGAAAACCTCGAGCTCCAGGAGCTACAGGGAGAGTGTTACTTGCTGAAACTTCCAGTTTTACTCACGAATAGCCCAAAACACCCATGGGAATGCAGAATGCTGTGTTTTATCTGCCATACCTTGAAAAAGGATGAGTAATTATCTTTTTTATAGGTGCTTTTCCTTCCAGGCAGTGAGGAGGGCTGGGTTGGGATGGTTGGAACACGTGTCCTGCCTTATCTGCAGCACAGCTTCGTATCTGGCCTCCTGCTTTGCTTTGTGGGATATGTTTTAAAAAATCTTCTTTGAATTAAACCACACCTATCATTCAAGGGCTTTTTGGACACGGGATGGCAGCGAGTGATTCATGCTCATCTCACAAAAATAAATAAGCTGTGTCAATCCTGGCCCCCGGCCCCTCCCAGGGATGATTCAGTGGCTCCTGTGCAGGACCTGTTGGGTGCTTTCCTTCATTCCCTGACACTGCTGTGCTGATCGTGTTATTCCACCTTTTTTTGTGTGCCTTAAAAGACACCACCCCACCTAAAAGCCCTGTGATTATTGAGTGTGACGTGATTGCATTTCTCCCGATCCCATTCCCCCCCCACTCACTGACACAGAGCACAACACTGCCAGCACCCCGAATAAATCACAGCCTGTTTGTGCTTTATGGCCTCTGGGACCCAAGGAAAATGAAAATAAAATAATTACATAATGATTTCGATCGCTTTGGATAAATAATGGTATTTATCATGGCGCTGTTAATTTTCCTAATTGAGAGAAGAATGGGAATCTCATCCTGGAGGGAAATTTAGCACCTGGATTGTGGGAAATTTGGAAGCAGTTATGATTTTAGCTCAGTTTGCTTCACAGGGTAAATACCACTGATAAATGCGGTTTGTTTTAGTCTGTATTTTAATTTCTATCTTAAGAGAGGTTATTTGCACAAAGGCTTCTCTCAGCTGAAGTGTCAGAGCCAGGCTGCTCCTTTACATAGGGAAAATAAATAAGTGCTTTCATTTCCTGCTTGGGGGGGAAGAGAGAGGCTGTCCCACGGAAGACAAATAACTGGGGAAAAAATGGGAGGCAGCAGCTGAGGATGCAGCAGAGTTCTGGCTCCACATCTGGGCCAGGGAAAGCTGCTGGGTTTTGAACACACTTTAAAGTGTCACTGATTCACAGCAGTCCAACCTCCCTATTCCTGCAAAATTTAAATTTTTAGCAGGGGGTCTTTTTTATTTTCTCTGTTTTTTAGAAATACTCCGAAGTGCCGAGGGAAATTTACTTTACGTGACTGGCCTTAAACGCGGGGAGGAGAATTATATTGTGTTTCCTGGAGTCTTAAATATACTAAAATATCTCCAAAATTGAAATGTTTTTTTAATTCTATTTAAAAAAAAATCTTAAAAATATTAAAATAGGAAGGAGCCTCTAAGCACGGCCTGAACTGTGACGGTTTTGCCGTGTTTCCCAGTTCAGATCATACAGGAATTCTTTCATTTCCCTTTACAAGCTGATCCAGCTGAAGCAGCGAGCTCTTGTCTGTCCTGTCCAAGCCAGAGATGCTGAAAGCAGTGTGAGTCCTTTAAATGAGCAAAGAAATCCCCAAAGCTCCTCTCACTCCTCTCTTGCTGACGGGCTCTCAGCTGGGCCCTGCGAGGATGTGATGACATTTCCTGCTCGTTTTCCTTCCCTGATTCATTCATTTTCCCCGGCCTCTGCCTTTCCCTCTGCCTGGGGAATAATGTTCCTACAGCAGTTCTCTCCCTCGGGGAAAAGGGGCTCCTGAATTGCTGTTTTCCAACTGCTCTTGCAGGGAAGTTGCTGAGGAATTCTGTCTGTGCTCCTCCCCCAGGTGCAGAGCGTTACCTGCACAGCAAATGCTTCCCATGCAAGGTTCCTTCACCATTTCCCGGATCTGCCAGGCTGGAATCCCTCTGAAAATTAAAGAATCCGTGGGTTCATGAGGAAAGCAGAATGCCAGAGCACCCTGGGACTGCCCCCAATAGTTGCCAAGAGCATCCCCAGCTAGAATTTTTATGCACACGGATATAAAACTGCAGAGAAACTTTTGCTTTGGACCAAAACTCAGAGCCTAAGTGAAAAAAAAAATTAATGTCAAGGAGGAAAAATAAGTTCCTGACCTCTAAATATTTTAAAGATTTCATTTTTATTCTGTTTATTTTAATTATTTTCAATATTTAAATTTTTAAATGAGGTTTTGGGCCAAGGAAGTTGCTCAGCTTTGTACATGCTCAGTTCCATCCCCTTCCCATGGAGCAGATCTGGGAGAGCATCAGTACTTTGATTTTCCACGCAGGATCTGGGCTTTGTTCTGGTGTCAGAGGACCACCACGAGGAAGAGGAAGGGTCAGATCCAGGTGCTAGCAATTGTTGGGCTGTTTGGAATTCAAACCATGCCAGGAGGAACAAGGACTGGGTTGGGATTGAGAGGAAGAAGCTGATGGAATCACAGGCAAAATCCCATTGTCTACAGCTCCATCTTTTGGGGGGGTTTAATTTAATAATTTCGACCCTGGATAAAAGTGAAAAATGCACCTTATGGCATCCAAGTGAAAGGACTGAAATTTATCCTGTTTTTTGACATTTCCCCAAATGCTTCAGTGCCAGGGTTAAGAGAGTAAAGCCTTTTTTAGGCCCAAGAATGCCAAGATAAGTTGCTCTATCTTAGGCACTTGGCTAAAACATGGGTATATAAGGAATTAAGGGAAAAAAAGAAGAGACAGGGGAAGGGAATGACTAAGAATACCTCCTGATATTTCTCCTTTATTTCCATAAGGGGTAATAACTCATGAGCAATCCGGCAGAGGGCACTTTCTTTAAATAGAACATTCTGATTCACAAGCAGAAAAAGGAAATAAATATTTTCCTTCAGTCTTCAAGAGCCATCCCTGAATACCAGCTCCTGGAGCAGTATTTTATCAGCCACGCTTTCACAAAGGAAAAAGAAAACGAAAAATCCCATGAACAGCTCAGTGGTGACCACAGGGTTTGAAAAATAGCTTTTTTTGCATTGTCAAAAGCCCTGCAGAACTCAGGGCGCTGCTTCTTCCTCCGGAATGTTAACCTACAGAGAAATCCAACCTGCATTTTGTCTGCTCCCAGCAGAGCCTGGCTGATGGAGCCCTGGAACACCGTGGGCTTTTGCAAAGGAAGGGATCCATAAGCGAAACCATAAATATCCATGGGGCTCTGGAGGAGGCAGCGCTCTGGGACTCCCTCAGCGGCTGCTTGGGAAGGCGGGAGCGATGCAGAGCAACTCCTCGTGGAGTTCTCGGGCTGCTGGTAGGAGGCACTCAGGAGGGTGTTGGTTTTTTTGGGAATCAGCCTCACGCTCCTCACTGCTCGGAGATGTTCATGTGGGATTGGGGCACTGAGGGCTCCAGGGTGAGGTCCAGGGATGTGCTCAGGGTCAGCAAATCCTTCAGTGAACCCCATCTGAGCGCCTGGTCAATCCTAAAGTCTGAAGGTTCTAAATTAAATCTCTTTACCTCAATCTGAGCGATGCAAGAGGTACCAACAGTGAACTTTCCCCAGTGAAATGTTGTGTTAATTACTTTTAAAGAATGGGAAAATCACATTCTCTGCATAATTTGGTACCGTCCTCCTCGGAGCAGGACCACGGATGTGGAGAGCTGGTAAATGCAGCAAGAGTTGTTTTGTTTGCGATTTAGGACTTCACACATTTTGGCTCTTTAGCTGCCTCTTGTTTGGCTCTGGAAATGCCAACTCTGGGGAGTTTTGTTGTATTTAGGGATGGAAATGAAAGGTTGGGTGCATTGCTTTTTCTGAAGGAGTGGGACATGGGTGGGACTCGGTTCTTTGCTTGCTAACACAGCTCTTAATTATTCATCCTCTTTTTGAATCCTTTCCCCTTTCTGTGTGCTCATTATTCCTCTTTCTGCGAGTTCCATCCCAGCAAAGTGCTGGGACCTGTGCAAAACAAGGCAGTCCTATCTTTTATATCTATTTTTCTAAATTGGACTGTCACACACCCACCCACCAATATTTCAAAAACAACACATCTGCCACATAGGACTGGCTCAGACTCAGTAAAGATACCCTCACAATAAAGATTTCAGCCAGAGCATCACAAATACCTGGTCACAAATCCCGATACTGAGAGAGCTCAGCTTTGCAAAACAAGGGCTACTTGTCCAGGGAAGGTGTGAAGCTGAGTTTGAGTCATTTTTAGAAACATGAATGGAAGAATCACAGCTGCAGGAGGAGGCCCAGGGGTCAGGCAAGGTGGGGAATTGGCCCTTGGGGTGGAAGGGGCATTTCCAGAGCATGGGGATGTCTTTGGAAGAGTTATTCCCAGTCACGGACTCTCTTTCTCAAGTTGTGACTGAGGCCCAGCTGCTTTGTGAGGCACCCTTGTAAAATCTCCACCTTGGCTGGGTTGTGCAGCTCTCCTGATTTCCTGGTCCTCAAAGCAAACAGACAACAAAACCATGGATCGTCGGAAGGGTTAGAAGGGACCTTAAAGCCCATCTCATTCCACCGCTTCCCACGGGCAGGGACACCTCCCACTGTCCCAGGCTGCTCCAAGCCCTGTCCAACCTGGCCTTGGACACTGCCAGGGATCCGGGGGCAGCCACAGCTTCTCTGGGCACCCTGTGCCAGGGCCTCCCCACCCTCACAGGGAAGAATTTTTTCCTAATATCCCATCTAACCCTACTCTCTTTCAGTTTGAACCATTCCCCCTTGTCTTGGCACTCCAGGCCCTTGTAAATAGTTCTTCTCCATCTTTCTTGTTGACTCCCTCCAGGGTGCCGGAAGGCCACGATTAGGCCACCTTCTCCTCTCCAGGCTGAGCAATCCCAGCTGTCCCAGCCTTTCCTGCCAGCAGCGCTGCTCCATCCCTCTGCTCATCCTGGAGCCTCCTCTGGGCTCTCTCCCGCAGCTCCAGGTCCATCCTGTGCTGGATCCCAGGGCTGGAGGCAGGGGCGTCTCAGCTCCAGGCCTGAGTGGAGCTGGAATTGGGTTCCAGAGAGGTGACAGCGGGCTGTGACCCTTTAGTGTGTCTGCACTGGTGAGGACGTGCAGGTTCCAGTGTCAGTACAGGGGAGGCATCTCTCAGGGGACTCAGAAGCACAGGCTGAAGGGTGGCTCGTCACAACTCACCATCATTTACTCTCTTTGCCCCAAAAGGCACAAAAAATTACTAAAGAAATCAAAATGTTTTCCACTGAGGAGTGTTCTCACCCAGTGTCCTGCTCCTGCTCATTCCTTGGTGGGGTTAATTTTGGCCGCTCTTGCCCACGTGTTGCTGGGGAAATAAATCCCTGATGTGTCCTGGAAGCGATGCCTGGACCTTTAGTGGTGCAGCCCTGACCCTTCAGAGCCACCTCTGTGTTTAGTGTATGTTACAACCTGTCTGCTCCACGTTCAGCCCCCTGGTGCCCACCCTTTCCCTCAGCACACACAAGGGGTTCTCTCCTCCCTTTGGCTCTGCTCAGGCACCCGTGTGCTCCTTCCCTTTCGGACAGTGCCCTGCTTTAATTGTACATCTCATTGTGCCATCCCCGTTCAATCCTGTTCAAAAATCCCTACATCTCACCCACTTCCCTTGTCCCCCCACCTCCCTTTTCCCATTTAGATCTCCCTGAAGCCCATTCTCCCTTATCAGCACAGTAATTTCGTGAGCAGAGCTTGGATTTCTGCCGTTTAGGCCCCGGCCATTGTCTGTCGCAGCTGCAGTCAAGATAAACCCTCACCCAGAACAAAGTTGGAATGACCTTTTACAAGCAGAATCTGCCTTGTTTCCCTCCAGACTAATTTATCAGCCTTCATTTCAGCCCAGTCTCTCAGCAGAGGCCTGAAAGAACATTACAGAGAGCATGAATGAACAGGGGGATTAAGATGCTTGGCTAGTCCCTCTTTTTCATCAGACACCTTCTGGATTTGCCGGGATGTAAGCTGTAAATGACCGTAAGTGGTGAACTGCCTTAAACTTGGAGCAAGGGGAAGGGAAGGGAAGGGGGGGGGGGGGGGGGGGGGGTGGAGCTACCACAGCCAAATGTTTGGAAAAGAAGAGCGATGTGAGGAGCTGGGTAAACCTCCTGTCTCGGAGGCAGAGAGTGGCAGGACTGAGCAGTGTCTCCAGCGCCGCTGCTCCTTCCTAGGGGCTCCGTGTCTGCCCCCAAGCAGGGCAGGGAGGGGGGACAGGCTCGGCTCCTTCAGAACTGTTAACGAAGCAAATTTAAATCCATTTTATTGACTGAGGACAAGTTTTAAAAACTGGATTATGTCTCTATGTGCTAAAAGTGTTCTGGTGCAGCAGAGCAGCAGAACTTTCCTTGGGAGTGTGTTTTTAACGCTGCAAGAGGGGAAATTTTTTGAAGTGAACTTGACAAGTGTCAAAGATCCCAACAGGAAACCCATGATTCTCCTGCAGCTGACAACAGGCATGGTCCAAAAGAATTGCTGCGAGGAGGGGAATAAGTATTTGTCTCTTGAAGGAGGGGAGAGTTGTCAGCTGTAGTTGGGCTGAATTTCCTGTCTGTGCCGCACAGGCAGCTTTAGTGGGATTGGATAATTCCACCCCCAAACACCATAAAACATCAGATTCTGGTTTAGTGCTTACAGCTTTTGGCTCCCTTCATCTTTTATGTAATGAAGGAAAAGGTTATTTAACACCTTGGGAACTTCACTGCTAAATCACAGCCTGCTCAGATGAGTGGGGTCCTTATCCACCAACCCCGGTCATTGTGGTTGATTCCTTGGAGTGAAGAAAAAGCTTTTGCAGGGGGAGAATTCAGTGCAGCCCCAGTGATTTTGGTTTTTGCTGGGGCTGTGGTGGTGCCTTGTGTCCTCTGGCAAGGTGGGAACCTCCTTTGGCTGAATCCTGGTGGGACTGCTGGGCCCGGCCAGGGAGCAGGAACGTCCCCATCTAAAACCCCTCTGAGAGCAGAGCTTGCACCTTTAGCAGATTATTTGGATTTTTGGTGTATCAGAACATTCTGGAATATTTCAGCTTTTGCTGGAAAGGCGGGAAGAGGCAAAGGGTGGAGCTGCAGGTGGAGGGGTGGGTGGCAGCAGCCAGGGAAAATGTGCTGTGGGACCAGCTTGGGAAATGGGTATTGCACTGTCAGGTGATGCCAAACATCAACCACAGGGTGTTTAGAAACCAGGTGCAGGTAAAAGATCAATGTTTTAGAACTGTTTTAAGGCTCTGAGGTATTTTAAGGAGTTATACCTGTATAATATAAGATTGTATACCTATATAATAAAAGAGTACACCTGTTTTTTAAGGTATTTTAAGGAGTTTAGCCTGTTCACTGGACCAGCCTGGCATTTGGGCCTATGGGACCATACCCACCAACAAATCCCACTGCAATAATGGGGAATTTCCTTTCTGAGCAATCAACCCCCTCTCAGTGAATGCAACAGAAGTATCCAGACTTCTCCAAACCTTTGCAAGACCTGTAATTTCATTTAGGAATTTGGGTGAAAATTCAGGCTGTGATTCCTTTCCTTCTCCTCTCTCCTACCCCATATTTGTGCCTTTTCAGCCTTTAGCCAGTAATAGGGGAGATGTAGGATTTTCAGAGTTGATACCATCTTTTTTTTGGTGGTTGTGTTTAATCCCTTTTTTAGCTCAACAATTCAAAAGTGCTGCACTGGTAGTAACTTGCACCTTGTTGTAAGTTTACTTGTGCTCCAACCAAAAGTGTGAGCAGCTTATCTCTTAAACACCAACTGAACCATTGTCCCAAGCCCTGATTTATGGACACTCCCACCCTCAGAAGTGAAGGATCTTTTCCTGTTCCCAAGTGGTTTTATCATCTGCAAAATGAATTTCAGCAGCGTGGCAGGGAGATGGGGATGGTGCCTTTCTGGAGAGTTGTGGAGGCAAAATGCGGATACTTCAACCAGGACAGATTATTTCTGGCTCTTGTCCAGTTTCCTGGGAAATGGACAGAAAGAAGCTTAATTTCTTCTAGTCCCCTGCAGCTGTGCTTGGGGTTTAATAAGCGTACAAGGCGATTTAAGGGGGGAAAAAAAAAAAAGGCAGGAAGTTCAGCTCCTTGTTGAGCTGTCTGTGCTCCTTGGAGCAGAAATTGGGGTTTGCTGCTGAGTGGAGGAGCAGCACTTCCCAGATGGGAGTTCAGCATCAGGGATGGTGCCCAAAATGTTCAGTATCCCTGCAAAACTCAGTGAATGGGCCCAAAAGATCACAGGTTAACTTCCATTCAAATAAACATGAGGCCATTTAATTCAGTATATGCAGGGAAGGATAATCCAAGCTGTGTCTGTGCAAGGCTGAACTTTGAAGTAGGGTTGTTGTCTAAGAACAAACAGGATCCTTGGAGCAGGGGCATCTGACGAAAATACTGGGAAAAGTGTTCAAACTAAATACAAGCAAGTTCTGCTTTTTGTAGTGAAAGGTGGATTCCAGAACACAGGAGATCAGGAGGTTCAGAGAGGATGGGGATGGTGTGAGTGAAATAAATTCATAAATTCATCCCAGGAGGAATGTTCTGTCTGATATCTCTTACCTGATGGCTCTGGGCTCTGGGGGTTCTGGGTGAGCACAGTAGAACTGGGCCAGGCTCTCAGAGCCTCCCTAAACCCCATCTCCAGCTTTTATTGTAACTGATGTTGTCCTAAGGTCAGGCAAAGACCAGCCTGAAAAACATCCTTTGGGAGAGAGGGGCATTGAAGGCAAAAAAAAACCCTGAGCAGGGAGCAATTGAATGTTGCTGGGTGATTACAAATGACTCCAAGGGAGGAGCTGTGGGGTCAGGGGGCTAAACCAGGGGATAGCTGGAGCATTTCCCTGGATAAAGGGGGATACCCAGCCCTGGGAGCCCAGGCAGACCATGGATCAGTCCACAGGGACATGTGAGGCTCCCAGTGCATCCCCATGCCCTGCACTGGTGCCACTGCTGCACCCTCACTGCTGCAGCAAATCCCATTTTCACCTCTTCATTATTTTTGTGGATTTTAGATCCAAGCCAACGTTCTCAGTGTAAATTCTCATCTCGCCCATGGTTTGTTACAAGGGTTTGTAGTTGCTGCTGGAAATTTCAGATTTGGGAATTTGAGCCAAAGTGACTCCTTTCCCTGTCTTTTCCTGTTTTCCAAAGTCACCTCATTTTGTAAAAGGCGTGTGTGTGTGGAATAAATCAGTGTAAATTTACTGCTCGCTAGAAATTGTAATTGGCAGGAGTCGGGATATACCAAATCCAGAATGGGAATGATAAAATACTGATACTGTATCCTTTAATTTATTACCTGCATTATCCACACTCTGTGTTTTCCACTCGGTTCTCTCTCCTTCACGAGCTGTGTTTTCACTAGACTGGCATTTTCCTCCTCTGATGAATTAACTGTCAATTGAAGTTAGTGAGATAAATCAAAACAAATGGACACACTGCTCCATATTGACTTTCCCACTGCCTGATTCCCAACCCCACTTTCTGAGCACGGGGCTGTTGTTATGCTCACTTGCTTCTAAGCAAATGTACAAGAAAAGGAGGAATTGGAGGAGGTGGGTGTTTAATAGCCAGCAATTACATTTTTCTCTGTCTTTGTTTTATCTGGGATCTTGTCAATGATGGGATCTGGGCCATTTACCCAGAAAGAAGGCACTTGGCATGGTGGAAGAGAGGGAAATGTTAAATGGATTTCAGGAAGCACACATGGAAGTTCAGGTCTTCTAAAACATGGTTTTAATCTACAGAAGGAAGGAGTTTTTGGGATAACCGTAAGAGTTTAAGCGAAGAGGGGAACACTTTTTATCAGCAGGGGTGATGTGCAGGCCCTCATTGTAAGAGACACAAAGCTCCAGTCTGAGCCCAGAGAGGTTTATTAACATTTGCTGTGGGAATTCTGGGTGTAAAATGGCGCTGGGTAGGGCACTCCAAGATGTGGAAGCCTCGGCTTTATCCCAAAATGGCACAACAGTTTCTGGCTGGTTTGTTCTATTCGTGCGAATGGGATGTGGTCGCGCACCCAAGTGATTGGGGTCATCTCTGTTCCTGTTCAGACAGAACTAAAGCTTTATATCTATAAATATATATTTATATACAAGGTAATCAGTGAAATAGAGGTGAAACATGGATCAAGGCTTCTCTCTTGCAGACGTGGCAAAAATTCCACAGTGAGGAGCCCTCCAGGCCCATGGGCCCACAGGCCTCCCTCCTGTTGCCACCAAAGTCAGAACTGTGTGATAAAAACTTCGATTGATTATTTTAAATAACGAGCACACAAATCCCTGGCCGTGTCTCCAGCAGTGCCACCCGTGTGTGGATCAAACCCCAGGCACACCTCTGCCTGAGCTGGCTCCTCTGCAAGGGTTCAGTGCTCAGAACAAGCACACGCCTGTCACAGAGCAAGTGTGGAAATTCTTTTGTTATTTGTTTACTTCTACCTTAAACATCTGTGCCTTAGCACTCAGCTCTGAAATGCACTGGGGATCAAGCAGGTTTTTCCTTCAGGGCTCTCACCCTCATCCTGTGTAACCTTCAGCAAATAAATTTAACACCTTCTCACCTGGAAGGGATCTCCTGCACTTTAATTCAAGAAGTAAAAGGTTAAAAAAAAAAAAAAAAAAGTCTGTGCAGAGGAATGGATGGTGGAAAGGGGTAAAGCCTCTCAGCAGTAGGTTAATTGGAGAGTGGAATACCAGTGTAGATGGGAGCACATAGTTTCCTTGGACAATGTGCTAAAGAACTGGGAGCTGGGAAGGACCAGCTGGGATTGTTAGTGAATTAGCTGAAGTCAGAAACTGCTGAATGGAGCAAAGAAGTAAAGGGGAAATGAAGGTTAGGGTATAATTCAGTCTAAATTAGGTGGGCCATTCACAATGCATAAAAGGGCTCTGAGCTTCCTTTCTTGGGGAAAATGGGGAGGAAAGCTCACTTTTATTTGGATGCGTGTTGAGTGGTTGATTTTAAGAATGTGCATACCTAGAGCCTACTTTTTGGAAGTGCATTATCCCACATGAGTTTGGAGGAAGCATTGAAAATGCCATGAGCCTGAAAGACAACAGATTTAGCAAGAAAGCCTCGGGCCCGTTGTGCTGCAGGAGCATTTCATTTCATCTCTGATGGGCTGAAACAAATCCTCTTCATTTGTTCCACCTCTGCTTGCTCGTTACTCACAGTGACCACTCTGTACCTGATCACCTCGGGATCCCAGGTGCTTGGAATCCACCCTGGCTCCAGCCCTCCTCCCTGTGTTATTTGTGATTTATTGCAGCGCTCCTGTGCTTTTAACAATGTCCAAGTTTTGTTTCTAAGCGGTTCTCCCATGGAAAGGGATGTAGCAGACAGCACATGGTCTTGGAGGCCGTGTTTGTTCTACACAAACCTAGGAAAAAAGAGGGAATTGCATGAATTGAGTAAAATAATAGTTCAATTGAAGTGGTGCCTCCATGAAACAGAAGGCCTTGAACCTTCCAGTGGTGTCTGTCTGGGGTGCATTGAGTTCTGCTTTGGAAGAGTTATGCTGCATCCCTTTGGATGTTGTTGTCTCTGTAGACCTTCAAATCCATTTGTCCCAGTCTTGCTTAGCATCCCTCAGAGGTGCACCATCCATTCAATGACAAAAAATCACCATTTTCCAACTTTTTAGATAGTTCAGAACTTAGAGCTCAGCTTTTCTCTGGTCTCTGTGTTGTCTGTGAGTGCAAAGTGATTCTAACCTGGATTTAAGTGACGTGGTTGTGGCCGTGCAGAGCCTGCCAAAGGTCTGGGCCCTTCAGCTCTGCTGAGAGAAAATCCAAATTTTCCGTTTTAGAGCCCTGGGGGGTGCTCTGTGTTTTCTGAACCAACTTGCAGAGCTGTTGTGCTGCATCATCAATAAGATAAAGCCCGTCTGACTGTGGTTTTATCGGACATAAAACGCTCAGTGAGGAATAGAGAGCACTGATTTTATCAGGGTGTAATTCCAGAAGTGCTGTGGATGGAGGTGGAACTTTTCCCCCCTCGTGCTGTACCTGCCAGAGCCTGGACTCGTTTCTGTGTTCACTCCAAAGGCTTATGTCAAGCCCAGTCAATTTAAATGAGATTCAGGACTGGAGCAGCAATAAGTGTTCAATCAAAGTATTTGATAAATCACTTAAACAATCTCGCAGATTGCAAATTCTGTAAATGCAAGTTCTGCACTTATTCAAAACTAGTGAATGTGACAGGGCTAAGAGACAGCAAAGTCAAAACAGCAGGAAGAGAAACTCAGATTCTTTGATGAGATTAAAATACCAGCAATTGCAGTGGCAGGCAGGTAGGGCTGTGCTGCTCGTGGAGCCGCTGCTCCAGCTTTTCCAAGGAGAATACACAGATGGGATAAAGAAGAGAAGGCTGATTTGATGATTGCTGCATAATTTTACCTTTACTTCAGGGTATGTGTGTTTTCCTTAATGTCTTGAATGGCATAATTTAGCCGGTCAGGAAAGTTTTCTCTCTTATTAAATGGAATGGCAAGTGACTGCGAAAGTAGGAGAAGGGAAATCTCAACAAAGCCCAGATTGCTCTGAATGCTCAACAATTTTTCTTCGGTTACTCAGACAGGAGCATGAGCTTCCTCAGGGGGAATTTATTCTGGTGGGTGTCTGCCCAGAAAAGCTGCAAACAAAGTGTTGAAACAAACTCTTGGAGTTGGCTTTCCCCTGGTTTGTCACCCACTGCAGCCACGAGGATAAAATACCAAACAGGTATTTAATGATTTTTTTTTTTTTTTTTTTTTTTTTTGACTATTGTTTTTATTGTATCAAAGAAAGATGGAAGAAATTAAAGCAATTTTTTGGAGTAGCTTCCAGGATGTTGTTTTGTCCATTGAACTTTTTCCTACTTATTAATGAAGGAAGTTTAGGAGATTTTGCTGGGGGGGGAATAACTCGTTGTCAGCACCAACATGAAGCACAATTTGAAATAAGTTTTCATGGTTACTGGAAAAAAGACAAAAAATGGGATCATTTTTGGTTGTAGCCAGTGTTGAAATTCAGCATTTTAGTTTCAAAAAGCCATGGTTGGTTTTGTGTGAGCAGCTCGATATTCCCTCATCATCTTTGTCCTCATTCACAATATCAGGGGGGTTTAATGAGGATCCAGGTGCCAAACTTTTGTATATTGCACATTTTGCTCGCTCCCACCATTATTTTATTCCAAATCTCCAGAAACAAGGGCATTTGATCACTTTTAGTTGAAATTCCAGTAGGAACCTGGAATTTGGGCTGGTCTCCTCCCAGGCATTTATCCCCCAAGGACAGGAGCAAGGGACTGATCCCTTTGTCTCCTTTTCTCCACCTGTTTTACTGCAAATGGGAAATGGCTTTAAGTGGTACTGAAAACAAGAATTCTGAAAGCTCAAACATCTCTTTTCAGGCAGCACAAGGCCTTGTTCAGGGAAGTTTTTAAGGATTTTGGGAACGTTGAGGGAAAATTATGTAAGAATCACAGCATATTAGGAGTTACGTGTTGTCCAGCTGTGAACTTGGACAGATTTTCCTTATCCTGACTGAAATCCAGAAATATCTGCATAAACAGACACACAGACTTAAACTTCCAACCCAAAAAGCCTAAATGGTTCCTAGAGGCCTTTTGCATCCCTTCTGTGTGACCTCCTGTTCTCTGGGAATGCTTCAGCCAGCTCTCTAAGTTAAGCAAGTTTTAAAAGCTGCTCGAATAGGAATTATTTTTTATAAATTAGGAAAGATTTGTGTCCTTTCAGTAGCTACTGAAAAAAGAAATTGCTGAAGCTGCACTAAAACCCACTCCACACGTGGATGTAATAGTCAAAAAAACTTTTCCTTTCACTTGAAGCTAATCCTTTCACTTGAAGCTAATTTTCTGCCCTTAAAAAAGGTAATTTTAAAGCTTTTCTAGAAGCCCTTCTTCCTCCCATAAAATATTTATGTTCAACACACTGAGCACATATTAATTAACAGGAACCAGCCATTAGGAGGATTCATCCGAAACTGTACACGGTGTGTACGAGGCAGAGTTATTTTAAAAAGTTGATTTTCTTGCTGGCAGTGCCTTTATTTTGTGCTGTGGCCACGGCTGTGCTCAGCTCTGGAGGGGCTGAGCTCTGGGGGTGTGTGTGAGCGTGTGTGTGCGTGCGGCTGTTGTTCCTTTCTTCTCCAAATGCTTCACCACAGTAGGCGAAATGGATGAAACACAGAAAAAGAGAGACAATAAATAGTTTCCTAACCTGGCTTGGATAATGGAGAAAGTTCGTTAGATTTATTAATCCTCATTTTCCTTTGGACTGTCAGGCTTGGAGTGACAGTAAAAAAGCTTGTGACGACTTTGGCTAATTTGCACTCCATTCACTTTCTCATGAAAACCCATCAGGATGACTGAAGAACTGCTCTGCAATTGACCTTATTCAATGGCAGAGTGATATACTGGGAAACAGGCCAGTTTTTACAATGCCCAAAAGAGCAAATTGGACGGAATCTTTGTTCCTCTCTTTTTTCCCCTTTCCTTTTTATGCCAGTCTTGCTCTAGTTAAGCTCTCTCATTTGTTCCAGCAGTAGCTCTAGGGCTCAGGTCACCCTCTGGGGCTGCCATTGCAGGTGATCACTGGGCCGCTTGTCTTGGATGCAAAGAGGAGGGAGAAAGGGGAAGGCTGGAAGAGTCTGCTCAGAGAAAAAGTCTGAGACCTTGTTCTCAGCCAGATGTTGGGGGACAGGGCGCTGCTTTAGCCTCTGCGCCCAGAAATCCCCAACAGGTTGCGTGAACCGAAGCCAGGAGCAGGATTTTCGTGGTGCTCTTTGGGTGAGGAATTAAAGCTGGTGGTGGTCAGGGCAGAGGGGAGATGGGGAGCAGACTCTGTGCCCATCAGTGAGACTTTTCTGTGTTCCTTTTATATTCACACACAGCAGACCCAGGATCTTTCACTCTGGGAAAATGAGACAGGGTTAGAGTGGCCAGAGGCTGGTGGGGAGAGATCCCGCACAGGGGGTAGGGACAACTGTCCCCTCAAACCAACATTTAATGTTTTATGCAAGAGAGACCAGCCCTGAATGAGGGTCTGAGTGGGATTAGCACATGAACAGTCCATGGGCTGGCAGATACTGAATTTATCTGGGGCGCTGCAGAGAGGCAAAACAATTTGAATTTGAGTCTGAGAATGGGCTGATTTGGGTGAATTCTCTCTCTCTCTCTCTCTCTCTCTGGCTGAAGTTTCTGAAACTGCAGCTTCATTTCTAGGTTTCATCAAAAGTGGGGTTTGTAAAGATTTCTGACCAGTAGGATTAGAGTGATGTTTTTAATAGCAATCATTCCAAGCTGTACCCTAACTCCTGTCTTTACTGGGGTACCAAACGTGCTGTAATTCCCTGCCAGAGCAGCACTGCTGGTTCCCCTCCTCCTGACACCTCACACTGGGCAGTGTGAAGCTTTCAGGTGGCTTTTGATCACTTTGGGGACCATCCCAGCCCTGTCTGAGCCAGCAGCTCTGATCTTTCTCTGCAGAGGGCAGGTCCAGCCTCAGAGGCCAGACCTCAGAGTTACTGGTTCAGGACTATTCAGGTGCCTCTTGAAGCAGCAGAAGCAGCAAACCCCCAACCTGTGCCCCACATGCTGGAAAGGGAAATGTGGCTCACCTTGTGTGTCCCAGAGCTTCACCCCTGCAGTTGCCAGCTCAGCAAACCAGCAGCAGGGAAGAGCCACAGTCAGTCCTGGAGCAGGGTGGGAAAGACCCAGAATGGCTGGAAGGGACCTTAAAACTCATCTCATTCCACGGGCAGGGACACCTTGCACTCGCCCAGGCTGCTCCAAGCCCCGTCCAATCTGGCCTTGGACACTTCCAGGGATGGGGCAGCCACCACCTTCCTGTGCCAAGGCCTCCCCACCCTCACAGGGAGGAATTTCTTCCTCATCTCTAATCCAAAGTCATTCTCTGTCAGTTTGAAGCCATCCCCCCTTGTCCTGTCACTACATGCTCTTGTAAAAAGTTTCTCTCCATCTTTCTTGTGGGCTCCTTCAGGAACTGGATCCCCAAGGAGTGAAGCAATTTATCACTGTTCTTCTTTTTGAGTTTTTCTGTTTTACAGCAAACTTTTTTCAGTTTACTGTAAGTAAAGAGATCCTGGTGGCTTTGTTAAACCTGAACCACCCAGCAAGAAACTCATTGCTCTTCTACAACTTCACCAACCGACTAAGCTCATTTTGGGCCTCTACTTCTGAAGGGGGAAGGTGGGTTTTCTTAAAAATTATCAGTTAAGAACCACACCAAACTTTCAGCTTTCCTGAAACACCTCTGGTTTATCAGTGTACAAACTCTTTTCTGACCAGCATCACTTTTTCTGACTTACATGAGAAAATAAGAGACATCCAACCGAAAGAACAGGATTGAGGAGACTTTTCTCTCTCCAAATGCTACCAATCCATCCCTCCCCTCACATCCACAAGGTCTGGAGCTCAGTGTTGTTTCAGCACAGAGTTTTAAGCTCCTGCAGGAAAGTTATAACCTCAGTGTGTTCAGGTTTTGGAGTTAAACCAACAGGGTGGAGGCCAAGGAATGAGGGGAAGAAGAGAAGAGGGCGTTTCTAACGGCATTTTTGGGGCAAACGCTCACATATTGGCACAGAGGATCTTGCTGTGTAGCATAAACCTGGAGAGGTGTGAGACGCTCCCTGAAATGCCCCCGTCACTGTGAGGGGACCCTGTCCTGTCACGGAGGTGTCTCTCCCCCATTCGGATCTCCAGCCGCGGATGGCCCTGGGTGGGGTGACTTCCGCCACTCGCTGTGCACTCACTGGCATCCTTCTGGTCCTCTCTGTCATCTCCTTGCCCTCCTCCTTCTGGTGCCCTCAGGTCCTCCAATTTCCCCTTCTCTCTCTATCAAATTCTGCCCATGTCCGCACCCTCATTAATCAATGTCAAGTCACAGAGTGTACAACAAGGGCTGTATTCTTCCACTGCCCCCTCAGCCCTCATACATCCCATTGTTCCAAAAAACTGATTCAGATGGCAAGAAAACAGCCGATGCAGCACATAAAAGAGATGAGACAGAAATGAAAAGAATCAAGGAGGGGAAAAAAAAAAAAAAAAAAGGAGGCATTTTTTTCCCCTGAAACACTCGAATAAATACTCGGCAATGATAATTTAAATTATTCATACATTTATGAAAACATCCATTGAAAAGTGAAGTGTATGATGCTCTTTGTCTACTTTACTTGTCTCTTGTTTGTGATTAACCTTTACTGTAACTTGGGCTGGCAGTGCCACGATCACAAAGACCAGACTTTTCCTTCCATGGGAAAAAATGTTTCATCGGGTCCAAATGAAAAATTAAGTGGAGGTATTTAGTGCTGATGTGGCAATTTGGTGCAAAGCATTCAAGATGCAGAATTATCCGTGTCTGTAGCCCAAACACTGCCTAGTAAAAAAAAAATCCAAACGAGACAAAGCCAGCTTTTAGCAGCGTGTTCCCTCGCAGGGGAGTTTGACATAAATTCTACTTCCAGTCCCATGACATCCCTCAGGAGCTGGAGAGCTCAACACTACGGAGAGTAAAGGGTTTGCTGCCACAAATAAGGAGAATCTGGGTGTGTAAGAACGTGGACAAACACAGCCTGAAAAAACAGAAATGAAAAAGGCAGCTCGGTTATTTTAATTACAGCTCCCTAACTATGGAAGAGTTCCTGGACCAGCATTAATAACTGGTCATCAGAAAATGGGAGATATACGGGAGCTGACAGCCTGTGGAAGTCCAGAAGAAATTTCTTTTGCCTGTCAGACAGACTTCTTCTGCTCATACTTTGTGGTCACTGCTTTAATTTAAAAAAAATCATTTTGTGGCAAGATCAGTATATTAAATATTGGAATATTAAATGCCAGTAGCGATAAACAACCTGATACCAGAGAAATAGAAATTTGAGAGGTTTTGGAAACTCAGCTCTGTGGGGATTGTATTTTTTGGTGTATCCCTGCCATTCTTCCAGGGTTTTGGTTTTTTTTTTGCAGGGACCCAGAGAAACAGTCAAAGCAAAGCTTCTCCTCTAACATTTGTGTCATGCTTGTAATTCATCAAATTTCGATCCAGCTTCCAAACCGGAGCGGTCTGGAGAATGTCAGATAATTTATAGATAATCATCCAAACATTTTTATTCTCAAGTGAACATATTTAGCCCTGCAAATATGCATTTATGCCTTTCCATAACTGGTTGATTACGTGGGAGGGGGAGCCATTGTCTGGCAGTCAAAGCCAAGAGATTTTCGGCAAAGCTCTCCTTACTCTTCTGTTGACTCTGCAGTTGACTCTGTGTGTGACCTTGGACGTGTCACTTATCCTCTGAATGCTTCACTTCCTTCTGTAAATGGCTATAACAGTTTTGAGGACATGCAGGAAAGTGTGTCTGGAACTCAGGAAAGCATTTGGAGATTTCACTCCTACGAGATGCTGGTGGGTCCTGGCAGCTGAGACGGACAAGTCTCTTCACAGAGGGGTTTATTAAGCATCTTTGTGCCTTATTTTAGGGGTTTGATACATATTCTCTCTTGCCTTTTTCAGCCACTTTCCACATTTGGAATTTGCTTTCTAATTTTTTAATCATTTTTCTCCCTGGAATTTGTGTCCAAGGTGACTCTCAAAGTTTTTCATTGCATCTATCTTGTCTAGGATTTACTGGGCTTGGTTTTAATGCTGCCTCTGGATTTGTCCTTTGCTGAGGTGAAGTATTTGCCCTTGTTTCAGCAGAAAACATTTTTAGTAAATCCACTAATGGATAAATCTACTAAGAGAGGCTGTCAGCCACGGGAGAGAGTATTTATATAGAAAGTGTGGTGGAAAACTGTGTATTAAAAGGAAGGAGTTGGAGCAAAAGTCCTAAATCAAACTGCTGGCAATACACTGTCTTGGTGTGTATTTCTTGCTAGGCTGTGATTCCTTCTTCCTGGAAATGATCCAGGATTTCCTGGCTCAGTGATCTGGGATACATTTCAATATACTCAGTATATGGAGCAGTGGGCAGACTTCAAACGGGTCTGGGATTTTTTTTCTTTTTTTTTGAGGTATGGAGAGACATCCAAAATAGTGGTTCCCTTTCTCAGCTGATTTGCATAAATCCTCCTTCGCTGCTTCCAAGCCTTTCTGGAGCTCCTGAGTGAGCAGGAGGCACCAGATCCCATTCACACACAAACCAGATTGGCTTTGGGATCAGCCAGCCAGGGCCAGAGCCCAGACAGGAATTTTTGCACCTCGGCTCTGCTCACTCCCTCGTGGGTGAACGAACGAAGACACGGCCATGCAGAAACACAGTGACACCTCTTGGGAGCTGGGGAAGGGTCATTCCTGCACACCCACAGCCCAAAACCACACCCAAACTTCTCACCTTGAGGTTTGGGATGATGATGGTGAATTTGGGTTGGGTGCTTCCTGGCACAAAGTCATCCTGGGATTTGATCATCCACGCCCAGGTAACTCCTGCTCTTTGTTGGGCTTTCTGGACTGGGGGAGTTTAAAATAGATCTATTTATAGATAATCATTTTAAAATCGATAGCTTTGGGAATGGCTGCTCTATAACACATTCCCTCCATGGCTGTCCCAGGCCGGTCCCAGCCCCGGCCGTGCCCCCTCCCACAGCCCCCAGCACACTTTGCCCATAGAAGGTTTGGAGATGCCTTGTTGTGCTGCTCTCCCGCCTCCCACCCTCCCAGCCACCAAGCCTGGGCTCTGGGAAGGTGGCCAAATGCCACTGAGGACACTGGAGCAATAAATCATCCTCCTTCCAACATCTGCAGGCCCCAAAGGCGAGCCCCTGGCCGATGATGATCTCGCCTCCCACCCCCTGCTTTTTATCCTGTCCCTCGCTGACAAAACACCTATTGTCACAGCCTGAGTGAAGAAGAGTCCTTTTTCCCTCACAAAGGCCCTCTGAAGCCAAGTTGTGAGCTGCCAGAGAAGATGCCGAGGGCTCGGCGGGGAGTCTATATCTCACTCTTTTGCTCTGTAGTTCATACTTTTTCTCTCTCACGGGGGTCACCCAAAGCCTTTCACTCCGGCTTCATATTCACATAAAGACATCAAGAAAAAGAAAAACCACACCAGAAAGAATTATTAGGCATGGCTGTCAAATGCTTTATGGGGGGGTGGGGGGTGCAGGGGGGAAAGAACAGTAACTCTTTATGTGCTGGCATTGTTACAGGAGCTAATGTACCACTGGAGTGCCGTGCAGGAAGACATTACATGCCTCAGGAATTGCAGGGGCATTAGGCTAAAATATTGGATTTCAGCACAAGGGCGTTTGTTTTCACTTCTAGTTTCTTATCTGGGTTTTCTGAATTCCAGGAGGCTCTTTCCTGATCCTGTAGTCTCGAAGAACTTCTGGGGTTTTTGCACCTGAAGGATCTTTCCTGGCTGTTATTTGCATGCCAAGAGAACTGTGGGGATTTTAGGATCCAATAGATCGAGCTGCTCCCAGTCCATTTTTTTTTTCCATGCTGAAGTTTAAAAATCACAACACTGTCATCACCAAACCCTGGCCAAAATATTGATATTTCCTCATGGAATGGGCAAAGCTGACTTAGTGCAAAGCTGAAGGGACAGCAGGGAAGACGCTCCCTGCCCGAGCCCGGCATCACCTCCCTAAAACACGGATTCACAATTACAAAATTGCCCATTCCTGGCAGATTTAGAGCTGGAAAGCCTTCCTGAATCTGCTGCCCATCTCTCTGCACCACTCTCCGAGGGAACTTTGGGAGCTGTGAGCTGAAGGCTCCGCAAACAAATCGCCTGCCTGAGGTTCATCCAGATGCCACGTCCCCGTGTAGGGTTTTAACCCTTTGAAGCTGTGTCCCCTTTCTCTGCTTGCTGAGAAGTGGGTGAGCAGCGCTGGGCAGGGCTTTAAGAAGATCCTGCTGCCTTGGAGAGGAAGATAAATAAAAAACTTCATTTAATCCTTTGGAAGGCTGAGACTGTAAAGTTAACAGTCAAGTAAGCTATTAAAATTTACAGTGCAAGGCATCAAAACAGAAGGAAAGTGCACATGGATAAAGTTTAAAGCATCCTTATAAAAAGCCGGAAACCTAACACTGCATTCCTACAAATTATTCCCTTAGCAAACATTTTTATTTCCAATTAGTAAAAGAAAAATTGCTAATTTGCTGCAGTTGGACAGGCCTGACGTCTCAATCTGCAAAGTGTCAGTGCTGTGAAAGGAAATGTTTCACACTGTGCTGGAGAGAGAGAGCGGCTCTAAAGAGGGTCAGGGCATTGGGCCCAGAAACCAGATTGACTGGCCATAGTGCTAAATTACTCACACAAGACAGACATTGTCTGCAGTGCCAGCCCCGCAGTACTCACTTTCTCATTCTTTCCCTTTTTTAGTTGGTGCTTGTGGAGGAGGTGAGGGGGTGGCAGGGATGGCGGGAGGGGGGCACGGAAGAGGAAGGGGAGGAAGGCTGCGCTCAGGAGGGGCCTGGGCTCATCCTCTGCTTCTCTGGGAACACACAGAGCCCTGAGAGCTGTGCAGGGGCGTGAAACACCCCCTGATCCGTCTGGGATCATCTGGGGAACCCACTGACGCATCCGGACTCTACTGTACCACTCAGGTGTTGGCTGGGCTCAGGGGAACCTTGTGCTGGGGATGAAGACTCAGGCTGAGGATGAATCAGAAACCCAGAACAAGTTTGGGTTGGAAGGGATCTAAAATCTCATCCAGTGCCACCCCCCTGCCATGGGCAGGGACACCTCCCACTAGCCCAGGCTGCTCCAAGCCCCATCCAACCTGGCCTGGGACGCTTCCAGGGATCCAGGGGCAGCCACAGCTGCTCTGGGCACCCTGTGCCAGGGCCTGCCCACCCTCACAGGGAACAATTCCTTCCTAATACCCCATCCAACCCTACTCTCTGTCGGTTTGAAGCCATTCCCCCTGTCCCTGTAAATAATCCCTCCCCATCTTTCCCGTGCAGCCCCTCCACACCCTGAAGGCAGCACCGTGCCACCCCCAGCAGCAGCAGTGGCACCCTGTGCATGGCTGCTGTGCCAGGCACAGGTTTGTGTGACACCTCTGCCCACGGGAAGGGTGTAACCCTCGAGACATCCCCGAGACCTGGAGGATGCCAATGGTCCGGAAGGCAAAGCAAAAATCTGTGGTTTTCAGCACTGTTGTTGCTCCCTGTTTGTGACATCTGGGTTGTGTTTATTTCACGGCCTCGCCAAGAGCCCTTGAACCCAAGCACTGTTTTGAGTGGACTGGAACACTTTGACCAGGATGTCTGGATGAGCAGACAGGCTGGTATTTGAATTTAAGTAACTATTATAATTGTTTTATTAATCAGGTATTTAAAAAAAAGGCCAAAACAACAAGATAAGGATCAAGCTCGCAAATAATTACTGCTTTCTTAATTACAACCTTCTTATCTGCCTGAGACAATGGTTCTGACACTTTCGGTTCCTCTTGCTCTCGTTGTGTGTGTGTTGTGGGGAGTGATGAGCTGGAGGTGGAGCAGGGGTATTGAAGGTGGGAAGTGCCCGTGGAAGCTCTGGACACTGATTCCTTGGGATGGGCAGCGTGTGGCAGCACCGGATGGGGAACAGGGATGAGCTTCGTTGGCTTCTTAATGAGCTACTTGCAAATAACATTTAATTTTGCTGGTTCTTCTTGTAATTTCAGTGTGCTTGTGACTTCTCTTTCCTTTCTCTGAGGAATCAGCACCAGGCAAGTGCTTACTTGTGCTGAAATTCTTACAGAATTCCACACAATTTGTTGGAGGAGCCCAGTGCTGTTGGTTTTGCTGGGAGGAAGCACCTTGGCACAACAACCCCCACGGCCCCTCTCCCAACCAGACAGGTCCTGGGTTTCTTTCTGCTGATAATCCCACCAGGACCTTTGTTTCCTGATAAAACTGGATTCCACTGGAGAAACCCAAACACATTAGAGGCTCCATTACATCCTCTGCATCCTTCTTAAAACCTGCCCTGTGCTTCCTGAGCGTTAAACAGAGCAGATGCCTGCTGGGCTCCTCTGTGGCACAGCCCCAGCCCCTGCTGATAGCTGAGCAGCTGCCCTGATAACACAGTGACATTTCCAACGTGTGCCTATGAAAAAAGGGGGAAAAGGAGCTTGTCTTGAGTCAGATAACTCCGAGGTATGAGTGGGGCGGTTTGTTTTCGTCAAGAGTGAAGATGCTGTTCTAAAGAATCAGCTCCTGGCTCCTTGATTCGTGTGAAAACCTCAGCAGGCTCAGGGATTCACGGTCTGATATGGAAACGGGGCTGCTTAGTGGATGTGAAGGAAGGGAGAGGGAAAAAATCCGTTTATTTTGGGTCCCAGGTTTGAATGTTATATGGTGGAAAGCCAAATAGGTGTTTCCTTTTTGAGATGGGCCCATCACGGTGCTACTGCCAGGGCAGGGAGCTCCAGCCCGCCGCTGAATCCAGCAGTGAGTTTCCTTTGAAGAGGCACATCCGAGCCTCTAGTACAGGAAGGAAAGGAGGGGAGAGAGTGATTCAAACTTTGGGGATGATTTAGGAAGTTTTTGCTGGGGCTGGGTGGGACGATCTGTGAGCCATCGTGCTTGAATGAGTAAGTGACCGCAGCTGCCTCCAGTTCAATTCCCCTTTTCTTTGCCTGTTCCGGGGCAGAACTTTGCCCTGTGAATTTTGAAAAAAAGAGTTTTATGCAGAAACTTGGATGGGAAGCAGCAATAAATGTTTTTCCCTTTTTTTTTTTTTTTTTTAATCATTCTGCTGCTGTCCAAGGAACGAGGAGTGAGAAGCAGGCTGAGCCCAGCCTCGTGTGTGCAGAGAGTTTGTGCTCAAGGGAGGGGGACTCGTGGCTCAGGAGTTGTTCAGGGTGAAGGAATTTGGTTATTTCTCAAGCCTCTGAAATAAAACCAGAGCTGCCTTGAGTCACTTGGTCATTTTTTGTTTCATTGTCAGGCTCCAGGCAGGAGCTGAGGGCCATGTGGGGGTGCAGACAGGGGCACAGCCCACGCCAGGGCCAGGCAGGAGCCTGGACACCGTGTTCCTCCTGCATCCCTGTGCTTCCCCCTGGGATCTGTGGGGCTGGAAGCTGTCCAGGCACTTTACATAAGCAAACACCTCCACCTGGAGCTGCTGCTGCCTCCACAACGGGCACATTCTGTCAGGCAGGCCCCGACGCCGTAACCTCCACCACAGAGGGTCACTTGGAATTTGTTTCCTGCATCTGGAAGCCCGGGATGAGGGCTAGGGAGGGGAGTCAGTGCCTTCCATCCTGTGGGGTTTCCTGCCTTTCTTTATTGATTTTATTATTTTTTGGTGATTTTTTTTTTTCCTCTAGGCCTTTAGTGTCATCCTTCAAGCCAAAAAATTGCATTCATGTTCTCCCCAAATCGTTGCCATAATTACAGCTGTGTGTGGCCACGTAGGGATCCTTTGGAAACCAGATGTGTCGTTTTCTAAGCTCTGCTGCTGGGCCAGTGGCTGGCCACAGAAAGTGTACGGCACATATATTTATCTTTTTATGGAAATAAAAATGGTGTTTTTTATGGAAAAAAAAAAAAGTCTTCTGATGTCCAGAAACACCAAAGAAAATTGCTTTTGTTCTGTAGTTTTATAAAGAACTTGTCCTAATTCCCTGTCGCTTGTGGTGTTTCTCATTCTCTTTTTTTTCTCAGGGAGCTTCCCAGTTGAATAAACCAGCACTGGCTGCCCCGAGGTGTCACTTTTTGTGGGGATCCACATGTTCCAGCAGCAGGAATGTCCAAGCTCCTTCTCTGGAGCCTCACCTTTGGCAGGTGCTGTCCCTGTGAGGAGCACTGTCCCTACCAGGCTCTGACACTCCCACAGGGGACATTTAATAAAAAAAAAGAGAAGGGCTTGAGGGGTTTTGTCCCTTTTTCTCCTGAGCTGATGGCCCAAAATAATGTTCTGATGACCCCAAGCTGTTTGAGAGTTGACTTTTAAGACTCGTAGCTGCTTGGCCAGGTTTGAGCCTGGCTCACTGTGCTCTGCATCCTCAAGTTCATTATCTGATAGAAATACTGCTTTAATATTTGCCCTTTCCACTCCTGCTCTGGGCTGTGGGACACTTGCTGGGGTTCCTCTCTGAAGCTGGGCACATTTCAGTGTTTCCCAGATTCCTTCCACATTCAGAAAGCAGGATGGAGGTGGGACACAGCAAATGCAGGACCAGGAGCTGGATTCCACTGATCCCTGTGGGTCCTTCCAACTCAGGGAATTCTATGATTTTATGAAATGTGAAATAGATAAATCTCGCCAGAGCTGCAGGAGTTTTGTTTTGCTTTTTTTATCTCCCTCGAGTGTTTGTTTTTAGCCCTGTTCTGGTGGAGAGGACAGTTACACTGCTGCGAGATAAGCCAGGCTTCAAAGTCTGAATGGATGTGAGTGTAATTCTGAGCTTACCGGGGTCAAAGGTGCTTCCATCTGAGCAGGACTGACAGCCTTGTGGTTAAGTTTAGGTCTAAGGAGCTCGAAACTCAATTTCTAAATGCCAGAGCCTGGGTGATTTGGGACCTCACTTAATTTCTCATCTCATTCTGGTCTGTTGAAATTGGGATAGGAATCCTTCTCTTTTTCCATGCTTGCTGTTTCTCTTGCCCTTATTTCACAAGGTCTCTCAGGCAGAATCATCTTCCTGTTTTACATCTCAGTTGGGCTTTTGTCCTGGTGCTCCTGATAAAAAAATGCTGGGAAACTTGGTCAGGCATTGCCTGGGAAGTTCAGCCATGAGGTTTTCCACCAAGGAGCTTCCCCAGGGCTTGGAAATGTCAGATGTGAGCAATAAGGGAGAAAAATGGAGAAAATTGGAGTTTCTCAAATTCAAAGTCAGAGGCTCATCAGCAATGATTTTCTTTTCCCCATGGAAATGGTGGGGTTGTTTACTGAGGTTCTCTAAATCTGCCTGCTGGAAGAGCAGCACATGAAGAGAATTATCATTTTCTCATGCTAATTTCTGGCGTTTCCCAAAACAAGCGTGGCTCGCTGAGGCTGCACCCAGGTTTGAGCTGAATTTGCTTTCTGGAGCAGACTGAGCCACCCTGTGCTGTGCTTTGGAGAACCAGTGGAAGGTGCTCCTGGCTTGTCCAGCCACAAAAGGCATTTCTCCAAGGGAATGATCCGATAAAGGTCACCCCGTGGCACCACAAAAAAAGCCTTGTTTGTGAAGCAGCTGCTGATTATCATTGGGGAGCAAATGGCTTTGAATTTTATAGCTCCTGTTATCTGAAACTAATAAAAACACAATGCAGTGACGAGCCGAAGGTCATCTCATCTCATCTCATCTCTGCTGAGGTGGGGAGTGCTCAGCAGAGCTCCAGATTATGCACAGGTTTTGTCTAATGCAGTCTGTAAATGCAAGTTTGGGAATGAGGGATGTAAATCAAGGGTGTCTCCTGTCCTTCCACACTTCAAAGTTTTCATTTCCTATTTTTCCCTTTTGCTTCCCAAGCTCCACTCTCCAGGAGATAACAAAAACCAAGACATTCCCACCTCGATCTGGTGCCATTTTGGTTCACCCAGCACTGGAGTGGTCGTGAGCCACTTCTGGAAAATCAGATTTAATAGAAAATCCATGGAAACAATCCAAAGGCTCACCCACCTTGCAGGGAAGCTGTTGTGCCAAGTGCAACGTAAAGAGACAGCAATAAATCACCCTGCTCTGCACCTCAAATAGATAATCAATTTAATTGAAAGCATCAATAATCATAGTTTGACATTTATTACCCTCTGGATGTTTTATCTTTTAGGCAGGGGACAGCGGGGCAATGATGGATGCCAGTTCTGCCATGGAACACAATTATGTGGTGCAAGGAAAAGGGGTTTTATATTCTGCTAAAAAAAAAAAAAAGCGAAGCAGTTGAATTCATATTCAAGCAGAGTGCAGGAAATCTGTGAGGAGCAAATGCATGGAACTCTCATCCCTGGAACCTGAATGCTGCTCTTGTGGCTCGTGAGATAGTGTTGCAAATGCTGCTTGGTGTGCTCTTTTTAAGTGATTTAGGACAGAAAATCTACAGGGCCAGGTGTCCCTCTACAGAATATAGAGAATACACAGAACACCAGCTTTTATTTTCACATGTGCACAAGCAAAAACCAAAAGTGAGGCCAGGAGGCCGGATTGTTCCTTCTTTGGCTGTATCTTATGGTTTGTGCTCACCTGCTCAGGTCACTGTGCATCCTCAAAGGTAGAAAATAGTGTGGAAGTTACACAGATTGTCTGGACAGAGGCTCTGAGAGCCAAAAAGGGGATGGAAATGTTCCCTGCAGAAATGTTTCCATACCTGCAGGACAACATCCAGGGCAGTGCCTGGATTAAACAAAGCAGTGAAGGCGAGTGCTGGGTGAGGAAAGCCCGTGGCTGTGCTCACACATCCTGGAAAGCTGCCAGGAATGTGAAAACCCCAAACTCCTGAAGGGGAGACTTACGGAGCAAGTTCTTCCAAAAAAACCCCAAAGAGTTGTCTGTATCAGTTTGAATCAGGTGCTTCTTATGCATCAGTCAAAGCAGGTATTTCACCTTTTATTTTTGGTTGTTTTGGGGTTTTGACAGCTCGGACTTTCGGAGTGAATTAAACCTTTAGTACTTGCACCAAGCAGTAGATTCTGCACATGCTGTAAAGTTCTTTTTACACTTCCCCCATCCCAGGAGGCTCAGGGTGTTGAGGAAGACAAGACCCAAGTTTATGAGAATGTTCAAGTGCTGTTATGTTATTCCCACAAAGCAGCAGCTTCCTCGATGGCACACTGAGATTATTTGGCGAGCCAGGATCTCTTAACTCCGCTCACATCAGTGATTATTTACTTTGAGCTGGCAGTTACAAAAATGCTTTACTTCATTAAACCCTCTTCAGTGGCTTAAATACATTTTGTTTCCAGCAGCTGGGTACATTATGGACATTTCTTTGTCTATGATCTATTGGTGGTAGTTTGGAAGATGTAAACATTTGTGCTATTTGGCAAGATGGTTGTGGAGCCATCTTATAACCTCAATGTTCCTCTTGGCACGAGATTAAAAACTCCTTGTAATCAATGCTCGGGGCTGGATCTCCCAAGATTTTGCTCAGAACTTGCTTGGAGTGTTGGGTAACAATACAGGCTGTGTGTGCTCTTCAAAACCTTGCATGAAAAGAAAAAGTCCTTTTTTTTTTTTCCCCTTCTGGTGCTGTTCTGAAGAAGCCCCAAATGTAGAGCCCAGTTTCATTCCAACAGCAAATAATTGGAGTTACTAAGGATAATCATGGATTTTTTTTTTTAATCTCTTGGCCATTTTGGCACACTTCAGGCAAACCTTGTGCAGAGATTCCAGAATTGGCTTCCAGGGCTAGAACTGATTTATCTCCAGGACAGTGGGTGATACAGAGGAGCTGTTGAGGTGCCCCTGAGAACAGCTGAGAAAGATTCATCCATGTTAAGTGCTTCCCTGGTGCTGTTTTGGAAGAGGGAAGCAGCAGATTTGAGTTTCTGAGGGGGATGTCTCCCACCTCATCTGTCAGGAATACACTGCCTGGAAAGGGGTGGAAGAGATGCCCGTGGCATCTGCAGTGCAAGGAATCCTAATGAGCTAAAATCTCCACATTCCCTCATCTCAGGAGTTCTCGAGGGGCTCAGTGCATCCTTCACTTCTAATCAGGGGGTTCCAGTCACCCAGAAAACCCAAGGAGAAAAAAAAAAAAACAAAACCTTATTTCCATTTGGACTCCCTGAATTCCTGTCTCAAGAAAATGCCTTGAAATTGCCACCCACTCTCTGTCTGTCTGATTAAATAAAATATTGACCTTTTCCAAGCACAATATTATCATTCCAAGCATAATATTATCCAGTCCTGTCTGAGATTGTTTCTACAGCTCTTAAAAGGGAGCTCACCTGGCAGCCCTATCAATTCAGATAAAACAGCTCAGTGTGCCTTCCCAATAAAAAGCTGATTGTGTCTGAAGCTGGGCCACGGAATAATTCCCCATTAACTTTTCTTTCTAGAGAGCATCATTTGCTCAATATCACCTCAAAATAAAGGGAGGCAAAGTGCTGTTCTGTCCCTCTCTTGCTCTCTTTGCTTGCTCAGAGTGCTACTACAGGGAGTTCCTCTCCGAGTTCACTTTCCACCTCAGAGTAAGTCTTTACTCCATCGCTGAGCAGCTTCAGGGCAAGGGGCAGAGTGTGGCACACACAACAGCCACTCTCCTTGAAGAGACAGGAAATTACGATGCAGGAATGGATATTGGGGGGTGGGGTGAGAACCTTGAAATGTCCTTTAGGGTAATTCCTGTTTTCCTTCCTTTTCTCTTCCCCCAAAAAATTTTCCCCCGTTTGTGCTGTCATTCCTTCAGGGAGCTCCTGCTTTAGCTGGCCTGCGAGTCACAGGTTAAATGGACTTCTCAAAATTTGGGAAAGCCTCGTTGTGGTGTTTTGGGATTTTTTTGCTCCATGAAATGTTTTAATTTGGGGGGTTTTTATCCCTCCAAAATTCCATCTAGCTGTCCATATAGCTATTCCATAAAGCTGTTCCTTGTGGTTAACATGGAAAAGAAACACCCCAGCACAGGGAATTCCCCTCCTGCTGAGAGCCCAGGCTCTTCAGATGCGCAGTTTTTAGGTTTTTTGCTAAATTAAATGAGAGTTAAGTGATGTAAAGTTCCCTCAAGACCCCTGCGAGAGGCTTCTGTGGCGGCTGCACTGGTCACTGCCTTCGTTTCCTTTCAGGAAAGCTCATCCTTATGAAGGAGCCCGGAATATCCGCACCTTTCCCCAAAAACAAACGGCACTCGAGCACCTCCACAGCAGCCTCATGTTTCTCTTCCAGCTCCTGGCTTTAATGGGCCATTTTTCTTCCTGCTTCACCCTGCCTGGTGATGACCTTGTCATGTTAAAGTGACAGTGAGGTTATCCTGCTGATGGGTATCAAGCTGACATTTCCCATCCTTTCTGTCGGGGTGCCAGGCAGGGATGCATTCCCAGCCAGCCCGGCCTCCCCTGGGCCAGGCCCTTGCACTCCTGCCTCTCCCAGCTCAGGCAGAGAAGCCAGGCTGCCAAATGAGACAGTGCATTTCCCACTCCAGACTCTGGGAATTGCTGGGAATGCTGCACGTTGGCTTGATTTCCCTCCAAGTGTGATTAATGACCCCGACCGCCGCGGGCACTTCGCTCCGGTGCGCGGCTGGGGTTACACCGGGGGCTGTTACTGGGCTGAAACTGGGGAGCAGCTCTAGAGCTGCTGTTTCCTGGGGGTTGGCAAATTCTGTGTGGAAATTTAGGGATTTTCAAGCTGGTTTTTATGTTTGTGTTTGTGATTTGACATGTGGGGCACTGGAACACTCTGAGTGAGCTCGGGGAAGTTGTGCAATGCTGGGGCAGAGGCAGGACTTGGCTTCTGAACCAAGATACTTCTGATTGACCCTTTGGATGGGGTAAAACAATTCATAATTCTTATCAGCCTTTGGAGGCTGTGAGGAAGAGAATGAAATGAGGTCACTTTTCTCTGTTCTTTCTCAAAATTTAGCTGCCTGATGATTACATTTAAGTAGGGATGGAGGCTGTCATTCAGTACAGGGTGGTGGGAGAAGCCAGAGCCAGCTGCTCTGTGTCTTGAGACCTGAAGAAGAAAATATTTTCCCTTGGAACATCTAATGCCAGTCCTTCTCCTTGGCACCTGTTTGCCAGGAGGGACGGAAGTGCTGAGGTTTCCTCCTCCCTTGATATTGGTGCCAATCAATGCATCAGTGGCAATGCCTTGTCTGTGATGAGAGGGATTTTGTAAGAAAAGAGCAATAACGTTGATGTTGTCACAAAGGGTTGAAGGTGCTGCAGCTCTGCCTCTCCTAAGGGAGAAGAGAGTTTCTGGAAAGGACATTCCGACAGAACTGAGAGTCCCCACAGAGACACCAAGAATGAGACCTTGGGTGAACTTGGAGATCTTTTCCAACCAAAATGATTCTGTGATGAGCAGAACCTCACCCAAATGGAGGCATCGGTGACTGAGGGTCAAATCATGAATGATCCCAGGGACTGGATGGCGTCAGTGCTGAATCCATCCCATGTCCCTTTGAGGGCATTCCGAGACCCCCTGCTCACACGAGCTGTGACTGGACACCCAGGTCCAAGTGCACCGAGCTGCCTGTCCATGGATTTATCAGCCACTGCCTGTCCTGGGTGGAAAAGCTGCAATTTAAGGTGAGCTATGAGCTCCTCAGCCGAGCCCAGAGGTGCCCATCCGTCAGCCCCCGCGCGCCAGCGCTGCCACCGCGGGATGATGCACGGCCCCTCTTCATTTACTTATGATTATTACTGATCACCTGAACAAAGTGGGGATCAATAGATGAACCACGGGGGAAGTTCGTTTACATTATTCTATCAATACCAAGGTCATTTTTATAACTAAAAAGGGTCAAGGGCAAAAGATGGATGGCTCGTGGATGAATTTAGCCATCCAATCCATTTACATCCCCCCAAACAGCCCGGCTTTATCTGTTAACCAAAACATTGCACTTCACTCCTCAAGATGATTTTTTGCTGGGATAATAAATAGCTCTGGCTACATTAAGTGACTGTGCAATGTGGGCCCATGGCAGACAGAATTTAGAGCTGATGACCTTAAACTTCCACTCTACTGCTGTTTTCTCTGTGGTTACAGTGAAGATGTGGCTGCTTGTGTCCAAGAATCTTGTGTTTTATTTCATTTATTTAGCTCAACAGTCTGTGCCAGGCAAGTTTCATGTTGGAGAGGAACAAACTGAGTAAATCAGACACAACTTAAAACATACAACTTCTGTTTTAATCCTCAGACTGCACACACTGCTCGGTGTGGGTAGTGTCTCTTTCATCTTTCCAGAATTCAGTTTTATAATGGGATTTCTCTATAGGAGGAAGGAAAGTGGAGGTAATACTTGTAAAGGGATTTTTAAAAGAAAAGTATAATTAATTTAAACCTTTCTTTTTTTCTCATGTGTACTGTTACAGGTTTCTTCTCTGGGAGAAAGTGAGCAAAATACCAGACTTGGAGGTTTGTGTTGCTAACTGGGACTTGCTCTGCTTTCAGGGGTCCCTGTCTGTTGCCAAAGGGGGTGCAGTGGGGATGTGTTTACTGTGTAAATGTTTCATCTCCGCTCCTGGGTCCTTAAAAACCTCATTCATAGAATCCCAGGATGGTTTGGTTTGGAAGGAACCTTAAATCTCCTTTCTTTCCACCCCCACCATGGGCAGGGACACCTCCATGAGCTAAGGTTGCTCAGAGCTTCATCCTTCAACACTTCCAGGGATGGGGCAATTCTGATTATTGGTAAAAGCTGGTTTTTTTTGAGTGATGGTCACGAAGAGATGGTTGTAAAGATGGTGTTGGATTGCTGGGATGGAGAAGAAGAGCAGCCAGAGGTTCCACGTGGAGCCATAGGAAAGGGAAAGGCATCTCCAGCTGGATCCATGGGCCAACACTGAATGAACTCCACTTGCTTTTAGCAAAACTGCCAAACTATCAAGTGAGTTTCTCATGCTCATTAACACTGGACTTTAAGAACCCGATAAGAATGCAATATAAAATCAAAGAGCCCCTAAAGACTGCGATATTATATTTAATACTCTCCTATCACCAGGCCCTGAGTGCTTGGCAGGAGAAATGGTGACATTTCCTAATCAGTCCCCTCTCGTATTTGTCTTGGCTGGAAGTCTCCAGTCCTCAGCTAATCAGTCCCCTCTCGTATTTGTCTTGGCTGGAAGTCTCCAGTCCTCAGCTCATTGAAGTCACTGCAAATTCTCTCCATTAGATCCTGTTTGACTTCCTGGTAGCTGCAGTTAACTCGATCCCAATGGCATGGAGGAGTTATGTCTTTAAAAATCAGCGATAAAAGTTGTGATAGCGGGTATGGAAACCACAGGTTTATGTTCTTTCTCGAAGTCTTTGTTCTTAAACATTCATTTTTCTTCGCATTATCTCCCCCTGGCATTTCCCTGAAGTTTGGTCTGTGGGTACAAACACATTATTTCATACTAAAGGATGATTTAGGATGTTCCTTTCTTTTCAACCCCATTTGGGATAACCTGTCCTAAGTCACCTCTGCAAACTGCATTTTGTTCTCCTGGGATTTGGAGAACAGGGAAGATTCCTCTGTAAAGCCATGCAGGACACGAGCAAGTACAGAGGTGCTCCCTGCAGCAGATTTCCAGAAATTTTGGGCTGTGGATCCCTCCTAATTCCACACATTTTTCCTGCAGCACCGTTCCACCTTTTTGCCCAGGCTCCCAGCTGAAAAATAAATGGTTATAAAATGGTCTGTGGAGTGGCAGGGCTCTGCAGGCTGTTCCTGGGCCACAAACCACAGCTTGGCTGCTCCCCAGTGTTCCCAATTGTGCTGGGGTTGCCCTTAGCACTGAATGGTTGGTTTATTCTTTCCACTCTTTTCAGCCCGGGGTTTGTTCCTTGCCAGTCAGAGCTGTGCTCTTCGTCCTCCTTCCCTCACCAGCAAGGAGAGGAAATTCTTCCCCTCAGAGAAGAGCTTTCCTCCCTTCCCTCTTAATTCCAGGCACATTCACTTCAAATTCCCAAGGCAGGATATTGAAAATTTCCTTGAGTTAATAGGGCTCACAGATTTGCTTACGATAGAAAAAGGGAAGATTTTGGTAAATTGTTGGCCAGAAAACGCTATAAAATCCCTGTATTTTAACAATATGGCTGCAAGACCAAATTTTTAAGTGCTGGAATGGTTTTCTGTGGGTTTCTTCCATGTCTGGTTGCACGTCGGTGCTGTGATGTGGCTCTGTGGGTTGTTGGCTGCTGCATTCGAATGTATATTTATATATATATATTTATATATGTGTGAAGATCTTGGAGAAGAGAAGCTTTGGGGTGACCTAATTGGGGTCTTGCAGTACCTGAAGGGATCCCACAGGAAAGTTGGAGACTGTTTACAAGGGCCCGGAGAGACAGGACAAGGGGGAATGGCTTCAAACTGAAAGAGGGGAAATTTAGGTGGGATATTGGGAAGAAATTCCTCCCTGGGAGGGTGGGGAGGCCCTGGCACAGGGTGCCCAGAGAAGCTGTGGCTGTCCCTGGATCCCTGGAAGTGTCCAAGGCCAGGCTGGATGGGGCTTGGAGCAGCCTGGGACAGTGGAAGGTGTCCCTGCCATGGCAGGGGTAGAACAAAATGATCTTTAAGGTTCCTTCCAACCCAAACCCATCTGGGACCGTATGATAATGGATATAAAGTTGTAAAGAATCTCTTCCCCATGGAATAGCTGCCATGGGTTTTGGTGCTCTGTGCCTGGGCTGGGTCCCACAAGGTCCTTTGTGCTCCTGGCCTATGGCCAGAAAAGCACTTACACGTGGAAACCCTCCTGGTTCTATTCATTTCACTGATACTTCTTGCCTAAATACCTGACTGGGCCGGGGCCAGCCCACTCAGGAGTTGGCAGGATAAAACTTTTAAGGGAATAATTAATGGGAATTATGAAGAACAAGACTTGTAGCTTAATAACAGCGTTGTCTCCTGAGCTGGGGGGGAACTGAGGTGCAGGGAGGAGGTGACGTGTGTGAGCACTCGAGCTGCTGGACAGGAGAGGTGCCTGCAGTGGTGTCCAAACGATTTTACCTGCTCAGAAACCATGTCCTGGAGGTGGTGGGTGCTGGTTGGGGTTGGAATGAACTCTGCCAGGTTGTAGGGGTGCTGTGCTGCTCCAGATGTTGCTCAGTACCACACCTGTGTGTAAGAACTCTGGACAAAGGGTGGGACTGTTGGAGTGTCCTGTGCAGGGCCACAAGCTTGGATGACCCTTGTGGGTCCTTCCAGCTCAGGACATTCTGTGATTTTCTGACCTGAGACATTTTTTAGAGCCAAAACAAGCTGGCTGGAAGGAGCTGTTTGCTCTGCGGGTCGTGCTGTTCCTGTGTCCATGCAGACAACAGGGCCATCACGTCACAGCCAAGCAGAGTGAGTCTGCCGTTAACCCAACTATGAACAGCACAAAGCAGGCACAGCAGGGCCAGAGCCTCTGCTTTCACCTGAAGTGTTCATGTGAACTTGTTTGCAGGTAAGCATCACAGGCCCTTGGCTAATTTAAGGCAAAAGAAGCATTTTTCTAGTTCTTGTTCTGACCCAGCTGCATGGTGGTCCCAGAAGAAGAGGCAGGTTTGAGATGGTGCAGGTGGCACAGCCCAGGTTCCAGAGCTGGAAGTGATGACCCCAGTGTGCTTGGGGAGGGCCAATGCCAAGGGCAGGTGCCCAGGCAGTGGGTGAAACCCTGAAGTGCTCACTTAGCTTTGAGCATCACTGATGCCATCAGTGGCCTACGGAGCTTTTACTGAAAAATCAGGTGATCATAAAGACCCAGTTACTGAAGAGAGTGCTGTCATCTGCCTCCTGACTTCTGTGCAATTACTGGGCATTCTCTCCTTCCAACTCTGAACAGATGTAGAAATATCTGTTTAAAATCCAGACTCACAGAGATCCAGCAGGGGCAGGCTCAGGTCTGTCATCTTCGCCCCCAGAGTTTGCTGACCACACCATGCTTTGCTGAACGCATCAGGCTGTGCCTATTGAAGTTTGGGTTGGAGGCTTTTTCCCCCCTAAATGACAGTTTATCTGAGCTGGGGGAATGAATGGATAACGTTACTATTTACATAAGCTCATTGTGATCTGTCTCGGTAATGTAATCAAATTAGGGTTAACTGCAGCTGGAGAATGCCAGCTTGTAAACTGTTTTTCAAAAAGAATCACATGGTGTTCCCTGACATGTTTAGTATACATTCGGGGGGCTTTGCAAAAATTCTAGCACATCCCTAACTGGTGGAACTGAGGCAGGATCCTGTTGCCACCAATTCCCTGAGCCCAGGGAAGGAAGGGCGGGGAAATCCCTCACTGGTGGGGCAGATCCATCTCCAGCCCAGCCCTAAGGCACAGGCTCTCCTGACGTGGCTGCTGCTGACATGTTGTCTTTCTCCTGGCTAAAATCAACAGATCAGTTGATAGGAAAAGCATGTGGTGTAAATTTTGAGCACATTTAGGAACATCTTGTGTTAAGTGCAGGAGTGCAGCCCACTGCACACGTCGAGCTCTATATTTAGTCTCGTGGCACTCGCATGAGATGAAGCCTAGCCTGAGCTAAAATTACCCAATGAGCAGATTTTCAAAGTATCTTTTTGTTATTTTTTCTTAATAAACATCATATCTGGGACTTGCTTTGCCTGGTTCTCCCTCTGCTCTCTAATGGGGAGGTGCCATGGACATCCCAGTGTTGCATCATCCCCCTTCCCACGTGCTGTGGAGAGGAATCCCGGGATGGGCTCTGCTCCAGGGCACCTGGTGTGGCTGTTGATTGATGTCTGGTGAGATAGGTGTCACCAGACAGTGTTTATTCCACACTGGGAACGCACCAGGACGATTTTGAGGTGCTCTCCTCCACCCAGGAAGGTTTCTGGAGGTTCGTTCGGAGCCCTGGCAGGGTTTGGGCAAGGGGAGGTTTGGAATTCTGGCCTCTGCTCCTACACAGAGACCCCAGCAGTGCCAAGCTGCCAACCTGCTCAGCTGGAGCAGGAAAATGGGACATTCAGGACACTGGGCTGTGGGACATGTCCAGGCCAATGCAGATGGTCTGTGGTGGAGCTTAGGCCCACACTGTATTTTGGACATCTTTTTTTTAAACCACGTGTAAAGTAAGGATGAAATATTTAATCTAAACCAGTTCCTACTCTCCCCCTTCTGCTAAAATGCCTTTTCACCCATAGAATCACAGAACTGTGAAGGTTGGAAAAGACCTTTAAGATCATCAAGTCAGTGCAGCACCACCACCATGTTCACCATTAATTGTCCATGTTCTGACAGTTTGAGTGCAGAGACGGTTCCATCAAAATCAAAATTCTTCATGATATTGAGGTTTTTGTCCCCCAGAAGTTCTGTAATAGATGGAAACTCAAATATCAAAAATCAGCCATTTTCAAATATCCGAACGAGCAGCAAGATCTTACAGAGGATTTTCTGCAAATTCGCCGTTTTGGAATGTGGATGAAATATTTTCACAGAAATTCTGTTCTCTAAGAACTTCAAAATTCAGGATCTGCATGAACTGAAAGGCAAAAAAAAAAAAAGGTTTGAGAGAAGGAACTTGCCCCTTGAGCACAGCTCTGTCCAAACCAACAAAAGGAAGCTTGTGTTGGCATCTCGATTCCGACTCAGGAATTCTGACTCTTAAGCCTGTTTATACAGGGCTCCACCACAGCCCAATTTGCACTTCATTGGAGTTTTCTTTCCCCTCCATGTTTATGGTGCTGCTGGACGGGCGGATTACCCACTCTGCCTGCACACACTTCTCCAATTGTGTCCAAGGCTTTTTGCACTTAATAATTACAGGCAAGTGTCTTCATTTGGAGGCAGCTGCGTCCCGTGGATGTTTTGGAGTCGTTTTGCATTTCTGTTTCAGCTCTGAAAGTTTCATGGCCTAATTCTCCAAAGGTTTTTGGGGGTTGCTGGTTCCTGGTGAGAGCACTGGGAGCAGTCAGCATTCCCTGGAAGCTCGTGACATCCAGGCCAGGCAGGATGGGTGTTTAACTCCAGTCATTCAAGGGGATGTCAGGGTGCTCCAGGGTCGGAACACAGAATTTTATGGCTCTGGGATTTGCCTCTTGATCCTATTTGCTCTCAGCTACTTTGGAAACCGCAGTTTCAACGTCCATTAGAGCTGGTGTAAAGCACGGAATGGTTTGGGGTTCTTCCCATGGAAACACAGCCCCTTGTTAGTGCAGCTGAGCTGGAGATTTGGCAACGGGCTGGGAATCTGTAAATCAGTCGATCTCACCTGGGCATGGCCAAAGGGGGCCAAGAACTTCATGCCAAACCCTCAGCTGCTGAAGTGCAATGGAGCCTCTCCTCTCTCCTCTCTCTCCTCTCCTTTCCTTTCCTCTCCTCTCCTTTCCTCTCCTTTCCTCTCCTCTCCTTTCCTTTCCTTTCCTTTCCTTTCCTTTCCTTTCCTTTCCTTTCCTTTCCTTTCCTTTCCTTTCCTTTTCCTTTCCTTTCCTTTCCTTCTTTCCTTTCCTTTCCTTTCCTTTCCTTTCCTTTCCTTTCCTTTCCTTTTCCTTTCCTTTCCTTTCTCTTCCTTTCCTTTCCTTTCCTTTCCTTTCCTTCCTTTCCTTTCCTTTCCTTTCCTTTCCTTTCCTTTCCTTTCCTTTCCTTCCTTGTCCTTTCCACTTTCCTTTCCTTTCCTTTCCTTTCCTTTCCTTTCCTTTCCTTTCCTTTCCTTTCCTTTCCTTTCCTTTTCTCTTTCCTTTCCTTTCCTTGCCTTGCCTTTCCTTGCCTTGCCTTGCCTTGCCTTGCCTTGCCTTGCCTTGCCTTGCCTTGCCTTGCCTTGCCTTGCCTTGGCCTTGCCTTGCCTTGCCTTGCCTTGCCTTGCCTTGCCTGCCTTGCCTTGCCTTGCCTTGCCTTCCTTCCCTTCCTTCCCTTCCCTTCCCTTCCCTTCCCTTCCCTTCCCTTCCCTTCCCTTCCCTTCCCTTCCCTTCCCTTCCCTTCCCTTCCCTTCCCTTCCCTTCTTTTCTTGCATATTCATCTCTGTCCCTTGGAGGTTTTTCCTGCTCTTTGGCAGCCCAATCACCTCCCCCTGGCCCGGGATCCCCGAGCACCCTGCCCCCATCCTGTCCTCAGGGGTCTGTTTGACCTCAGCCATCCCGGATCCCCCCCCAGAGCGCCGGGAGCCGCTGGAATTCCCGGCGTGGGCCGCTCGATCAGCTCCGTTCCCCGTGTGTTTACCCTGGTGGGGTATCCAGGGTGATGCAAAGTTGAGGTACTTGACCTCCCGAATGCCCGCTGACCTGGAGCTAATCTGAGGTGGAGCACAGCAGCGATTTAATGACTTGTTCCACCACACCTCGGCTGGAGGGGGAATTAAGGAGCTCCCAGAGCAGCTGATGGAGCGCTGGGGGGCCGGAGCATCCCCTGCTCCAGAGGGATTCCCTCCCCCAGAGCCTGAGGGTCCCTGTTCCCTTGGTGCCCGTGTTGTCCACACCTGCCTTGTGGGAGAGAAACCTGTCCTTGTCTGCCAGGTCTGAGGGAATTATTCACAGAAGCAACACAAAATCTTAAAATCTAACAGTTGTGGTAAAAACTGTTGAGAGTTTTGGCCATTATTATCAATAATTTAATATTAATTCTTCCTCCTCCTTCATCATCGTAACAACAGCAAGAATAATCTCTATTATTTTATAACATTCTTAGTTGCAACTCAACTCAATTTTCTTTCTGTTCTATTTTCTCCTCAGCAAATACTGACTGATCCCGAGGTGACCTCCCAGGAGGGCAGTATAAAAAAGGTAGGACATGGCTCAGTCTTCTGGGAGTTGTTTTATTCCCTGGCTTGGACACTCTTCCCTCACTTTTGAACCAAGGTGTCGATGACAATAACGTCGTAAAAGTTTTCCAGTGTTTGCTGTTGCTTTTTTGGATTAAGTGCTGTGGTTCTGTTGGCGTATTTTTCTGTCTTTTTGTGATTCCAGTCATTATGAAAGAGAAAATAATAGTTTGAGGTGTTCCTTGATTCTGCTACAACACAAACAGCTGCTGGGCCAAAGCGAGAAACCTCATTTACCTTTTTTCCAGTAAAAGAAAATGTTGGTCCTTTGTTAAAAGTGCGAAATTTTTGGAGGTTGCTTCAGCATGTAAATGTGGCTAATGTGAAGTCCAAGGGAAAAGGAGCAGGTCTGTGCTTTTCATCACATTGTGGGGCTCGAGCTGTAACAGTGACCAGATAAAATGTGTTCCACACTCAGCCCAGCTGCACAAATGTCCTCACTGGAGCTGGGAGGCAGCCTCAGCATGGCATATTTGGGTAGCCAGGCTGCTGTTTGGGTTGGGGTTGCTCTCAGAAGCACTAAAATGAGATTTTGTTGGTTAACAGCTCTGCTAATTAAAGCGTTACAAGTCAGGTTTGATTAGAGCCTCTCAACAGCTGGAGCTTGTGTGTCCTCATGGAAATAAGGAGCTGGTTGTGACTCCTTTTATATGGAATTGTCTTACAAAGGATGTTCACAGTCCTGCTGATGAAGTTTTTGAATTCTCTGAGGTTGGACCTTGCCACAGCTGCCTTTGCTGCTCTTCCTTCGGGCGAGCGCCGATGCTGCTTCTCCGCTCTGAAAGATGAAAGGAATCCCTTGCTTCCCTCTGCCGAACAGAGGGAAATGCAATCCTTGCCAGGCTCCACAGTCAGGCTGGGAAAAGGGATTTAGACACTTGTCCAGTATGGCCTGTTCTGTTCTTACCACGATAAAAAAGAAAAAAGCAGGTTTCATTTTCGAGGCTCCCAAGAGGAAACACCCTCTGAGCGCGCCGTGACCTCGCCAGGGACCTGTGGCACCAGGGCTGAACTTTTTACCTTGGGCACCTCCATAACTCATGGGGTGTCTGTCCCTGTCTCTGTGGGATCCTTTTGTCTGGACAGACGTGGTGACAAGGTGGCAGGTTCTTATTATCCCCCCACACTTCTCACAAGGACGGAGGGAATTCTCCAGGGCCCAGCTATTTCTTATTCAGTCTTTAATTATGATATCACAAATGAACTCTCCATCCTCACCTCCAGGATCTGCATTACCCCAAAGAGAGCAGGAGTTGTGTGAAACAGGGAAACACGAGACTGGCAGTTTTATATGCTCAATCCATGGGTTTATATTTAAACTTTGTGCTTTTATTTCAAGGGAGATTGTTACAAAAAACTGCAGGTCTTTGAAAAGTGCCGTGTCCTTAAATATTTCCCCGTGCAGCAGGTATAAAACTGGACAATTATGATATTTGACAAGGGGGGAAGGCCTGGCCTTCCACTTGTGTCTTTTAAATGCATTGTAGAGAAGCACTAGTGGGAGTTTATGAGGTGATAAATTTATTGAAGGATGGGCAGTAGGGTTTTACAGCTGGGGTAAAGGAGGTCAGAGCAGTAAGGTAAAGAGTTCAAGTCTAAACTTTATGGCTTGTGAAAAGACTACTGCGAGACAGCTTTTCAGTCAGGAGAAAATGAAAACTAAAGAATGAGAAATCACTCGGGACAATTTTTGTAGGATCTCTCAATTGTTTGGAAGTAGCACTCTGGCATTTGGCTCCGGTGGCACAAAACCCTCTTGGGAGCAGATTTCCTTTTCCAGCCTCTCTAAATCATTCAGTTGTCATATCCCTGAAGACACAATAGTTGAGATTTGACTCCAATTTATTCCTATTCCTTCAGAGATGAGTTGGTGGCAAATGTAACTGTAGTGGGTGGCCTGATTTAAACTGGGAGGGGAGGAAATCGGAGCTGCGGAGGCCATAATTTCAGTGCTTCCTTTGACTGCTGCATCACAGATTCAGAATTGGGCACTAACAAGGACTAGAAAGAGCAAAAAACAAAATCTGGGATGCAGAGAAAAATCCATAAAACCAGGAAAAAGCTGGGAAGGGAAGGTGATGGCAGTGAGAGGTGCAGGGAGACGTGCGGGAAGCAATCTCTGCTTAAAACTGACGCCAGAACTCTCTCTGCTATTAAGCTCCCGGGAAAAAAATGCTCTTTTACATAACTTCAATGAACTGAAAGGCAGTGAAAAGTCTGAAGATGCAGCACAGCAGAGCCTGTTATCTGGTAGAAAAAAACAAGCTCTTCTTTGGCTTGGAGCACAAAGAATAAGTATTTCCCACTATATCCAGTATTTTTCAGTTCGTGTTACTGTTATTTCTGCTGGGACCACTAACCCCACAAAGCTGATTTCTTTGTTAGAGGTGGTCTGACAGGAATAATTCATTGTCATTAAAGGAGCCATATCCAGGATCATTTTCCGTATCTGTGCAGCTCCATGGACTGAAATTGGTGTATTCCTAACGAGCTTGTATCACCTTTGCTTGCTGATATTTAGTTTAATTCAGACAAATACACATGAGCTCCTCATCCTGTTGGTTTAATTTTAAATCACCAGTGGTGGAAGCAATACTAAAACAGGAGAGTCACTTATTTTGGTTATTTTAGTGACCTGAATGCAGACACTCAGAGACAAAACCATGAGTTATACCTGTGGGTTTATTGTCCCCTGCTCCCAAAAGTCTTTTTCCCAGCCCATGTCCCTGCACTCTGTTTATTTTCCTTAGAGAGCAGCTCAGTGTCCTCTCCCTCTGAATTTTCCAAGCTTCCCCACTGCATTTAATAAACGGAACAAACAGCTCGTTGTCATTGTCACCGTCCCCGTGTTCATTTTGCTTTAACTCTGAGCTGAAGGATTTCCCCTTCCTCCAGCAGGAAGCAAGGCCTGTGTCCATTACACACCATATTTTTTTCCCCAAGTAGATGCATTTCTCTCCCCTCCAAGGGTCACTTTGGATGAGGGCTCCAGAATGCTGGGGAAGGATTCTCTGTGTGTGCAGAGCTCCCAGCCAAGCTCCCTGGGTCGGGTTGTTTTTCTGACCGTGGTGACAAGGGACCTCAGGGACTTCTCTCTTCAGTAGACTCTCTATTTAGTTTCTGTTTACTTAGAGGGAATAGCCTGAGGGGCTACTGGAGAGAAAACATCTGTGGGAGATAATCTATAGAGTTATCTATCTATCACTCTTGTCGACCCTGTCTCCCCTGAGAGCAAGCTGAGAGACTTGTAATAAAAAGGCATCGCTGAAGAGGCTTTAGGGACAAATAAAGAGACATGTTAAGGGCCAGCTGAAAAAGGATAGAAGACATTATTAAAGCTCAATAGCCGTCTTATCAAAATCCAATAGGATAGGCATTTGGCAAAAGGCTTTAAATTTATTCTTTGACTTTCTGGAGAGCTTGAATTTATCCATTAACAAGAATGTGCTGCGCGGGGAGCGGGAGATGCTATCGGCTTCAAAAGGGTTGGATTCAATCTGGCATTGTGCAAAACACAACAAAAACTGAAGATAAAACCAATTTCCCCCTCCTCCTTTGGCTGGCCTCATTCCTACATTGCCAGATATTAGAAGCTGTAAATATAATGATGATGAGGCTGCAAAATAAAAGCAATTTAAGCAGTTTATTCTGCACTCACAAATCACACTGATTTTTATTTTTTTTTAAATAAAGTTAATTTTAGAAAACTGGGTGTGATTAGAAATTCTGGTCCCTTAGAAAAGCATCAAGTAGCAACCAAGAAACCCAGGTATGAGGAAAGCTTTCAGCTCTAAAGCAAAAGTAAAACCCCAACGAGTGTTTTGCTGCTGCAGATGCGAGGTGGGATGGGGCCATAAATCTCCCCGGGTTTATTATTATATCCAAAATGCTACAGGTCACAGGAACCATCTGATACTTCAGGAGCACATTGTTCGCACCGGGATGATTGATTGATAATTATGATAATTTGCAAAATGATTATTTGGGTATTATGGCCGCGGCTCGTCCCGCCGGGTCGCTGTGAAGACATTTTCTATATCACGGGGCCGTCAGGAATGGCCTCTGGCAAGGAGGGATGTGGAGAGGTCTGGCCGGGCTCTCCCGGCGGGATCTGCGGGGCTGATGAATGATGACCCAGAGGAGTAAGAAATCAGACTTCAATAAGCAGTCAGGAAGGTAGTTAGGGACGAGCAAGGGAACTGTTCACTGTCTTTTGTGCAGCAATTACTGGGCAGGCCAAACCCCCCCAAGGCCTGAGCGGGGGCTGGCAGCACATTGTGCACCCTGAGAGAGCAAAGCGGAGAGCTGAACCCGGCCTGCTCCAAGCTGCTGCCCTTGCAGCACAAATTGCACGTGCCTTTCTGCACTTAACGGGGATCTATCATCCCCAGCTCATGGAAGGTGTCCTACAACTCTCAGGGAGGATTTAAGCCCACAGTTTGCAGGGATTTTTCTTCATTTTCCTGTACGTTGGAGAATTGCCCCCTCCATCCTCATCCTGGAGGAGAATTTACACAGAGCTGGGGGTTAAAGATGCTCCACAACCCCAGAACAATCCCAGATATCAGAGCTAAAGCCCCGTTTCTCCGGGGCTGCTGCCTCACTGTTACTATTTCAGAAAGAGCTTTAATTTGCTTGTTTTATAGGTTGTATCTTTATGAAATAAAGGTATATTTAGCGGCCACAAACAGAGGCAGCTTTGAGTTGATTTTTATAATCTTTTCCTGAATAGACTTGCGTCATTCCAATAAGCCCTGGACAAAAGAGTGGACAGTTGTCTGAGAGTCTTTTTTATAACATTTCTCTCTTTCTATTGTTAGAGGGCTGGTAATAAAAGAACCAGGAGTCCATTAATTCAGTGAATGAACATATAGTAAAGTCAGTTCCCTCTTGAGAACAATAATGTTGCGGTCAGCTTAGGTTTCCATGGAAACTAAGTACTTCTAAGAAGTTTGCATCCTTGATTTTGCTGAAATGAAGCATGTAAAGTAAAAAAAAGGTGTAAAGCTGGCATGGAAAAGTCGGCAAAGGACCTGATGGTTAAATTATTTCGCAGGAATAACACTGTATGTTGAATTTCTGTGATACAGATGTTTGGGCTTGGTTGTTTAGTGAGTGTGGGTATGAGAAATGGCTCCACGAAGAGATCTCGGTGGGGGTTGAGCCCATAAATCAGGCCAAGTTAGGAGGACTTGCAGTGGTTAAGTTTGCTCTCTCCATATCTCCAGAATGCTGAGGCAGCCCCAGGCACACGCACGGCACAAGGTGGAACAGTGGCAGTCCCAGGGCTCCCACAACTCCAGGCTATGAAGTGGTTAATGCCAATCTCCCATTTCTCTGCAGCAAAGAATGTGGATTTTGGATACGATGTGAACGCCTCGCGCAGTTTTAAATGAGATCTTTTTGTGAGAGAGTTGGTTCTTCTCCTCCTCCCTCCGGTGCAAACCCCAGAGCTGTGATGTCGAGCTGTTCTCCAGCACTGATTTATCACCTGCTGTCTGATTTCCCTGGATTGCTGGGGCTGAGGAGGTGTCCAAAATGTGCTGCACGCACAGCTCAGGTGACACACGGCTCCAGCGAGCAGCATCCTCGGGTAAAAGTGTCCCTGAACTCCAGGAGCAGACTTAGGAGAGGTCACCTTGTCCTCATGATGCATTTCAAGCCCAGACACACAGGCTTTGAGTTAGAAACTGCATTTTTGTGGAGATGAGGAGGCAGGAGGCTGCTCCCTTGGCAAAATAAATGATTTAGACTCCTTCCCTGTGAGGGTGGGGAGGCCCTGGAACAGGGTGCCCAGAGAAGCTGTGGCTGCCCCATCCCTGGAAGTGTCCAAGGCCAGGTTGGACGGGGCTTGGAGCAACCTGGGGTGGTGGAAGGTGTCCCTGCCCATGGCAGGGGGTGGAATGGGATGAGCTTTAAGGTCCAACCCAAACCATTCCATGGTTCTGTGACCAGGGCACAAAGGAGACTCATTAAGACATTTTGCTGATTAACCACTTACGCTGATAACGCATGCAAACTTTTTATAACCAAAAGCTTCCTAAAGAGTGTGAAACCCTCACATGCCAGTCCCTGCTCCCTTTGCTTGGGGTTTGTGGGAACGCTCACAAACACACATTGAGCAGTTCCAACACAAATTACCTGTTTAAACACAAAGTAAAGGTTAAATTAACAGTTTTAACACTTCTCTCCCAATCCTCCTTTTCTCTCTGTGTCTGTGGAACTCATGTCAGTGCTCCCCTGCTCAAAGCCACGTGCATTGTCACACATGAAATGCCGACACTCGACATTCGTGTTTGCCCGCTCGCATCCGAAGAGTTTTTAATTGTCTGCACCCCTTGGAGCACAGGCTCCTTCTCCCTGCTAAGCCAGGTGAGGGGCTGGCATTTCCACCCCGCCAGTGAAACAATATTCTGGATGATTAGGAGGCATTACAGCCCCGACTCAGTTTGAAAATGCCAGAATGCCCCAGAGATCCCCATGAATCTGCTGCCAGCCGGCCCCTGTCAGGGCTGAAGGCAGCACTGTCTGGAGCCCAAAATCAACTTCAGGAAGGTCATGTGAAAGAAAATCCTCAGTCATCAGGAAGCCCTTGGCCCCGTGGCCTTTCTGACATTTTCTGACAAACCTTAAATCACCAGAGTAGACAAAACATCACAAATTTTGGAATGATGGCCTGTGGGATTTCGGGGCTGTGTGGTAACTGGGAAGGTAACACCCCCCCCCGCCTCCCCTCCCTCTGCTCTGCAATTCCTCCTCAGATCCTGAGCTGAGTGTGCCACGAGGTTTTGCTGGAATTAGGTCCTGGAATCAGGTCTGGATTTGGAGCCACCCCTGGGGTGGGGTGGGAGCTGATCCAGCAGCAGAGGCAGGACCTGCCCTGTGCCAGCTCCAGATCTTTACATGGAGCAGGGAATATCCCTCAGTGTGGGAGGAAGGATCCTGCTCCGGGGGGAATCAGGAGTCGGGATTTATTGGGTGGTCCCACACCTTAGAGAGGCCAGATGGTTCCGTGAGCATACCCTGGGATCCTGAGGGCTGTGCAGGATTGGGTTAATCCCATCATAAGGAGAATTTGGATCAGGCAGGAGCCTCTTGGAGCTCGCTGGATAAATGGGAAAACCTGGACAGCAGCTGGGGAGGGAGCAAAGGGGGGTGTGGGGGTGAGTAACCACCAGCCTGACTTAAAGTTGGGTCCATCCCCGATGGTGCTGCTGTAAAAATGAAAGCCAGTGGAAAATAATTAAATATAAATATACATAACATAACACAATCAGAAAATGCTTTTTGTTGGGTTTTTTATTTTTCTTTTTCATACCTTGCTCTAGAAATAAACCAAGGTTCTGCTGAGCAGTGAAGGTGGGACTGTTGTCGCACACACCTTGCAGGACCACAGTGTATTTTGATGTGTTTTGATTTTTAGATTCTACAAGATTTCTATGAGATAATAAAATATGTGTTCTGGGGGAAAAAAAAAAACAAACCAACCAAATTTATTTTTCATGGGACAGTTTGGGAAGAAAAATATAGAAAAGTAATCACAAGAAGTCAGCTCCTCTGTGATGTTCAGTGGTGCCTTCCCTCTGGAAGTTTCAGCATGGAAATTTCAGCAACGCTCTGTAAACATGCATATAAATATATAAAATATATATATATAATAGTAATAGTAGCAGCAGGAGGAGTCCAAATGAGGTGCTTCAATCCTTTCTTGGCTAACCCAAGCGATTCATTTGTTTTATTACTTTTTTCCCCTCCTTATTTTAGCCTGTAACATGGAATAGAGAGCAGAAACACCGAAAGCTGGGGAATAGATTAGAAACTCATTTATAAACTTCAGAGGAAGTTTTCCTCTTGCTCAACGCAGCCTTGCAAGTAACTGAAATTAAGAAATCTTCTGTCATGTGGAGGCATCCTCTCTGCTAATCTTCTGGAGTTAGCTGATTATTTTAGGGATTTGTTGCCATGAATTTTGGCCTTGGGCAGGGGAGGCGAGTTTGCTGCCCAGCGTTTTTCCAGCTCATTAATAACTGCTGCAGAGATAGCTCTGCACTGCTGCTGTCAGGACATCTCAGACCCTGCTCAGTGCAATAATTCCTTCTGTTCCAGAAGAAAAAAAAACACAAGGCCTGAAGGAACTGCTTCTCTGAATTTCCACTGGAATTTCAGTCTTAAGTTTCAGCTCCTCTCCCCCAGAGCGTTGGTTCTTCCTCACAGAAAGTCTGGGAAAACTCTGGAAATTTGTGTCAGTGCTGCTGCCTCAAGGTAGTTTTTAGGACAGTGCTGAATTCTTCTTTACTTAAGTATTCAATTTAAAAATGACTCAAGAGGAATTTTCATTTCTTGAATGTTTGCCCTTCCAATTACTTATATTTATAGGTAAAACCAGGAAAGTCTTGACTTGCATTGTTCATCTCTTCCCTTAATACCTGGTTCCGTTTTTCCCTCTTTCTGTAGCTCTGCCCAGAAATAAGCTGGACTTTTCTCCTGGTTATCTTGGCAAATCCAAGCAGTCTCTTGCTCAGCTCCTGCTGCCATGAAATGGAGGTTAATCACTCTCCTTGTCACGGGAATCTTAAAAAAGGTGAATCCTGGAAAACTTCTGTGCTGAGGCCGGGGTTGCTATGTGAATCCATGCACAGGGAAACACAACCAGCTCGACACTCAGCTCTGTCTGGGCTTGGGATGCTCCCCACACTGACCTCATTCCTTTTTTCTGGCTGGGTGTCTCTTTTCCACCCAAATTCCTGTCGGAAACGGAGCTCTGGAGCAATCCTGGAGGTTATTTCCCTGGTTTCCTGCGATCCCAAGCAGGAAGGATGTGCAATTTTTCCTAGGGAGGCTGTGCTGTCCCCAAGTGAGATCCTTCCTCTCAGCTTTGTGTCTGCTGATGACTAGAACATGTCCTCTGAGCTCCAACGTCAATTTATTCCTGGCAGTTTATATTTGCCAGTCCTTTTGCCAACAAAAACTTGGAATTGGATTGGTGTCCCACCCTCCATTCCAGGTCTGCTGCTCACCATATGCTAGTTGGCTCCTTGCTCTGATGGCCTTTCCTGCAGACCCCAGAGCATCTCCTGCTAAAAATGGGTACAGACTGGGCACTCCCAGAGTAGGAAATGTGGGATTTAAATCATGCTCATTTTTCTGCTGCATCAGAGGTGTCCAACCATCCAGCAAATCCCATCCTCATCCAGGAGCTGGGTTGGCTTTAGGCAAAACACTTCATGTCCAGCTGGTGTTCACACAGCCCAATGATCCATTTGCTATTTAAAGCATTTAATTCCAAGAAAAGACACCACCAGGGTCAGTTGTGGCCATTTTAAATCGTATTATCCTGATAGCACGATTTTCTCTGAGGAAGGAAGTCAGAAAAATGAGATTTATTGTGTGACCCTGGTGTGTGTCCACATTACTGCTGAGCCCAGAGCAAGGCTTTGACCACTTGCAATATGAATATTTGTGTTCTGGTGACTTCGGAGAGCTACGGGGAAAAATGGCCATGAAAGCAGAATATTCTGAGATGATTTTCAATGTTCCTTTTTGCTCCATGATAGGAAGGTCAGCAAACGAGCTGCTGATGGATGTCAGGGTTTGCAGCCGTGTTTGGTTTGGAAACTCACTCTGAAGTCTGGATGCATCTCTGAAATCCATCAGAACCCCTTTGGTCTGAAAAATATCCATGAAAACCTTGCACATGCCTTTATTTTTTTTTTCTTTCATCGATTTCTTCTAATTCCTCAAACTAACTGGGCTGGAAATACCCAAGGAATAGATTTTCTTGTTGCATTTTCTCTGTCCTGTTTGGAATGCCAGGGAAAGCCTGGAAGTGTTGGAAGCTTGTGCACAGAAATGATGAGAAAAGAAACTAATGGAGTTTTTCTTTGAAAGTTCAGAAGTCCTTTAGAGCTGGAGAAGGCTTTGAGTGTATTTTGCTTCTTGCAGAGGAGTAGAATTCAAGAGAAAGGACTTTTTTTTAATATATCTACATGGATTTGGTGTCCACAAAGCACAACCACAAATTGATTGGCATAATGAGCAGATTTTAGGCTTTTAAGAGGGAGAGGGGATTTTCCAGCTGCGCTGCTCAGCTCTGTGGTAAAATTATTATTTAGCATCAGTCAGAAAACCTGCTGGACTCTGGGTAGGACACAAACTCTGCTGATCTCACTGACCTCCTGTATCTCTGCTGTTCCCTCAGTCTTGTTCTTCTTGTGCTCCTTTTCTGTGATGCTGAAATGTGTCAGGCTGGATTAGAACAGCTGTGTGTTTGGTGCCTCTCTCTCCCGTTTGAGGATAACCAAAGCTCTCTCTCTGTATTTACACAGTCAGGATTTACCTTTGTAGCAGCCCCATTCCCCCCTCCCTGCGTTGTTTTCAGTCCCATAAAACAGCTCACCTGAGTTCTCTGTGCTTGCCCAGGGCTCCCCCCTTTCAAACATCAAATATTTGTTTGCTTTTTCTTTAAATATCAATGAATAACCATTTCCTTAAAAAAAAAAAAAAAGAAAAAGAGTAAGAAAAAACTGCTGAGCATCTCAATTCACTGTTCTGCTGTTGTGAAACTACAAAGCTAATGTGGTGGCAGAGGGAAACCCTCTTTCAAAGGCACAGAAATCCTTGAAATAAATGAATTCCATCTGATTTTGTGTAAAATTTCTCCAAGACAAGGAGGTGTCATGCTGTAAAAGAAGCAGCTGAAATTCATACTCTGCATTAAGGGTCACTCATCTGTGTCACACATCTGTCAGAACAAGACCAGGAGGAACCAGCCTTGTAGCAAGAAAGGTTTGGGGTGGATGCTGAGAAAAACGAGAGCCTGGAATAGCTGAGAAGCCGAGCGGGCTCTCTGGGGAGGAGATCAAACACCTGCCACTGCAGGCTCTGAAGAGGCTCAGCCAAATACCTGCCAGGCTGGCCTGGATATCCACAATCCTGCATGAGAATGAGGGGGAGCCGGGATCACTTCCCCAGCTCCCTTGCAGGCACACGGGTTTTCTTGGTGCTCCTAAGTTTATCTTGTTGATCAGTGTGAAAGGCGGCCGAGGAGGCAGGAGCCCCACTGTCCTTTCATTCCGCACGTGCAGCCCGGAGCACACGGGATAAAAACGCGAGCTGGGGGCACGGAAGGCTTTTCTTCTCGTTTTAGACTCCTTTTGCTTCCCTTTCATGGTGCCTGGGAAGTGTCGTGCTCTTTGTGTTCAGTTTTCCTTATCAGCCGAATGTTTTTCTCCATTTTCAAGTGGATTTGGTGCTCAGGAGAGCTGGCAAGTTGAGAGCAAGGTGATCTGAGGGGCTGAAAGTCCTGAAGTCCCACGTAGCTGAGTTTTCCAGCATGGAAACCAGTTGATCCAGATTCTAAAACGTGTGTTTATACACATCTGGATAAGAGAAAAGCAGAGGAAAAGGAAGGAAAGGAAGGAAGGAAAGGAAAGAAAGGGAGAAATGGAGAAAGAAAGAGAGAGGGAAAGAGGGAAGGAGGGAAAGAGGGAAAGAGGGAAGGAGGGAAGGAGGGAAAGAGGGAAAGAAAGAAAGAAAGAAGGAAAGAAAGAGAAAGAAAGAAAGAAAGAAAGAAAGAAAGAAAGAAAGAAAGAAAGAAAGAAAGAAAGAAAGAAGAGAAAGAAGAGAAAGAAAGAAAGAGAAAGAAAGAAAGAGTAGAAGTCCTAGTACTTGGAACTGTAAGCCAGAGTTCTGAATGAATAGATTAAGTTAAAACCAGGATGATAGAATATGTGATTGCAGCTGCAAGGGAATGCTGGAATGCTCAGTGCTTTCATAAAGAAGATTTAAGGTGTCGAAGCATTTTTGTGTTGGAGCGTGGCAGTTCTTTGTCCTTGCGGCTGACATTGCTGAGTTTCTATGTATCGTTGCACTGGGTGGAAACATCCTTTAACTGCCAGACAGCACTTACCGATAAGGCACCAATTAATAACGTTGATTTGAAAAGCCCGAGAATAGGTGAGAAAGCAAAGTCCTTCGGTAAGTCATATTTGCACAGCATTAAGAGTCCCCTTTTACCTGGCCCAGCAAACACGGCGTCGGGAGCTCCGTGCCATTGAAAAGCTGAGAGACTCTAATGATACGTGCAACTGATAATTGCCACTCCTCGCTGCTCAGCGCCCACTTATCGTGCCTTTTGTACAGGCATACCTCTGCAACAGGCAGCTCCCGGCAGATGTGGCTCTCTTTCCTAAATACCGAGAGGGGGGGATTTTGATTTTGATTCTGATTTTCCCCTGCTAAATCGACCTGTTTTATCAAAGAGGTGAATGTCGGGGAGGAATCAGCATTTCCTTCAAAGTTGGTGGCCCTCGAATGGAAGGCTTTGCGTTGGGTCTGGGAGTGCAAACAACCCCCTCTGTTTGCTCAGCTGATGCCACACTCGTCCCTCAGCGCCGGCAGGACAAGGCCAGCACTGGTTCTGATGGAAACAAAAAGCGATTAAACCCCGCGGCAAACGCGAAAGCAACTCGCTGAGGGAATCACAGATGATTCCACACAGCCACTTGTGGGCTTTGGTGAGAATCCAGCCCGGCCCAGGCAGCTGGGACACGGAAGGTGTGAGGTGGGGACACATCTTGAGCAGAGCAGTTGCCGGCAGCCGGGCACGGAATGCGCTCCATCATCTCTATCTTTGTATGTTCCTGTGCTCTTAAAAAGCCATAGAAATGGAATTAATTAGAAGTAGATGAAGCTGTTTGATTAAAGGGCTTATTTGTTGCCCAGCCGTATGTGGAGGTATAGAAATGCAATTAGTTAGAGAGTGCCATTAGCAGTGTCAGGGACCAGAAGTAATAGAGCTTAACCCTCCCGGGAGGCTGCTGGGGCTGGGATCCCGGGCTGCAGCACCGGGCTAACACCACTACAACTGTTTTTCCCTCTTAACTCTTTCCGTGGAAAGATTCCCAGCAAGAGCCAGCCTGTTCAAACATACGCAGTGCCAGCTCTCCCCTCCCTGCACTCAGCAGGCTGGAAAACAAGAAGTTCGACAAAGAATTGCTTTTAAAATATGCAAAATGCATCAATTTGTCAGCTTTCAGAAATCCCTTGAGAGCGTGGCTGGGAGTGTCAGGCGGGTGAAGTGTGATCCTGCTGCAGCATCTGTCCGTGTACCAGTGACCTGCAGGGCTTTGGGGCGAGACGTGGTAAAACCCACGGGACGGAACAGGAGCCTTTCCCAAGCGACACATTCGGGAGCTGCACGGGGCTGCTGCAGTTTCACTTTATCAGGTGCTGCCTAAGTTCACCTCGATGGCATCAGAGTTTATCTGCCTGCTGGTCAGGCTGCACTTTGGACACCTCCGGGATCTCTTTAAATGAGTTTTGTGTGGTCTTAATGCTGTTACTCCTCGAGATCTGCTGGGTGTGAGGAGAGGAACGTTGGCTGAGCCCTGACTTTTGAGGTTTCAGTCTTCCTGCCCAGCACTTTTTGCTGCTCTTTCATGGAAGTTGTAGTGACTTAAGTGCTGGAGTGTGAGTGCTCAGCCCCACCTTCAGCACGGCCAGCTCAGTAACGCATCCACAGCCGCGGGATTCAAACATTTTCTAGGGAGAAACATCCACATATGGGATGCCCTTGGGTGAGAAAATGCTCCCCAGCATCAGCCAAGGTTGGGGCAAACGCACTGGAAACCACCCGAAATGTATCTGATGCATCTGTCCTTTCCCTTGAGAAAGTGCCGCTCTCCAGATGAAAAGAAATGCACTTCATATTTCAGCTGATAATGAGAAGTTAATAAAATCGGGATTTTGTGCAACGCAGGACCTCTGACATCTTAATCTTTATTAAAGAGACTTAAACTACCAGGAACTGCTGGTGCTGACTGGCACAGCCAGACTCGAGAAACACCAGGAGAGACTGGTCAAATGAACTGTTAAACAACTCTTCCTAATCCATCAGGAAGAAACAATAAGTGCTGGAAACATCTATTTACCATGCATCAATCACGCTTACCTAAGCAATTTCTAAGTAATTATACTTCTGTTATATAGTTCCTGAGATGACTGGTCTGAATGAGACGTTTGCCTTATTAAAACAAAACAAAAAATTCACTTTTCTTGACAAATCAAATGTTGTTTCACATTCTGTCACAGTAGTAATTTTTCTGGACATGATTTCTGCTAATTGTTGTGTTAAAATCCTGTCTGGAATTCAAATAGCTGCTTTTCCCTTTTAAAAACTTGACAAAAGGCGGGGTTTAAAATTTTGTAAGTGGTAGAGATTTTGTCTGTCGAGTTCTGCAAAGTCAGTAAAAAAGGTATTCGGACCAGCTCACCGAGATGTGACCCATGGGAAGGGAATTTTGGGGACAGGGAGAATAAAACTGATCTTTGTTGCAGTGAAAGCCAAGTGCCTTTTTCCTTATTTATTTCTATTTCTGCCTGCTTTTACCCCAAGCCACCCCTGCAGGCAGGGATGGAGGCTCTGGTGGTCTCCAGGACACACCAAGCTGTGAACAACCATCTCGTTCCTATTCTGAAGATTTTGCTTGTATTTTTCCTGGCCGACAGAGCATTCCAGGCTGATGGATCAATTAATGGAGAGCAGTTTCTGTACATTTTATGCAGCCATGTAAATGCAGTGCCTTGTGTCTTGTTGACCTTTGATGTTTGAACATCACGGAGTTATAAAAACAGATATAAATATATGTGTGTTTTACAGACCCATCATTGTGTGGGGCTTTGAAATGTCGTTTTCTAATCCACTCAGAGGAAGGGGAGGGATGGAGTCTTTGTCAGTATCCAAGCAATTAGGATAATTAAAAAAGAAAGCTTATTGGGTAAACATGCTCTTAGATTGTGACCTCTTAATTAATGGACTACAGGGAGAAATTACAGCGGTGGCAAGATAATTAACACATGCATTTAAAAAGAACTATTAGACAAGGGTATTATAGGATAGTAAGACACAGATTTGAATCACCGAAGGACTCTGGAGGTGAACAAACACGGTGGAACAAGACAAGATTTGCATGTGTGAGTGCCCCAGCACACAAGAGGGACAGATTAGGATAACTTTGTTATCACACCCAGCGGCTCCTTTAGCGCCACATTCCCCCAGCCAAGGGCTTTGAGTCCGGGCTGGGTTGTGTGGAGTCTCCCAGGAGCAGAATTCCACCATGGGATGTGTCCCCATTGCTGATAACTCTGCTTTTTGCAAGAGGGGTGTTGGAAACTTTGCTCCCCTTGGCAGGGACGTTGATGCCCATCAGGGAGCTGTCGCTCTGCTTCGTGGCACTCCTGGTTTGGTGGCTCTCGCTAGTCCTGACAACTCCAGTCAGTATTTTGGAAACTGGATTGGTCATTAACAAATAAAAAAATAAATGAATTTAGGAATCAGATTGTTTCCTTCTCAGAGTAGAGTTTGGGTCATGTCGGGTCCCAGTCAGTCTTCAACCCCACTGGGGATAGAGCTCTGAACAAGCCAGAATACCCAAAGCAGACATTTTTTGATTGTTTTGCCACTTTCTGTCACCAAAACTGTCTCATCCTTGTCAGGTACAAAGCGGGGCAGGTTGTGAGGAGGGTTCTCAGGCTCTGGCTTTGTACACGAGCACCCAGATCAGTGTGAGCACTTACATGAGTGATGGTTATCAGTAATGTTATCAATAATTCACTGATGCAGATCAGCAGCATCCAGGCATCTTCCTCACCTGGGATCATTTCCCACCACCGCCTTTGGGGTTTTTTTCCATTTTTGAGAGAGAAGGGCATACTTAAAGCTCTGTGATCCCCAGACCTGCCTCTGCAATGGGGCTTTTATCTCTGCAGAGTGTGTTCCTGGGCTGGCTGCAGGATTTCCCCTCTCAGCAGTGCAGGGAAGCAAGGCTCACACCATCAGAGTCTCTCGTGGGTTGCTCAGTGTCTTGGGAAGGGTAGAAACACTTCACAGGCGTGTCCATGCTGATGGAATTGCCCATGGATCAAGCAAATCTTGCCCAAACTGGGGAGGAACTTTGGATGGGCTGTGGAGGTGCTTGGTCTGGGTAGAAAAGATCTCAGGGTGCACACACTGTGCCATGGTTCCGGGCTCTCTAACCATGGAATCCCCCGAACTCTCATTTATCGAAAGAACCCACTGCAGAAAAGTCAAAACCCGAAATGATTCGTGCTTAAGGGATCAAAGCTCGTGCCCCAAACGTGCACACGAGCCAAAGCTGGATGATTAGGTACAGTTTGAGGAACATGTGATTTGCATAAGTCCCCACTCCCCACAGCATCCCGGGGAACAAAGAGATGCTCTGCCAAGCCAACATTTCAGGGATCCCACCGAGCACTTACCCAAATCCCACCCACTTCTTGGTGAGTCTCAGCACTGCTGCTTTTGTCTGAATATAAATGTCCCTGCTCAGTGCGGTGTTCATCCTACCTGGGACATTAAGAGATGCATGTGGACTGAAAAAATATTTTAAAAAAAGCATTATGAACGTTTGATTAGTGACTTGGGCCCCAAATTTTTAACTAATTGAGCACATTAAATGGTATGTCTGTGAAAGACTAATACAAGACACTTTTCAAAGCTTCTTTAATAAAAATTCTATTTGGGATTTGACCATAATGGCTATCCTTGCTTGCCAAAACATGACTTCTTAGCAGGTGACTTTCATCAAGTACATCTGAAATAGTACCTAAATGAATTAGCAATAAAATGGACTTAGGCCGAGCAGTAGGAGCCTCCATTAATCTTGGGTTAATCACTAAAGAGATGCCATTCACTTTTCTTAAGAAGTCACATTTTTCTCCCCTTGCTGGCGACCAGATTTCATAAAGTAACATATTTCTAATGAAAGGGCTCTGCTTGAATTAAAACCCTGAAGGTTTATGCAGATTTTAGTTTTGATTACTGCTGGCATGGGCTCTTAGCAGACTCCGGAAGGTAGGGCCGCAGTGAAAGAGTCCCAGCATGCAGTTCATAATATTCTTTGAAATAAAATAGTGCACTTGTACTTAGTGGCTTTAATCAGCTCTGACTTTTGATAGTCAAACAATAGCTAATTACAGTAACACCTGCCTTCTAAGTCATGTCATGTAGGTTATTGCCAACAAGAGACCTTGTATCTTAGCTGCGTGATTATTATAGAGTCTAAAACCTATCTGTTCAAAAAAGAGGGGGGAGAAGAGCGGAGTTTGGTGGCCATTATCCCTCTCTTTATTGTCTGAGGCATTTCTGGCTTTTCTGGTGGCGGTTTGCTGCATTTGAAAGGCAGAGAGTTGGTGTTTATGGCCGGATTAGAGATGGGAGTCTCGGGGAAAAGGATACGATTCGCAGCCCTGGCTTTTCCGTGCAGTAACGGGAGATAACGCTGGGTGTGTGCAGCCCCAAACCCATCTGAATGTGTCTCGATTTTCAGTGCAACACAAAATTTGAAATATGTTGTGAGCTGGTTGTATCATCGGATCTCTGGCGGGCAGCCATGGAGCAGAATTTTATTTCGCTGTCATTAAATGCACTGGTACGGGAAGGGGAACAAAGGGCCATTTATTCCAACCTTCATCAGTTCTGGGAGGCTTTCATAAAATAAAAATACCCAGCTAAGAACCCGATTTTGAAATGACAGACCATGATTCTGGAAAGAAATCCACACTTTTCCCCAAAAAATATCTGCCTCTGTTGTGAGGAATTGAGTTGGACGAGTTTCCCTGTCGGGTGGAAGCCATAAATTATTGTCTCATTGAAGACTCTTTTCTCATTAATTTTGCCAGCAAATAAGGCTTCGTTTTCACAAACTCAGTGAAGTGAATAATATCAGATGTTTGCCAGAGGGTTCCCAGGAGCCACAGCTCCGTGTGCCGATCCTGGAGGGATGCTCCCCGCTCCAGACCAAGAGGATAACGGGACAGATTCGGCTCCAGTTCTGCCAGATCAGGGCTCAGAACTGCGGGAGCAGGGAAATGAAAAGGCTTTAATGATCAGAGCATTCAGAGAAATCCTGGGAGTGGAAAAGGGACCAAATGGAGCCATCCTCGGATCTTGTTTTACAGGGTGTGTTTTATGGGCATGTTTTAGAAAAGTGTCTCGGGTGGGTGACACCCAGGCAAGGTTCCACTGCTCTTCCTCCATGATTTTGAAGGCAAATCCATTGAATTCTGGGAAGAGTATAATTCTCAGATAGCTCTGCTCTGGCTGACAATAGAATCCCTCAAAATATTTTGGGATTTTGGCAGGATGTGGCATATCTCTGCCCTGGGCTTTTCACCTGGAATCTTGCATTTCCTGCACCATAACCCATCAGATCTAAGTACCAAGGACGGCTGTAGGGGGGTTGAATTTCTCTTTACAATCAGACTGTGTGTTTAAAAAACCATTCCTTATGAGGAATTTGCGAGGGAATGTATTCAGGCTTACCTCAATGAGCAGGGAATTCATGTTAAAAGGACGTGTTGTGAACTCTGCTTCCCAAAACCACTCCTAAGTTCAGCCTTTAACGGGCTGGCTTTTCCCCTCTAAGTTATTCTTTCTCACTCCATCATTTGTCACGTTAACCTCAAACTGTGTAGCGAGAAATCTTCTTTATATCAGTTACCATGTTTGCCATATCTGATCAGCGTGATTGATCATGGCCCCAGCCACAGGTTGGTAATAAGCTGTTTTGAGAGAGACACACATTTCCCCCAGGACAAAGCTGGCATGACAGCATTATAAACCAGCCATTTATCAAGCTGCTCCCAGGTGGTCACTGTCGGAGCACGGCTCGGCAGCCTGGGCTTCCACGGAGCTACGGGGGGATGGACCCGGGGCTGGTGGGCACCGTGCTGCAGCTCATGCAGGAGACAGTAACAAATGACACCGCGCTGCAGGCGGAATTGGGAGTGCAAATGTCACGCCTGGAGTCGGCCAAGTCCCTCCTCGGAGCTGCTCGGGGTGGCAGCGGGGCAAAACTGCCACGGGACTGCTCCATAGGCAATTCTGGGGGCTTTTGCTGTGCCCCAAGGGGAAGGGGGTCAGTGCTGCACAAAGTACAGATGGAGCAGACTCATCTTCATCACAGCTTTGCAGCCCAGGGCTTTACAGAGTCTGTGTTTGTGGGGAGGCTGGAGAGCATCTCCTTCCACAAGGAAGGGCTGAGGGAATTGGGAATGCTCAGCATGGACAAGAGAAGGTTTGGGGTGACCCAAATGTGGCTGTCCAGTGCCTGAAGGAGAGGACAAGAAGGAAGGAGATGGAATTTTTACGAGGGCCTGAAGTGACGGGACAAGGGGGAATGGCTTTACACTGACAGAGGGGAAGTTCAGGGTGGATATATGGAAAAAATCCCTGTGAGGGTGGGCAGGCCCTGGCACAGGGTGCCCAGAGCAGCTGTGGCTGCCCCTGGATCCCTGGCAGTGTCCAAGGCCAGGCTGGACGGGGCTTGGAGCAGTGTGGGACAGTGGAAGGTGTCCCTGCCCATGGCAGGGGGTGGAACAAATTGGTCTTTAAGGTCCTTTCCAACCCAAACCAGTCTGTGATTCAGTAAGATTCATCTTCTGAAGAACTGAATAAGCTGTTACAAAACTTTTTTTCTTTTACCCTCCCCTGTGTTGTGTTCCCCCCACCCTTCCCCCCTTTCCCCTGAATTTTGGTAAAGTGACTTTTATTTTACAGCTTAAGTGTGTAGTTATTCCCAGACTGCACAAACTGCAATTTTTAATCTTAATGATAGATTTAGTGACCACTGAAGTGTAAAATAAACTACTGTGGCCTAATCAATCAAATCTGCATAGTTGAGAGAAAGCACCTGTATGAGGCTTTTATATCAGAATGTCTGTAATGGTAATAGATGTTTATTAGCAACCATAAAGCTGTTTGAATTTAATATCTCTCTAAATAACACCAACAGCATTAAAACAAATCTCTGAAGCAAATGCAACTGCGCCATAAACAGCCCACAATGCAGGGTTTAAAAGCCATTACAAGAATCCTGTGAGATTCATGGCTTGTTCTGTGGCTTAGGACACTCAGCTGTGAGGGAGAAAACACTTCACATGTGGGAAAGAGCCCCTGGAATAAAGCATTGCCCAGGTATTTGGGAAGGGATAGATTTTGTATTTTGGCACAAAATGTTTTGTTAAATGCAACAGGCAGTGGAGGCTTCCACCAGGGCAGTGTTCACATCTGAAATGTCCCTAAAAATAAATCAAATCCCATCAGCTTTCAGGCCAAGAACCTCCTCCTGGGCAGTGCTGAGGACTCCGAGGTGGTTTTGAAACACTGAAGAGGCTGCAAACACTCCAAACTTGTTCAAGTGCTCGTCCCTCGTAGTCAGAAGTGAACACAAAGTACCTCCCGAGCAGATTTTTAGGTTTCCTTGGCACTTCGATATCTGTGGAAAACAAACGTGTGGTTCTGAGAAAACTGTGTAAAACTAAAATCATGACCAGACCACCGAGGCCATGAACACACTGTCAAGGATTTAAAGAATATTCAGGTTTTGTGAATTTGAAACAGTTCAAGTTTTCTTCTGTTTAATCAAGAGTTCTTCTTCCCTCCCTTATTTACTGGAATGTTAAAAACATCCTTGGGGGTGGTTATAAGCTGGAGAATTCTCAGGGAATATGCTTTTAAATCCTGAAAATGCGATTTTCACCGAGGGTGGCTGCTTGTGGACTGGGAAGTGTTTTAAAAAAATATGAGCCACTCTGGGAACTTTTGCTTGGCAGCTTTATGGGAGGATTGGGGTGAGAGGGAAGCTTTCCCATGGATCCATAGGCAGGGATGGGCTGTACTGGGAGGTGCTGGTCCTGCTGAGGTGCCTAAAGCCCTTCTCCTGGAGTATGGACACTGAAATCCACGCTTTTATGGGATATGGAAGCAGATAAACCACAGTTCTGGGATCCTGATGCAGCCTGAGGTCGGGAGCCCCAAGAAGTGGTTGTTTTTTGGGTAACTGTGGTCAGATCAAAGCGGTTGGAAAGAACGGGAATATTCAGCTGGGGCACGTGGGGAAGAACAGGGACAGTGTTCCCCAGGTTTGCTCCCAAGGTCTGGGACTCCCACGGGGAACATTGGGGTGCTCTGTGCTCTGAAACAGCCAGCCCAGCCCCTCCTGGGGGATGCCACATCCCAGGATTGCCCAAAAGAAGTGAGGCCTGAGCGGGGATTTTTCCCAGCAGAGGAGGACAAAAGTCAAGTGAAGCTTCAGCCTGTTGCTTGGAGGGAGCAGGGAGAGGGCACCTGGTGCTGGAGGAGCGTGGCTGAAATCTCATCTGTTTCTGAAAGGGCCTGGAGTGGCAAAGGGAATCCTCTGCAAGCATGGAAACGAAATTCCAGGAGTCATTTTCGAGGTGTTAAAAAGCCAGGTCAGGCTCTGCAGTGCTGGCACAGGGGGTGCTCCCACTGCCTGCTGACCTTCCTGGTGCAGCTGTCGCTTCCAGACACTGAGCTGCATCTCCAAGGAGTCGGGCAGGGGACTGTCTGTAATCCCTGGAGGTGGGCACTGTGGCAGGGAGGGCTTGGAACACCCCAGCTTCGTGTTTGTGCTCTCCCCTGAGCAGGAAACCCCCTGGTTCCGCTGGCACGGCTGGCACGGGGGAGCCGCAGACAGTTTGGGGAGGAGGTGAGAGACTGAGAGAGAAGCCTATCACCTACCAACCCCCAAAACAACTGTGAATGATCAAACTGAATGCTGCTTATCATTTGTAGGAAGTGCAGGGTTGATATGTGGCCTGTGGGAGGTGTTAGGAAGAAGAAGCTGCGTGGTTCGATCGTGAGCGACGGAACAGCTTTTCAGCAGCTAAATAAGGACTCTGCAACACCAGAATGGTTTCTGTTATAAGGAATCATTTCTTATTTCGCTATAAATTACAAAACACCAGCACCACCCTTCCAAAAAAACAAAAAAGTGGCTTGAGCAGGAACAATTGCAGGAGACAGCGCAGGGGCTGCCCGGGTGCGATAACGAGCCCTGAGCTTGGCCGGGGAAGCGGAGGGGCAGCAGCCCCCCAGCACCAGGGATTTTCCTTTCCATCAGAGAGAAAAAAAGTTTCACAGAAGGCCAGAGAGGGTGGGATTGGATTGTAGAGGCCACAGACCAGAGAGAGTACCAGGAATTATTTCAGGGAATTAATGGAATGGTACTCAGGATTCATTCTGGGCTGGGCTGGGGAAGCCACCAGAAACTGTTCCGTGCCTGTTTCGTGTAACTGTTGAACTGCTCCTACAGGAGGTGTAAGTTTTGCCCATTGTTTCCCACTGCTGTTGGTTTTGTGCCACCTTTGTCCTTGCAGTCACTGGAATTTTCTCTGCTCTCTGTTCAGGCTGTGAGTTCACCTTGAGATCCCTGGGAATCCCCCAGGTGTGAGCCCAGCTGTGGAACTGCATGTGAGGAGCTTGGGGAGCAAACAGCAAACCTGGCTCAGCTCTTCTTGAGCCCTCCTCATGCTCTTCCCTGTTTCTTTTATGTCTTGCTTCACTCTCAATTTAGGAATTCCTTGAAACAGGACTTGGTTCTCTTTGTCACTTGGCACGTCCTCCAAGGTGCCAATCCATCCTGGATTTTCCTGGGTGCTCTGACAGTGTCCTCAGGGATGCTGGAGGAGCTTCTCACTGTTGCTTTGTGCGAGGCAGGTGTGAGGTGCTGAGGACAGAAGCAAGGTGTTGTGGGGCTGTGAAGGGGTTCCAGTGGTTTTTGTGGAACTTTTCAGGGCTGTGAGCAGCTGGGTGCAGAGCTGCCACCATGGCTGCTGGTTTTCACTCTCTGCAGGATGAGAAAGGGGTGAGCTGAGCTCAAAAACTGTCGCAGACTTGTCTTGCACTGAGTGCAGCAGGATGAGGGAAATTAGGACAGAAAGAAATGGAGACACTCCATGTCCAGCCTTGCCTTAGGTGTGGAAAGATAATCCAGCTCTGGTGCATTGATCCCTGCCTTCTGAACGAAGCTTTAACAATATTTCCTGCTTTGTGCATCTTGTCCAGAAGCAAGAGACCAAAACTTGGCCATTTTCAAAGCTCCAATATTAAATTTTGGTGCAGGCTCACAGCTCAGACACAACTCTCCAATCTTGAATGCGTTACTCAATGAGAAGAATAACCACCTTGACTAATTATTCTCTTCTCCCAGCAATTAGTGACAGGATGAGAGGGAACAGCCTCAGGCTGGGCCAGGGGAGGCTCAGGTTGGACATCAGGAGGAATTTCTCCATGGAAAGGGTGGCCAGGCCTTGGAAAGGGCTGCCCAGGGAAGTTTGGAGTGCCCATCCCTGGAGGTGTCCAAGGAGAAGGCCTGGACACTCAGTGCTCTGGGCTGGGGACAAGGTGGGGATTGGTTGGACTGGATGGTCTTGGAGGTCTTTTCCAACCTCAGTGATCCTGTGATTCCGATTCTGTAATCAAAAATTCCTACTGTGCTTCGGGAAGGGGAGAGTTTCCGAAATTTGGGTCGAAATTTGGGATAGGCAGCCTGTGGTCCCAGGGATTTGGGACAAGCGTGTCCCAGCAGAGATTGTGGGGACACTTGAGCACCTCCATCATCTCAGTTCATCAGATTCATCTTCCACACAGGGGAAACTCGATTTTGTCTCTGGATGGGGTGGACTGGGAGCTCCTCAGCAGTGTGGTGCTGAAGCACCTTGTGTAAAGAGCCTGTACTCCACACAGGAGCAGGAATTATCCCTGAAATTCCCAAGTTTCACATGCGGGAGCAAGGTTGTGGTGCAGATCCACAGTGGAGGGCAGAGTCCCCTTAAAATGGTGGAACTCTCAATCCAAAGAACTTCTCCTATGAGTTTTGCTGGGAAATAAATGTCCTGTCCAACCACAGCACTCATTGGTCCAAACGAAATAATTTGTCTTTAAATTGTGTTATTTCTCCTTCTCCAAGCAGAGCCAAAGGCCTGAGTCTGCCTTCAGGATTAGCAGCCAGTACCATTTCAATCTATAAATGAAGCCCTTTCTGATTTGCAAATAAAAAGCATCTGAAACCACTAACCAACTTGGCTTGAGTTTTTGTGCCTGTAAAAATGTCTGAACCATTTGTTTTTAGAATTTTCTAACTGGAAAACCTGCTCCTGCGAGCAAATATGGCCAAGTTTCGATTGGAAGATGAGAGGAGTTCAATTTTTGGATGAGAGGAGTTAAAAAAATCTTCATGTTTGCAAGGAAACTCTGAGCACTTGGTGCTCTAGAAACAGCCACAGGTTAATTTTAGATAACCACCAATCCCTGTTGCTGCACCTGCATTAGGGACACGGAGTTAAAGGACTTGTTGTCCTTGGATCCAAAAATCCAGGTGCAGAATTGTGGCCCAAGCAGAGCAAGGAGGAGTTTTCCCATGGATTTCGGTGGGATTGGGATTGCTAATCCAGCACCTGTCTCAAGGGGAAGCATTTGCACAAGCACACACAGTGCTGACAAAACCACCACAGGACAGGGTGTTCTTCCCACATTTCTTTGGCTGTTTGCATGAGCAGCCACTGAAAACCACAAAAAATACTAACTGATAGCAGAGTCATTGCAGTTTGGTTGTAAATTACTCAGTGAAGAGCTGTAAAACCCCTGAGCATCAGCAGGTTCTGGTGAGCACTGGGATGGCCGTGTCTGTGTGAGAGGCTGGGCTGGCTCCAGGATGCTCCTCCTGCTTCCCAACTTTTCTCTACCCTGACCTACACGGGTGTTTCAGGAATATTTTCGTGCTCTCAGTTTCATAGCAAAAAAAGTGCAAAACTCAGCTTTTTAAATGTGAAATTGGTTTGGGGCTGTGGTAGGAATTCAGGGCAACTCCTCTGAGTTTTGGATTTCTTTGAGTCAGAAAGATTTAAGTCATCACCCCTTTGCTCAGGTCTGATTTCTTGATTTCTTAACCCCCAGTTTAATGATGGTTTCTGCTGCTGAAAGATGAACGTTGCTGTGCCAGGTAAAACAGTTGGAATGGCTGGAAAACCATTCCCAGCTGGGAATGTGCAGATCTGGGGCAGAAGATCATGGAATCATTTATTTTGGAATAGACCTCCGGGCTCATCCAGTGCATCGAGATGCACCAGGCTGCAGGAGGGCTCGGCCTGCATTTGCTTTTCCTTGTTACTTTATGAATTGAAAAGGGAAAAAAAAGATTGTAAGCAAACACAATTCTCCACTCTCAGTTTGTTTGTATTTTCCTGGTTCCAGGTTGCTCCTTCCACTCTTTCCTCAGCTGGTGCCTCACTTTGGCTGCTGTTTGTGTGCAGGGTGTTGCTGGAACCACGGGCTGGGGGAGGCTGTGGGGTTGTTCCCCCTCCAGCCCATTGCACCCTGTTTCTTCAGGAATACTTCAGAGTTCGTTGTCTTTTAACACTGTTTGAAATCGGTTTTGTTTGGTCTGAGCTGCCTTTGTGGAAGGTTCCTGCTCCAGGAGGAGGTTTCCTTAATGGCTGTTTGAGGAGAGATCGGGGGAGATCAGTGACAGGGCAGGGTGAGGTGTTCTGCGGGCCTGGGGCATTTTGGTGTCACCTCTGGGCCCTATCCCCACCTGCCTCAGCCCCTCAGGAGGGAAAACCCTCGGAAGAGCATCCCTTGGGAGAGCATTCTTTGGGACAGCATCCCTTGGGAGAGCATCCCTTGGAGAGCATGCCCAGGGAGTGTCCCTGTGCCCAGTGCTGCTCCATCCAATGGGCAGTGAACCAGCCTGGCCTTTGGCATTCCTGGAAGAACCACTCAGGATATTACAGAAGCTTCATTCCAGGCTTAACCAAAAGTTTTCCTAAAGCCAGGTGACCCCCGTGCTGTGCCAACCCGAGGGGATCGGTGTGGTGTCCGGGGTGGAATTCCCACGGATGTGGGATACAGGGAGCATCTTTCTACAAAACAGAACAATATCAAATATTACCCAACTATAGAATAATTTCCATCATTCCCCATAATTTCCCAAGTTAAACCCCCTGTCCTGCTCCCGTGGGCTCCTCCTGGAACACCGCTGGCCAAGGAACCGCCGGCGGCTGCGATGGATGGGCCGGGGCTGCCCTGCCAAGGGGCATCCCCTGCTCCCGATTCTCCCCATCCCTGTGCCCACCACAGCAGCGTGCCCGGGGCTGGCAGGGCCAGGAGAGCCCTGTTACCCCCCGTTATCCCCTGCTATTCCTGTTATCCCCCGTTATTCTCGTTATCCCCTGTTATTCCCATTAGCCTCTGTTATCCCCCGTTATTCTCGTTATCCCCTGTTATTCCCATTAGCCTCTGTTATCCCCCGTTATCCCCCGTTACCCCCTGTTATTCCTGTTACCCCCCCGTTATTCCCCGTTATCCCCCGTTACGCCCCTATTATTCCCCTTATGCCCCATTATCCCTCCGTTATTCCTGTTATCCCTCTGTTATTCCTGTTATCCCTCCGTTATTCCTGTTACCCCCCCCATTATTCCCGTTATTCCCCCTTACCCCCCTGTTATTCCCGTTATTCCCCGTTATCCCGTTATCTTCCTTTATCCCCCGTTGTTCCCCCAGTTATTCCCGTTATCCCCCATTATTCCCGTTATCCCCCGTTATCCTGTGTTATTCCCGTTACCCCCCATTATTCCCGTTATCTCCCCTTACCCTCTATTATTCCTGTTATTCCCGTTATTCCCCCGTTGTTCCCCCCTTATTCCCGTTACCCCCCATTATTCCCGTTATCCCCTGTTACCCTCTATTATTCCTGTTATCCCCGTTATCCCCGTTATTCCCCCGTTATTCCCCCGTTATCCCCCCGTTATCCCCCCTTATTCCCGTTATCCCCCCCGTTATTCCCGTTATCCCCCGTCCACCCCGGACGCTCGGCCTGGGCGAGGGTTCCCCCTCTCGGCGCTGCCGCGGAACTGCCTTAAGGCTCAGTTCCCCCCCCTCCATCCCGCTCCTGCCTCTGGAATAGGGAAATTCCCGTTTTTAAACTTCTATTTTTCATCTCTCGTCAGAGATGTTGCCATTAACCCAGTGCCGAGCCTGGATCCAGGATTTCTTTCAGGTATTTCTTTTATTGGAAGAATCATTCCCTTTCACATCACTCTTAGAAGGATTTCCTTCCATTCCTTGTTCTTCCAAAGTCTCAGCTTCCAGGAAGGTTTGGTTTCAGAGGAGCCTTGTAGGGTTTTATGTCTCTATCGAGTCCTTAAGGACTGGGGTTCTGTTCCCCATAGTGGGAACCCTTAGTAGGTCTACATCAAAAATGACAGCACTTTTCTGGATATTATTATTCCAATGGAATAAGCTGTGCCTGGATACACGACTTCCAGGGCGTTGTGAGTGGAGTTGTGTGGGAAGATTTGGTAGGAACGAGATCCAGCTTCAGAGTTCATTTGTTTAAAAACAAACCACTCAAATAAAAACCCCCCAAAGAAGCCCTGCGATGTTTTTAGGGCTCAAAGAGCCCAGTTTTTTGCCAGAATAGAGATTTTCAATTTTGCCCAAACAGCAGAAGATTTAACAGGAAGATTTCTCTGGAAGTAGCGAAATGTTGCCTTGTGAGTCACTTTATTCAGTTACTCCAAACACTGTTGAGAAAACATCACTTTCCTCATACCAACACGGGGAATTTGGCAGCGTCACTAACACAGGGAGGTTTTGCCTTGTTGGATGATCCCATATTCCTGGTTATATCTGGGAGTGTCCCAGAGGAGGGATGGCACTGTGACTTTGTGCAGTGGGAGCCACGCCAGGGGGTTCCAGCGCCTTTCTCTGTGTGCTCCATGAGGAATGGGAATGCCAAGGGAAGGGATATCGGCTGCTTTGGTAGTAACAGAACTTCCCTGAAATTCTGGATTGATTTCTCCAGACACTCCAGCCCACGGCATTTCAGGAGAAGTTCCAGAAGCTCAGAGAATGTGGAAATGCTGTTAGATGTGTCCTCGGTTCTGTGCTTAACTCTGACCTTGTTTTAATATTTGTGGGTCCCTTTAACCCCTGAGCTGTGGCAGAGGGAGGCCCCGAGTTAACAAAATCCCTGAGAGCTCCCTGTTCCAAACATTTCGGATTTATGATGGTACTGGAAATATTTCTGTAGCACGTGTGTGACAGTGGCTGAAATTTTATTAGACCTGCACTTGAGAATCAATTCACAAAAAGCAGAAGCAGGAAAATCTTGGTGAACCATTAATCAGTCCCTTCTTACCAGCAAACCCAGCGCAGTGTTGATGTGACAAGTGGAATGGATTCCATGACAATTGTATCTGGAAGTTCTCTTTCTGCCTCAGAGCAGTGCTGAATGCAACTCCCTTGTTATTACTACTTAGAAAAATATGTTTGTTTAGTCTTTTATTTCTGATAGCTCTGACTGTCTGAGAGTTCTCAGCAGGTTTTGTCTTCTGCCATAAATGATGGTACCTCTTTGTATGTGGGCGAACGCACAGGTAGGTGCAGATGTTTGTGCTTTTACCTCAGGCAGGGAGCTCAGCCTCTCTCCTAGGGTTCATTATCCCCTGTTTCCCTGAACCAAAATGAATCCTGTTTAATGTGAGAACCATTTCATGAGCTGTGGGAGTAGGGAAGGCTGTGGATCTGTTTGAACTGCAATAATAACTTCAATGGTTCATTATGGGCCAACGTGATCAGAGGAACTGCAAAACGTTGGGGTTTATCCAAGTTTGTTCACAGCTGAAACTCCCTCCTCAAATGATAATTTGTTCTGGTTTGGGTTTATTTGATGCTGCTAAACACCATTTGTGTGTACTGGGTATTGGAGATCAATCAAAGGTTGGACTTGATAATCTTGGAGGTCTTTTCCAACAAAAATGATTTTATGATTCTCTGATTCTGTTCAGTTTAAAGCTGCACCCAAAATCTGCTGAGTAGGGACTGGCACCTGGAGATTTCTGCTGCATCCATTCACCTCCCTAAGCAGCACAACCCGAACACCTCTTTTGCTGTGACATCCCAGCTTCTTTAGGCCTGTGAAAGGTGCAGAAATTAATTTGGACCTGAGCAACAATTGTTTTCTGATCCTGTTATGTTTTGTCTGAACCAGTTTGAAAAATATTTTTGCAAAAGTCTTTATGGAAGTGAATTTAATTGGGATAAGCAGGGAAAATGGGAGGCAGAGCATCTCAGCTGTCTCATGGCGGATTCCAAGCAGTTTTTCTTTGTGAAATTAGCAGAGTTTGTAAAGACGATTGCAGGTCACCTCATCATCAAAGGGTTAATTCCAATTTTGAACTTCCCAAATGTCAGTGCTCTTCCATCCAAAATTACAGCAACTGGCTTTATCAACATATGCTTTTCATTACCTACAAGACTTACAATATTTTTGGTGTCTGTATCAACTTGATTCAATTACTGGTACCACTGCAAGGGAACATTCCCTCCAGGGAAAAGGGGGTGAATGCATCAGTGCCCATGGATACAGTGTAGGGAGCAGATTAATATAACAGATTTACATCGAGACTGCTGACTCCATTACTTTAAAACTCCTGTAATTGACTTTTTTAAAAATGACATTAGCATTTAAATGGTACTATCGTTACAAGGGTGAAGGTTCAGCAGAATATGATCAATTTATTGAGCTCTTCAAATGTTCTTTTGATATTTATTTTTTGTTGTCATGCTGGAGGGGTTTTTAGTGTTTTGTCAGAGGCAGGAAAAAGTCTATAGCACAGAGATCCTGGGTTGAGCAGCTGCTGGGGAGGAAGGCAGGGGAAGCATGAGTTGCTCAGAGTTGTCTTCCTCATCTCCATCCCTCCCACCCTGGAACTTTTCCGAGTGGTAAAATCCCAGTAAGACCGAAAGGAATCATTTGCAGAAGCTGTCTCTGGCCTGCTGCTTGTGCTCCTCTACGGAAAACAGACAGGGCCATTATCCACCATGAAGGGCTTTTCCAGCATCACACATCAAAATTCTTTCAGTTGCCTTCAAAACAGCTTCCAGTCCAACCAGTGCAGCTTCCACTTCCAGAGATTTCACATGGGCCTGGGAGAATGATGCTCTCCAAATCCCACTGACTTTGGCCCAAGATTTTCAGGATAAATTTTTTCCTGGAAAAGGTGGCCAGGCTTTGGAAGGGGCTGACAGGGAGGTGCTGGAGTCCCCATCCTTGAAGAAGTTCAAGGAAGGACTGGATGTGGCACTCAGTGCTCTGGGCTGGTGACAAGGTGGGAATCAGGCACAGGTTGGACTCGGTGGTCCTTTTCCACCCTCAGTGATTCTGTGATTCCATGGGCTGGATGCCTGATGCACTGTGGAGCTTTTCTCTGGGGCAGCTGTTCCACAGAAGGTCCAGCACCGTTTCCTCTGCAGGGAAGGTGTGGGAGGTGCTTCTCTGCAGGTGAGAAGGTCCTTGTTCACTGAACACACCAAACTCTGAGTTCCGCTGCACTGACAGAAATTTGGAGTAGTTTCCTTAGACCTCAGCACGGTGGGAAATGCTCAGGAGGATGATCCTACAAAACCAACCTGTTGTGGCTGTAACTCATTAAAGACTGGATTATTGCACAGGAGGTTTTTTGGGGTGCCAAACAATTCACGTGGCTGGAAAGCATGTTGGGAAATGACACGAAAGTAGCAGGACAGAGCCTTTTCTTATGGAAAGCCTAACCCAGAAAACCAGGATGGCCAACAGCTGGTACCCGCAGTGCCACCCCTGTACACCTGTGTCCCCAGACACACGTGTGACAGACAGACACGTGTGTGTGCACACACATCTCTACAATCAGGAATTCTACTCTGACTATTCAGATATCATCTCTGAAGCAAAGTTTTGGATCTCTCTGAAGGCTGATCAAGGTGTCCCCATGAGTGTTCATCATTTCCAAGCCTGCAGACAAGGGGAAGAGTGGAGGTTTTAGGGTAAATTTGTGGTGCCTCCCTTGGACACTCCCATTTGTGGATAAATAAGCTTTAAGGCTTTTCCTCCTGAGCCATCAAGTGCCACAAAAACCAGCACAGAAATGTAAGAGCCCATGGGGTTTTGATGAGCCCACTTTGTTTCTCCCAATTTTAAAATGCAAAATTTAAAAGAAGAGAAGAGCAACTGTGCTGATTTTTTACAGTTTTAATTCACAGCTCTTTGCCTGCTGCCAATAAAATCCATAGATCCCGGTCCTGATCTGTGTGGAAAAGCAGGTCTGGGATGCAGGGGGAGTTCAGACACAGCAGCAATAGGTAACTTGGGATCCCTCCTGCCTGCCTGGCTATAAAAATGCTTTGTAATGACCCAGTTCGACCCTGCCAGTTCTCCCTGACCTCCTCCTTCTCAGGATGCTGCTTAATTTGCACTAATTACATTCCGTTCTGACAGAAACTTGGACACTGTCTCAAGCTCTCAGGTATTTTCACTGCCGTGTCCCAGCTCAGAGTGGGAAAATGGCAATAAGTAATTTATGAAAATACACTTTGTTTAATATAATACATCAGTATCTTGCACGTAGTGTCATCTGTGTGTATAAACACCCCTTCAAGGATGACTTGGTGTTTTAATCTTGAATTCTTCCTGGGATCCACGAGGGCTGCTTAAACCCAGCAGTAGTACTTGGAATAATTCATGCAGTCATTGGCTTTGGGGTGTTTTTTTCTTGGTTTGCCTCCAGAATCCCAGGTTAAATTCCTAATAATAATTTGGGGGTTGATGACCACAACAGAGAGTTCTGCTTCAAAGAGGTCAGTAATGTAGGAAAGAGCTTCCAAAAGGAAAATTTATGGGACAAGTTCAGCTTTAAGTTCTCCTAAAATCAGGGCTGAGTGAAGGTGTCTGCACGTGTGGGTTGAATGGAGATGGGGAAAAATTAATTCAGTGTTTTTGGCTTACAGTGGAGCGAGCAACAAACCTGTCCAACAAGTTGTTCACAAAATTGGACTGTGTCAAAATGTCTGTTTTGGCCTAAAATGAGCCTTTTTAGTGAGGAGGGGGCCTGGAATGAGTATATGTGTGAAGGAACACGGATCTGTCTCTCCTGCTCTGCACTGTCACAGCCTCTGTTCCCTGCCTGGCCAACGTGCGTGGAGTTTGTCACCCTACATTCCTCAGCTTTGTGCAGAATAATTTCCACAGCCAGACCTGTTTTGCTCCTCGTTCAGGTGTGTGGGTGATGCTGAGCACAGCTCAGGACCTCTCTGTGCCATTTCAGAGCCAACAGGCCACGAGCCCCTTGCTCAAAGCGTGGCAGAGAAGGGGTTGGTGTTGTCACAGTGTGACACGGGGACACAGCCCAGCCTTGACAGCCACATGGCAACGATGGATCCCACCCTAGGGGCTGTGGCAATGCTTCTCTGGGGTGGGAGCAAGGCCCTGCTCTCCAGATGGAAGCAGATCCCCACTCAAAGTCCCAAAACGACGGCCAAAAACCAGCTCATGGTGCACATGCCAAGGCTTTGTGTTACCTCCCAAAGCAGGAGATGCGAGGCATTGTTGGAGCTGCAGCGAGGCTTTTAGGCACAGACGGTATCAGCAAAGCAGTTGCATGTTTCAAAATATTGTATCATTTTAAAGTGCAGTGCACGTTAGGTCAGTGAAAGGGGATCCGCCAATTTGAAGCGCGGGCGGATAAAGCGGCTCTGTGTTCGCAGAGACAGAGGCACCCCGGGCCCGAAATCCCTGGAGCTGTCTTTCAGAGAGTGATAGTTACGGAAATTAGCAGTGCAGAAATCCATCCTAATCATTCATCAGGAGACTTATTAACTGTCTTAGCCGTGTTATTAGCAGAGGGCCCGGCCCCCGCTCGGGCACAGGGATCGCTCCCTGTATCCCGGCCCTCCTGCGGCCTGGCCCTCACAAACACCGGGAATCTCTTCGGAAACGGCAGCGGCACGAGGGGAAAAAATGATCTAATCTTGATGTAAATGCCTTGTTGTGCCAGGCAATCTGACACAGAGTGAAACACCTCTGGAACAGCTCTGCCACAGAGCCACGCTGGGAGAGCTGGGGGTGCTCACCTGGAGAAGGGAAGGCTCTGGAGTGATCTTAGAACTCCTTCCAGGGCCTAAAGGGGCTCCAGGGGAGCTGCAGAGGGACTGGGGACAAGGCATGGAGGGACAGGACACAGGGAATGGTTTCCCACTGCCAGAGGGCAGGGCTGGATGGGATATTGGAAGGAATTGTTCCCTGTGAGGGTGATGAGGCCCTGGCCCAGGGTGCCCAGAGAAGCTGTGGCTGCCCCTGGATCCCTGGCAGTGCCCAAGGCCAGGTTGGACGGGGCTGGGAGCAATCTGGGATAGGAGAAGGTGTCCCTGCCCATGGCAGGGGGTGGCACTGGATGATCTTTAAGGTCCCTTCCATCCCAAACCGTTCCATGATTCCCTGAAAGAGGTGAGCTGTGACTCTGAGCTCCTGCTGCTCCTCCGTGAGCACCATGGGGCTCCTGCCCGTCCCTCCTCCCAGGGGGGGCTGGCATGGGAACAACAAAAGGGAGACAACCAGGAGAGGGTCCTGGGTGACTGTGCCAGGGGCTGAAGCCATTTCAAAGCCAGGAATTGAATGGCCATGCCTGGAAATGGGAAGTGCCTTGGAAGCAGAGTCAGTATCTCTAAATACTGTATTTAACACACTGAGAGTTATAACAACTCTTTCTTATTGACAAGCTTTACGTGAATAAGAAAAACCCCAATAATATTTGATCCAGCTGGCCTTCCCATAGAGAATTTTACCATAAACTTTGCCCCTCATTTTATTTTATTTTGATTTTATTTTCCGAGTATCAATTTGAGACCAATTTCTTAGAAAAAAAAGAACACCAGAGCGTCTCAGAAGGGGGAGCTTCAGCTCTGACCCTCAGGATCCCCATCTGATGGTAGCTCCAAATGAAAGAAAATTAAATTACACACTTGGGTTCAAGGATTTACGTCTGTGAATCCCACTCTGGCTGGTATCTCCACCATTAGGGAAACAAAGAACATAGAGGAGATAAATAATACTTGGGAAAGACAGAATCTTTTTTGTCTGCTCCTTTATCTGTAGTTTGACTGTGTTCCTTAAGTGTTGAAAGGGGCACTTTCTTGGCAAGTATGACACAAATAACCTTCACCCTTGACTGCACTGTCGGAGACAGTTATAAATTTGAGGATAAAGGACACGAACAAGAGTTACTTTATATGACATTTTCTCATGATAGCAGGGATGGGGAAGAGGAGGAGTGTTCCCTCCTCACTTCTCCTGGGGTTGTTTGTCACACAGTCATGTTTATGGCCCAGCAGTTCTGTGAGCAGCCCATGGGGATGCTGCTTTCTGTGCCCATGGGATCCCTTTTCCTGGCTTTTGTCACCCCACTGAGCTGTCCTTCCACCAACAAGGGTGTTGGTGGGCACTGGGCAGCCCTGACCCTTCCCAAAGGGCCGTTTGGGAATCCCAGTATTGAATAATCTGATCCTGTGCCCTCAGCTGAAGGCAGGGGAGAGTTGTCTTGTCATGAGGCAGCTCGAAAGAATAATTTTTTTCCAAAGAAAGTGTTTGCAATTTTTGAAATGAAGTGTTTTCTCTGGAGGGTAAATGTATCATGCAGAATTTGAGAGTAAGAAAGATCCTACACAGCAGTACCTTGAAAGAGTTTAACACAAGCAGCTGAAAGATATTAATTAAATGTATCAGTTATATATTCTTAGAAACAGTTCCATCATTTTTCAGGCTGATAAGGGGGAAATTTGGATGGGATATTGGGAAGAAATTGTTCCCTGTGAGGGTAGGAAGGCCCTGGCACAGGGTGCCCAGAGAAGCTGTGATCCCTGGAAGTGTCCAAGGCCAGGTTGGACAGGGCTTGGAGCAGCCTGGGACAGTGGAAGCTGTCCCTGCCCATGGCAGGGGTGGAGTGGGATGGGCTTTAAGGTCCAACCCAAACTATTATGTGATTCTATAATATTTTTAGATACATTCAAAAGCTTTTCTAAGTTCTTTTCACTTCTTTAAACATTTTCCGTTTCATTGCAGCAACCCCCAGCGTGTGGCTGTGTTTATGCTGTGAACAAGCTCAGGGGATTTTCTTCTGGTGTGTTCCTATTGCAGAGCTTCTGAGGGAACTTTTCAGGCTTTTATAAATGCATTTTTAAGATTTCTTTTTTAAGGATAATTAGAAAATTGCAAAAACCTGCATCAAAAAAGCTGCAGTACCACCATGAGCTTGGCAGAATCTTTAACACAGAGGTATCCAGGGAGCTCCTGGGGACACTTCGGGAGCTCATTCCTCCTCCAGTGTCAGGACTGGAGTTGGGGCAGTGGGTGCCCAGTGCCAGGGCCCAGTTCTGGGTGCACACCCAGGATCTCTGCAGGTCCTTTCTCCTCCATATCCCAGCAGCCAGAGCTGAAACCTGCAGGGATCGCTGGGATAATGGGCATCAACCTTTGCATCTGGCCCCACAGCTGCCCGTGGACACTGGGTTAGATAACAGAGTCTGCCTAAACCCCACTGCTGTCTGTGCAGTGATTCATCAGCTCAGAACCAGGACAAGGCTTTAATAAGAGGCCCAGTATTGCCCGGGGCAAAGTGAGAGCACAGACTTATCAAAGGCGCTGAACTTTGATTCAAATCTAATTCCATTATTGCCTCGGAAATAGGTTAAGGTCTGTGGGCTGGTGATTGCTTGGGAATGCACTTCAGGTAAATGAATAGCATTTGGTTTGGGGAAAAATTTCTCTCAAGCCAAATTGTGGGCTTGTGTCCAGAGTTTGCTGCACAGGTTTTTGAGGAATTCTCTGTGTATGGCAATCCAGAGTACCAATGGCTTTAGGTTCTCCATCCCTTTTCCTCATCTACTTCCTTTAAGAGCTGTGACTTTTTTTACTGTGAAATCTTCGCTCCTAACCCAACCTTAAACCCAACCAAAGACATCTTCAGCTGTGGCCTCATCCCTCAGCTTGCTTTCCTGCTGTGGGATTATTTAAATAACTCACTATTTTAATAGTGTTACAGCTACTGCTGAAGTTTGCTGTGTTGCTGGCAAACTTTAGGAAGTTTGACTAAAGCTCTGTGTAAACCAAGGGATGGACAGAACGCCTCGTCCTGTGTCTCCTCACGCACCCTGAAGTCTGCTGAGCATTCCCAGCTGGGCGATGAAGGAGGTCCTCTGTCTGTGTTCCTGATGAGCTTCATTTTTGGTAGGATTAGCCATAATTAGTGAGGCTCAAAATTTCTGCAGCCTCGAGTTAGGGCAGTGGGAGCAGAGGATTGTAGGGCAAGACTCTTCTGTTCCTGACCCCAATGGGCCCTGTTCTTCCCTTCCCCTCAGCTCCGGAGGCCCAGGAGATGCTGCCTGGATTTTGGCACAGGAGTTGTGTTCCTTTTGTACCTCTGAGAATTTATTCCATTTAAGCATTCCCATTAATTTCCTAGAATTTCTTCTGGTCCTGCTGTTCCATGGATGGGACAGTGGTGTCCTCTCAGGGGAGCTCTGTCCCAGGTCCCGTGTCCTTGTCTTTCCTGGGCAGGAGCCATCAGCTCTCACTGCTCCTTTTCCACTGAGAAAGGTCCTTTGCACACCTGTTTCAGGGGGGCTGTGGCTTGAGCTGCAGATGTTTATCATCTCCCCTAAGTGTAGAAACAAAAGGCCACTTTGTTGTTGATGGATATAATCCTTTTTTTTCATTATTCCATGCTTCCCCACATTTCTAAGTCAAAGCAATATTACCATGGGTTTGTTTTTCAAGAAAATCCCCTTTTTTTCCCTGTGGTTAAAGCTGTATTTTGAGCTCTGTGTAGAATTGTCTGTACAGAACTGTATTTTGATGGAAAATAGATGCTGCAGTTGAAATTGCAATAAGGAAACAGGGAAACAACAGGCACTGCTGAGATCGAAGCGCTGATTAGGAGGGCAAATTAGATTTAGATTTCCTGAATATCTAACAGCAGCTAAACATTTTTTTTGTCCTTTGTGTATGAGCATTTCCATTAAATTTTACAAAGGGCTTGAACTGGATTAGACTCCCACAGTCACTTTGAAATAACAAAATACAACTTGGCTGACAAGGGGCTGTTTAGAAACCTTTTGCAAAAATTATCTTCAGAAACGTTAGCACTTAGCAGTTACAAAATGTCTACTTTTGTCTTGCCCCCTCTGCCAAGTTCCCTTTTTGTCTTGCCGTGAGGAGGATAAATTATCCGACTGGCGGAGATAAACCACAGAGAGGTGAGATTGCTGCAGCTCAATGCTCGCGGCTCCCAGCGCTCCGGCCTCCGCTCCGGCTTCAATTTAACCCCCTGGTTCTGGCTGTGTCAATCAGGCCCTTAATGAATACATTACTAAACGAGGTTGGGGTTTTTTTGCCCTGCTAGAAGATGCAATTAATGTTTTGGCTTAAGACACGGAGTTTCTAATAAATGTGTAGGGTGCAGCGCGGGGTCTTTGGGGTAAAACGAGGAATTATCCGAACAGAAAAAGGCGTTTCATGCATTGCTCTGGAGAGGCTGGAAAGTGCTGGCACAGGGCAGAGTGGGGGAAATGCCACCTCGGAGATGCCACTGATGCCTTTTCCTGGTCTTAAAATCAAGAGTCATACACGGTTAGAAGGGGAAAAGGGATTTTACCTTGGTATTTATTTTAAGGATCCTTAGGTGCACACGTCCAGGTCATATGCATCGAGATGCACCCTGCCTGAGTATCCCCAAAGATCGGGTATAACATTCTAGGTGTTACTAATTAGCAGATCTATCAAAGATTCCCCAATGAGAGGCTCAAGTGAGCCCCCTCCCCAAGGAACCTTCCCCTGGATGGTTCTATCTTGGTTTACAGAATGTGTTCTGGAGAGGACCTTGGGCTCTGGGGCACACTGATCCCTAACTACAAAGCCTCTAAAATGCTGAGTCTCTCAGCTTGACAGACAAGTCCAGGAATGTAGGCAAAAAGCACTAGGAATACAGAAGTTGTAAAAAGGTATAACAGGGGTGTAAAAGAAAAGGCAAAAAATCTTCATGGCCATCACCACCAGGAATCCTTTACACCCTGGCATGTGTGCTTGAGCTAAACACGAGCTGGGCATGGGGCTGAGGGCAGGGACACAAATGAAGTCCCTTTTGCTGCTGTGCTCTCAGTGCTCCTTTGTGGCAAATGTCTGCAAGAATGTGCTCCATGAACAGGGGGGGAGTGTCTGAGAGGTTTCCCTCCAATAAAAGGAAGAGCAGGATTTTCTTTCCAAGATAATTCCTTCCAGAGAAGCAGTGACATGCAGACTGGCTGAAACAGGAGGTGGAAGACAATTTTAGCAATAGGTGGTGACAGTTTCTTTTAGTCTCCTTTATATTCTGATGTCTCAGTCTAGTGGCTGACTAATAATATCTGGGGCTTCATCTAACCAGGAAGCCTTCTGACTGTGTCATTTTTCCATCTATTTATTTGGTCAGATCTGTGCTCTGGGGATGTGATGGTGGTGCCATCAGAGGGGTCAGGGCCTCGGAGGGTTTTCCTGTTTTTCCTGATCAGGAGTAGAGTCAAGGGCAATGCAAAGGGGCAGACCTGCTCAGAGCAGGTTGGGGGAGGTGTTGAACTGGGGGTGATTGTCAGTTTATATCTAAAATCTACTTTGAGAGGGGGTTTCCTCCATGATGCCTTCCCAGTTCTGGGTATTGGGATTGGCAAAAGAGGTGGCCTGAGGAGAGGAGAGGCCAGGAAATCTCATTTCAGGCAAACTTTTATCCTCGTGGGTTCTAGAGGTGGTTCAAACCTAACCAAAGCCTGGGCTTTATGTACAGGTTGTGTCCAATTCTGGTACTTCAGGCCAGACACCGACTGCAGTTTTCTTTCGGGTCTCTCATATCATGGACCCAAAATCTGTGCCATCCCTTCAGGCTGTCATTGATAACCTCACCTGCTTTCCTTATTTCATGGAATCACAGGATCCCAGAATGGTTTGGGGTAGAAGGGATCTTAAAGCCCATCCAGTGCCACCCCTGCCATGGGCAGGGACACCTCCCACTGTCCCAGGCTGCTCCAAGCCCCAATGTCCAGCCTGGCCTTGGGCACTGCCAGGGATCCAGTGGCAGCCACAGCTTCTCTGGGCACCCTGTGCCAGGGCCTGCCCACCCTCACAGGGAACAATTCCTTCCTAATATCCCATCTAAACTTCCCCTCTTTCAGCTTGAATCCATTCCCCCTTGTCCTGGCACTCCAGGTCCTTGTAAACAGTTTCCCTCCCTCTTTCTTGTTCTTCCTTCAGGCACTGGAAGGCCACAATTAGGTCACCCCAAAGTTTCTCCTCTCCAGGCTGAACAATCCCAAAACTCTCAGCTTTTCTTCCCAGCAGAGCTGCTCCATCCCTCTCATCACCCTGGTCCCTCCTCTGGACTTGCATCAACAGCTCCATGCAGCCCATCCAAAATTTCTCTCACCTCGCAGTGGCTATGCAGGGAATTTCCTGCAGAAAAGGGGATTGGACTCTAAATTCCCTTTGGCAGAGCCTGGACCTGCTTTGTCTGTGCAGGGTGCCCAGAGCAGTGGGGTTTGTGCCCAGAGCAGTGGGGTTTGTGCCCAGAGCTGCCCAGACACAGCGAGGAGCTATAGGAATCATCCCTGGGATTCACTTCCCTGACTGTCCTCAGAGCTCCCACACCTCCCAGTGACTGGCACTGGATCCAGGGTCTCTGAAGGAAATGAACCCAGTTTTCTGCTTCAAAACACCAGTTTTGCCCTGGCCTGGTGGGGCCTGGTGAGAACAGGGCTGGGGAAAGGTGGGATATTACTTACAAACCTCCCATGAGGAAAGTTTTCAGGCTTTGTACCCAGCTCCAGGTGATCTGCCTTGCTGACATTATCCTGGAAGCCCCAAAGCACATGGAAAGGTGGACAAATATATTCATATTCATATTCATATTCACTTTGGCTGCTCCTGCAAGATGCAGTTTGAAAAATCCATAGGCTGGAAGTGCGCTGGTACCAAATTACCATTTTTAATGAGATTTTATCCCTCCCTCTGGGGCCTGGTGGGTGCAGCACCTCCTTGGCCTGTTCAGGATGGATTTTCCAGGCCCTGCTCAGGGGGTCTTTGGCTCACTGGCTTTTAAGGAACCAAGAACAAGGCAGAAAATTTCATTCCATGTCCTGCCATGCCTAAAAACCTCTTTTTGCTTTGGAAATCCAAGAGCTTGGGCAGTGCTTGTGGTGGATAAATGAGATCTTCCCTTGCTGAGAGCAAAGCATCTGTAAATCCAGAAATACTCCCAAATGAAGCCAGTAGCTCTGAGTAGTGCACGCATTGCAAAGTTTACCAGGTAATCCACAGAAACCTGGGAATAAAAACAAAAAGGAGTGAAATGAATCCAGTGGTTCATTGCCATTGTGTAACTGTGGGATTTTATTGTTTCTGGAGAGCGTGAGGCTTGGACTGAACACAGAAGAACAGTTTACTGATGTATAAACAGACAAATGATACACATATTGTGTCCATATAAAATCAGCAAATATGTAATTTAAATTAGGGTGTTAAACTAGAAGTTAACAATGCACAAGTGTCTCCCTACCACGGAGCGTGTGAGGTTTTTTGGGATGTGGAGGCAGCACGGGGCACATCCCTCGTGTCCCCTCCTGGCCGTGCTGGCTGGGTCACTCCTGGCAGCCTCCCCAGGTGCTGAACTCCCCTGGAGGGACACCTGGTCCTGCAGATACTCATTTGTATATCGAGCTTTTAGCCAATTTATAGATCCATAAATACAGGTTTTGGGGGATTTTTGGGGTGAAAGAGCCTCTCCAGCCCTAATAAACAATTTCTGAGTTCCTTCCAACTTGAAGACCGAAGACAAAAGGTTCCCTCTCCACTCAGCTTGGCTGCCAGCAGTATCTGCAGTAATTCCATAGTGCTCTGCCCGGCCTGGAGCGATCCCATTGTCCCTGGAGCGATCCCATTATCCCCATGTGTGCCAGGTGGGTGGGATCTGCGGAGCAGGCTCCGCTCCCATCGGGAAAGGGTTAACTGCCAACGCAGAACACAAACAGAGATGCGAGCAAACAGTCCCGGGCAGAAACCGGACCCATCACTTCCCTCTAATGAAAACCAGATTCACTCCTCCAACAATCATCCCACTGTTCCGGCACGGCCCTCCCCGCAGAGGAACGGGATTGTTGTTTCTCCTAAAAATAAAAAATAAAAAAATTAAAAAAAAAAATCCCTGAACCCCTACATTATATTTCTAGGGATAATTTATTTTATCATCTGGGTAAGGAAAAAATAAAGTTAATTTTGTTTTCCAGGTCTGTGTGCTGAGCCTTATGAACAAAAGGGAAAGGGAGGCAGTTTGCAGTGCTGTCGGTCCAGATCTGAGCGGGAATAAGTTCAGACAAAATAAGTGAAATTGCACTAGTTAAAGTCTTAAATGTTTCTTGCATCCCCCTTTTTTTATTCTTTTAGAGGGGGGGAACAGGTATAAAGGCTGTTTGGAGAGAGAATTGACTCCACTTTGATAAGCAGACCTTGCTTCCCTGCATCAGCCCCATCCACCCCTGCCCGGGAGCTCCCCTTCCACACCAAAAGGGAGACTCGACCTGAGGCATTTATTTTATAGTGCACAGTGGGCTGTCAGATTTGGGATGAGATTAGGATTTTTCTAGTCTGGATCTCACTGGCCCTTCACAGACCAGACCCCTCGTTTTGGATCTCTTTAGGCAGATGCAAAGTGACAGAAACTGTGACAGATTTTTTTGGAAACCCAGATTATTTTTAGTGGAACCCTGGAAAATACAGTTTTCTCAGACACTTTTGCTTGAACTGTGAATATTTTTGCACATCCTCGTTGGGTGTCACGTCTCTGTGCCCGTGTTTCTGGGGTGCCACGGGAAGTCTGCTGAGAGCTCTCACTGCCTGCCCTCGTGAGCAACATTGACTCAGCCTTTAACAACCTGATCAAAACACTCAGTGCTGAGGCTTTTCTTCAGCTGTTGGTTTGGATTTCATGCTTTGCTTGAGGAGAGAACAGGATTCTGATTTGACTGTGAAAGAATCAGAATTCAGACTTTTATCTCCCTGAGCATTTCCCTTAAACAGACAAATCAACTGTGAGCTCTTTATAAATGTACCCTGCCCCTTGATATCTCCCAACAGCCGAGCTGTTGCCTGTGAAGGCGAGCACTTCAACTCACACAAACATCCCGGTGCTTTTTAAACAGGGTCCAAAGAGACATTTATTTTGGCTACAATATTTTCCTTTTATTGCTGTTATGAGATTCAACATTTCCAGAAATAACTTCTGAAAGATGCTGAGGGTCTGGGCTATAGGTGTTGTCAGACAGAGCAGGGAAGGTTTTTACAAAGCACAGTGTGTGCTAAGTCTGATTTTGAGAAGCAAGGAGTTGGGTTGGGAAACTGGAGCAGCTTTTCCAAGCAATTTGTTGTGAGCCATTAGGAAATAACAACCTCTCCTGCACCCTACGGAGCTGTTATCCCATAAAATCGCCGTGGAGAGGTTACTGGGTGCATCTGATGATCTCTCTCTGGTGCTTGGAGTTTGAAGTGTCTTCTGAATGGGCTCAGTAGCCGACATGCAACGATTTCTAAAGTTTTATTTTGGGGTGATTTAAGGTATTTTGTGATATTTAATTGACTAGAGTAAGGAATCAACAAATTATTTGCTGTCCTCAACCTAAGGGCCTGTTTGTCTCCTTCCACTTTCAATTCCCACATTACCCCTTAACAAACCCCAAATACCAGCATCCCTTGCTCTGGCTGGGTTTGACTGGAACCAGGTGGTTTGGTCTCAGGAAAATGCAGTTCCAGCCTGTGCCCATTTCCCACTCACACCCGTGCCTGTTGCAGACATTTCCTGCATTTCCCCTGGATTCCCTGGGCAGCTGTGATTTTCAGGATCATAAAATCACAGAATCATGGAATGATTTGGGTTGGAAGGGATTTAAAAGCTCATCCCATCCCACCCCTGCCATGGGCAGGGACACCTTCCACTAGCCCAGGCTGCTCCAAGCCCCGTCCAACCTGGCCTTGGACACTGTCAGGGATCCAGGGGCAGCCACAGCTGCTCTGGGCACCCTGTGCCAGGGCCTCCCCACCCTCACAGGGAAGAATTTCTTCCCAATATCCAGTCTAAACCTACTCTCTATCAGTTTGAACCCATTCCCCCTTGTCCTGGCTCTCCAGTTCCTGATGCAGACCCCCTCTCTGAATTCCCAATGTGGAGCCCCTCTCCAGTTCCCTGTAGCCCCTCCAGACCCCAGAGGGTGCTGTGAGGTCTCCACACAACCTTTTCTTCTCCAGGATGAGCATTCCCAGCCCTCCCAGCCTGGCTCCGTAGGGAAGATGCTCCAGTGCCCTTGGCAACTTTGTGGCCTCCTCTGGACTTGCTCCAGCAGTTCCCTGTCCTTAGCTGGAAGCACCAGAACTGTTTGCAGTGTTCCAGGTGGGATCTCAGGAGAGCAGAGCAGAACTCCCTCCCTGGACCTGCTGCCCAGGCTGGGATCAGCCCAGGACTTGGGGCAGGGGGGGTTTTCTGGGCTGCCAGGCAACACCTCTGGCTCACATTGGGATTTTCATTGAGCATCACCCCCAGGCCCTTCCTTCCCCGCAGGGCTGCTCTGCTGGGAACAGCTCGGCTGCTTTGCACAGCAGCCCCCTCTTTGCAGGCACAAAGTGGCACTTCTGTGGGGCTGCAAGAAAACCTGGAATGCTGCATGCCTGTACATCAATTTTGGGGGTTTTGGGGGTGTTCCATAGGTGTGCAGGTGTGTAGGCCTGGCTGGCTGAGGGGAGAAGGTGCTGAACACGCATTCATGAAGAGCCCAGTGTTCAAAGAGAACTGCATCACTTCCCATTCATTTCTGCAACACTCCCAAATGTGCTGACCCAAGCCAAAACCTCTCCTCTCCCTTCTGCTCGTGGGGAGGGGCTGGGGATTTGTGAATGTGTGAAAGTATTAGCTGCCAGTTATAACTGGAATGGAGCCTAGAGGAACCCAAATCCTTCAGCAGGAAAGTTTGTAATACATTATCTCTGGAATTGGCCCAGCTTTCAAAACCAGGAAGCATTAATAGGAATAAATGTGAGCACCATTAGCACTTCCAAAGGCATGATTTATTGGCCATTTTGGTTGCAAAATATTGTTTAGCTGCATAATCTTGTTCATTTAAATAGGAAATGTCATCAATGGATTAGTTTATTAAATACACAGACTGCAAGAGAGGGAATTCCTGCTGGAGCAGGCAGGCACTCTGCACTGTCTCTGCAGTCCCTGCTGGACTTGCTTTGGGAGAGGGGAGCATTTTCTGCTTTGAAGGGATTCCTGAGGCTGTTAAGAGGAATGAAAGCAGAAGAGAGTTTGGGCTGAGGGATGCTGGGCATGTGCATCACCAGAGGGGCAGCGGAGGGACCGGCAGCGCCTGGGTGGGAACAGGGAGGGGCTGGATGGAGAGTGCCAGGCTTTGGGGGGGCTTTCTGTTCATGTCCAGTTCTGGTTTATTCTTCTGGGCACAGTGTGCATGAAACTGGATTCCTTCCCTGGCTCCGGGAAAGAACGAGGCTGCTGGGGTGGGAGTGACAGAAAGGCTGGGATCAGGCAGGGCTGGGATCAGGCAGGGCTGGGATCAGGCAGGGCTGGATAAGGCAGGGCTGGGATCAGGCAGGGCTGGGATCAGGCTGGGCTGGGATCAGGCAGGGCTGGGATCAGGCTGGGCTGGGATCAGGCTGGGCTGGATAAGGCTGGGCTGGGATCAGGCTGGGCTGGGCTCAGGCAGGGCTGGGCTCAGGCAGGGCTGGGCTCAGGCAGGGCTGGGATCAGGCAGGGCTGGATCAGGCAGGGCTGGATCAGGCAGGACTGGGATCAGGCTGGGCTGGATCGGGCAGGGCTGGGATCAGGCTGGGCTGGATCAGGCAGGGCGGGGATCACTCAGGGGTGGATCAGGCAGGGCTGGGATCAGGCAGGGCTGGGATCGGGCAGGGCTGGGATCAGGCAGGGCTGGGATCAGGCTGGGCTGGATAAGGCAGGGCTGGGATCGGGCAGGGCTGGCTCAGGCAGGGCTGGGATCGGGCAGGGCTGGGATCAGGCTGGGCTGGTTTAGGGTCAGTGCTGCCACAGTCACCCAGGGTGTCCCAGCACAAAGTTGATCTCTCCAATGTTTGTGCCCAAAACATTCCGTGGTCTCTGAAGATCCTGATCTTGCTGCAGTTCTGTTTCCTCCCAGCAAATGAAGGTCCAGTTTTCCAGCGCTTTTCTCTTGCACCTCAGAGAAAATGTTTACTTAAATAAAACACGGACATGTACTACTTCAGTGGCAATCAGCAGCTGCCTGGTGACCACTGTATCTCGTTATCTGCTGAGTTTTACTCGGTATCTGGCTGATTCGTGGAGGCAATGCTAATTACACTGCCTTTTTTTCTAGTACAAGATATTTCTTTTCCCCCGATGTCTTGCCCCCGTAGTCAGTCTGCTCCCTGTAAAACCTTCTCCTTCCCTCTCCTCCTTTGATCTCCTGGTTAGGGTTCACCTCCTTCATTTTTCGCAATTACCAGTCTGCAGTGAGGATGCCCCTGACCTTTCTGCAGCAGTCTGGCAGACACATGGGGCAGGAAGCTTGGGTTTTATTTCAGCCTTTTCCACAATCCATCTTGGATGGATTACAACAGTAGCAGCTCCGACTGTCTTGGAGCCCTTTTTGTGATAAACAGAGGTAACCTCAGAGACACAGGGAAATGTGCAGGCTGGGGCTGGGCTGAATGGGCACGTTTTTGGTGAGTAATCAGATGCAAAAGCCTCTCATGGTCTCGATGTTGCTGTACTGGGAAGAATTTCTTTTATATCAAGTTTAGCAGTTGCTCCAGAGCACAGTCTGTTCTGGGGAAGAATCTATGGGGATGTCAATACAGCAAATGAGTCATTTGCTTCAAAGAAAAAGAGAAAACTTCCTTCTGTTCTGCTGCTGCTTCGCTGCTTTCTTCTGGTTTCTAAGCTTTGGATCTGCAGCAGCAGCAGCAGAACAGGCAAAATAAATCAAACTGCCAGCAATACTTTGCAAAAGATTAGGATGGATCTTGGGATTTGTGTTTGGATCTCAAGGAGATGGGTAAGTTTATCAGGAAGGGAGTGAGCTTGTCTGTCAGACTTAAAGAGGGGGAATTCAGGTTGGATGTTAGGAGGAAATCCTTCCCTGGGAGGGTGGGCAGGCCCTGGCACAGGGTGCCCAGAGCAGCTGTGGCTGCCCCTGGGTCCCTGGTAGTGCCCAAGGCCAGGCTGGACATTGGGGCTTGGAGCAGCCTGGGCTAGTGGAAGGTGTCCCTGCCCGTGGCAGGGGCTGGAATGAGATGATCTTTGAGGTCTCTCTCAACCATTCTGCCCAACTTCTCTGGGCAATCTGTGCCAGGGCCTCACCACCCTGATGGAGAAGAATTTTTTCATATATCTGATCTAACCCTGCTCTCTGTCAGTTTGGAGCCATTCCCCCTGCTCCTGGCATCTCATTTTAGAGGTGCTGGGATCCATGGCAGCAAGGAAAAGCGAAGACAGGCTCCTGTGTGAGGGGAGGGGGCGGGGAGGGAGAGATGAGCCTGTGGAATGACATTCTAACTTTACCTGCTGGCTGAACGTATCTGTGGATTTAAATGACATCTCAGGGGACAGTATCAAACTTCTGAATTCCATTCATCCATCAGATGGGAGAACAAGACCTGGCTTTCAGTCAGGCAGGGGCTGGAGATTTCTCCTGGAGTAAATGAGCTCAGACCACACAGATAAAGAACGTCTTCTGTTCCGTCTGAAAACATTTCAGGGGAGAATCATCTGTCACTTGGCTCCGGGCTGAGGCCTCTCGGCTCCCACTGAGGTGCAGAGGCCGCCGCAACAGGGACGCTTTTCAAACCCTTCCCAGTCCTTCATTCCATTGGAACGTCCAGAATTTGCTTCTTGAAGTTTAAAGTGAAGTGCCCAGCACAGGAAAGCTGCAGTAATTCCACTGCAGGCATCAGTTCCCTGGGGAAGGCTGGGCTGGGTCACCCCTGAGCCCTGCACAGCTGCTGGGTTAGGAATTTAATGTCCCTACACTATTTTCCCTCCATCAAGGGTCCTTCTGTCCTGACCAAACCCCAAACTGAAGGAGATTTTGCATGGGGAGTTCATTCCTTGGGGTGAATCATCACTCATCTGTGTTATTTCAAACTTTTTCGGGGGTTCAGACGTAATTTTTACTGTTAGAATAAGTTATTTGAGTAAATGTGCCGGTTAATACCAGTTCAGTGCAGGCAGAGACCTGTGATCTAATTTAGAATAACCCCTGGGGAAGAGCCAAACCTTCACCGAACCTTCTGTGATTTTGCAAAGTTTTGCACAGTTTTTGTCCCACTTGCACTCATCCAGCCCAGACAGACTGGCTGGTCCTGCAGGTGATGATACCTTTTTTAATGTTAAAAGCTCTTTATTCACCAAAAAGTTCTGTTCAGGAGGCTGAAGCTGATCACAAATTTGCTAAATTTTAATGAATATTTTTAACTGAATGAAAAATGTATTGAAAAATGTCAGAAATCCTTTCCAGAGAAGGGTCTAGAACATGATTCTCCCATACTTTTACTTCCCAGTGACTTTGAGACACTCCCACCTGGGGCTCCCACAGACTGCCTTGTTTAATATCTCGCTTTGTCTGAATAATGACGTTTTTATTTGGTGAAGGGGGATAACAGCTTTTCCAGGGAATGGAAATCTGAAGGGAATCAGCAGAAAAGGGCGTTGAAGCAGGGGGCAAATGCTCCAGGACTGGTGGGAGCCCTGGGGCTCCTTTAATTGCCCCGAAAACAAAAAGCGGGTGCAGAGGTGGAAGAGAAGAAGTTGCCCCAAGACAAAATTACATAAAGATCAAACTTGGGGGTTTTGGCTTCATTTTAAAGACAAAGCCACCAGGGTGTAGCGAAATTCCCTCACAGTCCCAACCCTCCAAGCCCCAAAATCACTGGAAAACTCAGTGTCTGGGGGTAGGGGGTTTTTTGTTAAATATTTCAGCGTGATTCCCAGAACAAATGAGTTTGGCTAAACTGGAGATAAGGATCTGCAATGTGAATCACGGGCTCGTTTCGTTGAAAGCTGCCATGGAAACAGATCCCCGGTTAACTTTGTTATCTACAAAGGCTCCATCGGAACACACGATCCTAATGATTTCCACCCAATTCACAGCTATCTGGGTCAGGCGCAGTTTCGGGATCACAGCAGAATGTGTGCCTCGTGTGTTTATAGCGTGTTTTTCCATGCAGAAGGAGGCAAACACACCACGGGGAGAGAAAAGGGGCAGGGGGGCGGCGTTTAAAGCAGAATTTCGTTGTAATTAAAATAAAAAGCAACTTTTCAAATCCGAACTGTCAGGCTGGTTAACTTTGCATCCCGAGCCGGCAGAGATAGATTTTCATCTTTGCAGAGCCTTAGTTAGTGGTTCCTGGCACATTACATTAACTAATTTGAGATCGAATTATCAAATTTGCTCATTGCTGCTAGCACTAATTTGAAACCTTACAATAAAGAACAGTTTGAGAGGCAGATGAAAGGTTGCCACCCACAGAGGCTCCAAGACCTGTCCCTGGTGTATCACAGCAAGGTTCGGAAAGATTTGGGGTAATTGCAGTCATGAGCTGGAGTTGATTGAAGAAAATTATACCCCAGTTTTTTACTGCAAGCTTTTTTCCCCCCTTTTTTCTTCCTTTTATTGTGTGTGTGGCTTTTCTTAAATTATGCTGGGAAACACCATTGCAGGGGAGACAAAGTGTTGCATTTTTAATAACTTCATTAAAACTTCTTAAAATGCTTGAAGCTTTAACACAGCTGAAGCCCTGAAGAATTCTCTGTACAGACGTTACCTGTGTTTTCCAAGAGGTTTTAAATTTTATTGTCTCTGAGGTTTTTGTGTTTGCTAAACTTCCAGGCAAAACCACGTTAACGATGTAAAATCTTTCACGTCTCGTTAGCAAAGCTCTTGTGGCCCTTCTGAGCCCCGGTTTTATGAGGAAAGCTCCTCAATTGCTGGGTTTGAAAATGATAATTGTGAGCTGAGAGCAGTTTCCTAAACATTTCCGAACGGGTATAAAAGTGATGCAGCAGTTTCTCCGCTGCTTGCTTGAATTACCGTCCTCAAAGAACTTGCATTTTAACAAGTTCTGCAGGCTGGGAGCAGTGGGGGTCCTGAGAGAGGCATTTTCTTTCTGACCTTCCTGAGATAAATAATTAAGATGGAGTCTAGATAAAGATCACTGTCAAAGGTGAGGGGTCAGCCCAGCTGCCTGACCTGAGCGCTGAAATTGCCCTGCTTGCTGCAGCAGAGCCTCAGAGGCAGCTGGGTGTCAGCAGGAAACAAAAGTTTGGGGCTCTGTGAATAGGCAGAGCACTGGGAAAGGAGAGGTGGGGGAGTGAAGGTCTCTGTTGGCACCCCAGATCCAGCAAACGGCGGGTTTTCAACCCAAAATTTCGCTCTCTGCTCAAGGGGAAGGGAGCAGGTGAGCGGGTGCTAAACAAGGGTTGGAATTTGCAGAGTGCAAAGGTTAAAATTAGAGAATCAACGAGTGATTTGGGTTGGGAGAGACCTTACAAACCATACAGCCATGGATGTCCCACGGGCAGGGACACCTTCCACTATTCCAGGCTGCTCCAAGCCCCATCCAGCTTGGCCTTGGACACTTCCAGGGATCCAGGGGCAGCCACAGCTTCTCTGGGAGATCCATTCCAGGGCCTCACCACCGTCCCAGGGAAGAATTTCTTCCCAATATCCCATCTAACCCTGCTCTCTGCCAGTTTGAAGCCATTCCCCCTCGAGTGAGGATGCTCAGACACCCCAAGGCCCCTCAGCACTGAGCTGGGCCAGCCCCAGCCCAACAGTGGCTACTGGAACTGCTTCCAGTGGGAATTCCTGGGTGCCCAGGCTTCTCATTTCTTATGCCACGTTTTCATCTGAGATGCATCCTGAGGAAATCACAGCAGGCCCTTGGGTGGGAATCACCTCTTGGTAAGGAAAATCATCCCTCTTGGCCCCGCTTCCAATCTTCCAGATCTTCCATCCCCACTTCCACCACTGCTGGTCAGTGGATCTCACTTCATGAGCTGGGGCTCACCGAGCAGCAGTGAAGGTTTAGGAGCAGTTTGGAAAACGCTGATAATGAACTGATCCATCATCAACCACGAGCCAGGATGTGAGAGGAGAAACAGGGCAAAAAAATCCACCACCCCTTCCAGTGTTTCCCTGCCCATGGCTGGGCTCGTCCTGCTTCCCACACTCTGCTTTGGGGAATGTTCTCATCAAACACCCCAAATGTTGGGGTTTACCCCTGACACAGCTGCAGATCCGTGTGCCTCGTCCCCAGGTGGAGCAGCCCCGGCTCTGCTGGTGTCAGCTCCAAGCACAGGGAGCAGCTGCAGTTCCCCGGTTTCTTTCCTGCCCCGGGGTGCCCTCACCCTGAGGGTGCCTGGGCTGGCCCCGTTCGGCCAGAGAGGGAAGGAAGGAGCTGTGCCTTTAACTGTCCCTGCAAAGTCTCTGCAGCCTGGGCTGCTCTTGTTTTGAAGAGGGAGTGCTTGGGGGCTCGTTCCAGAGCTCAGTGACAGAGAGGAAACAGGGCCAGGAATAAATGGCCTGTTGATTTACTCAAGTTACATCATTTTCTTCCCCTCAAGAGCCTATAAATCTCACGCTCCTTGTAAAAACAGAATTTAAAAACAATTGAGAGCTTCTGAGACGACCCCATAGCTTCCAGCCGCTGCGGCCTCCGAATATAGAGCTGCCTTTCACAGCCTGGCCCACTTGTTTCATATTAGATACTGGGAGCCCTGCTCCCAGCTAAGCAGCAGAAGCTGTAAAGATATTTTATAGTCGTCCTAGTGGTTTAGATAACACTCTCCCCATACACAGGCCCGGGCTGGGGCCAAATAGCAGCTTCCTGGCCTGGCCACGGAGAGCCGAGTCATTAATTCACACGTTGGGGTTTCTCCTCTCCCCACGAATATTTCTGATCAAAGACACTCAGGCTGGCAGAGGTGCCTCTGTTAAAAAGTGGATTCTTCTGATTATTGCACAATTTATGGCCTCTTGGCCCTGAGGGTTTGTATTTTTAAGAAAAATGATCGGTTGTTGAGGTGGCTGCGGCGCTCGTTAGTTTTGCTTTCAGTCTCGCGGCTGAAGAGATTTTTAAATTCAGCAGGGATTTGTGTTTCGGTGTTTTTTCATGGCTGGTGTGACACAGGGAGCTGCAGCACCCTGGGCTCGTGTTCTGGGGTGGGGGTCAGTGTCTGGGGGTTGAAACAATGGAGCAGTGAATATTTGAAGGCGGCCGTGCCCCGGGTGAGGGGCCTCGTGCCACTTCTCCCCTCTGAACTAGGAGCTGATGGGGAACTGGGATTTCATCTCTCCTGATCTCAGCAGCCCAGTCTCCAGGATCATTTCTGGAATTGTTCTATGGGGATGTGGAGCTTATGGAGCAGGGGCTGGAGTTCTAAAGCTGAGTGGGGCCTCGTGCCTTAAGCAGTGGCAGTGAAAACCCAGCTTAGGAGTGTCAGGGAACCTTGAGGAAACATCAGGGGCTTTTCCCAGTGTGTTTGCAGCCCCTCGCCAGCTGTGTAGAAATGTGACATCCAGTGATGTCCAAGAGGCATTTCTCAGCCCAATCCAAGCTTTCCAGGGGCCAAATCCAAATTTTCACACCAAATCTCCAAGGTTCTGCTTTTGTTATTGTAACCGATAAGCTCTAAAGTGGCTTCTATATTATTAGGTCTGTAAATATATAAAAATCTGTCATTTAACCTACTTTCTTAGGCATGAAATGTGAGTGAAGATTGTTCTTGTCATTCAGGGAGAGTGGTGCTTGCTGCTCTTGGCCGTGCTGTTCCTGGCTGAAGTGGAGATGGGAGTTTGTATTTCCCTATCAGGGGATGCTTTGATGCTGATATTGTGGTTAAGTGCAGGAAAAGCAGAACTAAACAATGAAACCAGCAATTCCTTCTAGACTGATTTTCTTTTTTTTGCCCCCCTCCCCAGAAAAGAAATAAACAGACAAGCTGACACAGGCTGGGAAATGGAGCTTGGCTCGTGCTGGCTCCCTGCCACCCCAGCACAGGGGTGAGGGAGAGGGAATCCCTGCAGGCACAACTCACACAAACTAAGTGGATTTCCTTATCATTAATGAAAACAAAAAGAAGGTATCTGATGAATCACTGGGTGCTTTGAGGGCTGCACTGGACGGTTGCAGCAGCAGTTTTATCGTGTGCTGGGTCCTGATTCCAATTTGCTCTTCCCTTTTAGGAGTTTCCAAAGAAACTCTGGGTTAAAACAGCTGGGAGATGTTTCCCTCCCCAGACCTTCCAGCCTGATGAAACTCTTTTTATTCCAGGAGGATGCCTGTAGACATTGAGACACTTAGCCAGAATTAACATTGACTTTATATATACACACACACAGATAAAATACCTGGATTTACAGGGATATATATGGAGGGTTTGTAGAATTTGCTGCCAATCAAGAATGTCGAACTTGACTTTGTGCTACCCTAATGGCTTTGATTTTGCAGAGAGATTTTTGGGAGGGCAAACACCACCAAATCTAGACTAGTCCAGCTTACTCTGATATTCAGGTGATGAAATTTGCTTTCTCTTCATTCCCAAACACTACATAAAAAGGAGGAGCATTCTCCATATGGATTATGTAGCTTCATCAACTTCATATTTTCATTATGTGAAATTCATGTGAAATTGATGGGGTTTAGGGTCTTTTTAAATTGGAATTGACTTTTTTTGCCTTTTCTTTTTACTTCTTTCCCATTTTTTTTTTTCACTTCCATTTTTCCGTTTTCCCTTGCCTGCTGTTCCCAACATTCTTGTTTGTGCCAGGGATTGGTTTGTGTCTTGCAAACTGAAGTCTGTAGAGTTTGTCAGAGGTGGTGGTGACCGAACCCCCTGACTGACAGCTGAAATCTCTGAACCAGAGATGGGGATCACCGAGAGCTTCTGAGCTCCTGCACCACTTAGAGGAACTTTTGGACCTCATCCCAATGAGCCACTGCCCAGAAGGTGCTTTTGGGTGGAATAATGTGGGGATTGGCTCCTGACTACTGTGGTTTTCAGAGGGAAACTTTAGTTTGCCTGTTTCTATTGTAAAACTACAAATAGGGTCATTTTGGGGGTTTTATGTTCATCAATCCCGTATTTTATCCTTTTTTAAGTACTTCTGTAATTTTTTATATACTCCCATCACCGTTTCTATTCTGATGTGGGTGCAAACTGCTTTGTGGGTGGTTTTGTGCATGAGTCCAGTGGCAAAAGCCTTTGGTGACTCTCAGCAACTCAGTGTTGTTCTCGTGCTTCTGGTACACATTTACTATTATTTTTTATCTGTTTTCCTGGCCCAGCACTGTAAAGCAGGTTGAAAATCTGGTTCACGTCCCTGCTGTGTGCATTTCCCTGCCTGATTTCCACCTACTTCTCCTTCCAAGGGGAACAATGCCCGTTTCCACATCTCCAGCAACCACCCAGCGGCCCAGTTGGGCGAGCAGGAGCAGGTTCTGAATCCCACAGTGTTTCCTTTCACCAGGGCATGAAAAAGCAACTAAGAAAGAGACCTCACAGATGCCAGGAGCTGTTGAGCATTGAGTTGTAGCCTCCACGGAGCTCCAGCCCCTCCGAGGGCAGACAGGCAGGGGTTTTCATGCTGTTTGACAGTTATCTCCCCAGCAGCATTACTGGGCTTATACATCCCCTTTCAGCAGCTCCAGATAGAGCTGACAGCAGGGGGATTCTGTTTTGTCTCAGCAAAGGAAAGAAAAAACACAAAAAGGTGGTCTTTTGGTGGTAGCCAAGGCCACACTCAAGCACCAAGGGGCACAATGTCTCCTCTGTCTCGGGGAGAAAATAGCTCCTGACAGGAATCAGCTTTCAGTCAACTGCCAGGCATCTGTCCTGCTGGGAGGCCCGAGCTGCAATGGAGATAACCTGTGATGAGATAAGCTGTGATAAGATAAGCTGTGATGGAGATAACCTGTTATCAGGGCAGGCTGAAGGCGCAGCGATCGCCGCACTGCTGCTGCTGCAGGTGCCAGGCTGGGGAGGGAAATAGCAAATATCATCCTTGGGGGGATCTGTCCAAGTGGGGAAAATGGAGGTAGAAGGGAGGCAGTGCCCTGGGTGGGTGCACAGAGCATCAGAGCCTGCCTGTGGCTCGGGGTGTTTCCATCTGCCCCTTGGTGTGGTTGGGACAGAGCTGATCTCGTGCATTCCGAGGTTACGGGAATGGGAATTGCTGCCTTGGGATGAGCTCTGTGGATGTTTGGAGCTGGACACTTTTCTGGTTACAACATGGCTGTACATGATTAGAACACGAAATTTCTCCATGGAAAGGGTGCTCAGGCTTTGGAAAGGGCTGCCCAGGGAGGTTTGGAGTGCCCATCCCTGCAGGTGTCCAAGGAAGGGCTGGAGGTGGCACTCAGGGCTCTGGGCTGGTGACGAGGTGGGGATCGGTCACAGGTTGAACTCGATGATCCTGGGGGTCTTTTCCAAGATTCCATGTTTCTCTGTGATTCTAGGAAGTGTCCCAGTGGCTCAGTGCTCTCTAAAGCAGTGGCTTAGCCCTCACAGCACTGCTCTGAAATGAGAACTGATGGGTAAGAGAGACAGGACAAGGCAGGGACACCTTTCAGAGGTATTTTAATTCCGTGGAGTTTCTGTCCTGTAAATCCTGTGCCCTGGGCACTGCCCAGGGACATCTCCATCTCTCCCTTCTCACACATGGGGTGCACAGCCCCACTGACAACCTCATCCTTCCACGTTTCACCTCAGGCACACAAAATATCCAAACATTCTGGAAAAAACCCCAAACCAAAGCACAGAAAGGAAAACTTTCAGTGCCTTCTGCAGGATCCGTGCTGAACACTGACAGCTTTGGGCCAGCTCTTCCTACGTTTGCTCCAGGATCAATCCAAGGTTTTTTAATCCATGCATCTGGTACAAAAGGACTCAGCTGCTGCCCCCATTTCACAGAGCCCTTCCCCAGCCACCCTTTGGTGCTCCAGGAATCTTTTTCCACAGATCCATCCACAATTAGGGCAGAGCTGGATGGGCTTTTACAGTGATTCTCTTTATGCTGACAATAAGTTATTTATTTGACCTTCAGGCTGTTCACGTTTCTGATATGGAATATTCCAGCTCCCTCACCTGCTGATCATGTGAAATCCATTGCACTGACACCTGGGATGCTGCAGTTGGGATATTTAAAGGCAGGGAAAGGATATCGAGGAAGGATTTCTCACCTTTATGTCCTCTGATAAAAATATCGTGAAATGAGGACATTTTTCTCTCTCCTGGCTGGGGAGAAAGGTCTCCTGAATAATTCATTCCAGATCAACCTGTTTGTTCAGGAAAGGTGATAAACAAATTAAGAGGGGATGAAAGTGAAGCTCAAAATTCCTCTAATCACCTGTTGATGCAGCTGAACATTCAGAAGTTGAACTGGGATGCTTTAATTACAGCAGCATTTTGGAAAATGGGAAATCTCACCAGAAACATCCCCCCAAACTCTTCCTTTGGAAGATTCTTCCCAAATATTTAATGTAAAAAGGATGGCAATTCTCAATTCCTTTGGAAGGAGGAGCCTGGCTCTTGCAGGAGGACAAGGAGGTTTACCCTATTCTCTGCAGATGTTTGGGGATTGGTACTGGGTTCCCAGGGAAGAGGAGATTTTTTGGGGTAACATTTATGTTTTTCTGTTTCCACATCAAAGAAAATAGCTGTGCATCCCGAAAATCCCCGTGTCCTGGGATTTTTGCTGTCCTGCCCCTCACACCGAGGCTTTGCTGCTCCTCCCAAGCCTGTCCCAATCCTTCCTCACCACCTGCCCCGGGGTCTGGAGCAGCGACAAAAATAAAGAGGAGAGAACACCCAGAGCTCATCACGAGTTCAAAGGGCCCCAGACACGTTGTTGTTCGGGGCAGGCTCTCGCTGCTATCTGGGACATGACATAGTTTGCCCAACAATTTGGGGACAACTGTGCACTGTCACCTCGCACTGTCCCTGGGGCACAGGCAGCAGAAATGCTTTCATGTCACTTTTATCTGACCCTGCACGCCTGAGCCAAGGGGACAGAGGTAGCGCTGCGTTCTTTTTAATAAATATTTGTGGGATCCTGGATGGTTTTCCTTGGGGGCTGCCCCATCCCAGCCTGGGGGATGATTCCCTTGAGGAATGTTCTCCTCCTGTTACCCAGGGGTCCAGGGGAGGGCAGGATGGGGATTTAAGGATACCTCCCACAAGCACCAGCCAGGTGCTGCACAGGTATTGGGATCAGCCTCTCCTCCCTGGAACTGCTGGAGGAACATCGAGGTGTTCCAGCACTTCAACATTAAAACACAGCTTAGAAGAAATTGTAGCAAAAATTCCAATAGCCATAAATGTAAAAAGTAGGGGTTTTTATCAGGTTTGGAGGTTTTGTGTGGTTTTAGTTTGCAAATGCTGAGTAAAACCGCAGGCTGAGGGTCTGCTCACACACCAGGACAGTGCCCAGCCACTGAGCAGAGCCTCAGCCCACAGGGGCACCACACTCTTTAAAAAAAGTTTTGTAAAAAAAAACCCCAAACCCAAAAAATCCTTGGGCTTCTGAAGGCTGACAGTTAATTTTGAGGGGAAGAAATTTAAGTTTTGTCTCACCACTGAATGGTTTTCCTCCCGAATCCTTAACAAGGCACATCTATTTCTGCCACTTGAAGTTTTCAGGGGCACTCGTGTTGTAGCTCCCTTAATTGTCTCGAGTCCTTTCCCCACCGCAGCTCCTCAGCTCAAGTGCTCTGGCTGTGAGATGTGATAAAGCTCCTCCAAAGCCAGCCTGGGGCTGAGAGGGAGCTCTGATAAGAGCTGCTGTGCAGGGCATCCTCAGGGAAGGAGCCGGATGGATTTTGGGCTTTGGTGACAGAGAACATCCACCAAACCCAGCCCTTTTTATTGCTGAAATTCCTCATAATTCGAGGCAATTCTGATTTGAGTGCAGATAAACTCCTAATTTCTCAGATCTGCTTATGAAGGGCGGATTGCTTTATAAAGGGTGCGTTTTAAAGGGGTTTTGCAGCTTGGGATTTGCCATCTTCAACACCCCACCAATGAGCCAGAAGATGGTGTTTTCTTTTATTGTCTCAAGACCCAGAGCCAAAGGACTTTGCCACCTGTTCGGTGCTGTCAGAAAGAAAACCCTGTGTTTGCAGCCCTGATTCAGGGTCAAGAGGTAAGGAGATAAGGCCCCTCTTTTGTGAATGGGAGCTTGACTTTCAGCGAGCAGGAAGTGGGAATGAAAGCGGGAGAATGGCAGGAGTCAGGACGCTGAAACTCCAGCCTGCTCTCATCTGATAAGGAACAGACACTAAACTTAACCCTGACGGGCGGCTCTGCTCGCTGCCCGCCGAGCCAGGCGGCCTCAGGGGCTCTTTGGGGCACTGACAGCGCCAGCGGTGCCACCAGGTGCTGTTTGGGGACAGGGGCATTGCCCAGCCCTGGCCCCCTGGTGCTTTCCCTTCCCGGCCTCTCTCTTGCCACATTTTTCCCTTTCTAGGGAACATTCTGAGTCTGACAGGAGGCAAAGGTTCTGGTGCTCCAGGCAGAACTCCAAGAGGGAGGTTTTGGGACGTTAGTTAACCCTGAGGAATAACCTGTGAATGTCAGTGGGACTCAGGAAGAGACCCCTAAAATACTGCTCTGGGTGTCAAAGCCGTCCTGCCGTGGGGGGGGTGAGGAGAAACTGCAGCTGCTGACATCCCAAAGGTATCCACGTGCCCACTGTGGGTGCCCACAATCCATCCATCCATCCATCCATCCATCCATCCATCCATCCATCCATCCATCCATTCATCCTTCCTTCCTTCCTCTCCTTCCCTCTTTTCCTCTCGCCTTCATTCTCCCTTCCTCCCCATTTCTTCTTTCCTCCCTTCTTTTCTCTCTTCTTCTTTCCTCCCTTCTTTTCTCTCTCCTTTCCTTTCCTTCTCTCTCCTTTCTCTCTCCTTTCTCTTTCCTTTCCTTTCCCTTTCCTTCCCTCCCCTCTCCTCTCCTCCCCTCCCCTCCCCTCCCCTCTCCTCTCTCCTCCCTGAAAACCTTTGTTCAAACAGAAACTTCCCCGATGAAAACAGCACAGTTTCACTTCAAAATCCACCCCACGATTTCAGCTTCCTCAGGTTTTTCCCAGCCTGTGGAAATGTAATCAGGATTTGCCTGCATAAAGCAGCAGTTCCCCAGAAAATCGTCAATTAATTGATTCCAATTACCTGTAATTGTTTCTCATACATTTCAATTAGTCCATGGTGCTGTTACAGCAGAACCAGTCAATTATCCAGGTAATCAACGGGCCTTTAGGAACTGCCATGGAAAGAAGTTGGGGAAAAAGAGTTTCGGGAGGAAGGACAACATTGAGGATGTCAAAAAGTGCCAATTCTGCTGATTTATCATTCAGCTGGATTTCAGAGATGGGAAAACAAGCAAACTGAGCAGGGCAGGTGTGGTGAGGAGGAAAAGGATTGGGGGGCTGAAAACAAATTTAGTTACTGACCAGTAATTAACATCAAGTGCATTCTCTCACCACCTGTGAAGGGTGATTATATTCATTTTATAGAAAACACGAGTTCCCAGTTTCTTGTGAAGTGTCATTGCAGCCTTCAAGAAAAAAACCAGCAAATCACAGAATTATGGGATGGTTTGGTTTGGAAGGGACCTTATACCTCACCCAGTGCCACCCCTGCCGTGGGCAGGGACACCTCCCACTGTCCCAGGCTGCTCCAAGCCCCATCCAGCCTGGCCTTGGACACTGCCAGGGATCCAGGGGCAGCCACAGCTGCTCTGGGAAATCCATTCTGGGGCCTTCCCACCCTCCCAGGGAAGGATTTTTTCTTAATATCAAATTTATTGGAGTCCAACAAATGGTACCGAAGCATCCCTCCCCAGACAGGAAACATCTCAGCTTTGCCCTTGCCTCCAATCCATACGGAAATCCGAAGGACTGGAAAATCAGAAACTCATCAAACCAATAAAGCTAATGAAATAATTAACAGGAGGAATATTGAGATGATTGCAGTAGATATTTTCGTGTTGATCAGAGATGTGAGTTTGTAATGAATATTCAAAAATTGATTCTCGGCTACAGCAGCAGCTGCAACTTTCAGTGTTCCAGGGAGGCCTGAGAGTGTTGGTCTGTGCTGGAGCAGAGCATTCCTTGCTCAGGAAAACCATGGGATCCCAGGTGTGAGGAGCTGGTGCTGCAGGGGGTGTCACAGCTCGTGGAACCAGCAGTGGCTGCAGAGGAAAAATCAGTCAAACTTCTTCCAAATCAGGGATTGTTGTTATTTGGGACATGCTGAAGAAATGTCACATTGGGACTGGATTCCCTCGCACATTGGTCAGGCCTTAGAAATTCCGCAGTGTTGAAAAATTTCCTTTTCATTGCTTTTGATTTTAGAGCTCAGGTGGGGAAGGAGACCTCACTTCTTTAGCAGCATTCTTGTTGGTTTTGCTGTTATTATTAGTAGTAGTAATGTTCCTGTTGTTATTATTATCATTATTACTATTATTATTATTAATGACCCATTTGCTGTTGATTTGTCTCCCAGCCTCTCTCTCTGTGTCTGACAGAAGTATCCAGAGTTGGGACCAGCCCTCTTAGGCTCAATTACATAATTCCCATTGCAGTCAGCAGTGGAAAGGGAGCCAGCTCTCTGTTGTGACAGCCAGGCTTGGCTGTGATGTTTTAGAAGGAATTGTCTACATTCTGAATATTCTCTAGCTTTGAACATGAAAAAGGAAGCTTTTATGCATTGGGCTTTAAAAAATTCCCTTGTAAACACGTTCCCCCTTAGCTCTAGTGGCTTAGGAGTGCCCCAAACGGCTCTTGAAGGTGCCTAATTCTGACATAAAGCCTAAAAAAGTCACTCGGGAATAAAGCAGGATCCCCAGATTCCGGTGTGGATCCTGTCCTGCCCTGCAGCACCTGTGTGAATCCCTTCGTCCCAGAGTTTTGGTAAATGCCAGGATTGAGTATTTCTGCTGTGCTGAGGGATCCATAAGATTTGACATTGGTCCCAGGTAATGCTGTTACTCCTATCATATGCACTTATAAATCCCAAATTCTGTTACTTTGAGCCTGTTGTGCCGGACACCCCCACAATATCCACACTGCCAGAATATCCATTCTGCAGCAGAATGTGGGTATTTACATCTTTCATAACATGGTTAATTATTTTTTCCATTAGAAAAAGGGTGATTTAGGATCTAAACGTGTGTCTGTAGCATACTGTGCTGTGTCCAGATAGATTTTTAACAGATTCCTGACTGTTGCAGTGCAGCAACCACTAATTCAAAGAGGTTGTGGGAAAGATGAAAGAAGTATTGGAAATCTAATATTTTGAATGTTGTCTGTAGCAAAGTCTCGCTGAGGCCACTCCATGCAGCTTGACAAAGCCCATTATTCACTGAAGTTGATAACACTATCTGGGGTTTAATTAATATTGGTGATTTTTTTGATGTGTGGGGACTCCATTCTCAGCAGAGTAAAGATGTAGCAGCAAACAAAGCCCGGGGTCCTGAGGTCAGGGACGGTCACTATGGAGCTGATATCAGTTACAAAACAGACAGGAACAGATTTCGTTTATCTGACACTGAGCATTGTGCTGGAAAAGTTGGCAGTGCTAATAATTAGAGATGGGAGTGCTGGCTAAAGGAGCCCTGCTTAGCCTGTAATCAATCTTTCCCCCCCCCAAAAAAAAAAAGAGGAAGAAAGAAAAAGAGGGAAAACGAAGCAGCGCACACCTGCGAGGGTCCAGGCACTTGAAAGGGACGGAGAAAGTCAGATCCCATCTTAGGCAAACACTGGGGGCTTTCTGTGCTGAGCTCAGACCACAGCTCTCAATATGTGAGGGAAAACAGCCCAATGCACCTCTCCAGGCCCTTTTCCTGGGCAGGTTTTGTTGTTGGGACTGGAGGGTGGGGTTTGCTGGCTCCCACTCAAAGAACTCCGTGCAACGCAGCTGCTCCGCTCGGGACCGAGGCAGTTACAGGGTCAGAACCAGCACCACGGGGAGACCCCAATGTTGTTGTGTTTGAGGCTTTGAGGGGAAGGGATCTGATCTTCAGGGGAGGTGTCCTTGTGGCCAGAATCCCTTGTCACTGCTTTGGGAGGAGGATGAGCATCACACCTGTCCTGCTTCCCTGACTATCACGCCCACCCTGCTTCCCAGGCCCTGGAGCCATGCCAAGCTCACCCGTGTGCTGAACCCTCAGGGAATTCCAGAATTCCAGGAGGGTTTGGGTTGGAAGGGACCTTAAATATCATCCCATCCCACCCCCTGCCATGGCAGGGACACCTTCCACTACCCCATTTTGCTCCAACCTGGCCTTGGACACTTCCAGGGATGGGGCGGCCCCAGCTTCTCTGGGCACCCTGTGCCAGAGCCTCCCCACCCTCACAGTAAAGAACTTCTTCCCAATATCCATTCTAAGCCCTCTTTTTCACTCATTTTCCCCTTTATTTTTGTTGGAACACCTTCACCTTCTTTGGAGCATTGACTCAGTCTGGGTTTCTTGTGTGGCTCTGGGAGACACTTGGTGCAGAGGGGTCCTGCTCTTGTTGCAGAGTTTATCTGAAGGCAGATGCAGCATGGAGTAAATGCTTTGAATTTACTTGCCAGAGAGGAGGAGAGGTGCTGGAGCACTCTGCCTCCACCAGCAGCGTGCTTGCTGACTTCTTTTTTCCATATTCTGCCCTCCAGCCACATCCATTTCATACAGATAACACAAAAACTAAACAGATAATACAAAAATTAAGCAGATACCGCAAAAATTAAAAGCAGGCTTTTAAAGCACGGATATTTATTTCCAAAGTCTCTCAAGTTTCTAAGAAAACAGTGACACAGGCAAAAGGCTTTGAACTTCCCAAGCTTCAGCTGCAAGAGGTTGGTGTGTCACAGAGTGTCTTGAGCATTCCCTAAGAGAATAATTATTTTGGGCAAACTCGCATCGATCCAGTGTAACTTTGCAGCAGCATTCTCTGCACAGCAGGCATCCCCTGCACTCTCTCCCGTGTCTTCAGGAAATAAAACTGACAGGAAACTCAATAAACCAACTGGTTTTCATTGATCATATTTTGATTCAGACAATTCAGCAGGCAGCACCAGGATGAATTATTAACTCCACATCATCACTCGCAGGGCACCTGTGCTTTTGGGTGGCCCTTGGAAAGACAGAACGATCCCCTGCACTTCCTACACAAAGGAACATCACCAGGTGATGAGGAGGAGAACTCCAGCCATGCAAACAAGAGGGAATGGGTATTAAATTCCAGAGAATCGTGTGGGAAAAGAGGGAATTGTGTGGGGCAATGTCCATGTCTGTGGGTGGGCAGGGCAGGGCTGTGGTCAGGTGTCCCTGTGGGTCACACTGAATTTGGGGTGAGGGCAAAGCCTCGTGGCACAACCGGCTGAGAGTTTGCTGAGCTGTCCCCTTGCTCTGATTCACAGCACCGTGCTTGGCTCTTCAGGAAATTATGAATTTTGACTCTAACAAAGGCTGTGTCAGGCTCTGGAGATGTTTTGCATCATTTGAAAAATATTATGTAAAAAAATTCCCTGAGTGTTTCGAGGGCCGGGCACCTTCAGTGGCAATGCAGGGAATGAGAGAAAGGAAAAATGCTTCCCCATCGAGGCAGTACCTGCACAATATTTGGAATTCTGTGGCCACACCACCAATTATCAGAGATCCTTTATTTTGGTCCTTTTGGGGTTTTTTTCTGGGAAGAAAAGCTCAAGTTAAAAGGAGCTGGAACACAAATTCGAGTTTATTCTGAAGTGTGATTTGGGCCTTGGGTATTCATGGTGGAGACATGACCAGAAGAGAGAGTTGCCTTTCCCACTGATTCCTCCTTGGAGAGCCACTGCCAGGGGTGGGCCAGGGCAGATAAAGCCCCAAAGCTCAGTGTGACAAGTGTGTGACACCCAAGAGTCCTGGAGCTGTCACCTCAGGGTCACAGCAGAGAGCTCTCAGAGACCTCCACGTGGGTGGGTGTCATCACTTGGGGTTCCAGAGCACTTCCCAAAGAGGAGCAGCTGAGGGTGACACAGCCAAGAGACAGGGATCAGTGGCCACTGCTGGAAATGGTGACACAGCCAAGAGACGGGGATCAGTGCCCACTGCTGGAAATGGTGACACAGCCAAGGGCCGGGGATCAGTGGCCACTGCTGGAAATGGTGACACAGCCAAGGGACGGGGATCAGTGGCCACTGCTGGAAATGGTGACACAGCCAAGGGACAGGGATCAGTGGCCACTGCTGGAAATGGTGACACAGCCAAGAGACAGGGATCAGTGGCCACTGCTGGAAATGGTGACACAGCCAAGAGACAGGGATCAGTGGCCACTGCTGGAAATGGTGACACAGCCAAGGGCCGGGGATCAGTGGCCACTGCTGGAAATGGTGACACAGCCAAGGGACGGGGATCAGTGGCCACTGCTGGAAATGGTGACACAGCCAAGGGACAGGGATCAACAGCCAAGGGCCGGGGATCAGTGGCCACTGCTGGAAATGGTGACACAGCTGAGGGCTGGGGATCAGTGGCCACTTCCAGAAACCACAAGCAGCTGAGACGTGAAGCGCTGGAGATGCTGGTGGAGCTGGGGCCTGTCCTGCTCCCCGTGTCCCATCCATGAGCCAATGCTGCCTCTAGAGCCCAGCAGAGCATCGAGCACGTGCAGACTGAAACAATCTGGGCTTTGTGACACGCTGAGCTGCTCCTGCCCAAGTGGAACCTCCTCAGAGCGCCGCGATTTCATTTTCGCTTTCAAAACCAACTTTTCCTGACGCACCTCGGCACGGAAAATGTTTATTGGGCTCTGCTTTTGTTTGTAACGATTGAGAAAAGTCATTATGGTGTCCCTGGTCACTTTATTCCACGCAGAACAAACACGTCAGCCTGGTGTGTTTATGTTCTCTGCTCCGTGAGTTTCGTCGGCCTCTCTTACAGCTTCCTGGTGCGTTCCTGGCAGCTCATGTTCTGACACGGTGTTACCCAGCAGGGGAGGAATAAAGGGAGGATGTTTAGGTTGATGTGGTTTAATAAAAGATCTGGTTTTAAGTCTGGAAAAGGCATAGAGAAGGGTCTCTATCCCGGTGTTGATGGCGAGGGCTCTGTTAGTCTCCAGACTCAGTAACAGGTTGGGGATAGCAGGAAATAGAAGGGAAGGCACAGTGATTTTTCAGAGTTTAGCTGGTGGCTTTCCCAGGTCCCACAGGCTGATCCTTCCAAGTTTCTCCATCAGATCATTTACAGAAGGGAAAATGCCAACGAGAACAAGACGCTCTTTTAAAAAGCAGAGAAAAAAAGAAGACAATTGGAAAAAAAATGAGAACATTTGGGTCAGGATGAAAAGTACTCTGGAGTATCCCAGAGATCTTACAGTGGTAAGAGAAGCATCCATGATATTTTGGTAGCATATCCCCTGGCAGGAGATGCTCCCCAGGTGGATCTCAGCCGCCCTATTCAGGGACAGTGTGATCAGCTTTTCCCTTTAGCTCCCCACAGGGAGCGGGCAGCACCAGATGGAAGTTTGGCAGTAAGATTCCAGATCTCAGGAAGGGTGCTTTTCCTTGTTGGTTTTTTTGTTTTGAATTCTAGGCAGTGCATTAATTTAGGAAAATGTAGCATTTGTCTGGTGCAAAGTGGTGCCACGGGGTGGGGCCTGCTGTGGCTAGGGTCGTCCTGGGGCTGCAGTGAGGGATCCAGTTACACACTGGAACTGCCTTTCCAGTTTCCCCATTCCAGAGTGGGATTTTCAACTCTTACCCACCCCCTATTCTTATTCCTCACTGCCTGCTTCTGACGGCTCTAAATCCACTCAGAGAGGTGATTAACTCAACTCTACAGGTGAGGCATTAAGGAAAAAAACATTCCAGAACTTTCTCGAGGTTGGGCAGAGCATCAGTTCCCCATCAGGGCACGTGCCCGGGGGCTTTGCCATCCCTGTGCTCGTGGGCAGCAGATCCTCGTTCCTTTTCCTGGCTCTCAGCAGAGCGGGGTTGCCAGCTGCCGGCCGGGAGGGGAAGAACGCGGGGATTGCTCCTTGCAGGGATTGTTCCATGCAGGGATTGTTCCATGCAGGGATTGTTCCTTGGAGGGATTGTTTCTGGCGAGGGCGGGCAGGATGCTTCAGCTTTGCTCTGCCCATCACCTCTTGCGGTCTCCTGAGCCCTCCCGATTCAGCCAGCAGTGACCAACTCGCTCACAGTGTGCGTTATGTCCTATTTACCTCGATTTCAGCCTGAGGAACTTTTCCATGCCAGCTGGGTTTGTTGGTTTTTTAAATTTAAAACATCGTTTTTACTTTTTTTACAGGAGGTTTTGCATACTTTAAAATATCCAGTGCCCATATGCACTTTGGTATGTGGAGAGGGTTCCCTGGGACCCTCCCGAAGGTGTTTGCTGAGGATGTGAAACCATTCCCTCCCTGCTGTGCCCACACTCTGTGGGCATCAGGAGGAACACGCAGCTTCTGCCAGGGAGAGGTGGCATTTTCCTGGCAAAACACACCTTTAATAAACCATCTTCAGAAGAATGAAACAAGGTAAACCAGAGTGAGGTGTCCCAGCATCACCCCAATCTCTGCCCCACGGCTGGGCGCCGTTCTGAGCGAGCTGCTTTTCCTCCTACTATCCAAACCTGGGAAGGGCTTTTATGGGAAGAAATTAAGAGAAAAGGCTGTTGTGGTTTTCAGCTGTGGGAAGGGAATTCCAGCGTCCAGCCACCAGGAATAAGGCTGCAAATGAAAGCTCCTGGCCCTCGCTCCCGTGCCGGTGATGATAGGAGCGCAGAGCAGCTGCGCGCTGGATGCTGATGGAAGCGTCCCAGTAGCTTTGGGCTGAAATTACACTCATAATTCTTAAATTATAGCAGCCGGGAGTTAATGTATTTCTGCTCGGCATTGTCAGTGGCAAACCAAAGCCCATTAATTTCCCCCTCGGTGTTTGTTTGAGAAATCATCCCCTGTCAGCTGCCGCTGGCGGCCGTGTCTCCTCGCCGCATTCCTAGACGTGCTCTCTGTCTCCCAGCGAGGGTCCTCCCCCTGCGGGAGATAAGATACAAGCGGCATTCCCCGGGAGGTGTCAGCGGGCTGCTTTATGACACATGATGAGTGATAAAGGCCGCGGAGAGGTGCTGATGTGGCCACATTAGTTAATGAGGTCATAGCCGAAGTTGCTGCCCCACTGATAACCTGCAAATCCAAATAATGCGCAGATAGCAGCGGGGTGTTCAGCAGTCCTGTCCCCGTGTTCTCTCGCTGTCCGTCACAGGCAAGGGCCCAATCAAAGGGGAAAAAAAAAAAAGAGGTGATGCTCCCAGAAGGGGAACACTCATTCCTTCTGCGGCTCCCCGAGCTGATCCAAGCCATGGGAAAGCAGTGGGGTACAAGAAATTTCCTCACAGGCTCCGTGAAGCGCTGTCACAGGGAGCCCTGCATTCTTTTGGTGTTTAAGAAGAGAGTTCTTATATTGAATGAGTATTTCTGGGCCAGGATGGAAAAGTGGGGCTTGGGGAGCTTTGTGTGCAGGTTGCAGAGAGTGCTAAACTTGATATAAATTTTCTCCAGCTGAAAAGTGAAATCCTTGTGGCCAGTGCATGGATTTGGGAACAGTTGCTGTCCTCAGACCATGACCTTTTGCCCTGACTCTTCTAAATACGAAGAGAACATTCCTCGTGTGTCACAAAAGCAGTGTTGGGTTTCCAGAGCAGTGGTTTCAGTGGGGAGGAGGAGATGGAGTTTCCCTGCAGCGCCTGTGGAGATGGCAAGGGCTGGCCCGGGGGTCCCAGTGCATCCCAGTGCCGGTGTGGGAGCACCAGCCCCAGGTGGTGGCACTGGAGATGCCCTGGAGTGCTCAGAGAGGAGCAGAGAAAAGAAAGGGGAATGAGAGCCCCGTTGGGATTGTCTCTGTCCCTCCTGCATGGCTGAGCCCCTTCTCTCTGCAGCAGCGGTGGGGTGGCAGCTGTCGGAGCCCTGTGCCCCGTGCACTCGGTCAAAAACCAAGGGAGCTCTCACAGAGCTGAAAATCACATTGTCACTTAAATATCAAAAATGCCCGGAATTTGGAAATCTGTTGAAATATGCTGGGTTTTGCCCTTTTTTCCCTTGGTAAACAAGTCAAGAGCTGGCAACGTCTTGTCGTGCTGGTGGTGAACTTTCTGTCCTTCCCTTCTTAGCAGCTCAGGTCTAATTTATTTAATCATTGGAGCAAACTTTCAAAGTGCTCCGTGCCTCCTCTTTTGTTTCTAAGGTTCAGATGTATTTTTAGCGCTTGTTACTGAACTGGGTCTGTGCATTGGAGAAGAATTAATTCCTGGTTTGGGTTTGTTGTTATTCAGAGGTTCAAAAAAAAAGGGGATTTACAGACTTTGAACACCTCAGGGGCTTTGTTATAGGCCGCTTGTGTGTTGTTGGGGTTTTAATGATGGTTTGGGTTTTAATATAAATTCAGCCCTGTTGAAAGGTGACAGCCCTGCCCCAGAGCAGCCCTGGGTTACCCACGAAGCCACTGCAACCTCAGGAGCAGCACCGTGGTCCCCACAAGACCCTAGAAATCCCCCCAGGCCTGGGTCTTTAGGAACTGGGCTTTCAGCAAATGCTATAAAACAGCTGAAGTCACCCCATTTTCAACTTTTTGGTTACTTTCAATAACAAAAAGCTGGGTTTGCAGGCTGGGGGGCTCCAACCTTCCTAAAAAGAGCCTTTCCCAGTTGATCAACACACCATGGAGCTCCTTTATCCCATTTTCTGGCAGTACTTTCGGAGGATTTTCATATGGATTCGTGGCACAATGGATAACACATTTAGGTGACCTTGGCTGTGTTCCTTTAGTAAAAAATCCAACCCTTTTTGTGCCACAAGCAGGTGATGGTGGCAGGAAGGCTGGGCTCGGCCATCAGGAAAACAAGAACACAACGTGCCTCTCCCAGCCTTTAATGCAGCTTCGTGCAAACCTCTTGCAAGCAAATGTTGACTTTGGAAAAATTCGTGGAAATTAGAGACCGATGGCGTGGGTGCGATTAGACTGGATGGAATGTCCTGGGATTTTGGTTGGTGCTGATGGCTTCATTTTATTGGGAGCATCATGTTTCTCGTGAGACAGGCATGTAATCTGCTGCTTAGTGCTCTGTGAGGCTGTTTGCTGGGTGAAGGAATAAATAGCTTGCTGAAGTTCCAGACTTCCCAGTGAGGTGGATTTACCATCTCCCTGGGGTTGGGTTGGTGTTTCTCCTGTGGTGGAGAGCACAATTCCCTGCTCAGAATGCGGGAAAAGGTGGTTTAAGGGAAAGTTTCGGGGATTCTTAATGTTTGAAATGCAGGAAAGGGTGAGAGGAAAACAGCTGCAAGTGGAACCAGGGCTCAGATGGGCTCCAGCACCTTGGGAAGTGTTGTTGGCCAGCCCCCAGTGCTTCCTCACCCTCTGGAGGACATCATTTGGGCAAAAACAGGTCTTAGAACATCATTTGGGCAAAACCAGGCACAGCTGTGGCAGCCTCTCCTCCTCACCCTCTGCACAGAGCACCTTCCCCCAGATGAGCTGTGGTGCTCACCTCAGCATCTCTGGGTTTCCTCTGTGCTTTTATTCTAAGAGAGAAACAGCAGAAGAAAAACCCCTCTGTGTTTGCTGAGCGCTTTGTTGGGGGTTCTTCAGAGCCAGGGGTGTCCCTCAGTGTTCCTGCCCCTGTCCATTCACGTGGAGGATGCCCCAATACCTCATTACTCAGGTGACAATACCTTGATGGGGATGTCACCTGCAGGTCTTTGTCCACATAGGAGAGCTGCTGTCCCGCAGAGCAGGGTCAGGAGGCCACGCAGAGCTCAGCCCTCTGAGCCTGGAGCTCCCCCCATTCCTGCTGTGCCGCCAGCGACCTCGTTTGGGCCGGTGTTTGCTTGAGGTTTCCTGTTATCCAGAGACAACTCTGGCTCCATGGACTAATAACCAGGCACCAAACAGCAGCAATGGCTTGTGGTGCCTTTCTCTGAGTGGTTTGCCTGCTCTGATTTCACTCTTAAAACTACTTTGATTTCTTTATCCAGGGCCTGCTGCCGTGTGGAGCACCAGTGTTACCTGTTCTGCTTTGAGTCTTCTTTTGTCTTTCTAGAATTTTTGCCAGCAAACCCCAAGTAATTCTCACCTCCCACTCTCTGTTACTGCCTCGTGAAGTCTTCCACCCTTACCTGCTTTGGTTTCGAAAAGAGGTTTTACATTTCAAACATTTTTGGGCAGAGCTTTTAAAGAAACCCTCACCTGGTTTCGTGGCTGCTGTGAGCGTGAGTTGGTCCTTGCTCTGCTGCACCTCTGCTCTGTCCTTCTATTCATTCTCTCCCTTTTTTGTCTCTCACTCTTCCTCCCTCCACGGGCCCAGCCTCTGTGATTAAGCCTGCAGCTCTCCTGCTGTTTTTAATAGGCCTGTAGACCTGACCATCTGATGAGAACCAAACTGCACAGCGTGCTCCTGAATACTTTCACTGGAATCTCCTAATGCAGGGTATTAATCATTACTGTCAAACCATTCAGGCCCTAAATGTGTCCACCCAGTATAAAATTATACTAAACAGGAGGGGAAAAAGGACTTGGCCCATATTAAAAGCAGACATTAGACAGTCCCCTGACTTCTCAGGCATGATGGCCCAGGCACTGTCCAGTGTAACAAACAATGGTGTATTCAGCACGGGCTGCTGGTGATTGACGCTCATGGAAGTGCCAGAAAATGGGCATAATGAGTTAAAGGAAATGCAGAAAGGCGTGGCTTCCTCGTGCTTTTGCTACCCCAAATTCCTGGGAAATAGCTGTGTGTGTGTGCAGCTCGGATGCACCCACCTCGGTGATCTGAACAAACGTTTGTGCAGTTGGGTCTTCCCCGGCTGCCCTTAGCAAACAGGAATTGCTAAATCAGCTGCTGTCACACTGAGTTACTGCACAGACAGAGCCCGGGGAGTTCTTGCTTCGGTGTCTCCCTTGAATCTGATCCTGGGAAGTGCAGGGCACAGCGTGCTGGGAAGGCATGGGGTTACTGCACAAGGCTGGAGGAAGGTAAGGCTGGCTCTCCGTTGGCATTAAACATGCATGTTTTACACCATATTTGCCCCTGATATTCCTGAGCTGCCCCTCGTAGCACCAGTGGGTTTTCCACACTGAGACATATTTCATTCCCTTGTTGATCTTTCCGTTATTTTTTGTGATGCTTTCTGCCTCTTATCCCAAAAATTAATTTTCTAAACACTTGGAATGTCCAAATTCAGCGTGTATTAGAATACACTTTTCTTCTTTTTTCCCCTCCCTCCCAAAAAGCTGTTTCTACTTCTCCACTCTAAGAATGCCTTCATTCTTCGGAGCTGGCAATAAAAGTTAATCGAGTGTAAAATAAAAGTTACATAAGGTGAGTGGTAAAACTTTATGATTGCTGATGTTGGGTTTATTGATGACTGCACTCGCTGTTATGAGCTATGGCATCCCACCAAGCCCACGGGATGTCCCTGCCAGCCCGTGGCAGCCTGTGCTCCACAGGCACCTCCACGTGGGAACGGGCTCGGCACCCTCACATGTGCCCCAGGAATTTATGGGGAAAGCTCTCCAGCTCCCAATTACGATATTCTTAGGTAAACGTGGGATTTTACTGGCAAATGGGAGGAGCTGCTGGTTGTTGCAGCCAGGCCAGGGCTCCATGTGTGCCCTGAGTGGCAGCCAGAGCAGGACAAGGCAGCCACACACCCATTGCTGGTGGCTCCTCTCACCCCACACGGATTTCTCCCAAGCCAACTTACCTAAATATCCAGCCTGGGGCATTCTGAGCAGGAATCCTGAGAGGGAGGGATGAGGGGGAAGAGTCCCTGGTCCTGTCTTAGTGCTCAAGGTGTTCCAGCTTCTCCATACAGAGTTTTCAGTTGTTTTTCACACACTGCTCACGTGGTCTGCACTCATCCTGCCCCATCAGAAGAACATAGAAATGCAGGAAAAGTAAAACAGAACATCTGCACAGTCTGCAGTGTGCAACAGGAGTAAATTCTTTGCATTTTGGGCTTGTCATTAGCTGTGCTAATTGGTTTGGGTGGCTAATAGGGTATCGTGGTCATTAATGGTTCATACGTTTATTTCAGTGCAGTAATGCTTTAAAGTTCTTTTTTTTCCCCATTAAGTTCTGTCTGATAAACATGGCTTAAAATATCAGGGCATTTGGCACCTCTGAAAATCTTGCTAGGTTTTTCTTTAATATTTTTTGCATTCCAAAAGCTGACTGAAGCAACAATGGCAACTTAATGAACCAGCTGATACTGGGAGCTACAGCAGCAGTGCAGCATTTCCTACCCTGACTTGCATTTCAGATTTACCATGCAATGAAAAAAACCGAACCCCAAATCCTCCTGGAATTGTGGTGCAGCAGGTTAGTGGCCACTGATGTCGGCAAGAATGCTCCAACCTGCCAAGTGTGTTACATGCTTGAAGTCTAGACAGAGATGTAGCAACCACGCGTGTTCCAGCTGGATTTTGCTTTTGGAATGACGCAGGGATTCCAGAAACGGGGGTGGAGGTCAGTGCTCAGACACACAAATTTCACAGCTCTCCAGAAGAAGATCCGGTTTTGTTTTCTTATCTGACGGGGCCCAGCTGCCAAAGCAATGAATTGATGGGGGAAATGAGAGAAGAGGCTTCTTTGCCTTCATCTGTCTTCTCCAGGTGATGCTGCTGGGCACTGCAGGAGGGAGGGAGGGAGCTCTTTGCACTGGCCCAGCAGCATCCTCAGGATTTGGGGCTCAGGAGGAGCTCAGCAGGTTGTGCTGTCCCAGCTCTCTGAGCAGGTTCCAGGGAAGCTGCTCCAGGTGCCAGCTCAGTTACAGCAGCACAGGGCTCTGGGATGTGAGTGGCCACTGGCCCCTGGTACCAAAAGCTGAGTGTCCGGCAGGGCCGGGACAGGGACTGTCCCCCTGGACTCGGCGCTTGTGAGGCACCCCAGGGGCTGTGGGGGTGCTCAAGACAAGAGAGACCTTGAGGGTCTGGAGAGCTGGGAAGGGGCTGGAGCCCCAGGAGAGGCTGAGGGAGCTGGAAAGGGGCTCAGGCTGGAGCAAAGGAGGCTCCGGGGGGACCTTGTGGCTCTGCACAAGTCCCTGACAGGAGGGGGCAGCCGGGGGGGAAATCGGGCTCTGCTCCCAGGAACAGGGACAGGAGGAGAGGGAACGGCCTCAGGCTGTGCCAGGGGAGGCTCAGGGTGAACATCAGCAGGAATTTCCTCATGGAAAGGGTGCTCAGGCCTTGGCAGGGGCTGCCCAGGGAGGTTTGGAGTCCCCATCCCTGCAGGTGTCCAAGGAAGGGCTGGACATGGCCCTCAGTGCTCTGGGCTGGTGACAAGGTGGGGATGGGGCACAGCCTGGCCTGGATGATTTTGAAGGGCTTTTCCAACCTCAGTGATTTTGGCATTCTGTGTTTTTCTCTCTTTAAAATAAATACACGTTGCTGGTTCCAGCTTTGTGTCCCTTTACCACCTGTTTACTGGCCGTATCTCAGGTCTGTGCCCTCGCTGTCTGTGCTGCTGCAGCCCTGTTTCCATAACTCCATTATTGGTTTTGTCCAGCCTACAGGAAAAAGTGATGCTGTAGCTGGCATCCCAGTGTTAGGTCATATTAAAACCATCTGTAACAAATCTATATTTGCAGTTACTTTGGCGTTCAGATTTCAGCTTCTACTCCACCTGTCATCAGTGTTTATCCTCATAAACTTTCACAGCTTCTTTTATTCTGGTTCTTTTTTTTTTTTTCCCCTTCTGAGAGACCTTTTCAGGGTTTTTGGCACTCTTCCGCCTGCTTTGCCAGGCAGAATTTCACTCTCCTTGATTTAGAAAAGATGCAGGTTTCATGAATCTACAATATCTTCAGAACAAAATATTTTTAATGTGATTTCCAAGGATAAGGAGCCCTGTTGCTCGTTATGATTTCCATAAAAAAACAGGAAAATAAAATCTTTGGGGGAGTTGTCTGCAAACTTGCAGCAGAAGATTTTGTTTTGTGGGTAAAAAGTCTGTTCATGCTCTAAGTGGTTGCATAAAGAGGATTCTAACAAATTTTAAAGGTGGATTCATTCAGATATATCTAATTTGAAGATGAAAATGATGAAGATTATAGGCCTTGGTGGGCTCAGTGCTGATGGGCTGAACAGGGCAGCACAGAGTGGTGCTCAGGCAGTAAAAAGGATGAGGGAATGAGGGGTGGTTGCAGAGGCTGGCTGGAATTCCACTTATCTTTGCTTTATCCCAATAAAACCATGAATAAAGAGACTTTTTTGACACCCAGAGGGGTGTGTGCCAGACAGGGCTCCAAGGGAAGCCTCGGGAGCAGGATGGCAATACAGGGGCTGGGTTTTAACCCATTTAAACTTCCCTTTATGACTGTGTCAGCACCAACAGCAGTTCAGGAGTTCTGTCCTTTTACTGATGCTGTTGGCCAAGTCTGAGTTGGGGTGGATTTGTGGGCGGCTCACCTTGCAGAAGGCTCTTCCTGGCTGTGCTTCCTACAAGGCATCATCTGGGAGGCGTTGTCTTCCTGCCAAATACCCAAACACAGCTTGGTGAGAATCAGAGTGGCCCTGGGGCTTTGATTTGGGTGTCTTGCTCAGGCAGAGGGAGGCAGCTGGTTCCTGCCTTTGGTGCTGTGCCTGCAGGCTCGGGGCTGCTGGGGCAGCTTTGCCTCATCAAACAGGTCCCAGCACTGGAGCAGCAGATGAAGAAACCAACCAGAATTAGCAGCTCTAAGAGTTTGTTAATGAGGAGGTTTGCTTTCATGACTGCTTGGTCTGGGTAAACCTTTGCGGGTTGGGCTCATACAAAGGTTTTAAACACCTTTTTTCCCCTCCTTTATGGGGTTTAATCATCCCTTTTGCTCTTCCAAGCAGACATTTTTAGCTATCAATCATTTCTGACGGTGCTGATTGCTGTGGTGAGCAGGGCTGGATGTGCCAAAGCAAACTGACATTTCTACTGTACTGGAAGAGCCACAATTTCAACAATTCTCTCTGAAGTGTGTTTTCCACTGCCATATCTCTGTTGTTGTTTCCGTGGGGTCTGGGGAGCACTTCCTATGCACGTTTTCCCTCAGAGTTCCCAGAGCTGCCCAGAGAAGCAAAGCCAGTCACAAGCATTCCCGCAGCCAAGTGTGGCACAAACTCCAGGGACATGGGGCATTCTCTGGCCAATGGGACTTTTCCCAAATTCTCAATATTCTAGCAAACACCCCGTGGATCAGGTGATTGATTTGAGGATCGTACAAGATCAGATGAAATGGATGAACCCTTGGAAAAGAAAGCAAAACAGAAGTCACTTATTCCATAGAAAATTGCTCTGGCAGTGGCTGATGGTTGCAGGCATTGGGGTTATTCTGGCACACGGTTGTGTAAATAATTTGTCACGTTGACAAGCCTCAGCCAGAGGGAGAGGATGGAGCTCTGGGTCCTCCTGGACTGGGTCTGCCCAGTGCCTGGAGCTCATGTCCTCCCTCTGTCCTTTCCTCCTTTATCCCTCACCATGGCCTGGAAGAGAACACGAGAATCTCGAGGTGATGTGCAAGTGTTCCAGGATCCCAACCCCTCGTAGCACCAGTGGGTTTTCCACACTGAGACATATTTCATTCCCTTGTTGATCTTTCCATTATTTTTTGTGATGCTTTCTGCCTCTTATCCCAAAAATTAATTTTCTAAACACTTGGAATGTCCAAATTCAGCTGATCCAGACTCTCCTCTTCTTTTCAAATGATTGACAAAGCCATACCTCATCCTCAGGGCAAATAGAAACGTGGCTTGGTTGGATTTGCTGTTGGACTTGCTGCATAGAAGGCTGAAATCCCTCTGTGTGGAACATGGGGGGAGTTAAAGGATGTGCACAGGTGTAAAAAATGCAAACCTGAGCAGTTCTGGGTGCTGGTTGAAGTGGCTGCCCTTGGTGGTGCAGATTTTAATCCCTTCATGAGCTTCAGCCCCACCTTGCCCCAGTTTGGATTTTGGTCTCCCACGGGAGTCACACATGCACAGCTGACAAGACAGAAAAAAAACACAAAATGCTTAAAATGTTTAAGATGCAAATGAAGCTGGATTTCTGGAAAGTGTCTGAGAGTCTATCAAGTCCCTGAGTAGTTTTGTTGAGCCGACATTCGAAGGAACGTGGCAGAACGAGGCAGCTTCCCAGGAAAGGTATTGACTCGCGAGCCTGAAATTTCCAGCTCGGTTTTCAAGTCAAGCAAAATCTGAACAGGCATATTTTGGGTGTTTAAGCAGAGCTCTAGAGCTTCTCCTGTCACCACTCCATCTGTGCTGGCTTTCCTTTGATGTGTCAGTAAATACATGCCTATATTCCATGTATATATAAAATAATCGCCGCTGTCTGTCCTTTGCCATTTGTTTTGTTGTTTAACGATCGCGTTTGGGGTGAGAGCAGGGGAGGCGTGGGGAGGGGGGTGCTGCAGCAGCCATAAAATGGACAGAAAACAAGCTTCATCTTTGTAGCTGCGAAGAGTGCATTATGGATGTTTTTAATCTCTTTGACCTTGTGGCAGGGAAGGAGGGAAGTGGAGAAATTGTGACAAACACCAGCGCTTTAATGCCAGGTTTGTTACTGCCTGGAGTGCCCTAAGGGTTAATGTAACAGTTTTAAGTCCTTCAATCACACCCACCCCCAACTACAGAACACTTCCAAATAATCCCTTTATAATAGACCCTTTTCCACAGATTGTATCTAACCCATGCATTAATGGGGCCCATTGGTGTCAAGCGTTTCAACAAATCCGGGCCAGCCCCGGCTCTGGGAGCCCCTCTTCCCCCACAGACGTTAATGATCTTTTGCCCCCCTGACTTGGCTCCCCTGCTGCAGGGACAAAATTAAACTACTGCGGATGGCAAAATAGTTATTTGCTGCCCAGGCAATTACATCCTTCCAAAAGTCTCCATCGCGGAAGGCCAGATGGACTTTATAGAAACCAGACCCAGGCCACAGTTTTAATTATCATAGTCCTGTCAGAAATGAGTGAAATTCTGAATGACCGCATGAAACGAACCAAAAGCCTTGCACATGGATTTTTTCCTCAATAAAATTTTATGGCTTCTTAAAGAAACAGCATTCATATATTTTATGGGGCCTAATCATTCACTAATGCCTATATTAGTGCACCTGTGGCACTCGGCCCCATGGAAATTACGGCACCGAGCTCAGCCCTGCTCTCTTGTGTTGTTGCAAAGCCCTTGTCCAAAAGGCAGCACATGCTCCAGGGATAAGCTGGGCTCGTTTTCCTCAGCCAGGAGTCGTTCTAATAAGGTAGAGAGATTTATGGACCCTTATCTGCCGAAATTTTGGTGTGGGCAAGGCTTGTATGAATAAAGTCACCCTTCCTAAGACATTTTTTTGAAAGTGTATCCCAGGGCAGCACCTTGCTGAAGGGATTGGATGTGTTGGGTTGGGTTCCTCTGCTGATTCACTGAGAGAAGGAATTTCCATTGAATATTTTCCCCCTCAAATAGCAGCACTTGCAGAGTAAGTGCTGGGAGCAGTTTGCAGCTATTTCCAGAGGTGACCAGGTAACAACTTGGGGTTACCCATTTGCTGCACACAAATCCGTCCATTTCCAGTTCAAATCCCACTGAGACCAGTGCACGATCTCCAGACATTTGGCTGGGTGTTTGTCTGCCTGTATTTAGACAGAGGCTCTGAGATCTCTGTCAGTCACTGTCCCTCTGCTCATCACTCTGGACTGTTTCTGTCCCAGTGTCGGAACTGAACGTCTTTACACCCCATCCCTCAGTCTCCTCAAGGTGGAACAACTCCAGTTATCCCAGTTTCCAGACCCTCATTCCCTTGTCTGTCTCCAGTTTCCGCCTCTTCCCTGGGGAGCTCTGCCCCATCCGCTGCCGTACCAACACTTCTCATGTGAAAATGCCTCCCTCTCCTGCGGGCCCCGGTCCCTTTGTGTCCCCCAACAGGATGTAATTCCACAGAGGAGTCTTAATCCTGCCAGAGAAGCATTTCTCTGTTCTGGGGGGGCAGCTTATGGCAGACCTCACCCAGCACAGCCGCTGGGCGCTGGGCACCGGAGCCGCGTCCCCGCGCAGCCACAGAGCTTCAGGTGAGCGTTTGTGTCCTGCCTCTTCCTCCTCTCCACACCCCCCGCAGCCTCCGGGGCTGCTGAGGTCATTGTCACCAGCCCCAGGTCACGTTTGGGGACAAAGAGTGCTTTGCTGGGAACTTCCCGGCTGCACGGGGCGGGATGCGGGGAAGGTGAGACGGGGAAGGGCAGGGCAGGGGGACGGTGGCACCCAGGAACGCGTCTCCTCCGGCTGGGAAAGTCAAAATTCGCTAATGAGGTCCCGTGCAGCGCCGCGCTGACAGCTCAGGACACGCTGGGTGTGTTTGCAGAGCCGCTGGAGTGAAGTCAGCCCCTCTCCCGAAGCTTTCTCATTACTTCATGCACTTGGCAGCCGCTGGACGAGCTCAGCCAAAATAAGAACTGATGTAGAAACATGGAAAAGACCGTTTAGCATTCCCAAACATTCTTCCCGGGGAGATGGCAGCAGAGGAGGAGGCGCTGCGCTGTCTCTGTGGTTTCTTTCTGCGGCGCTATCAGATGTGGGCAGCAACGCCGGGGAGGAGGAGGAGGAGGAGGAGGGCGGGGGGAGGATGAAGAGGACAGGGAGGGCCATGAGGAGAGCAGGGGGGAGAGGAGGACGACAAGGGAAAGGATGAGGAGAGCGGGGGGGGGGGGGGGGGGGGGGGGATGAAGAGGAAAAGGGGGAAGATGAAGAAGAAAAGGGAGAGGATGAGGAGGGCAGGGAGAGGATGAGGAAGGCAGAGGAGACATGAGGAGGTCATGGGAGAGGATGAAGAGGAAAAAGGGGAGGATGAGGAGAGCAGGGGGAGGATGAGGAGGACGGGGGGAGAGTGAGGCTGGGCAGAGGAAGAATGAGGAAGGCGAGGGGGAGGATAAAGACCACAAGGGGGGGGATGAGGAGGATGAGGAGGAAGAGGGGAGGATGAGGAGGGCAGGGGCTCCGCGGGGCAGTCCGTGGCCCCTGAGCTGAGCCCTGTCCTGGCGCTGCCCTGCAGATACAAAGTGTGCTTGTACTGAGTGTATCGGCTCCAAGAGCGGCTAGTAGTAAACTGAGAATATTTGGATAAACTCGCCGGCCCTCAGGACTAGAAAAGGACTTTTGTTCACCTAAAGAAAAAGACTGCTCCATTTCCATAGGATGGCTGGATCCCGTCCAGTAAAAACTGAGCTTGAAGTATAAAAAATGATCAGGAGTGTCAAACGAAGGATCTTTTACTTGAGGTCAGATATTTATTTTTATTTATTAGCGTGTGAGATCTCCATCTCTGGCCGGGCTTTGGGCTGAGGCAGCGTCTCTCGCAGGAGCATCGTCGACCACAAAGAGCGCGTTATGCCGGGGCGGGGGAGCTCCGGGGGCCCTCCCGCTGCTCCGGGTTCCCCTGCCTTGTTCTCTGCCTCCCCGGGGCAGGGACGGGGTGAAACTCTTCCCTTCAGCACCGCGTTCGGTGTCTGCTGCTGGACACAGAGCGCGGCCCGCGCTGGCACAGCCAGGTGTGCTTGGTACACGCCTGAGTGCCACCAGCGGCGGCGTTGCAAAGCGGTTTGCCAACATTTCTGGGTCGTTTACAGGCAGAGTCTTCTTTCGGCTCTTGAAACAGGCAGGGAAAAGCTCTGGCAGAGCCTCTGCTCCTGTTCACTCCTTCCCCAGTCCAGCAGTGACTGTGCTGCTGCTGGGCATCACGAGGCAGAGTGGGACAGGGCATAGCTTGGTCCTGCCTTTGCCTAATTTTGGGAGGTTGACACTGACACAGGAGCGCAGGGAGGGAGCAGTTTGGGGCAGCAGAGGCAGATTTGTTAATCAGAGCAAGGGAAAAGAGAACGAGAGAGCTGGAGTTGTCTGAACTCACCCCCAGGTGCAGCCAATGGATTATGGAGTCAGGAATTCTTTTTATGCTATTTAAAGACATGTTTGGTGCAAATGTTTCCCTACGATTTATTTTTATCTAATCGCTTATGAAACTTTTACTGACTCTAAAGACCAGATTTTCTCAGCACCCGTAAACCACGTTTTCCTCCTTTAATTAAACCATGTTTTGTCCATGAGATTTTGTTCACACACTGACTACATCAATATAAATATATCTCTGCAGGGTAATTAATGAAAGCAGGCAGCTCCAGGGAGAAAGCAGATGTGTCATATCATCTTTGTGGACTCAGCTATTGTAGAGTTCTTCCAAAAAAAGTGAAGAATCACCCCCAATTAAAATGTTACGTGGCTTATGTATGTTCCCATTTAATTTGGTATAATTGAATTTATGTTCATCCTCGGGGAACTCCCAGGGCTGCCAGATACAGGCAGCAATCATTTATTCCATGGATTGGTTGAAAAGCTGCGGGATTAGAGCACAAGAAACTGTTTCAGCAGCATTTCAAGGCTTGGGCAGTTGCTTCAACTTTTGTGTGAGTCTTTGTGAAGGGAATGGGGACAATAATGTCCTCACCACGTTGGTTTGTTTCGGATGCTGAAGCACTGCTTAAAAATGTGATAATTTCTACTTAGCATTAAATTAATGCTTTTTAGTGGGGCTGAAAGGGATTTCTTAAGTCTTGTGTTCTGTAACTGAGGATTTTAAACTTCAAAATAAGAAGAAATCTGTCACCAAAAAAAAAGTGTTTTCATCTGTTGAGGAGGAAGTCTTTGAGATTATTATCAGGTGAACCTTCTAAATACCTCAGGTCTGATTTTTTCCCAAGAGTATTTGGTTTGAAGAAACAAAACCACCCTTACATTTATTGTAACTGAGAGTTGACTGAGAAAATAACCCTGGATTGGTTTGGGTTAGACAGGACCTTAAAGACCAGAGTGCCCCAGGAAGGAGGAGGGTTCCCTTTTCCTGCCCAGGGAATCCTGATGTATAAAGCAAATATTTGCCATCCCCAGCTCCACCTTTGGGTGGAAGTCTGGCTTTCTGAGAGGTGAGAAATTAGCTCCAAAGGCAGATGCTGGTATATTTTTTGTCCTTCCCACTTGGCTTCAAAACAGCCTGAATTAAAAGGAGCAGAGGTCTTCTCCTGCCAGGTCAGGACGTGCATCAGGGGGCAGAGTGCTGGCTGGAGCTGCTGGGTGCTGTGTCTCGGGCTGGGCACAGGTGTCCGTGGAAGATAAGGAATTCTGTGTGGAGCTTATCAGCATCTCCCTAACTCAAACCTGCCCCTGCTGGGGCAGTGTGAGCTATCTGGAGTGTCAGATCAGGTTTGTTTTGAGCCCTGCTGTCAGAGAACCAGATGTGCTGGCATTGCCTCACTAAAACAACCTGAGCAGAGGCATCGGGGTCCCTCTCACTCTACGCTCTCCTGTGGCTCCAGCTGAGCCCTTACCTCGACACCACCACTCTGCGGAGCTGTCTTTTGACCCAGAGATGGGATCAGACCCGAGCTGGAGATTTTGAAATGTTGTTTCTCAGCACATTCAAAGGGCAGATTTATCATTAGAATCAATTCCCTGGGATGTATCATTTCATAAGTAGGTGAATTGGCTTGGGGTAAAGTTCACCCTGGCGGCACTTGGGACCGTGCAGTTTTACCCTTGTACTTCCTTATGGCTGAGATTTCAGCTGTTTTGGTGATGTCAGACAAGATACTGCTTTGCTTTCAGCTGCAGAGGGGTCAGAGCTGCAGGGGGAAATCATTTAATCAGTCCCTCCTTGTCATAATTTGGAAAGGAGGAACAAGGTTTGGCTTGAAGCTTTGTGAACCTCTCATGGATGTCTCACCAACCAATGGGCAGAAAATTATTAGCTCTGAGATTTTGGTGGGAAATGAGCACCCTAGAATTTCTTTAGAAGTATGAGTCACTGTGTTGGGGGGGAAAGAATCATATTCACTGCATAAATCTGAGGGCAGAACACTTTGCACATTTTCTTTGTGTGTCTGAGAGTGAGATTGCTGCTAAAACCACAGGCAGCTGTCGAGCTGGGGGGGAGAACTCCCCTTCTGTAAAAGACTTTTATATCTTTAGGTGGGAACTGACTCCAAAACCTTCTTTTCTCATGTAGAAGCAAACTTGAGGCAAAATGTCCACCCTGGTGTCACCAGTTCTGATTTCAGTGATGCTCACATTGAAAACAAACTGTGTGTAACAGCAACAAACTGAAGAAGTTCTTGCTCAAGATTTCGATCATGTGAATAATCTTCATGTCCCTCAGGAGGCAAACCAGCCCTGGAGCAGATTCTCTGGAAGTGCCCTGAGGATCTGCCTTGCTCTCACTCTTCAGCCAACATCCAAAGGCAAAGGGCCGGGATAATCCTGGATGCTTCACAAACCCACAGCAGAGGGAATTCTTAACTTTGGAACAACTCCCTCATCCCAGGTCCTTGTTGTCCTTCCAGCAGCCCAAGGCAAGGGCAGCAGCTGATGGTTGATCCTCTGAGCCCCTCCTACCCTGCCCACACTGTCTGAGCATCCCCGAAATTCCTCTCAGGAAGGCTCAGCCCTGCCTTTGTGCTGGGAAGGCCTCTTGCCCTCACGTTTGATGATATTTATAAGATAAACCAGCAGGCAGCTCTCGTGCATGGCGTAGGGCAGTGGTGGGAGTCTGGGACAGGCCCACAGGCCTCGGTGCCTCATTTAGCACCTTCTCTGGGTCATGTTTTTGGTAAACATCACCCTAAAGAGATCACACATCTCAGCTCTCTGAGGGGTGAGCAGCACATTGGGAGTGTGGCGAGAGGAAATCTCTCCTGGGCTGCTTTGTTTTCCGAGCTCCTCAAAGAGGGGGCTGCTGCTGCTGTTTCCGATCCGCTGCCGGCAGGGGAACCTCAAATATCCTCTCATTCTCTTTCTCAGTTCCAGCCCAGCTCACAAACTCATCTATTTCACACCTAAAGAGCACGAGAACAGGGCTGCCAAGCAGCTGCCGGCCCCGCTGCTGATAAGAAAGGTTACGAGGACTCGGCTTCCTGGTCCCAGCACGGCCCTTTGGGGGGGTTTCCTGTGTCAGGGCAGCCGGGGTGCAGCTGTGCTTGTGGGGGAAGGCACAGCCCTGCTGGGGCTGCTTTTTGGGGTTTGAGGGGTTTTTTTCCTCTTTTTTTTTTTTTTTTTTTTTGGTAAATCTCTGTTCTGAAAGTGTCAGGTCATGGTTAAACCATGGGAGCACGCGCCCCTTGGGCCTGTAAATTGAAGGCTTTTCAAGCCAACATGAGGAGAGGTGGACACATTCAGGTGAGTGGTCCTGGATTGCTGGGTTGTGGTTATCCATGCTGATGGAGAAAGGAAGGAGGGATAATCATCCTCTGTTAACCTTCTAGATTTAGTGCTAGCAGAGTGTGATACCTGTATGTCTCAGGGCTTGCCTTGCCACTCTGAACCACACCTCTGGCAGCTTTTTGATGGTGATTCCTGTTATAAAAAAAACAACAACTCTTGAAATTACCATAAAAAGGTAATTTATTTTACAAAGATTTAATCAGGAACAGTACAAAAATAAAATTGTAAAATAAGATTAGAAAAAGCCTGGGCACCAGGATCGAGAGCTCTTTGACCGAACCGGCCAGGAGCCTCAGGGCAAGAACTCAATCAAAGCTGTGGTGGCTTTAGCTAGCCTAAAACCCAAGTTAATTAATTATGCCTCTAAAGAGGTATGAGGACCAACAGCCACAGCTTTGGGTCTCTTCCAAGGCTAGTCCTAGGAGAGACAAGACCACAAGAGAAGACAAAAGAAGTCAAGCAGGTGCTAAAGAAAAAGTGCTCTCAGCTTGGGTAGAAGCCCTTTAAACTCTCTGGTCCCATCCTCTATTAACCTTCTAAATTCAGTGCTAGCAGAGTGTGATACCTGTGTGTCTCAGGGCTTGCCTTGCCACTCTGAACCACACCTCTGGCAGCTTTTTGATGGTGATTCCCTTCTTTCCGTGGTTGTGTCTCGCTGTTGTGTGGTGGTACCCATCAGTCCTTGTTTGAGCAGCACCAAAGGCAGGGTGCAGAAGCTCTGTGAGAAGACAGAAGTGAGACCAACACGGTGGTTTTTGTTGCATGGGTGCAGCTGGCACTGGTCACACATGGAATAAAAGCTCACATCCTTTCCAGCCTCTCCAGACATTTAACACCTTGGTGTTGTTGCACTGCTTAAACGGTACCTTGCCAGTAACTTCAGTTCCCTGCACTTCTGATTCCCAGTAACTTTCATTCCCCAAGAGAAAGTTTGATTTGTGCTGTGCTGAGGTGTCCAAACATGGCCCAACCATCAGAACCAGGCTGCAGGGTAACTCCCGGTATCGAGCTTTAAGAATAACACTCTTAGTTTTCAGGAGTGAAACACCCAGATGTGTCCATCAAATACACCACAGGGCACGGGCTTCCTTATCTGTGTCCCCCTGTTACCTGAACTTGGGCCATATATCCCCAAAATCTATTAATTAAAGGAAAAGTGGGGGCTATTTGAAGCCCCTCAGCTCTCTGAATTCATTCACCTCTTGCTGGGGCACCTGGGTAACTGTTGTTGGAAATTGTTTCACGTATTTTTAATGACCCAGTGTAATCCCAGAGCGTTTGCAGGGGAAGGGAGCAGATTTGCCAGGATTCCGGATTCTTCCCAAGTAGGAGGCTCAGAAGAGGCCATAAGACAATGTCATTTCCTGGGGGTTTTCTCCTGCTGTGACCTTTGCCAGGCTGGTGTTCTGGAGCTGATGTCAGCACCAGGAATGGGCAGTTGAAGGCTCTGCTACTTTTTTGGCCAGAGTGTGAAATGCAGCAGATGGGTTTGGCACTGAGTGCTGCCCATAAATCACTCCGGAGAGGCCTCCACATTCGTGGTGTTCCACAGCTCCGTTCCCAAAATGTTACTAAACCCAGGCTGGAGTAATAAGAAATGATTTAAAGCAAGCAGCAGCTCCCTCTGTCCGTCCTGATCCAGTGGAACTCCCGGGATGCACCTCAAGAAGCTGATCAGAATTTATTGTTAAGGTTGGCTGTGTTTTCCTTGTGGCAGAAGCACCTTTTGGGTAGGGATAAGGGAAGCAGCTGTGCCTCAGTGCTGAGAGGACTCTTGGAGAAATTACCCTCGGAAAATGTTCCCATCTTCATACAATAAAGTTCTGTTCAGCTTCTGTGCCCACTCCCTTCTGCCAGGAGAGCTGCCCTGCTCTTCCTCCCCCTGGGCTAATTGGCACCCGCTCATTAGGGAGCCATTTTAGCCCACATCTTTCTTTGGAAATAGCAGCAGAGGAATCAGACCCTAAAGCGTTTTGGATCACCACAAAAGCTCTGGGATACAAGTGATTTTTGTCTGTTTTAACCCCTTGGAGCAGGCCTGGGAGCTCGGCATTGCTGCACCTCCTGCTGCTGCTCCCTCTCCCAAATGCACTGAAATGTCCTGAGACTCCAAACCCTCCCCTGCCTGTGACAGCCTCTGTCTTTTGTTTATCAGAGGAAGATTTCTCCCAAGTTCCCATTTTTTCTCGTCTATTTAGCTTTTAGAACTTTACAATTACAATTCTTTTGGGATGAGCCGAAGTGCTGTAGGATACAAAAGCGGGATGTCCTGAACTCTTTCGGTGCAGAGGAAAACTTCAAAGCCTTTGTGTGTGTATATTACAAAGAACTCAAAATCCCTTCCTTGCCTCGTGTGTACAATATCTGAGGCAGCCCTGGGACTTGATTCGAGCATGGTTTTTTATGGTTTACTGTTTAATTTAAATCAGTGTGGTATGAATTACGTTACTGGTGAAAAATGAGCTTTTGTTGAGATAAATGCCTGCCATCAGCTTGGAAGTCGTCTTCTGTTTTGACATCTTTACTCGGTGTTTTTCTGTGTGGTGATGAGATGTTGCTGTGCAAGTGGAGCTGATTGTCCTCAGAGAGGAGGAGAGGGGTGGGATTGCTTTCATGCATCGACAGGAATCGGCGCTGGCAGCACCTTCTGTGACATCCCGTGCTACTCAGGGTGTCTTCTGAGTAGCAAAACTGCACCTCCAGCATGGGAGTACAAGGAGTTACAGGGACAGGGGAGGGAAAGCAGAGCCAGGGTGGATTTTTCTCAAGATTTCTTGGCTTCCCCTCTTTGCCCCATTGCTCTGCCACGTATCCATGGTGCCTCTCTGCTGTGGAGAGCAGGAGATGCTTTCCTGGAGATTGTTTTTCATGAGTGTAAATGTAAATTTAATGTAAATGATGTCCTGTGTGATTCTTGCTGCTGTTGGTTCTTCCTGAGGCTTTGAGTGTAGGGTCAGGTCTGATGTTCCTTCAGCTGGAGCGAATCTGCGGTGCCTGAAGGACACAGCAGTGACACTGCAGCTTTTTCCAGACCTTTTTATCCTGATGCAGAGCAGACACTTGGGAAATACTCACTGTGCTGGTGTGGGAGAAAGGAGTAGTTAACAGTGGGCAGCCCTTCAAAAGGCTCCGCTGGATTCAAACGCTCTCCAGAAATCCAGCCTCGCTTCCCAAGCTCGTGTGAGCCATCCAGGCTCCTCTGCTTGGAACCTGGACAGGGACTTTTGGGAGAAAACAGCCTTTTTTCATGTGATTCCTCGTGTGCTTTAGATGTGGTGGGAAAAAAGAATGAGAAGGTTATTTCTTGTGACAGAACTATGTCCCAGGACCAGCCTTCCCTGGGATGCTTTTCCTCCAGACCCTTCATGAAGCCAGAGGATGCAGCAGCCCAGCAGCAGCTCAGAAATGCACACACCAGTGGAAAATTCCCACTCCAGACGTGTGGCTGGGGTGGGAGTGAAAGTTCAAAAACATCCAGCCTTTGAAAAACCTGAATCAGCCTCTCTCCCATTGGCTGTAGCAGCGCTCTGCCTCCCACGAGCCAGCAGCGGCTCCGGGCTCTGCAGTGTCACCAAGCTCAGCAGTGTGACCAGGACTGGCAGTGTCACCGAGCTCAGCACTGTCACCAAAGTCGGCAGTGTCAGCAAACTCAGCACTGTCACTGGGCTCTGCAGAGTCACCCAGCTCAGCAGTGTCACCCAACTCAGCAGTGTCACCAGGTTCAGCAGTGTCACCAAACTCAGCCATGTCACCAGACTCAGCAGTGTCACCAAACTCAGCAGTGTCACCCAGCTCAACAGTGTCACCAAACTCAGCAGTGTCACCCAACTCAGCAGTGTCACCAAACTCGGCAGTGTCACCCAGCTCAACAGTGTCACCCAACTCAGCAGTGTCACCCAACTCAGCAGTGTCACCAAACTTGGCAGTGTCACCCAACTCAGCAGTGTCATCCAACTCGGCAGTGTCACTAAACTCAACAGTGTCACCAAACTCGGCAGTGTCACCCAACTCAGCAGTGTCACCAAACTCAGCAGTGTGACCAGGTTCAGCAGTCACCAAACTCAGCCATGTCACCAGGCTCCACAGTGTCATTGGGTTCAGCAGTGCCACCAGGCTTGGCGCTATCACCAAACTCAGCTGTGTCACTGGGCTCAGCATTCTCTGCCAGGCCTCCCCGATCCCGCTGGCCCCGTGCAATCCAGCTGGGTTTCCTCACATTCGTGGTTCTCCCGGCCCTGGCTCAGTTTGGAAGAAGCAGAAACGTGCTTGTTTGACAGGAGGAGAACCAGAAAGATTTGTTTTCCTCCCCTCTGAGCATTCTCAGTGTTGGGATATTCTGGGGTTCTGTCCAGAGCTGGTGGAAACCCGAAGGTGTTCCAGAGGGGATGGGACAGGAATGGTGAGGAGACTCCTGAGGACAGGAGCCTGCTCAGAGAGCCAGGGAGATGAACTGAGCTCTGTGATCCTGCAGCCATTTCCCAGCCCTTAGAACTTGAGCCTTGACCCCCTGCACTGCCCAGGTCCCTGGGGTCACGCTGAGGATGAGGGTGTGACCATCTCACGCAGGGTGGTGGTGGGAGCTCTGCAGCCTCTTCTCTCTTTATCTGGTGGGTTTGGGGCTGGGAGCTCCTTCCAGGACCTTCCATTCGGACAAGAAGCTGACTGTACATCACTCAAAGTAGCTCTCCCTGAGCACACTCCGAGCTTTTCCTGTGGCCCTGAGCAGACAACTTGGGTTTGGCTCAGCTGCTCTTCCCAGTGCTTTCCAGAGCTATGACCTGTTTTTGTCTGACACGTTTCTCATTAACTCTTTGTCAAGTCACCAGGAAGCCTGCTTAATTGCAGGCAGAGTGCTGAATTTATGAGTTCATCTAGGCTGCGTGTCTACACATTGACAGAGGTGTTTCTCTGGATGAAGTCTTTTTCTCTTCATTTCATGGCAAGAATGGACTTTCTGTTTCAGTTACTTCTGAAAGTCATAAATTGCAGCAGTCCCTCCCTCCCCTTTATTTAAAAGAAACACAACAAAACTTCATGGCAACAGTTTATTGCTCTAAATCAGCTCGTGGGTCATTAAAGCAAAAAAAGGGGGGGAAAAAAAAGGCAAAAATCTCTGACTCCTGCCAAATAAAATGCGCACATCAGCCAAGCTGTCAGAGGCAGATCCTGCGACCATGGGATGAGAAAGTTTATTACACTCTGGGCTTCTGGGGAGGGATGTTATAGCAACAGGACGCTGGGTCAGTGATGGCAAACTCCTGGTTGCTCCGTTTCTCCATGCACACTAGGAATCCATTAAGCCAACTGACGACAGATCCGCAGGCATTCCAGCCCCCCGGCACACCTCGGCCAGGGCCAAACCTTGGACGCTGCCCATTAAAACGTGAAAGAAACAACCCAACAGAGAGCCCACAAATTAGAGGGGCAGGAAACCTCAAATGATGTGCAAAAAAAATTGTAAACGTTCGAGAGGATTTTTCCATAACTTCTGCCCCATAACTCAGCATTTCTGATGTTCATAAATTACGGAGCGGAGCCTCTGCGAGATCAAGGATCTTTTTGGATCCAAAGCCCGAGCACTGCTCGGCAGACGGCAGATGAAGCTGCAAAGTGAGCCCTGGAACATGACAACAATTTCCTTTTGGCTGGCTGGGGATGGGTCTGAACCGCAGCCACAGCCGGAGCTCTGGCTCTGCATCCCAAATCCGTGTCTCAGTCAAAGCCCTGTAATCCCAGGGAACATGAAGGTGCATTTGTTTGGAGGGGATAGATTGGAGAGGAGGAGGATGGGGGACTTCAGAGCAAGGAGAGTTCTGTGAACGACCTGTGAGAGTCAGGGAAGGGCTCCACGAGACGAAATCATGGCACTGTTACTGGCAGGGAAGGGAAGGGGATTTGGGAATTCTTAGATGAGCTGTTGGATTTGAAGACAAAAGTGCTGGGAGGTGCCGTGGGTTAATAAATAAAGACTGAACTCACCATCTGCAGCAGAGGGAGAGAAGATGAACTGAAGTTTTGGCGTGTTCAGTGATGAAAAGAAAAGCAGGGAGAAATCCATGATGGGGTGGGAGGGATAAAAGGGAAGAGTGGCCAGAGGAAGTGCTCCCACAATAATTAACTTTCTGAGCATGTCCGCAGGCTGCAGGCCAGAGGAAAGTCTGCTTTTCCAGCACATCTCCAGAGCAGGGGCTGTCCCAGACTGCTGGGGTTTAACTTGGGGACAGAATAAAAAGGACAAAACGTGTTCCCGCAGGGAGCCCAGCTCCGTGGGGCAGGGATGCCGTGCCTCAGAGCCAAAGGGATCAAGGAGGTGAAGTGCATTCCCCAAAACTGCCTGCAACAGCAGCCCGTGATGGTCACAGACTTGCAAAACCAGCACCAATTACTAATTATAAATTGATTTTATTTTGTTTTCTCCTCTCCCATATCTTCCCACCTTTTTTTTCACCTCTCCTTTCCCTCTGACAACTTCTTTTAAGCCAAATTACCCTCGGGAGAGACTTCTCCACTGATACAGAGCCAGCCTGAGCACAGAGCACAGGTAGAAATTCCAAGTCAGCTCTAGCAAGTCAGAGTCCTGCTAATAATTACACATCGTTTTCTGTTGGGTTTTGTCTTTCTGTGGCATCTCTGGGGGTTTTTTTTGCTGTTGGTGCTAAATATCTGCTGTCAGCCTTTACCTGCCTGGGAAAACAGGGATGGATGGTTTTATGGTTAAAGTTGCTGCTGAATCCTGGCTAGGGAGGGACTTTGTTCTGGTTTTAACTGTGAATAAACAGATTTAATAGAGCTGGAGATGCCTGCTGCGGTGAGAGCATCCCCAGGTGGGTGGCTGTGGGGAGCTGAGCCTTCCAGGAGTGGGGTGAATCCCTCTGTGCTTCCATCTGGGATCTTTAATTTGCCCGTAGCCAATACTTTTTGCCCCCATTTTCCTTCTCTACCTGTCCTAGAGCACAGGTTATCTCTTGGCTCTTCCAAAGAACACAGAAAACCCAGAGCTGTGTGAGCATCCCAGGAGTGTTTTCAAAGTGAAAATGGTTTTTTGGGGTTTTTTTTCTTTTTTTTTTTTGGTCACTGATAAAGACTCGTAAACAGCTGGTTTGCAGAATTTCGCCAGAGGAAATTTCTGATTTCCTTCTGGTCTGAACTGGAAGAAGATGTGGTAAAAGGTTTCAGTTTGTTTTTCCAGAGCTTTCTCAGGTTGGGGGGTGAAAGAGAGACTTAAAATATTATTCTGTGTGTGAACGTTGGACAGAAGAACGAGGATACTGCAGATAGCGCTGGGTGATTGCTGCTGTGTTCCTCGGTGCTTTTGAGCTGTGAAATAACTTTGATAGAGACCATCAGCGAAGAGTGCGAGCGTGTGAACCTGGTCTTTAATTAGAGGTGTTGGCCACAGAGGGCTGAGCTGGCCCAGGAGCTCCCCTGGCTCTGGAACTGGTCCTGCAGCACCCTGAGACCAGCTGATCACCCCGCTTATTGCATTTTCAAAGGGTCCTGCTCGATGGCAGCAGAGGGATGAGGGAGGGCTGGGTGCAGAGACCCCATTGCTGGGCTTTGGGCCCTAGGGGCGCATTCTATTTGTGGAGGGCAGTGAGTGTGTGTGAGAACAGCAGCTCAGCTTCTCAGGCTCTCATAGCACCTCTCTTTCTCTCGTTTTGATCTGTCAGATTTCACACCCCCAGCTTGGGTTTTAATGCCCACGCAGATAAACCACAGAGTTTCAGGTGATTTCGAGCTACGGCAGAACCTCCTCCTGAGGCAGAGCTGGCGAGCAGGACCCTGCAAAATGAATTTGAGCTGAATTCTGGGCTTTCCCCCAGCTCTCTGCCCAGGGCAGGGGGTTGGAACGAAATGGTCCTTAAGGTCCCTTCCATCCTAGGCCATTCAGTGTCTCTAAGTGTCCTCCCAAGCAATCCTAGAAGATGAAAGAGAACATCTGTAAGATACAGCTGTTAATTCAAAATCTTATCTGTGTGTCCTGGATTTGCCATCTTGTGTTCCCAGGGCCACTGAACATCACCACTTGCTGCTGTAGGAATTAATGGCACTGGGAGGTTTGTGCTCCTCAAGCCACTACAAGCTGTGCCCAAACTCTTCAGAGGCTTCAGACCAGCTGAGCATCAATGATTCATCTCATTTGGTTTTCCAAACAGTTTCCCTGGGAGCTGCAGTCACTTGGTGTCTGGGTGTGTCCCCACTCAAGGGGCTGGCTTGGCTGGGCTACTCAATTTGGGGTCAGTAAGGCTGAGAGAAGCACTTTAATCTCACCAGCTTTAGGCAGCCTCGGTGTTCCCAGAGCTCCCTGAGATAAATCAGAAGTTATTGATACTTTAGCTTGATTAAACTCAGCACTGCTTCAGCCACGTTAAGAACAGGTTTTTATTGTTGGGGTTTTTTTTCCTCAGAAGTCCAAACAACACAGATTTGTCTTCCTGTGCCATCAATGCCCCACCTCAGACCTTTGGTGCTGCCAGGAGGTGACCAAGGGTGTCTAGAAAGTGCCAGGGTCTAGTTAGGGATGAGAGAATGACCCTGAGTGTTCCCAGGCAGGGGATGAAGAAACTGAGCACAGCCAGGCTGTGTCTCCTTCCAGTTCTGTCCCAAACACGTTCTGGGAGAAAATGCAGCATTTCAGTGACTCCCAGCACCACATTCTGAATAGGAAGAAAGAAGCCCAGTACTAAAGGTGGGATTTTCCCTCATCCCTTTGTCAGACAAGGAGCTGCAGAAGGAAGGGTTGGTGGTGGGGATGAGACCAGGAAATATCTGCTGGGACCAGTGCAGGGAGCTGGGAGCTTCTCTGGTGGTGCTGGCAGGTCCTGGTCCTCACAGGAGTTCAGAGCCGGGAGCCAGAGTCTGAACTGGACCTGTCCCCTGAGGTTTCTCAGCTCAGCCTTAGGCTCAACTTGTTGCTGTCATTGCGGGGCTTTAATTTTTCCTCTCCTTTGTTTTCCCACCTTTTTCTTTTTTCTGTGTCTTGAAATAGATGGGAAAGTATTATCACGTCCCACGAGATTCTGAGAGAATTAATTGCTGGTAAAAGCATGTTAAGAGCTTTTGATGACTGAAGTAATTTGCACTGACACAGGGGCTGGTCGGGATAGAGGGAAATCTGAATCTAAGGAAAAAAAGGAGTTTCTGGTGCAGGGAGGCCCACTTAGGAGCAGAGCAGAGCCTTGCTATGCTGGGACTCAAAGGGCTTTTCCTTGGTTTTGGCGTGTCCTGTGTCATTTTTTAAATGTGCTTTTTTGAGTGAATTACAAACTGGGTCATCCCAAAGGTTGTTCTGGAATGCTGAGCATCTCCTCTCGTTCCTTCACCAAACTCTTAAGAGAGGAAAAGTCTCTTCCTGGCAAACCAGCAACTTTCTTTGGACTGCCACCCCTTAATTAACCCTTTTCCCCCCTCACACCTGGACTTTTAAGTATCTGAGGGGTTTTATTTTGAAGGATTCCTCTTTTGCACAGCAGCCAAGTCGTATCTCACCTTCAGCCACACAGACGTGGCCGCTGCATTTCCCAGGCTGTACTCAGATAAATGAAAGTAGTGCACTTGGTAGAGAGCTCTTTAAAACAGAACCTCACAGCTCTGTGGAGAGTGACCTGGCTTGAAAGCTCGTTGGAAGGTTTGCAGTTAAAAACAATCCTGCAGAAAAGGATGAAAAGATGATGTGAAGATGGAGCAGTCGAGGACGTTGTCATTAAAATCAGTGCAGTTTGGAGGAGTTCCCTGCTTTGATTACTTGAGCTGTGTTTTCCAGAATAGTCCTGAACCTTTTGCTCATGGATCACTCTCTGTGTCTTTGGAGGTTCTGCCAGCCAGGACCTTCAGATAACAGCTGAGAGCCGATGTTATTCTTGTCATAGGTCTTTTTATTAACTATAGAAATCACCCACCTTTCTCTTTTCTCTTTCATGTTTGGAGTTCAGCCCTGCAAACCCTTTTCCTCCCTTTCTCCCCTCTGTGGCTGCCATCTGGCCCCAGCTGACCCCTCTCCTGTCCCGTTCTCCCGCAGATTCCCGATGCCCTGGGCACTGAGAAGTTCTGTGGCGACGGCGGCCAGGGCGGGGCCGGGAACTGGCTGAAGTACATCCGAGTGTCGTGCTCCTGCGACGAGCAGAACCTGGCAGTGTGCCACATCAACGAGCAGGTAACCGCCCTGCAGGGCTGCCGGGCTCCCCTCGCACCCGGGGGGCTTGGGCAGGGGCTGCTGGGCAGTGGCAGCATCCAGGGGAGGGATGGATCAGCCCTGGGATGGGCTCAGACTTCCAGATTTATGGTGCTGTCCTTGACTCAGGATCCAGTCCCTGACTGGTGATCCAGTCCCTGACTGGTGATCCAGTCCCTGACTGGTGATCCTGTCCCTGACTGGTGATCCAGTCCCTGACTGGTGATCCTGTCCCTGACTCAGGATCCAGTCCCTGACTCAGGATCCTGTCCCAAACTCAGGATCCTGTCCCAAACTCAGGATCCTGTCCCTGACTCAGGATCCTGTCCCTGACTTGTGATCCAGTCCCTGATTCAGGATCCAGTCCCTGACTCAGGATCCTGTCCCTGATTTGGGATCCAGTCCCTGACTGGTGATCCTGTCCCTGATTCGGGATCCAGTCCCTGACTCAGGATCCTGTCCCTGATTTGTGATCCAGTCCCTGACTCAAGATCCAGTCCCTGACTCAAGATCCTGTCCCAAACTCAGGATCCAGTCCCTGACTGATGATCCAGTCCCTGATTCCTCTGGTGGTGGAGAAAATCATGTGAAACCCATCTTATGGCACCAAACCCCACTGGGACAGCTGGAAACCAGCCCTGGAAATGGGAAGCATGGAAATTGCAGGCAGAGAGGGTGGGGAGGGCGATCCCGGGGTGGAAATTCAGTTGTTGTCTGTTTTTAAGAGTGAGAGTGGGAGAGGGTTTGGGGTCTGCTGAGGAGAAAGTTGAAACCTGCCAGGCAGGTTAGAGCAGCGCTGGTAAAGCAGTCCCTGCGAGGGGGTTTATATGGAATTAATAGGATTTTGATGATGTTTGCAAAGTTCATTAAGGCTTAAACCCAAAACCAGATTGAAAATGAGCAATTCACACTGTGATCTTCGCAAACCTCCAATCGAGTACAACCCAAATAGATGTTACTGTTCAGACCGACCTTAAATGAGAAATATTGTCTTGCTCAGCAGACAGGAGGCAGATTTGGGGCTGTGAAGGGCTTTTTAGGGTGTTTCCAGCTGCTCTGGGCTTTCCTCAAACTCAGTGTATTCGTAATTCCCAAGTGGCCAAGGTGCCTTTTGGATACAAACCCCAGCAATGCAAGAGCATTTGAGCTCTCGGAGACTCAACATAAAATTTCTAGGCTGAAGATTGAAATTTTTCATCCTGGTCCTTGGAAAACTGTCCTTGGAAACACCAGACTGCCAAACCCCACAGCAAGAGTGGCACACAATGGTAAAGGCACTGCAGTTAGACAAGTTGCAGGGTACAAAATGTCTTCAGACTTTATTCCTTCTGGGTTGGCTGGTGTCACTGGGAGTTGTGTGCCAATAAAAGAGGGATGTTGCGCGTTCTTCCTGAGCCTGAGCAGCTGAAGCTGAGCTGGGCTCTCACATCTGGGTGTTTTCCTGGCCAGGGCCGCCCTGGGCTTTAAAAATCAATCCCCTCATTTTCCCGCTGGGATAAATTTAGAAAACTGAATTTGTGTTGACTTCCAGCTTTGTTTGCTGTGCACTGAGCCCCACAGGCTGCTCGTTTTAGGGGAGATTCTGCTGAGGGAACCCTGCAGGTCAGAGGGGAGGGATCCAAGCAGGGAGAGCTCCAAAGGGAGAGGTTCCCAAAGGGAGAGGTCTCAGGAGACATCCCAAACCCTTCCCAGAGTGAATCCCAAAGCCATTTCCAGAGTGATTAAGCAGTACTGGTTCCTACCTCCTGCTGTCTCCTGGCACTGCTAGGTTTAACTTCATTTATTTCACCAGAGGCCTCATTTTTCCCTACCCCAAAGCAGGAGGAAAGTTTGATCTTTCCCCTTCAGGCAGAAGGAAAAGGTTTGGGGTTGCTCATAAGCACCCACAGAAAAGAAAATCTTGTGCAATAAATGATTGCCCTCTAAATAACCAAGCAGCACTGTGGAGATAAGGGCCAGGACAAAATTTTCATCAAAATAATTTTCTTTTCAGGAAAAAAATGACCATTTTTAACATGGGGAGATGGTGCTTTGAGTGTATGTGTCCCCTTCTGTTCTTCTTTAATCCAGGAGCAGTCCCAGGAATGCACTGTGAATTTTCCTGGATTTTTAGTGAGGAAATTGGCAGCAAAATCTGCACCACTCCGTGATTTTTTTCCCCCACCCCTTAACAGATTGTAATGTATATAAAATGAATTTATTTCTCTGTTTAGAAGGTTAATTGAGACATTTCATTCACTGCTTTTCAAATATGAAGCCAATTTTCATATGTAGAATAAGATTAGCCAGTTTTCTTTATATTTATTCGTGCTGGAGAGGTATTTGAAAAGAAGATCCTTGATTGTTAGAGATAATTGTGGTTCTGAAGGAGGACTGGAAAAAAATGTGGATAAATGATATCTTTTACTAAAAGGGAAATGGTTTCTTTTTTCCTGTTGCTACTCCTGCCTTAAAAAGGAAAATACTTGAGGATTTCAGGAGTCTGAAATACTAAACAGAATCTATGTAATAACATATTTATAATATATAATAATTACATTAATGGCCATGGGCAATTCTATTAATGGCCATTAATATAATTATTATGTATTAATAATAATCAGGGTGACAGCTGCTGCTTTTAGTTGGGGCGCAGGTGTTGGGTGGGGGGAAAAAAAGGAGTAACAGGAGATAGAAAAAATCAGGCCTCTGCTTAATCAGCCAGTGTGAGGTGTGTGTGCAATGCAGAATTTTGGGTGTATTTTACACAGCTTCGGTAACTGCGGTCAGGATTCACACAGAGCCTTAAAAAGAGGAAATCAGAAGCAATGTGACTGAGTGGAAACAAAGGGGAGGCAATTCCAAAGGAGGAAAACACGGGAACAAAAGCAAAACGTGCAGCCCTGTCCTGGCTGGACATTCCCCAGGCTGAACTTTTCCGTGTCCAGAGCTGGACACACGGACAGCTCTGAGGGAGCAGGAGGGACAAATCCTCACTGGGCTGCCCCTGGAGTGAATTATTGGTGAGATAAGGACACAAAGAACCTTTTTTTCGGGCTGGTTTTGGGTTTTTGAGCTCGTCTGCTGCAGCTGATGTGTTTGAGGGTGGGTTTTTGATCTTTAGGTGAACACAGTAGCTGCTTTCTCCCCCTTTAATGCTCTTTTCCCCCTGAAGTACAAACGTGTGGGAGCTCAGATAAATCCCTGGAGCAGGGAAATGGGGCTGGTTCTTAGGAAGGGCCCTAATTAATGAGGTAATTCTGGGGTGGACTTTTCCCACTCACTGTGTTCCATCTCCATCCCTGGCCGTGACTCTGGGAATGGTTAAACCTCATCCCCAGGCTCTGTCTGCTCCAGAACTCTTTTCCTCAGTGGAAAGAGGAGGTGGTTCTGGGCTCTGAGTGAGAGCAGCCCCAGAGCGTGGTTGCTGTGGTTCTGCAGGGCCGATATTTCGGTGATTGCACCAAATTGTTCTGTTTTAGCAGCAAACGGAGACAGCCAGAGGCAGATTTCTGCTGCCACAAGTTCACATCAACAGTAGCTCCCTGCATCAACCCAGGCTGGAAAAGGATTCCTCTGGATGATTTCTACTTTCCTTTTTTTGTTTGTTTGTTTGTTTCTGTTGTTGGTTTGGGTTTTTTGTTTGTTTTTTGGGGTTTTTTTAACTTTCCTTTAATTTTTTCTTTCTTCAACACCCCATGCCCAGAATAATTCTGATAAAAATCAAGACAAGGAGTGTTCTCAGTACTACCAAACCCTACTGTTAACTATTTAGTGGAAAACAAAGCTGGTAATTTGGAGAGCTGCCCATGCTGTGGTGGCAAACACGAACTGATCAAGTGTGCAACTTCTCTGTAAACAAACAGAATTGATTTGTGAATGTAAATCTTTTGTTGCATTTGTAAATCTGAGCTTTTTCAGTGCACGGCAAATAAAAAAAAAAAGGCTTTGATGAGCCCAGACCATCAGTAGCACGGCTGAGAGGTGAAGTTAATTATTATAATGAAATGTTTGATGAAACTAATGTGACTCCAGCAATTTTTCCCTGATCATTAAAGGAGCCTGTCCTATATTTCTGGAGGGATGTTTTTAAATACAAGGAGCTGCTTTGTTCTGAGAACAACCAGGAGAGGAAAAGGAGTTAAAGGGTGAGACTGGGGCAGGGTCAGCCCTTGGCAGGGGAATTCTGAGGGATTTTTCCCCTGTAAAATTTGTGACTCTGAACTTGATGGACCTTTTAGACCATGGCTGATGTTTTAGACAGGTTTGGGTTGCCAGCTGCAAGAGAAATGTCTGTTAATAGCAATTCTATTTATTTTATTTTATTTTCGCTTGGCCCATCCCAAGCTCTGTTTTTCCAAGTCAGCCCCGAGCTCTGGGCTCACTCCTGGGCTTCCTTTAGGGGTTTTTTTCAGGCACTTTTCCCATTAACTTCAGTGCGGTTTGGTCCTGGGAAAAGCTTTTTTTGTAGAACAAGCAGGGAGGAGCACTGAAGTGCAAATGAGAAAGATAACGAGAGAAAGGAGCATTTTAGACGGCTTTTTATTTTGCAGTGGAACCCCCCAGGAATGACCTCCCCAGGCTGGGCGGAGCAGGGGTCTCTCAGAACTGTTCTCACCTGTGCACAGGTGTCCCGTGTCAGCCTCGTGCTGCTCAGGGCTTCCAGCTGAGGGGTTTGGAGCTGTGCAAGTCCAGGGAGATGCCCAGATCCTGCCCACGGCACCAGGTCCCTTTTGTGGACTCTCAGCTGGGTGCAGGATGAGGACAGGTGTGTCTGCACTGGGAGAACCGTTTGCAGTGGAAAACGGGGGTGGAATCACACCAAGGATTCCGGCAGGAGCAGGGACGGGTTTCTGGGCAGTTTGGGGTATTTTGCCAATGGCCAGCAATCGGATTTCATTTCCCATCCCAAGCCTTTGTGTTTGCGACCGTCCCTGCTTTGAAACTCTCAGTGAGAGATGCCCGGGCAGTGCCGGGTGCCGGTGCTCAGGCACCGACTTTTGGGTGAGTTCTCAGGGAGGCTGTGAGGAGGTGGCGGCTGTGCTGGGGCGGGGAGGGAGGGACGGAGGGAGGCAGCCGGGGACAGCAAACAGCCCGTGAGGACCGGGACGCACCGGAGCTCCCGAAAAGGGCTGAGCCGGGTGCTGAGGAAGGGATGTACCGGAGCTCCCGGTAAGGGCTGTACCGGCTGCTCCGTGAGGGCTGTACCCTGGTGAGAGCTGTGTGTCACAGCACTCGGTTAGGGCTGTACCGGAGCTCCCGGTAAGGGCTGTACCCCGGTACGGGCCGTGTCACAGCACGCGGGGACCGCGACACCCCGTTCATGGGGGCGGCTGTGACTCCGTCTGCCCCGGCCTTGGAGCTGCTGCAGAGACACGGCCCGGCTGCCCTCCTTCCCTTCCCTCCCCTCCCGTTCCCTCCTCTTCCCTTCCCTGCCCTCCCCGCCACCGGCCGGGCCGCCGGCACCGGAGGAGCGCAGCGGCCGCGGGACAGGAGCGAGCAGGTCAGGGGAACCCAGCCCGGCCCGGTTCGTCCCGACGGGCCCGGCCCGTCCCGTTCGCATCGCCCGGGACCGGCACCGAGGGACCGGCGGGGTCCCTGCGGCCTTGGCGGGGCCGGTGGCGGGCGGCGTCTGCCACCTGCTGGGGCGGGCGGGGGCCGCGCTCCCGGCCCCGATCCCCATCCCGGTCCCCATCCCGGTCCCCATCCCCATCCCAGTCCCGGCAGCTGCGGGAGGGACAACTTTTGCTCGGTGTGTCCCGGGGAGAGGTGGGAGCCCCGGTACGGCTGCGGGAGAGCCCTCGCCCGTCCCCGCCGGAGCGGGATCGGGAGGCGCCGGGCAGCGGCGGGGGCGGCGGAGCGCGTTAATTATCCCGCGGGATGGGGAACGGCTCCGCTCGTGGACCTGCGGGTGCTCCTGCCTGACCAGTGCGGTGACCGGGGCGGATCTCGGCCCGTCTTGGTGCTCGGTGTAACGCGGGGCGATTCGTCGGGATCTTCCCGAGCTCGGTGTGGAGGGAAGGTTCTGAGCGGTAACCGCGCTCCACGGTCCCCGCCGCACCGCGTGGTGGCTCTGGGGGCGATGTCCCGTGTCCCTACAGCTCTGGGAGGATGTCCCGTGTCCCTGCAGCTCTGGGAGGGATGTCCCCTGTCCCTGCAGCTCTGGGAGGATGTCCCGTGTCCCTGCAGCTCTGGGAGGGATGTCCCCTGTCCGTGCAGCTCTGGGAGGATGTCCCGTGTCCCTGCAGCTCTGGGAGGGATGTCCCCTGTCCCTGCAGCTCTGGGAGGATGTCCCGTGTCCCTGCAGCTCTGGGAGGGATGTCCCCTGTCCGTGCAGCTCTGGGAGGATGTCCCGTGTCCCTACAGCTCTGGGAGGGATGTCCCCTGTCCGTGCAGCTCTGGGAGGGATGTCCCCTGTCCGTGCAGCTCTGGGAGGATGTCCCGTGTCCCTACAGCTCTGGGAGGGATGTCCCCTGTCCGTGCAGCTCTGGGAGGATGTCCCGTGTCCCTACAGCTCTGGGAGGGATGTCCCCTGTCCGTGCAGCTCTGGGAGGATGTCCCGTGTCCCTGCAGCTTCTGGGGGAGGATGTCCCGTCCCTGCAGCTCTGGGGGCGTTGTCCCGTCCCTGCAGCTCTGGGGGCGTTGTCCCCTGTCCCTGAAGCTCTGGGAGGATGTCCCGTGTCCCTACAGCTCTGGGAGGGATGTCCCCTGTCCCTGCAGCCGCCTGTCCCTGGAATCTCATCCCTCTCCCTGTGATCACATCTCCCCGCAGCTGCAGCTCCGAGCGGACTTCGGAGTGGCAACTCCGGGACAGGGAGGACAAATTTGGGAGCATCCCGGGCAGCTGCTGCTCCCTCCGGGCCTGGGGCACGCATCTGCCAAGGCCTCGTGCTCCGTGCCAGGGAGGGAGGAAAAATGCATCGTGGTGACACAATTAATGCAAGCCAGGCAGGAATTTAGGAGCTGCGTGTCTTTCTGCCCCATAAACACAGGCTGGCAGAGATGGAGTGGCAGTGAATTTCAGGGATTGTTCTGGGTGAAATATGGTTTTTACCCTGAAAAAGAATTTTTTGGATTGCTATTAAATGCAGTGCTAAAACCTGGAAGTTAATAACTGTAATAACTGTTATCAGGTGGATTCTCAGGGTGTTGTGTTAGGACAGGGTCCAGTGTACTCCAAAAAGTAGGAAAACATATGGAAGACACTGAATCTCCTCAGCACAAGAGACACGGAGCCCTGGAGCAGGTCCAGGGGAGGGAATGAGGCCACTGGGGCCCACTCAGGTGTGACCCTGGTGTCACTGGCCCTGCTGCCCTGGTTTCTGTGAGGTTGGGGGGTAGAACAGTGATGATGAGGTGCGTGGGCTCTCCTTGTCTGAATCCTGTTTCTGTTTTGGGGCTTTCTCCTGGTGCAGTGACAAAGGTCCAGGAGGTGAACAGAGCTGTGCTGGGGACATTTTGGATGGTCCAGGGTCTGTGCTCAGACAGGAGCTCAGAATGTGGATAAACTGCTCACCTGGAGAGGTTCAGGTCTGTGGTTAGGGGTCAGGTCAAGGCTGATGGGGAGAATAATCAGCAAAATAACTCCGTGGAGATGTGATAATTCGGCTCTAATCATGAGGCCAATTTTGGCTCCAAGAGCAGAGCCTTAAACGTGGCAATTCCATCAATTTAATCCTCCCTTCCCTGTGACAAACACCCTGAGCTTTTAGGAGGAAGGGCAAACAACGGGGAGGTTTTGTGTAATTTTAGGGAGAGAGGCTGTTGCCCAAAATAATTTTTTTTTATTGTCCAAGCCCTGTGAAACTCTGACACCCAAAGAGTCAAATAAAAGCAGGAGAACAAGCTCCGAGCAGCAATTATCCTAAATCAAGGGACAGCCTCCCCTATTAGCCGGGAGAAATCTGAGTTATTGGTTACAATACAGAACTCAAGCCTCTGCATATTTAACGTGCCTCTCCATTTCTGTTCCTCATTCCCAGGTCTATTATAAAGTTATTAAAGAGATCGAGCCGGGAGAAGAGCTCCTGGTGTGCCTGAAGGAAGGAGGTTATTCCCTCGGGAACATGGCACCCAGCATGGAAGGTAAGGCCTCCACAGGAGCTTCTGCTCCTCTCTGCAGTGCCCCTGACAGTGCTGAGCCCCTCAGGCAGGGCAGAACTGGGGCAAAACCTGGGCCAGGACCTCCCCTTCTGTCGCTGTCTGGATTTTGTGCTCATTTCCACTCTTCCCCTGGTGGCAGCGGCTGTCTCAGTCCGTTATAGTGAGTTTTTATCAGCCTCAAGCAGATTCATTTCCTTCTCTTTGTGGGTTTGGATATGATCAGAGGAGCCTTTTCCACCCCCAGGATTGCCAGGTGCCTTTGGGTGTAATAAAAATGGCCAAAGCATCCCAAGGCTGGGAAAACACCGCTCTGCAGAGATTTAGGGAATCTGGAAAAGGGGGATGCAGACAGGGAGTAGAAGAGTCCTCACTAAAATTATTATTGCTGGAATAAAGACATCCTCATCACTGCCACAGCTGTGAGCAGGTAGCAGGACACACACACGGGGTGTTCTGGAAATCTGAGAGTGCTCCCAGCACTGATTTTCCTCCTTTAGGATGCTTTTTCCCATATTCATCCTATTCTCTGACACTACAGACACTGAGCAGGAAACTGATCTCTGAGGAAAACAAGGAAGGATGTGCCCAACATCATTATTCAGTGATTTATTTCTACAAATACAACCTCATTTACCAGGTGTTTTTAAACTATTAGTTGGAAATAACACTCCACAAAATTAATTTATGAATTTGGAGTTCTCTCTGGGCATCCCACAATACATTTCTTTTACCTGTACATGAATATAATTTCTGATTCGAATTTGCAGTGAAATCCTTTAAAAGGATATGAACAATTAGTTTCAAATATTTCTGGAAATAGTTGAGGATTTTTGCTGCTGGAATCTCATTTGCTGACGAGCTGGGGGTGCAGTGTGGTATTTACTCCCTCACTCATATCAAGTTTGGGATTATTTTTTCACTGCTCTCCCTCCCCAAAAAAAGTTAATTATTTCCTCAAGACCAACACTCAGAGATGAATAATTTCTGTACCTTTTTTTTTTTTGATGTCAAGGAGAAATCTGAATGAAAACTCACCGCTGTTCTGCGTTTCAGTTTCTAACAGGCTTTTATGTGAACAAGCAAAAAGTGCTCCTTGTTTTCCATCTCTGTCATTATGGAACATTTATCTGGATCTTCCTGGTAACGTCTAGTGCTTTTGCTGCATAATTGCTGTCAAATTATGCCAGGCCAACATTAAATATTTGACTCCTTAATACTTTTTACTTTCAGCGGGGCTATCTCCCTGCTGCCTCGCACCCCCAGCTCACTTCGGAATTAACGGGAGAGAAAATGCAAAATTGTTCCACACAAAGATAATTATCATAAAAATCTTTCCTCCCAACCCCAGCCAAACACAGCAGACCCCTTATCACTGCAGGAATTTTGAGTAGGGCACTTGAACTCCTTTGAGATTCGAGTCTGGTAGATTAGCATGTAGATGCCACATAATTGCGTTCCCCTTGGTTTCTCTGAAAGCTATTAGGCACTGATTTATTTTTCTGTTACATTCCTGCTTTGTCCTGAGTGTTGCTGATGGAACTTCAGATAGGCACATTTAACCACAGATCTGACAAACAGACACAGAGAACAGGCAGCAATTTCGGTGTAACTGGGGCTGTTCTTTTCTTTGCAGCCCCTTCTCCCTGTCACACTCTGCGGCAGTTACCTTGGTGAAGGGCAGTGTTTGCGTTCGTGATGCTTAAAGAGAGGAGAAAACTTCAACGAGAACTTGTTTTGAAGGGCGACCTTTTTATTTTTGGTACTTACAGGGGGGAAAAAAGGAACACTTGAACGAACCTGGAGTCTGCAGCGTGGGTGTCTGATTTAGGCACAAAATCGATGCCGGGTCTCAGTTCAGCCCTGAGCCTCCGTGGTGGTTGAGGTTTCGGTTTTGCAGGAGGCTGCCCTAAGCCTGCGGGTCGGGTCCTTCCCTGCAGGGTATTTATGGAGGAGTCTGGTCTGGGATCTGCTGGAGCTCAGAACTGGGAATGCCGGAAGAACGGGGGTTGGATATGGATTTGTTATCCTGGAATGGTTTGGGCTGGAAGGGAAGGATCGTCTCATTCCACCCCCTGCCATGGGCAGGGACACCTCCTACCATCCCAGGCTGCTCCAAGCCCCGTCCAACCTGGCCTTGGACACTGCCAGGGATGGGGCAGCCACACCTGCTCTCCACCTGAACAGTTTTTCCTCTCTTTAGCCTGCCTGAGCACCAAAACAGGATTTACAGCCAGTGGCAACATGAATACCACATGGCTACAAGGCTTTTAATCACATTTTTGTCAGCTCTCTAAGTCTCCATTCAATACAAATTTCTTTTTCCTAACTCAGATACTCTCAAGCACAGGAATTGCTTTTCCTATCCTCCATCTCTTCCACCTGTGGAAAAGCTGCTGTGTTTGATGTCCTCTTGTATCGTGCGTGATTTGGGTGAGGCCTGGCAAAGGACAAGGAGAACGAGAAGCAAAATGTCTTCTCCAAAATATTCTTGAGACTATTAACATATTTCACCTCTTTCCCTGCTCTGTAAGATCACAGCAAGGACAGAAACGTCTCGTTGTCATTGGTAAGAGCAGGCAGGGCTGTGCTGTGGGAGGGGAGGAAGATACCCAGCTTTAGTATGGAGGAAATTATTCTCCACAGCTGCTTTTCCAAACCCAGAGAGGATTTCTGCTTCCTAGAGGAGAGTTTGGGTGAAATAAGCTGCAATTAATCATGTAAATCTCAAACTGGAGCAGGAAGAATTCCACCTGGCGTTGTGGAAGGAATTTTGTTGAGTTTTCTCTGAAGTCAAAAGAAAGGGGGAAAAAAAACCCTGTTTCCTTCATTCCAAGTGTTTCCACGGCTGGGGATTTGCCAGGTGGAGCTTGAGGGATGCTGGGAATTTGGTAGGAGCCTGTTAAGAGGTGAAGGGACCTGGGGCTTCCATGCCTGGAGGATTTCAGTTGCTCCTCCAAAAATTCCTTCCCGGTTAAGCCACTGCTGCATTGACAGGAGAGCAAAGAGGGGAAACGTTGGCTCTGAGGTAGAGGAACACCTCACCAGAGCAGTTCCACATCTCCAGAGTTTGATGCTACACTTTTTCTTCCTTTCCTCTTTCCTCTTTCCTCTTTCCTCTTTCCTCCCTCTCCTCAAAAGTAGTTTGGGTTATTTTAATGGTAGGTGATGCACAGTCTCTCCATTCCACTCTTACTGGTGTCCTGATTTCCAGGTTTCCCTCCCCAGGGACATAAAACACATGAGATACACACTGGTCCTGGTCTACAAAATGCCAATAAAGAGAATTTCTGTGAGGAGCAGAGCAGGGCCCGACCCCCTCATGCTGAGGCTGCTGGCAGCAATTTCAGAATGCATGAACTCCCAAAACGAGCTGAAATGAGAACAGTTGGGTATTTTCTTCCCTTGGCTCTCCTTTTTTAATCAAAATCCCTTTGCTGACCTGCTGGATTTTATTTCTTTTTGCAGCCCTCTCTTGTGCAGCTCAGGAGATGCTCCTGCAGCCCTGTGGGTGCTGGGGGATTATCTGTGCCCGGTGTGGGTGGCTCTGGGAGCCCTGGGCAGGCTGCTGGGATGCCCAGCAAGGCTGTGCTGGCTGAGCTTTGGTGATACTTTCTTTTTCAGCTGGGTCTGATTTTTCCCATGTCAATACTTTCCGTGTAGGTGTGCAGAGCGTGCAGAGGGTTTCCTCTGCCCACATCGCTGCTGCTGCAGCCTCTGGGACCTTGCCTTGCTCAGTTTTAACCTCAGGTTTAAGCAGAGGAAGGGAGATAGGAGGTGAGTGCCCAGGTGGGAGCACGGTGGCGTCTGGGTGTGACACCGCCCGTGCTTCCACTCCTGCCACATTCAGAACAAAATTAACCCTGATTTATATAAAACACCGTTCCAGGCCTTAAAGCTCAGCTTAAGTGGTTGCAAAATTTGGCGTAAACAAGTGCAAGGGGGGACTTCAAAGCAAAGGTTTGCTCAGGGGTTGCAGATTTTGCCTGGAGAAGATGAGCATGGCCACATCCCACCCCAACATCTCCTCTCCCCAGAGCGGGGATGGATCAGCTCCATCACAGCACCGCCTTTGGGCGCAGCTCTCAGAATATTCCCACTCCCCCCTCGGAGCTGAGGCACTCACCACAGGCTGTTCCTTCTGGGAGTAAAGTCATCAGAAAAAGAGAAGCACACTGAACACGAAGCAGAGCGTGGAGGAAGAGGGTAGGGGAGGACAGGGAAACGCGGCTCCGGTGACTCAGTGGGGGCTGGAAAGCTTCTGTTGCAGGGTGGAGAAACCCAGAGCTATCCCGACTCCCTCGCAGAGCTTGTTCTCCTGGAAAATTTACAGCTTGGAGCTGATTGTTTGGCTTGGCACCATGGTCAGGATGCTGCCTTGTAAACTTAATAATAGCTGCCCTCTTTTTAATTTGTTTGACCTTGACTGCAGTAATTTATTATGTGCATTAGAACTTTTTTTTTTTTAAAAAAAAAAAGGAAAAAAAAGCAAAGAGCACAGCAACAAAGCCTTTGGCTCGCTGCTCTTCCCTCCATGGTGCTCTGGGCTGGGACTCCTTGGGCTGATGGAGCCCTGAGCTCCTGCAGTGGAAAATTAAGAGGCGAACATTAGACAGCAATTTCTTGGAAAGAAGCTTCTCCAGGTTTGTGCTGGGGCAGTTTGCTTTTCCCACTATCTGTGTTTATTCGAGTCTGGCTTGTTCCTTTTTCCCTGGCAGCCCCTTTTGAGGAAACACTCGTTCATAATTTCAAAACCCCTCCTTGCAGACGAGCGCAGCACTCCGCAATGAGCCCAGAATTTTGCGCATCTCCCACTCCCTGTGGGTCTCTCCATCCCAGCAGAGGCCAAGACACAAAGCAAACAAGATCTCCTCTGGTTGTGTGATCTGTTTTTTTTTCTCTTAATGCTCAAAGTGAAAGCAGCTGCTGGCACAGCCTCCCTTGGGTTCTCTCCCCTCTCACTTGCAAATTCACTCTTTGTTTGTTTGCTGGACTCGGGGAGCTTTGCCTCCTCTCTGGGCACAACAACCCAGGCTGGTTGGGTTTCCTGGGGCAGGGCTGACCATGGGCTGCTGTGTGTGTTGCAGAGGAGCCCTCGTTCCGCTGCGAGGACTGCGATGAGCTGTTCCAGTCCAAGCTGGACCTGCGGCGCCACAAGAAGTACGGCTGCAGCGCCGTGGGGGCCCTGTACGACAGCCTCAGTGACGAGATCAAGCAGGAAGGCCTTGGAGATGGACAGGTCCACGAGTGCAAGGACTGCGAGAGGATGTTCCCCAATAAATACAGGTACCCACAGACAGCCGGACCCTCCTCTGGCCTCCCCTCTCTGTCCCGGCCAAAGGGGGATGATGGGCGGCTGGGGAAGACTGTAGGGATCAACCTTTCCTTTCTCCATAGAAATGTTTCCTTCCTCCACAGGCTTTGGGAATGTTCCTTTTGGGATCAACCTTTCCTTCCTCCACAGGCTTTGGGAATGTTCCTTTTGGGATCAACCTTTCCTTCCTCCACAGAAACCTCTCCTTCCTCCATAGGCTTTGGGAATGCTCCTTTTGGGATCAACCTTTCCTCCCTCCACAGGCTTTGGGAATGTTTCTTTTGGGATCAACCTTTCCTTCCTCCATAGAAACCTCTCCTTCCTCCACAGGCTTTAGGAATGTTCTTTTTGGGATCAACATTTCCTTTCTCCAAAGAAACCTTTCCTTCCTCCATAGACACCTTTCCTCCCTCCACAGGCTTTGGGAATGTTCTTTTGGGGATCAACCTTTCCTTTCTCCATAGAAACCTTTCCTTTCCTTACAAGGTTTAGGAATGTTCCCTTTGGGACCCTTTGTAGCTGTTGGGCAGTGTTTTATTTCACTTCATGCTTTTCATTGCTCGTTGGTAGAAGCACCCCAGGGTTGTTGGTGGGAAGTTTAAGGGTCGTTTTCTGAGAGACCTGGGTGGGACCTTTTCACCATCTACTCTCCTGTGCTCTGCTTCTTAGGAAAAAAACACCAACATGAGTTCAGTAAAAATGTGCATGAAGTGTTCTTTTAAATTTAATTCTTGGATGTTTGAGATCAGTGGGTTTAAAGAGCTGTTGATGCCCTAGGAACTCTTAATGTGGTCACCAGCTCCTATTTGATCTGGCAGGAACAATTAAAAAATCCTATTCCAATGAAATTTTTAATTTTCTTTGTGTCCACCAAATGTCCTTGTGACAGCCGTGTGAAAAGGAAAAAAAAAGATCAGATATTCTCCAGCTCATTTTTTTATTTTCCACAATTATTCAGTTATTATTATGATTATATGATTACTCTAAAGAAGAATTAAACTTCTCTTTAAATGGGAAAATATTTTAACTCAGGTTTTAGCTGAAAATCTGCATTTTTAAGCAGAATGTGGTAGTAATGAAATGCAGCTTTAACACAGCCATCTTTGAGTCTCTAATTCATTGGCAAAGTGAGACTCAAACAGTTAAATATTAGGAGCCAGCTTTAAAAGTTGAGGGGTTGTTTTAATTACTCTAAGATTGTGTTTATTTGCATCCTAAGCCTTGATAAAAGCCTTTATAAAATTCTATAAAAGCAGAGTTTTCTGTGTTTACCGGAGGCTGAAGTTCTCACTTACTCATTTCTTTTGCCTTCTTGGGTGAACAAACCCCGTGCACCACAAGATTTGTTATAAAACTGTGAGAATGGGCAATCCCCTGTCAGGCTCTGCCTGAGCAGAGCAAAAACCTCGAGGTTAAAGCCCGTGTCAAGCCTGCTTCAGTTCAGTTTAACATTTAAAAACCTGCATTTGTCACTTTGAACTTCATTACAGCGATACTTTCAGCTCTTTGAAAGTATTGATGATATTTTGATCTGGGTGAGGAAGTCAGGGGAAAAAAAAATCGATTTTAAAAAATGTAGAGGAAGGTGAAGCCTAAAGAGCATTCCCTGTATCTGCATGGAAAAGAGCCTGGGAGCTGTGGAAGCTGGGATGGATCCTGTGTGGGATCCTCTTAGCCCAAAGTGGCATCTTTCCCCCTCACCTTGTGTCTCTGCATTGGCTGCTCTCCATCAGAAATAAGAGCCTCCAATTTTCTTCCTTTTTTTACCTGACAAGACAAGGAGAACTTCCTTCAAATGTTTTCAGTGGTTTGGATTTTAGTAAAAATTCCAGTTCTTTTATCTGCTGGTGTCAGGAGCTCTCTCCTCTTTAGCTTCCAGCGCTCTCTAATTTTCATGTTAATTAGGAATTAACCTTTTAAAATGTGTGTGTTGTATCCTATTTGTACCCTCTGTGTAGTCCTGGCTCCCTGGGGGTCTTGACTGGCAATGTGGCCTTGGGTTTTTTGCCTTTTAGACCCAATATTTTAGGATAAGTAATATAAAGCTGATTTTTTTTGACAAGGGAAAAGAGAGTCAGCAGCATCCCCGTTCAGCCTTTGACACGCTGGTGGATTGGTGGGGTGGGAAGGAAATGTCCACTTCTGTCTCTTTCCCATTAATCTGCCAAGTTTAAAGTCACTAAAACACAAAATAAACCTGCTCAGAGTGCCTGGATGGTCTTAGAATTTTTCAAAGTTAATACAGATGAAATCAAGGGTGCCACTGGGGACCTGAAATTGAGCATTTAGCAGCTGACTAAATAAATAAATGTTTTGCTAATCCCAGTAGGTACTTGCCTCTAAACAGCACATTAGTTTGTCCATATTTGCTCCAAAATAAACTCATAAATCACAGTTAACAGGAGAGTATTTTTGGATGTGCATCTGAAAGGTTTGTGATACTTTGTGTGTGTAAAATATCTGGTCGTTTTGAGAGCACCATTTCTTGAGCAAAATGAATATTGCCACTTTAAAACGAGAGGGTTGGCAGTTTATGAGGGGCATGCCATGAATATGAATTATCTGGCTGGGAGCAGGGCTGGTGCTGAGGAGTTTTGGTGTTGAGTGGCCAAGGCTGAGCAATTCCTGGGATCCTGAACCCCTCAGGCTCTCTTGAAGTATCTTCCCTGTGGCATTTAATGAAGACTGGCAGGATTCACTGCCAGTTCAGCTTTAATGTTTCTGTAAAAATACAGCCATGCTTTAAAGTTCTGTGGGAATGGTTTGATATCCACGTGTAGGGGTGTCAGGCAGGAGCAGATTCCATGCAAGCTGGTCTTTGTTGGAATTCACAGTAAGAGGAGTGTTTGTAACTCCTGTTCACTTACCCCAAAGGAAGCAAAGGATGCAGATTTCCTTCCCTTGTTTCTCAGGGCTGGCACGAGGTGTGCAGGATTTCTGGCTGAGAGGTGTGGGATTGCTGGCCTGAGATGTGCAGGATTCCTGGCCACAGAGGAGCAGGATTCCTGGCCACAGAGGAGCAGGATTTCTGGCCTGGGATGTGCAGGATTTCTGGCTGAGAGATGCAAGACTCCCAGCTTCAGAGAGGTAGGATTCCCAGCCTGAGATGTCTGGGATTCCTGGCCTCAGAGATGCAGGATTTAAGGGCTGAGAGGTGCAGAATCCCTGACCAGAGAGATGCAGGATTCCTGGCCTGAAATGTGCAGAATTTCAGGCCTGAGAGGAGCAGGATTCCCAGCCTGAGATGTTCAGGATTCCCAGCCTGAGATGTTCAGGATTCCCAGCCTGAGATGCAGGATTCCTGGCTGGAGAGATGACGGATTTCTGGCTAAGAGGAGCAGGATTCCTGGCATCAGATATGCAGGATATAAGGGCTGAGAGGAGCAGGATTTCTGCCTGAGAGGTGCTGGATTCCCAGCCTTAGAGAAACTGGATTCCTGGCCCGAGATAAGCAGGATTCCTGGCCTGAGAGGAGCCAGATTTCTGGTCTGAAAGGTGCAAGATTCCTGGCCTGAGAGAAACGAGATTCCTGGCCTGAGATGTGCAGGATTCCCAGCATGAGAGATGCAGGATTTCTGTCTGACAGGTGCAGGATTCCTGGCCTGAAAGGAACAGGATTTCTGCCTGAGAGATGCAGGATTTAAGGGCTGAGATGTGGAGAATTTCTGGCCTGAGAGAAACAGGATATCTGGCCTCAGATGTGCAGGATTCCCAGCCTGAGATGCAGGATTCCTGGCTAAGAGGAGCAGGATTCCTGGCATTAGGTATGCAGGATATAAGGGCTGAGATGTGCAGATTCCCAGCATGAGAGATGAAGGATTTCTTTCTGACAGGTGCAGGATTCCCAGACTGAAAGGAAGTGGATTCCTGGCCTGAAAACTGCAGGATTCCTGGCCTGAGATGTGCAGGATTCCCGGCATGAGAGGTGCAGGATTCCCAGCATGAGAGGTGCAGGATTCCCGGCATGAGAGGTGCAGGATTCCCAGCATGAGAGGTGCAGGATTCCCGGCATGAGAGATGTAGAATTCCCAGCATGAGAGATGCAGGATTCCTAGCTGGAGAGATGCAGGATTTCTGGCATCAGATACGCAGGATTTAAGGGCTGAGAGGAGCAGGATTTCTGTCTGAGATGTGCAGGATTCTCAGCCTAAGAAGAGCAGGATTCTTGGCCTGAGAGGAGCAGGATTCCTGGCCTGAGAGAAACAGGATTCCTAGCCTGAGATGTGCAGGATTTAAGAGCTGAGAGGTGCAGGATTCTTGGCCTCAGAGATACAAGATTTAAGGGCTGAGATGTGCAGGATTCCTGGCCTGGGATGTGCAGGGTTTAAGGGCTGAGATGTGCAGGATTCCTGGCCTGGGATGTGCAGGGTTTAAGGGCTGAGATGTGCAGGATTCCTGGCCTGGGATGTGCAGGGTTTAAGGGCTGAGATGTGCAGGGTTTAAGGGCTGAGATGTGCAGGATTCCTGGCCTGAGATGTGCAGGGTTTAAGGGCTGAGATGTGCAGGATTCCTGGCCTGAGATGTGCAGGGTTTAAGGGCTGAGATGTGCAGGATTCCTGGCCTGAGATGTGCAGGTTTCCCATGGCACAGGGCACTGGAGCACCGTGTGCCACCCCTGCCGTGGCCCTGTGCCAGCAGCCACTCGGGATTGCCATCATCCCCCCGGTCTGGGAGGCGCTGCCAGTTGGCAGAAGGTGAAATTGCTGAGTGAAGTAATCAAAGATGTCTGACATTTAGAAGTGAAACGTGTTTGCACCTTATCATGTTTCTTCCCAATGCTGAGTCCCTGTGTTCTGGGAAGCCGTGGGCCTGGTGCCCGTGAAAATGGACACATGAGAGTCTCAGCAGCAGCAGCAGCAGCAAATATCTTTTCTTTCCCCAGGCAGATACCACAGAAGTTTTGGTCACAAAGTGCCCATTTTTCCCCTCAGGAACCTGCAGGGTCAGGTCTGGGTAAAATGAACCTTTTCCCCCTGGAGAATGGACTCAGATATTAATAAGAAATAGCGTAAAACACATAGTCGTTTTGAGGCAGAACAGGGCATCTTCCACCAGTGAGATAAATATCAAAAACATCAAATGGTTTTTGGGTGTCAGTGCCCTTCTCACAGTCCATGAGCTTCTCCCTTCCTGCTCTGAGGCACCAGGTAACTGGAAACCCCCCAGGCCCCACAGCTGGTTCTCTGTCACCATCTCTGTCACCTCTCTGGGTATCAGACCTGCCTGGTTTGGGTGGCCCGGAGGTCAGCCTGTCTCTCTTTCCCAGCCTGGAGCAGCACATGGTGATCCACACCGAGGAGAGGGAGTACAAGTGTGACCAGTGTCCCAAGGCTTTCAACTGGAAATCCAACCTGATTCGTCACCAGATGTCTCACGACAGTGGGAAACGGTTTGAATGTGAAAACTGTGTTAAGGTACAGTGAGGACACCTGGGAGGCTTCACCTGGGGGGGTGCTGGGACCTGGGGGTGCAGGACACAGTGCCCATGGGGGGCTTTATGTGGGACAGGGCACTGGGAGCTGGGGAAAAGGGTGCAGGTGACAATGTCCATGGGGGCTTCATCTGGGGGACGGCACTGGGACCCAGGGGAAGGCATGCAGGACGCAGTGTCCGTGGGGGGCTTCATCTAGGAGTGGGTGCTGGGATCTGGGGGTGCAGGACACAGTGTCTGTGGGGGCTTCATCTAGGAGTGGGTGCTGGGATCTGGGGAGGGAGCATAGGGCAGTTTCCATGGGGCTTCACCTGGAAAGGGACACTGGGACCTGGGGAAGGGCTGCAGGGGATGGGTGGCCCATGCTGGCCCAGAGCAGGGTAACAGAGGGAGAGGTGACCCCGCTGTCCCTGTCCCAGGGAGAAGAGGTGTCCTCACTGTCCTGGGCATCCCACTGGGGGTGTGGATCTCAGCCCTGTCCTGACCCACTCTCCTTTGGCCATTCCCAGCTGGGTGCTGGGGTGATGGTGAGGGCTGTGGGTGAGCAAAGACCTGTTCGACCAAGAGCACCACACTCTCAGGGAGATGCCACACACCTGCCAAACCGTGAGCACCACACGCTCAGGGAGGTGCCACACACCTGCCAAACCATGGGCACCACACGCTCAGGGAGGTGCCACACACCTGCCAAACCGTGAGCACCACACACTCAGGGAGGTGGCACACACCTGCCAAACCGTGGGCACCACACACTCAGGGAGATGCCACACACCTGCCAAACCGTGAGCACCACACGCTCAGGGAGGTGCCACACACCTGCCAAACCATGGGCACCACACGCTCAGGGAGGTGCCACACACCTGCCAAACCGTGAGCACCACACACTCAGGGAGGTGGCACACACCTGCCAAACCGTGAGCACCACACACTCAGGGAGGTGCCACACATCTGCCAAACCGTGAGCACCACACACTCAGGGAGGTGCCACACACCTGCCAAACCGTGAGCACCACACACTCAGGGAGGTGGCACACACCTGCCAAACCGTGGGCACCACACACTCAGGGAGGTGGCACACACCTGCCAAACCGTGGGCACCACACGCTCAGGGAGGTGCCACACACCTGCCAAACCGTGGGCACCACACACTCAGGGAGGTGGCACACACCTGCCAAACCATGAGCACCACACGCTCAGGGAGGTGGCACACACCTGCCAAACCATGAGCACCACACGCTCAGGGAGGTGCCACACATCTGCCAAACCGTGAGCACCACACGCTCAGGGAGGTGGCACACACCTGCCAAACCATGAGCACCACACGCTCAGGGAGGTGGCACACACCTGCCAAACCGTGAGCACCACACACTCAGGGAGGTGGCACAGCCTGGCAGGGCACGAACGGAGCTCTTCCATGACCCGTTCTCACCTGTCCATCCCGCGCTCCTCATGCCACGAGCAGCAGTGACAAAAACCGAACAAAATCAGGTTTTCCCATGTAGGCTCTTCTCCTCCTGCTTTCCCCCACCTCCTGAAGGCGTTTTTCCCCCGCAGGTGTTTACGGACCCCAGCAACCTCCAGCGGCACATCCGCTCGCAGCACGTGGGCGCGCGGGCCCACGCCTGCCCCGACTGCGGCAAGACCTTCGCCACCTCCTCGGGCCTCAAGCAGCACAAGCACATCCACAGCACTGTCAAACCTTTCATATGTAAGTTGTCACGGCCATCACCAGCCCGGCGCTGGCTGTAATTGCAGGGATCCTGCAGAGGCCCCCCAGCCCTCCCATCCCTGGCCGCTGTAATTTTATAGCTCAGAGCATAAGATGAATTTTTTTTTCTTCTTTTTCTTTCTTTTTTTTTTTTTTTTTTTTTTTTTTGCATGCTCCCTGTTTTTTCAGCAAACATTCGTGGCAGTTTTTGACTTTCTTGACAAGTTAAAAGCTGAGTCTCCCAGCGGTCACAGCGATGCCATTTTCTCATATCTTTTCTTTCTCTCTTCTCTTTTTGCCTTAATCGTTTTTGAATGCTCCTGTTGGTGACATAAATAAATAGCTGGCTCAGCCTGATCGAAACGTTTTACAGGGGTGCCTCAAATCCTGGAGCCTTTGTAAAGAACTTGGAATAATCAGACATGAGAAGGTGTTTTTTACAAAGAAGGTTTTTTCTTCTTTATTTACTGCGTGTTTCATCTCGATAATGCTGGGAGCCAAACAAACAGCAGATGAACTGTGTCCTCAGTGCTCTCCTCACTGGGATATTTCCAGAAGGGCATTTTCCTTGGAGAGCCACCCATCTCATTCCCTGTCATTCCCAGGGCTGTATATTTTTTTAATTGACACAGCACCCTCTGTTTGGATAACTGCGCAGGGAGGTGCATGGTGTCACAACAAAGCTCCAGGAACTTCAGGGATCACTTCCTGACACTTCAGAACACGTCGTTCAGGCACGGGCCGGGATCTGGGTTTGATTCCAGGCTTTGATGTTACGGCAGGGAAGCCACTGAACCCACTCCTGCCTTTTTTTCCCTGTTGGTATAATGGGAACAGCATGCAGGAATATCCTGGGAGACTCATTTCATTAATGTCCCGAGATAATCAGTGTCCTAAGATAAGCAGCTGGGTGTCAGCAGAGGAAGAAGAACCCCTCCTCTTGCTCATTTTGCTGCAATCTTTCACTGGGCACATGAAAGGGATAATTTGACTCCCAGGATTGCTGCAGGGAGATGAGGGATTTCTCCTCATAATCTCCTCACTCTCACCTCATCAGAATTAGGGAGTTGTCAGACCAAATCAGCGGGTGGAACAACTGCAGAGGGATCCTGCCTGGTCAGACATGTCAGGTTATTTTGTCCATCAGCGTGGAATCCATTAACAACTTCAAATCCACGAGGCAGGATTCTCCAGGAAGGTTTTTTATCCTGGTTCAATGGAAGAAAAGGGTCTCTGTGTGTGTGTGTGTTTAATTTTTTAAAATATTATATTTGGCTTTCAAAAGACCCCAAACCTGTGACTTTATAACTGCAGAAATCAGAAGGGCAAGAGATGACGTTCCATGTGGAATTACTAAATCGTTGGATTTGACAGAAATCTTCCAGTTTTCCTGTTTTAGAAGGATGGTGGGAGCTCTCAGGGCTGTAGCACTTCCCTTTAGGGAATTTTGTGCAGTATTTATATATCTAACAACAATTCCCGGGGTGAAAAATGGAAGAATCCTGGAATCATGGAATTGGTTCAGTTGGAAAAGCCCTCTGAGATCGTCAAGTCCAACCTTTAACCCAGCACCTCTGTGTTCACCATTAAACCTTGTCCCCAAGTGCCACATCCACAGGTTTTTCGAGCAATTCCAGGGATGGTGATTCCTGATTCCCTTGGAAAGAAACCAGAGATTGTTGTAATTAAGAGACTGTCGTGGAAATAAAGTTCAGTAGTGCTGAATTTTCATGGAAAATAAATTCAGTAGTGCTTCCTTTCAGAGCTCTGGATATTGTTTAAGAAATGGGTTTAGGAAAACACTTTAAAATGAAGTAAAAAAGCCAAATAAACCCTTTCTTTGCAAGTCTAAGGTAGCTGAAATAATACTTACAACAGCCATAAAACCCTTTGTGTGCACCAAGAGCAGTTCAGGAGACCTGGCCCAAGATTTTAAAGTGTGATTGCCAAAAATTAGGATTGGTTCAAACATTGCAACTCTTGTGATGATTTTCTTGTTCTGTCTGTGCTTCCCCTGCAGCTCTGGGCTGTGTCAGGGCCCAACAATGAAACTCTCTGGGCTCAGACAGTGCAGCCTAAATTTCCAGTGCAGTCAGAAACCAGAGCCTTCAGTGACACTCCTTTGGATTTTGGGGTGCTCATCTGAACTAAAATGTCAAATTCATTAAATTTTATACATTTCTGCTTTGAAATTCAATTAGAATTTATTGTATTATGATATTTTCAGAGCTGCTAGTGAAATACTCCCCTGCCAGTCATTTGATACTCAAGCACTGAAGTAAATCCTAAAGATTTAGGAAAGATTTAGGAGACAATACAGGGAAAATCACGCTCACATGCACCCATCAGTAAAGCAGGGAGGGAGGAAGGAGCTCTGAGCAGTCCCTGAGCTGGAGTGTCAGAACTTGGATTCCTGTCCTTGCCTGTCCAAGCCCAAACAATGTCCTTCCCCTGCTTTGTCTCGGTTTCCCCGCTCACAAAAGGGTGATAACAGCACTTCCCCGGGGGAAGGAGTGTGTTAATTCACCACCACATTTATTCCCATGTCGAAAGAGGCACCAGATAATAAAAAGTCACAGCGTTTTGATGTGTGGAAAAGTTTGGGGTGGGATTTTTGTCTCACTTCGCCCTGTTCCTTCCACAGCAGCAAAGTCTGGAGGTGAAAGAGGTCATAAAAATCCATGTTTTGAAAGCTTGGTATTTACAGGTCGTTAAAGAAAACGCTGATGTGGCTTCACTTAGCAGGGCAGGGGTGTTGGACTGATTTAATGGATTAAAAAAAGAGATCCCAGCCCTGGCAGAACCCAGGCCTGGCTAGCAGGGGATTTATAGAGCAGCCCCCTGGAGGGGTTCTGTACCACTGAGGGCATTCAGGAAGGGCAGGTTTGATTAAATGAGGCAGAGTTCTTCTACCTCCAGCCCTCATTGCTTCCTGCCATGCCAGGACTAATGGGAAGCAGATGAGCTGGGATAAAGAGATGTTATCATTAAAATGTATGATCAGGGCAGTGAAGTTGTGAGGGGACTGCAACATCTTCCCTATGGATCCTGGCTGAGAGAACTGGGGCTGTTCATCCTGGAGAAGAGAAGGTTGTGTGGAAGTCTCACAGCACCTCCCAGGATCTGAAGGGGCTACAGGGAAGCTGGAGAGGGACTTTGGAGTGCCAGGACAAGGGGGAATGTATTCAAACTGAAAGAGGGGCAATTTAGGTTGGATATACAGAAGAGATTGTTCCCTGCGAGGATGGGCAGGCCCTGGCACGGGGTGTCCAGAGAAGCTGTGGCTGCCCCATCCCTGGAAGAGTCCAGGGACAGTTGGAGGGGGCTTGGAACAACCTGGGATAGCGGAAGGTGTCCCTGCCTATGGCAGGGGGTGGGATGAGATGAGCTTCATGTCCCTCCCAACCAAACCATTCTGTGATTCCATGATTATCCTTCCTGAAAGTTCCCCAAAACTTTGAGCAGAGGTAGCACATCCCCTCAGATTTGTGTGGAGCAACTTCTTGAGAGATCCACCAGGATGGGCTTCATCCAAAGGGAAAGGTGGTGATGTTCCACTGCTCTCCCCCTTCTTGCTCTGGGGAAGGGAGACCCCAGGGCTGCAGCGGGCGGGACGGGATGGGGCGGAGGAGGGAGGCTGGTGAATCCCGTGGCGAATCCCTGCCGTTTTCCTGTTAATTTCATATCGCTTTTGTTGTTGGTTCCTGTTGACGCTTTAGGTGAGGTCTGTCACAAATCCTACACGCAGTTCTCCAACCTGTGCCGCCACAAGCGGATGCACGCGGACTGCCGCACCCAGATCAAGTGCAAGGACTGCGGGCAGATGTTCAGCACTACCTCCTCCCTCAACAAGCACCGGCGCTTCTGCGAGGGCAAGAACCATTACAGCCCCGCCGGCATCTTCGCCCCCGGCCTCCCCCTCACGCCCACCTCCATGATGGACAAATCCAAGCCCTCTCCCAACCTCAACCACGCCAGCCTGGGCTTTAACGAGTATTTCCCATCCCGCCCGCACCCGGGCGGGCTCCCGTTCTCGCCCACACCCCCAGCCTTCCCCGCCCTCACCCCGGGATTCCCGGGAATTTTTCCGCCCTCTCTGTACCCCAGGCCTCCCTTGTTACCACCCACGCAACTGCTCAAAAGTCCCCTCAACCACACTCCGGACGCGAAGCTCCCCAGCCCCCTCGGGAACCCGGCACTCCCGCTGATCTCCGCAGTGAGCAACAGCAACCAGGCCCCTTCAGGGGAGGAGAAATGTGAAAGCAGCCTGGAAAACTCCTACCTGGAGAAGCTAAAAGCCAGGAACAGTGACATGTCCGATGGCAGTGACTTTGAGGATGTCAATACAACCACGGGCACGGATCTGGACACCACGACTGGCACCGGCTCTGACCTGGACAGTGACGCGGAGAGTGACAGGGACAAAACGAAAGACAAGAGCAAACAAATGGAGACCAAGCCAGATTTCGTCAGCAGCTCGGTGTCTGCCAGTTCCACCAACGCCACGAGCGAGATCCCTCTCTTCTATTCTCAGCATTCCTTCTTTCCTCCCCCCGAGGAGCACCTGCTGCCCACCACGGGGGCAGCCAATGACTCAATTAAAGCTATCGCCTCCATCGCAGAGAAGTATTTTGGGCCTGGCTTTATGGGGATGCAGGAGAAAAAGATGGGTTCGCTCCCGTACCATTCCATGTTCCCCTTCCAGTTCCTCCCCAATTTTCCCCACTCCCTCTACCCTTTCACGGAGCGGACCCTCAATCACAACTTGCTGGTCAAGGCAGAACCAAAGTCACCCAGGGACCTCCACAAAGTCGGCGGCACAAGCTCGGAGTCCCCCTTCGATCTCACCACGAAGCCAAAAGAGATTAAGCCAATCCTGCCGCCCCCCAAGGTCCTCCCAGCCCCGTCCTCAGGGGAGGAGCAGCCACTGGATCTGAGCATTGGCAACCGCATCCGAGCCAGCCAGAACGGAGGGAGAGAGCCACGGAAAAACCACATTTATGGGGAGAGGAAGCTGATGGCAAGTGAGGTCTTACCTAAGATTTCCCAGTCCCAGCTGCCTCAGCAGCCTTCCCTGCACTACGCTAAGCCATCGCCCTTTTTCATGGACCCCATCTACAGGTATTAACATACCCTGCCTTAAGCCTTTCCCTAACCAGCTCCTTTTCCAGCTGACACCACACCCTGAGGCAGGGGAGGATGCAGGTTGGTTGGGGAGAAAAGTGAACATCTCCTGTAGTTGTTTGTACTTCTCAACACATTGAATCTCCTGAATGGAAAGGGCTGAGTAATTGCAAGGAGCCCTCATACTCAATGTGTGAGGAACACATCCTTGTTTTGATAAAGAAGAAACTTGACCTATTTAAGGACTCTCCCACGAGCCATCGCTAAGATGGCACTTCTGCTGGGGAAATTCCAGAGGTTTGATTCGATAAGAATGCAGAGTTCAGATGCCTTGGAGCCCCGGGCTCCCATGGCTTGGGAATGAGTCAGGAGCCCTGGGAGCCTGGAAATGCAGCTCTCCCACTGACTGACTTGAGGGCCTTTTGTGAGCCGCTTCACCTTTCTTCCTCCCTCCCTTCCTCCCTCCCTCCCTCCCTCCTTCCCTCCCTTTTCCTTTTCTATAGCCTTTTCTTGGAGTTTTTCTTTCCGAGGAGCTGCTGGTGCAGACCCAACCTGCTGAAACGTGTTACTCTTGGAGTAACAAGTACTGTGTAAACACATGGTAGCATGTTACTACCCAGATCTCTCCCGGATACATTTCTCACAGATTTATCTTTCTTGGGAGATAACAAGGCCTTTCTGGTGTCACTTGAACAGATGGTTCTGAGGAGGGCCTGATGTGTTACGTCAGAATGAGCTGAACATGGAAGGCGTGTGTAGAGCAGGCTGGGTGAAGTTATCCAAATGCCAGCTAAACTTCCAGAAGGAATCAGCTCAGGAGGAGGCGAAAAGGGAAGACTTGGGGCTTTTGCTGCTTGAGAGCTTTTTATAAAACCTGTTTCCAAAGGAACATTATTAAAACTTTGTGGTGAGGGTGACAGTAAATCTGTGTGTTACCCATCCGGCATTGCCTTTGCATAAGGTGGATGTGGCATGTTTGGTTTTAGCAAAGTCCAGGGAAAAGACATGTCCTGAGCTAGTTTGACTTAGACATTGCCACCTCTAAATTAGCCATTGCCATGTCTAAATGCTCCACAGCATCCACTTGGATACGTGGGCTTGGCCTGGAGGGCTCCTGGATTCAGATCGTGGAGGTGAATGGTTTGTCCGGTTTGTCCTTGCATTCCTTGTGCTGAATGCGTGGTGATCCTTGCTGTGTCCAGCCTGCTGGAAGGTTGATGGCTGTTCCCCCGCAGGATCTGCTGTGTCCCTGGCCCTGGAAAGCCTCAGAGCCACCACGGTATGACGGTGCCAGCGCCGGGATGGGCGCTCGAAGAGCTGCGAGCACCACGACAGCGCCGATGTCACCGCCGGCCGCTGTCGCAGGGCTGATAACTGTGGGAAAAAGTGATGTCAGTGTCTGGCCAGGCCAAGGAGCTGTCGGCTGGGATGAGGATTAGTGAGCCCTCAGTGCTGAAAACGAGTGTCTCTCGCTCTGGCAGCTCTCAGGGGTGACGTGCCCGTACAGTGCCATCTGGGAGGGGGACACCTCCCAGCCAGGGAGGTGCTGTGCCCTGCCTGGCACCCACCGTGGCCATCTCCCCCTGGAGAAATCAGGCATGGTGTGGGCAGTGTTCGTAAAAAGTACTCCTGGAAAGAAGAAAAAAAAAAAAAAAATCACTAAATGGGATAGAAAGGCAAAAGAATCCATGTAGGGTCCTGCCACCTCTGGGCACGTTCAGCGGGAATGCTGAAATAACACAGCTTGGGAAAGGCGCTGCCAATTAAAACAGCGGCCTCGGGAAAACCGTAAAGGCCCAGAAGACAGATGGAAGGGAAGGATGGGGGCATCATTTGTTGCATTCCATGGGATGCACATTGTTTTAGTCATGTGTTAAAATAGAAAGTCAGCGGTGGCGTTGCTTGCGAATCAGACTTCTGATGTAATGAGCGAAACAGCCCAGCTTCCAAGTCCCAGCTTGAAAAATATGGAAATATTTTGTTTCTAAACTTCCCTTTATCAGACTCTCTCACATCATTTGGCTCCTCCGTTTTTTTGCTCCCAAAGGCCACTTAAATCCTTGACATTTTCTCCTGGTGATATAATTTAATGCAGCCAGACAGCCTGAAATGGGGGCATTTTTAGCTCGGCCTGTGGGGGTGACGTTCTCAGGCACTGGGCCGAAACGATCGGCTTAATCCTCCGGGCGCTGCGGAATTCGGCTCTGACGGGGACGTTCGGACCTTGTGTTCCCATTCCCGGCGCTGGGAGATGGCAGAGCTGGGGAAGTGCTGTCAATTCACCAGGTTTTACGCATGTGGAGCAGGCAGGGCTCTCCCCAGACGGCTCTGCTGGGATCAGGGATGTTCCCCTGGATGTTTCAGCACCTCACGGAGAGCAAAGCTGTGCTCATCAGGGGGGCTCAGGGAGCAACTTTTTACTTTTCTTTGGTTTTTTCTGGCAACTCAGCCCCATAAAAGCACGTCCCTTCCAAAGCCCCTTAATTCTGACTGCATTTCCAATCCAGCTCTTCTCTTTCCCTCTACCCAAGAAGAATTAAATTCAGATTAAGCACAGTTCACTGGCTGCACTCGGCAGGGTTCTTCTTTAAACTCTTTGGTAATTTGATCCACACACCAATCAGCTGAAATGCAGCTAAAATAATTTGCTCTCAATTTATGCTGGACTAATGTAGTTAAAATCACTCTTACTCTTGGATTTCTACTGGTTTAGCTGGATGGACTCAATTCCAGCTGTTTAAAGATGCAGCTGTGTTTGTTGGAGTTACTTCCACAACACTTTTTTTCCCTCAGAGAACATCTCAGTTTGTCTTTTTGGTGGTTCCACACTTGGGTTTCCCTGCAAGTAGAATATTTTGTGGAAGCAAAGCCAGTATTTTCAAAAGTAGGAGCCTCACATTAGGGTCATTTCTGCATCTCAGGTGCTTAAACATGAAATATTTGAACGGGCTGAGGTGATATCAGAACAACTCGGGTTTCTGAGTCGCTTTAGAATTCTCCCACCAGTCCCTCACTTTTTAAACCGTTGTCCACATGGGCTTGCCAAAGAAACTCAATGCAAATTATGTCTCAGCTGCGAGGGAGGAAACAAATATGAAACACCTAATGATTTCAGCACGCTTGGGGCTGCAAAGTCTGGCCCACTGTTAACTCTTCAGATAAACACAAACTCTCAAAGAAAATTTTTTTTCCATGCAGGGGCTGCCTGCTGTGGACTCTAGAGCTTCTCCTGCTCAGACAATTTTGCTCTAAATGCAAGGTTTTCCATGACATTTCACAACAGCAGAGGCTTATAAACCACTGCAGCAGAGCAGGAGCAAAATGTTTCCTTAGTCAAAAATACTGCCCGAAGGAGGGGATTTCTGTCTGTGTTGTTTCCAGCACTTTCTGCGGGGTAATTGTGCATCAGAATTTGTAGCGTCCAGAAGAAGGGGGAGGAAGACATTTGTGTGAGCAGGAGAACAACCTTGTGTGTAACTTAAGCACGGTGTGGCTGCGTGGGGCTGCCTGTGAGGTATGTAACCCTCTGTGTTGTTGTCCAGCAGGGTGGAGAAGCGGAAGGTGACAGACCCCGTGGGTGCCCTCAAGGAGAAGTACCTGCGACCCTCCCCGCTGCTTTTTCACCCCCAGGTAACAGCAGTGACATTGTCGTGCCGTGCTGATGGAATGCTGAGGTGGAGCTGGTACACACAGATCCCTGGGATCACTGGGGTCAGACTCTTCCTCATCCAAGGGCTTGATTGGAAACTCCACTATTTTCCTACCAGTTCCTTCCAGACACTTTTAATTCACAGTTGGAGGATGATGGCAGTTGTGCCTTGCTGCTTCTTTTTGCCAGAAAAACTGAGCAGCTCATAGGATCTGCCAAATGCCTCTTTCACAGAATGCCTGCGTGTTTTTTCCTCTGGGAACACCTGGGGGGGTCATCTAAAGCGGTACAAACTAGAGAAGGACTGCGCAGCCCCCAGGCAGCAGCATTTTCTACCTGCCTGAAGCTCTCTTCCATCCCGAGGAGTGCGTGGAAGTGGCGGGCAGTGGGTTCAGCCGTGCTGCTCCAAAGGCGTGCGACAGCCTCCAGCTATCCCCGTCCCTCCTGCTGTGCCCAGGCTGGGATCCCAGCCCCGTGGTCCTCATTGTGCTCTCCTTTATATTCACAGGCATTGTTCTCCCCTGATAATGTTTCCCACCTTAGATAAATAACTCGCAGGTTTGTGAAAGCTGGGTCCTGGTTGCGTTCACAGCTAAACTTAGTTCCCTCATTGTTTCGCACCAACCTCAGAGTTTGGTTAATAACTTCCCCCGATTTTTCCTTCATCCAGGCTGGATAATGGTGACAGGCTGGCCAGGAACATCCTGTGTTTGTGTGAGTTAGAATAGTGGGGATATCTGCCTGTAAAGAATCTGATAGCAGGGAGGAGCGTGGCAAAGCAACCCAAGGAGACGATGAGAAACGTCCAGACCCCGAGCAGGAGCAAGCTCTGGGTGGAAGGTTGTTAACATTGTTCCCGAAATCCTGACCACGTCCTCTTCCCATGGCAGTGAAAAGATCTGGAAGGTCTGGTTATCTCTAACAGCTTATCACGCAGAATAGCCTCAAATTTACAATCACTCCAGCCCAAAGCTTCCTGATAACTGATTTTTAATAGGGCGAGCGCTGTGCTCAGATCACTCGATCTGGAGAGGCGCCGTTCCCATGCTGCAGTCAGTCAGGTGTTCCAGGCACAGCGAAGGAACACAGGGCATTTGTTCCAGAGTATGGGAGGTTTGGAACACCAGATCCCTTTCCAGTATTATCACAGAATCACGGAATATCCTGAGCTGGAAGGATCATCCAGTCCAACCTGTGCCCTGCACAGGGCAGCCCAACAATCCCACCCTGTGTCTGAGAGCTCTGACAGCCTTGGGGCCGTGACAATTCTCTGGACCCAGCATTCCTAAGAATTCTGGATCCTGGATCTTTTCCTAAGAAATCACATCTCCAGGGCTCCTGCTTCTGCTTTCTTCATTAGGACCAACGTTCCCGTGCCTGGTCAGTCAGAGTCACGTTCTACTCGGGCTTGTCTCACTCTAAACACGAGTCTGGTCTCGGCCTTCTCCTCTGTGACTAATCCCCTGCTCTCTTGGAGTGCCCTCACTGGGATGTGATGAAGCCAGAAGATGTGATAAAAGCGTTCAGGAGATGTTTCCTCTCCCAAAACGAATCTCAGGCAGCTCTTATTTCTTAGCCAGTCGTTGGCAGAAGTTCCTGTGCTCTCTGGGAGTTTTCCTACACTGTCTATTCCAAATGAAACTCTGGACAACATAAATAACCGGTGTAACTTTTTGATAACTTAATGGAAAACCTTTCCTCACCTGTTACGTTTCCTTTCTTCCCCCTTTCTGTTTTACAGGCAGTTGTTCCCTAAATAGCAAAGTGCCTTTGCCACTGGAGAGGCCGTGGCCAGTGTTTAGAATTTTAAAACCAGCCTACGGCTCTCAAGCCAGCAAATATCTCTGACTAAGTGCCTAAAGAACAGGGCACAACAAAGGAGAGCTCCAGGTACCTGGGCGAAGGGCTGAGAGCACAGCTCTGAAAGGTCCGGAGAGCTTTTTAACGTGATGGTTTTGTTGCATGACTGGCAGCTGGGGCAGAGCTGGTGCTGTAAATGATAAAGTAACCTTTTCAAGTGGCTGGTGCTAAGTATTACTTACTATTTATCATGGGCTGGGAGCCTCCAGCTAAGGGGCTGTGGATCTATTATCGGGAAATGGGGGTTACTGCTCCTCTCTTTCACAGCTTATGAATGGTTGTCAGCCCTCCACAATGTCTTCGGGGGTGATTAAGACAACTTTTTTTCATTGCTGTGTATTTTTAAACAATATCTTGGCTCTCTCCCCCCTCTGCCTCCCCCTCTAAAGCCCAGTTTAATAAAGTGTAAACGTGCAAAAGGTCAGCCCTTCCTGTACAATTGAGCATCTCGGGGTGATGTATGGCTTCCTCCTGCCTTCCGCTCCTCGCTGCCGCCCCGGCTGCTCCCGCCTGTCCCAGTGATGTCAGCGCAGCCAGGAGGCAGCTTTATTGCTGCCTTGTTTGCTTTATCCCTCTTTTCTGCCCCTGCTATCTCGAAAATGCTCTCAGGAGTGCATGAAGCTGGATGTTGGAGATGTCGGCAGCGTCCTCCGAGCTGCGTTGCTCTCTTGGACTTGGATTTCCTGTTGCGCTGTAATGAAAGTAAAAGTGCTGTAAAAGTGGATTTTTATGCACTTCTATTTTTAAGTTTTTTTTTTTTTTTGCGCATAGTCCAGCTTCAGTTTTTCCTTCTTTTGCTTTCCCCTGCTCCTGTATCTCCAGGTTGTTCCCTTTCTCCCTCTTTCTGGTGTGGTGCTCAATCTCGTGTCTGTGAGAACGTGGCCAAGTCATACAAACTAAATCTGATAAAGCATCCAGGGATGTTCTGCTTGGTGTCCCATCTCCAGGCCTGCCTGCCAGCTGCTCCCATCCCAACGGGATGTGTAGGTGTTGCTCCTCCTGACTGTAACTCACCCAGCCACCGCTCACATCCAGGGGTTTGGCTGGAGCTCCCTTTCACTCCAGGAAGCTCAGCCATCTCCCACCCATCCTTCCACCACCTTTAGGAGTTGCTGAACCTTCCCTACCCATAATTAAAGTGTTGGCCTCTTCACCAGGCAAGCTCCCTGTGGAGACTGATCCCAACTCCTCCTCTTCACCCCTTCAGCCTCAGCTTCTCCTCAGCTCCCCGAGCAGCCATCACACATCCCTCTCACTCCACTTTGGCCAGGATTCTTCTGCTTTGGGCCCAAAAATTTTCTGTCCTCCCTATCCTGGGGTTGTGTCCCTGCCTGCCCACCCACCCCTCGCTGGCCTGTCCCTCCGAGCCCCCAGGATGCTGTAGGAGCCGTCAGACCTCTCTGCTTCCCAAGACTTTGGTTTGGGTTTGCATAGTGAGTTCTACCTCAGGCATCTGACCATGGTATTTGGTTTCAGTGTTATCCCAGGAAAAACGGATATCTCAGGTGTATTCTGAGATTAGTTTTGATCTGAAGTGCTGAAAGCGAGCACAGGCACACTGCAGAAAGTGAAGAAGTGCTAGTTTCTGGGACCTAAATGCCTGGCTTTGCCATCTGTGCCTTTCCTGCTTTCTGCAGGACCAATACACTACTCCTGCCTTTCCTGGCTGGATTCAGTGGCTCCATTTCCCGCTGTGCCTCCAAATTCCAAGAGAGCAGACACCAGCAGGAGCCTTTGCCCAACCAAAACTGGTGTTCCTGCATCAGATCCTGCCCTTCCCGGGGATTTTACCGACAGGAGCTCTCTCCTTGTCCTTGCAGATGTCGGCCATCGAGACGATGACAGAGAAACTGGAGAGCTTTGCAGCCATGAAGGCCGACTCTGGCTCGTCCCTGCAGCCCCTTCCCCACCACCCCTTCAACTTCCGATCGCCGCCGCCCACGCTCTCCGACCCCATCCTGCGCAAGGGCAAGGAGCGCTACACCTGCAGGTGAGCCGGGCATCCCACGGCATCCACAGCGGTGTGGAAACACCCCAGGATGTGGAAACACCCTGGGATGTGCCACCCCAGCTGGGCAGCTGCGCTGGGCACCAGCACGGAGCGGGGCAGCTCCACGCCGACGTCTCTGCCAGGAGGGAAAACAAGAGGCGGCAGAATGAGAGCAGAGCTGGGATGACTAATTCCCTCAGAAACAGTTTGTTTTGTCTGGTAGGAAATCAGCATCTTCTGTTTGCTTTGTAATTTTTAATAACCTTGGGAGCGGATCTGGAGATTCTCAAGCAAACCCAACTCCCCAGGCCAAGTCTCTGGTGTTCCCAATGGCAGTCCCGGCTGTATCCAACCTCAGCTATGGAAAAATGATTGAATTTTAAAAAACAGCATGCAGGAAACAACTTTTTCAAACCCAGTTCTATCCACAGAAGTCCTCACGTACCCATCACTGCTCCAAATTGGAGCAGATTACGGGTATTTAATAATAAACCTCTGTCTGCTGTCGCAATTTTACCTCGAGGTTCTCATGGTGGCTCCTGCTGAGGAGATTTTTTTGGGTGCAGAAAGTGGGTACAAACCTTGGTTGACGTGTCTTCTATGTTCAACTTTGCCACAAAAGCTGCAGGCTCGGATTTCAGTTGAGTATTTAGAAATTTGAGGTTTCTACTTACAACAGGGACTAAACTTAAATTTTAGATGCACACTCACAAGTTACCATTTGGATTTCCACTGCTGGGGAACACTCACATTAACCGTTCATCCTCAGGACAGCTGAAGGTCCCTGAAATTAAGGAAGTCTGTCATAGCTTCCTCCTACAATAGGTTTCATAGTCACAGAGTGCAGCCCCTCATCCCTGGTAATTTTTTTCCCAATTAGTGTTTTTATTTATACCTTTTTGATTTTACTGTGAACCAGATTTATTGTGGAACAGAGTTCCTTCCTTTATTAATTTCCTGTGGCTGTGTTTGCCTGCTCTAAGCAGCCTGCCAGCCTCCTAACCCCCACCACGGTGCTGCAGCCTTTATCCAGAGGAAAATTCTGTGAATTCCAAGGATGAAAGAGCAGATTCCGTATGATGACCACATCAACAGGGCTATAAAGGAGATGCAGAAACATCTCAAGTGCCCATCTGACCAGGCAGTGATTAAACCCTCTGTACCCTGATGCAGGAATGCTGTAGCTAAACCATGTCCTCAAGTGCCGTGTCCACACTTGCTTTGAACGCTTCCAGGGATAGTGACTCCACCGCCTCCCTGGGCATCCCATTCCAACAACTGACAAGCCTTTCTGTGAAAAAAAATTCCAAATATCCAATCTAAACCTCCTCCAGTGCAACTTGAGGCCGTTTCCTCTTGTCCTGTCCCTCATTCCCTGGGAGCAGAGCCCGACCCCACCTGGCTGCACGCTCCTGTCAGGGAGTTGTAGGAGTGAGAAGGTCCTCTCTGAGTTTCCTTTTCCCCAAGCTGAGCCCTCCCAGCTCCCTCAGCTGCTCCTGGAGCTCTGATGCCAGCACAGTGACCCCTGTAACCCTGGGGTGGCAGATTCGTCCTCCCCATTGTCCCCCTCGGCTGTGAGCACACGAAGGGGTTTTGGGAGCAGTGTCAGGATGTGCTGTGGCATCCCTGGGCTCTCCTGATGGTTTCCTTTGGCTTTCCCTGTCCAGGTACTGTGGCAAGATCTTCCCACGCTCAGCCAACCTGACGAGGCATCTGCGGACACACACTGGAGAGCAGCCTTACAGGTGATGTTGTCCCCCATAAAAAACCCTTTCCCAAACACTCCTCACTCACCACTCCGGTATTTTTCCTTCCCCCCCCCTCTCCATAAAGCTGTGCCAGCAGAATTCCACAGGCCTGGAGCATTACACAGAGTGATTCATAGGGTTGTATATTATGTGTACCAGCCAAAAATAATCAGGCTTGGCAGCTCGAAGATAGACACTTAACTTATATTTAGATGTATGCTGGCAAATGAGGGCTCTGATTTGCAGTGTTGTTTCACACTCACGTTCACCATTCATCTCAAGGACAGCTGAAGGTGCTGAATGGCTCTGAAATTCGGGCTGGTTTGAAGGGCTTGCCAGGACCTTCGCTGCTGGGGCTAGCTGGGTTTTTTTTTCCTTTTCTTAATGAGCATCAGAGGTGCCTGGAGTAAGGGATCAAAACCACAAAGGCAAGAAAAACCCTGTCAATTTACCTGCCTTCAAACTGAATTTTGGTAGTTCCTGAGCTTAAATCAGGGAGTTTAAAAGGAGGTCTGGGAGTGGGGGGATTCACACAGAGTCTCACACGTTTGTGAGTGTTTAAGGTAGGAGGCTGAGCTGTTTTCTGTCAGTTGGGGACAAGGTGATGTGATTTTGATGCTTCAGTGTGCACAGGGACAGTGTCCCAGCCCAGTGGATTCTGTGGCTCCTGTCCAAGTCAGGGTTTAAATCTGAATAAAATTCACAACAAAATGCACATATTATCTGGGCCTAGGTGTATAAATAACTATTTCTCATGGAAATCCTTCCCCTTAGAATTTTCTCCCAGTGCTTTACAAACAGTTTAAAAAACTTGGGCAAAAAATGCCCTTTTTTTTTGTTAGAATGAGGTCCAGAAATGAGCAAACCTGAAGGAATGGTGAATCGAGAGCTCGCTGCAAGTCCAGCATTGTGTTTGCCATGACGTGAGCAAGTGTTTTGCAGGTTGTCAAACAATGGCAACAATTCCGTTTCTCTTTGGGTAGCTGACATTGCAGCGTTTCATCCACAGCCATAAGTTCACAACAAAGCAAATGGAGCAGTTATGAAATAAACACAAATTTATGAGCAGCAAAAGGCCGTGTGGTCAAATACATCGCATTTTTATGCTCAGTTTAACCTAAGAATTGACTCTCCCACATTGTAATCCCTGCTACACTGAGAATCACGGTTATTTTCCTACCAGAATTTTAAGTGTAGACATTAGGTAAATTCAAAATACACCACCCCACCACCCCCCAAAAAAAGCAGACATATATTTTGGATCCATTCCCTGCTGTGATGTTTGGGGTTGTGTTATTTGAGATGCCTGAATAGGTCCTGCGTGTTCCCTGTCCACGGAAACACTCACTCCCGATTATTCTGAGATTGTTCCTTCGGTTTTTCTTCCAAAAAAGGAGACTTGCAACTTAACAAAGGTTAGGAAAATAAAGATTTATTTGATCTGGTCTTCTCCCAGCAAATAGCCTGTGTGGGTTTTTTAGAGGTCTGACTCCTGGACAATGTTGCATTCTAACAGCACCCCGGAGAGCCGGGGCTGCGTTTACAGACGAGCTTTAATTATCATTGATTTGCTTTTCCTCTCAGAGAACTGAGATTTGCAGCTTTGGCAGCCAGGCTTGTTTTGAAAGCTTGGTTTTTAAGTGCTGACTTCAGGCAGGTAAAAGGAGGTTGTTGACTTCTCAGTGTTTTATTGTTGTCTCCTTTGCAACTCTGCTTTTGATTGTTCAATTTTTATTTTTTTTTTACCCTGTCACTATATAAAAATATTTCTATATATAATAATTCAAATACTAATCCAAATATTAATTTAAATGTTCTTAAAGACAACAGGCTAGAAAATAAGGTGTTTTGGGTTTGATTCCTGATTGCCTTTGATCAAGTGATGGGTTTTTTGGAGTTTTTTGGGGGCAGTTAGGAAGTCACTCAAACTTCTTACATGTCTAATTACGTATAAAGTAGGAATTAATAGCATATGAGCAATAAAGGAGGCAGATTCTTTTTATAAAGGGAAATTGCAACGTGTTTTCTGAGGAGTGAGCAATACCTGGTAATGCGCTTCCTAAAAATCAAGTGAAACACTCCGAGACCCTGTGCCCTACAGCAAAATTCAACAAGTTTCTTTTCCCTCTTTTATTTTTTCTGCACCAAACCTGAAATTCAGCGCTATGTATTTCAGAACTCAGTGATAAAAAGGCCCTTGGAGGCCTCGTGTCCTGTTATCTGCATTAAGCTGGAACTCACAGCCACACCTGACATCTCCTAAGATTGCACACAGTTCGATAAATATTGAAGATATTTCTCATTTTCTGGTTTTCAAAACGCAGCCTGAGCTCCCCCCTGCTATAAATGCACTCGAGGCTGAGGAGTCGCTCGGAGGGGGAGTTGCTCTCCATGTGTTCTGTGGGTTTTTTCCCTGCAATTCTTCTTCAGCTCACACTGATCGGTGCAAAACTTTGGGAGAGGGACTCAGGAACTCCTCCCCACACTCCCGGGGTCTGCTCCCTGCTTTCTCCCGTGTTGTCCCAGGTACCGGAGCTCCTCCAGCTCCCAGGATTTCCTGTCATTCCCCAGCGCTCCCCAGCTGCAGCCCTGGCTCCTTCCTTGCTGTCACTCCCTCCCACTTTGGATGTTTGCAGCCCTTTAAGCTGATAAGGGAGAAGCTTTGTGGGGCTGTTTGCAAAGCAAACACCGCTGCCTTTGAGTTTTATTCTTCTTCTCCCTCCGCGTTCACCCCTCTCCCTGAATTTAAGCTGGTTCCTCTGCCATTTATTTAGATTAAAACCAGCAGAGCTCCCAGCACCGACCCCTCTGGGACCACAAATAACGCCGGACATCTCCCTCATCCCTTTGCTCCCAGGCATTCGCTGCTCCTTCCCAGTGCCCCTCTGGTTCCTATTTTTTTAACAAGCTCTTGATCCCTCCCCATTCCCGACCCTGCATCCACATAGCTCATGGTTAAGGCGAGGACTTGTCACGGGGAGCTTTTCAAAGGCTTCCTGAACATCTAAATAAATGGACACGGAGGAGGCCGGCTCGCTCCTGCCTTGGGCTGCCTTTAAATGGCTGGAGCTGCTCCTGGGGGTGATGGCAGGGACAGCCAGGCTGGGGAGCTGGGTTAGCCCGGTGCCCACTGTGCCAGGTATCCCCTGTGCCAGGCACTGGGACACATGAAAAAAGCATTATTTTAGGAGCTGGTGAGGACAGGCAGGGAGAGAAAAGCCCTGGCATCAGCAGGGATGAGGAGGGGGCTCCTCATTTAAACTGGACAAAACTGCTCATGAAAATCCCATGGAATAGCAGGAATTTGGGGATATTGGCAGGTTTGGACATTGCAGTTTGCTGGAGTGCTGAACAGGAATCTGAGAGAGGATTCCTTGGTGCTGGAAATCCGTGTTGAACTCTCCTTATAGAAACTGTGCTTGTCCTTGCTGATGTTCAAATAACATCTTGTTTTCTGGATTTATTTGGGGTTTTTTGAAAAAAAAAAAAAAGAAGAAGAAAGACTTCAGAAATCTGGAAAAGCTGTGGTTTGAAAAGAGGTTTTGCTTTCTCCCTTGCTTAATCCTAATAAAGGTGCATTATTTGAAATATCTTTATTCTTGTTGGAGATTTAGCAGTAGGAAATTCAGAGGTGGACATGGAATCCATAAACATTCAGGGAGGGAGAGTGTTTCATAAATGTATCCCCGCTTTTTCCAAAAATAATATCCATTTATTTTTAGAGACCGAATAAAAATCACAGCTGGAGGACATCTGGAAATGGGGTCTGTGTGTTTCACAGGGGGGATCTTTCACACTCGCAGTTGAACCTGTTGTGTCTGTAGGGAAGAACCCCCCGTCCTCTGTGTCCAGGGAAATCCTGTTCCATCCTTGAGTGAGGCAGGCACGGGGTGAGTCTGTGCACACCAGCAGCTGCCTCCAGGTACTCCCAAAACCTGCGTGGATGCCCCTCCATGTCTTGGAGTGCTGGAGAGGCCCTGGCACAGGCTGCCCCATCCCTGCAAGTCTCCAAGGCCAGCCTGGACAGGGCTTGGAGCACCCTGGGAGGGTGGAAGGTGTCCCTGCCCACGGCAGGGGGTGGCACTGGACGGGCTTCAAGGTCCCAAAACCATCCTGGAATTCCAGGATTCCCATCGAGGAGCAGCTCAGCTCCGCGGGGCAGATGTCGCTGTGGGTTAGAGGAGCTCAGAGCAGCCCTGCTGGAGTGGATTTGTTCTGGAATTACAAGGGCTTGGGAAGAGTTTGAATCTTGTCAGTGCCCAGGGTTTGTGGAGCTCTGCAGCGGAGACAGATTCTGCTGCTCGTGGGTTTTGGAAGCGGAGCCGTGGGGGAGCAGCTTTGCTGAGGTACGAGTGACGTGTGTCAAGGGAGATGTAAGGAGGGATCCGGCGGGTTCGGGCAGGAATGAGGCTTTCAGGAGTTTTAGACCCAAACTCTCCACCGCAGCTCGGAGCTGCCACCTTCAGTCCACCGGCAGCTCCCGCTCTGCGCTGGGCTGAGCCCGCCCGGCACCACCCTCAGCAATTCCAATTTATTTGGGGGCACTCTAAACCCAAAATGGGGGTGATGGCTTTGAACAACCCCCCCCCCCCCCCCCCCAGCCCATCTGCCGTGGGTCCTGAGGAGATCTAGCTGAGACAGGGAATATTTCTTCACTCAGCAGTTCCCCTGAACATCCTGGCTTGGCTCCTTGCGTTCCAGCTTTTCATCATAAACCAGATATTCGCTCCCAGGAGTAAATCCTATCCTGCTTGGAGAGGATGGTGGATTTCTTGGGAGCTGTTTTGCTACAAGAATAGCCATAATTACCTTTAAAGCCACGCTGCACTCCCTGCATCTCCAGTACCGCAAGGAATTTCGCAAATAAAGCTGGAATTTTCTGTGTGTCCAGCTAACTGTCATGCAGGGATTTGCCAGTTAATAACTACTTTATAGATTTCACCTCCCTTCTTTCTTCTTCTCCCTTCCCTGTCCTCCCTCCACAGCCATATTTCACCTGATTCCCCACAAAAAAAAGTGGAAGGAATAAATCCACCTCTCTCATTCCTACATCCATGCGTGGAAAAGTAATTATTTCGTTTCAAACTCTTATTTGTTTGGACGACTCACTTCCTAATTAATCTCAATCCTTTCTTTGTGCTCCTTGAGTAACAACAATATCAGATTTGTCTGGGATGATTAATGCTTTGTGCTTCCCTCAGCCAAGTCAAGATTTATAGACCAACATTTCCTGGGGTATCGATAGTTAAATTTTTCTCTCTTTTTTTGCAGTTTGGGTTGGTTTTTTTCCCCCTGACGTTTTACTCTTTGGCATTTTCAGGTGTAAATACTGTGACAGGTCATTCAGCATTTCCTCCAACCTGCAGCGGCACGTCCGGAACATCCACAACAAGGAGAAGCCATTCAAGTGCCACCTGTGCAACAGGTGCTTCGGGCAGCAGACCAACCTCGACAGGCACCTGAAGAAGCACGAGCACGAGAACGTTCCAGGTGGGGAAAGGCTCTGTGGCTCTGCTGGGGATCACTGGAGAGAGGAGACTCTGATGCCATGAAGACTTTTTGCCTTTTCTTTTATACTCCTGTTATACCTTTTTACAACTTCTGTATTCCTAGTGTTTTTTCCCTACATTCTTGGACTTGTTTGTCCAAGAGAGACTCAGCATTTTAGAGGCTTTGTAGCCAGGGATCAGTGTGCCCCAGACCCCAAGGTCCCCTCCAGAACACATTCTGTAAACCAAGATAGAACCATCCAGGGGAAGGTTCCTTGGGGAGGGAGGCTCACTTGAACCTCTCATTGAGGAATCTGTGATAGATCTGCTAATTAGTAACACCTAGAATGTTATACCCGATCTTTGGGGATACTCAGGCAGGGTGCATCTCGATGCATATGACCTGGATGTGTGCACCTGAGGATCCTTAAAATAAATACCAAGGTAAAATCCCTTTTCCCCTTCTAACCGTGTATGACTCTTGATTTTAAGACCAGGAAAAGGCATCAGCTGGAATGCACTGTCCCCTAAGGATGAGTTTGTAGGGTTGTTTGTAGGGTTTTTTTGGAAGTTCCAGAAGATAAATAAGTTTTGTTTTAACATAAAAAATGGAAGGAAGGAATTCCTGTGATGAAGCCAAGTAAGTGATTTCCCAGCATGGGGAAAAATTATTATGGAAAAGGTACAGGCAAACAGCCCTGCAATGGTTCTTAGGTTGTGTGTGTTGTCCATAAGTGCTGAACATCACCTGGATTTCAGTCTGGAGAACACAATCTTCCCTTGGGAGCTTTGCTCCACGACTTTCCTCTTGAGTATTCAGTCATTAATATAAAGTGAGAGGGCTGTTGAGAACCTTCTTCCTTTATGTCCCCTCTTAATCCTGGCCTTGCCAACACCTGATGGAGTCTCCTGTTCTCTGTCCTGTTGTCTCTCCGTGTTCCTGCCCTGCAGTGAGCCAGCACTCCGGAGTCATCACCAACCACCTCGGGACCAGCGCCTCCTCCCCCAACTCGGAATCAGACAACCATGCACTTTTAGACGAAAAAGAGGATTCCTATTTCTCGGAAATCAGAAATTTTATTGCAAATAGCGAGATGAATCAAGCGTCAGCTTTAGCAGATAAAAGGTAGGCAAGAAAATGAAATTATCTGCTGGTAAGACAGGCATGAACAGCAGAATAATAGGAGAGGGAATTCAGACTGGCTGGTAGAAGCTTCTTCCTCCTGGCTGCTTGAAGGGAAATAGTTAGAGGACAGAGCCTGGAGAAGGAGGAAGGCTGCTTGTCCCACAGATGTTAAATTTAAAGAGATGAAAAAACAGCATTTAAATCCAGACTGCACAAATCCATAGTTCAAAAAGCCTTGGGGCTGGTGTATTCTCGACAGGCTTATTGGCCCTTAGGAACAGTGATTTTTAAATGCCTGCAGCACGCTGGTTTTCTTCTTGTTAGATTTTAAATAACATATATGTGTACATAAATGTGTTTTGTGTTCATGTCTATGTAGGACATTACCAAAGTCTGGCATTCCAGTGGGAATACATCACTTAAACATTTGCCATCTTTTTTTCTTTCCTTTTCTTTCTTCTTCTTCTTCTCCTCCCTCCCCTTCAACCAAATATTTCAGGCCAGAAATCCAGGATATTGACAGCAATTCCCAGTGCCATGGACTGGCAAATGAGAAAACAGAAGATGTGGATGATGAGGACGAAGAACTGGAAGAGGAAGATGACGACAGCCTGACGGGGAAGTCCCAGGACGAGACGGCATCGCCCACGGCAGAGCCCCGAGGAGCATTCGAGGATGAGGAGGATGAGGAGCCCACGTCTCTCACCATGAGCTTTGACCACACCCGAAGGTGAGGGGGCCGTTCCCCTCGGGGGGCTCAGCCCCCTGCCCGTGTCCGTGGTGCATCATGAGTGCTGTGGGTTTGTTCTCCAAGCCATGCCATGCGTTTGATTCAAACCTTCACTCCAGATTCCATTTCACCACGGTGGGGGACACGAGACAAGTGGACTGCAAGGAGAGTCTGGGGTGATGTCCAAGGCTTGAGGAGTCTGGATCAGGAGAAGAGACACAAAACTCAGAGTTTTCAGGGTACCACAGCTCAGCAGATGTTGTTTTTCTCTCCAAAACTCTGGTCAGGGCAAGGAAGAGGCATCTGTGCAATGCCTTTGGTGCTGCTCTGGTCCTTGGAGTTGTTGCAAAATATTCTTGGCTTCAAGAATTCTCAGAGCTCTGGTAAAAAGGGGATTCTGCCCCTCGGTCCTGCCCAGGTGAGACCCCACCTGCAGAGCTGCCTCCAGCTCTGGGGTCCCAGCACAGGATGGACCTGGAGCTGCTGGAGAGAGTTCAGAGGAGGCAGCAGGATGATCAGAGGGATGGAGCAGCTCTGCTGGGAGGAGAGGCTGGGACAGCTGGGATTGTTCAGCCTGGAGAGAGAAGGCTCCAGTGCCTGAAGGGAGACATAGGAAATATGGAGAGAAAATCTTTCCAAGGGCCTGGAGTGACAGGGCAAGGGGGAGTGGATTTAAACCGAAAGAGGAGAGATTTAGGTTTGATCTTCAGGGGAAATCCTTCCCTGTGAGGGAGGTGAGGCCCTGGCACAGAGAAGCTGTGGCTGCCCCATCCCTGGAAGTGTCCAAGGCCAGGTTGGACAGGACAACCTGGGATAGTGGAAGGTGTCCCTGCCTGTGGCAGGAGGTGGAACAGGACCACTTTAAGGTCCCTTCCAACCCAAACCAGATTCCATGCTTTTATTAGAAGTGAAGGATTTTTCCCCCAAGGTCAAGCCATGTCCAAACACCTTTAAAATGAAAGATTGCTGCACAGAGCCCAGGCTCAGCTCTGATTTTGCTGCAGTTTGCCCTGGTTTCTGGGAGTATTCACAGCACGAGTCACACAAAACTGAGCAATTCCTTACCCAGAACCTCAGAGAGGATCTCAGACACCTGCTGCTTGTTGCTCTCCACTTCCTTCTCGCTCCTCCCATCCCGTGTTGTCTCCGTGTCCGTCTGTCCGTCCCTTCACGCATGTGGCTCGTGAGCCCCCGTGGGTGGTGCATGCAGGCTCTGGGCCAGACGAGCTAACACAGGTCACCCCTTCCCCTGGTCATTGGTACAGGTGTATTGAGGAGGACGAAGCCGGCCTGTTAGATTTGGAGCAGATGCCGAATTTTGGGAAGGGGCTGGATCTCCGCAAAGCAGCCGAGGAAGCATTTGAAGTTAAAGATGTGTTTAATTCCACCTTAGACTCTGAGACAATAAAACAGACTCTGTACAGGCAGGCTAAAAACCAGGTGGGTATATCCAGAACATTTTCCTAGCTTGCCGCCAGCATGTACAGCAGGATCAGGGAGCAGCTGGCCTCCTCTAGCCAAGGGTTATTTTCCTCTTCCAGCGGGTTCTTTTCCCCTTCCAGAGGGTTATTCCCCCTTTCCAGCAGGAATTCTAACACACACATGAACGTGTCTTGCTGCAACTAAACTGAAATAGAGGAGGAAGGGAGCGGGCATCACCTTTAGATGGATTTACCTCAGCCTGTGCAGTGAGAGCAGGGTTATACAGGAAGAGAGAGGCATCTGTCTGTTTTTATCTGTCTGTATAAATGTTTTTATAACTCCTTATTTATTTATACTTTGGGGTGGCTCTTCTGTCGGTCACCACTGAGGTTTGGTTTGCAGAAACAGCCACAAAGTGCCCTTGGGTTTGGTTAAAACAGGTGTCAAAGATAATAATACTGCCAGGACTTGCAACCCAGCATGTCTAGAGGGCTTCCCTGTTTATCTCCTTGATTCCTAAAAGTAAACCAGAAAATGGAAAAAGAAATCTGTGAGACAGACCAGTTTAGACCCACCAAAAAAAATCATCCAAATGGCATCTCAGAATTACTGGAGTTCTGAGAGAAATCTGGAGGTTTGGGGCAGGTCTGTGTGTGCTTTCTGCTTTTTCATTCACCAAAATACTTACTCTGGGTTTATGGAGTTGATCTCTTGATCCCCCCATGAGGATTCTCACAAAAGAACTGCTCCGTGAAGGTGCCTCAGCAGGCTGGGCTGGAGACAGGACACTCAGCCCCTGGTGGGGATGAGCACAACTCTCACCTCAGAGTCCCCTTCTGACCCTCAAGCAACAGAATTTATCCCCAAATCTATTTCAAATGCCCAGCAGAGCAGTAGCATAGTGCAGCCACCATGCAGAACATGATTTTTGATTTAGCGTCACTCAAAACTCAGGAAATTTTTTGTCCTCCTTCAGAGTGGGTGCCAGTAGTGAGGCTGGGGGGGTGCTGCTGGGAGAGAGAGCCCAGCAGGTTTTTGGAGTGACACCCATTTAAGCACAAGCCACTTGCCTGACTCTTCCCTGTGTCCTGTCACTAACACCCAAATGCACTCACTCTTTGGGAGCAGCTCTTTCCCAATGTGTACCACCCTGCTGGGTCCAGCCCATGCTTGGATCTGGGAGGGTATTTTTGGGTTTTCACTCCATTTTACACTTGAATCACAATAAGAAACTTAAATAATTTAAGCTATCAATAGGAAACATTTGTGTGAGCAGCACAGCACTCCTTTGGCTTAGTTTTAAGCAATTTTAGAAGCATGTGTGTCCACAAAATGACAAAACTGTACCTTTTCCCTGGGCCAGGGAGGGTGGGGACAGTGTCCTCCTCCTTTTCAGGCCATGGGTGACAATGACATTGGCTTTCACCTCTGCTCTATGAGGTTATCATCTGTCCAAGTCCTCACACCCCTCGTGTGAAAGGACACAGAGGTGTGTGAGACAAATCCTGTGTCCTGGTGGAGGGAGAGCAGCCAGGTTCCAAGGAGCCAGCAGTTTGTTAGAGGGCAAACAAGTCTCTCGGCAGACTCCTTTAAGGGTTTCACTGCAGCGATAAACCCACCCTGACCACAATGAAAATTCCATATTCCTGAACACCCACACTGGCATCGCCAGTGGGCCCATGCCAGGCATCGAGTGACGATGAGCAGCTGCTCACCACTTCCCACTGGGCATCGCTGCCCCATTCCCAAGGCACTGCTGCCCCAGCCCAGCCTCCCCGAGCCTCTGGCTTGTCTGGGGATGTGCTTTTTTTAAGAACAAGCCCCAGTAGCAGCTGCTTTGCCCTGGGAGCAGAGCCTGGAATCATGTGGGGGTTGGTGACCGAGCGCAGGGCAGTGCAGGATGGGTTCAGTCCTGTGACAGCTGGTGGCAATGATGCTGTCTCCTGCCTGTCCCTATAAACCATGACAAATCTGCTGTCTGGAGTGGCAGGTGCCATCCTGGGGCGTGGCTGTGAGCTTAGCCCAGCGCAGAGGGTGCTGCTGGCCCAGGTGTGCGGCGTTAGAGGGTGCTGTGTCTTACCCGGAGTGTTTCCATCCTGTTCTCACTCGTTTCCTCTGCGTCCCTCTCTCCCCCAGGCTTATGCAATGATGCTGTCCCTGTCTGAGAACGCTCCCCTCCACACGTCCTCCCAGAACTCTCTGGGGGCTTGGTTGGACATGGCAGGAGCAGCTTCAGAGTCGGGGACCTTTAACCCCATCAACCACCTCTGAGAGGTCCACAAGGCACTGGCCGGAGCCCAGGCGAGGCGGCAGTGGTGCTGCAGCCATCCCAGCAAAATCCCAGCGAGCAGAAGATGGATGAGAGGGCCTCAGGGAGTCGTCTGGACTTTGGGCTGAGAAGGAAACCTGTCGCATCCGACCTACACGTCCTGCATTTTTATCTCTCCAGAGTTTTCCTTTCTAATTTATCGGAATGAACCTCTCCCAAACTGGATAACGCTGAAGCAGCCCCAGGATTTCATGAGCAAGACACGAATTGCAACAGTGCAATCAAAGATTGGCCCCTCCAACCTTCCAAACCGGTGCCACTGAGCCAGCACAGCCGGAGCAGGAGCGACAGCTTGGAACCCCACGGCAGCATTTCCTTCCCATCCAGCTGAATGGTGAAGCACCACGGGAAGAGAGCCAGGTGTGACCTGTCCCTGGTGCAATTCTGGCACAGCCACTGGAGTTATACCAGGGAAGGGCGAATTCAACCCATTTAACTGAACCCCCCCCAAAAGAATTCAGAATTCTGCGCTCCCACAGAAACATCATCCTGTCTTTTGTCCCCAGCCAAACATTGGCAAAGCTCCTCCAAGGTGAGGCCACGTTGCCTGCGGTCGTCACGAGCCACATGCAGCTCCCAGCTGAGACATCTCCAGCCTGGAACCCTGCTGAGGTTGGGGTGACACATGTGCCACGTGGATCATCAGCTGTGCCCTGAGCAAGGCTGGGACAGCTCCCTGCCCCTCCTGGTACCTGTGAGCCCAGCATGGGCTGGGAGTGCTGGGACAGAGCCATGCTCAGCCAGGGTGGTGGAGCTCCCGGAAATGCTTGGATTTCCCCAAGCAGAGAGGCCACGGGGTAAAGCCTTCCCCAGCTTTAAGGAAATGTGTGCTGGGAGAGCCTCGCCTCAGCCGGGGCAGCTGGGACACGTCTGCTCTGCCGGGGGTTTCAGGGTGCCCTCACCCCGTGCCGATGGTATCTGTGGCACAGGTCTCTGATTCACACTGTTGGTTTGGCCTGGTTTTCCCTCTGCACCGCCCGCTGCTGCTTGGCCTGTAATTTAAGTAGAAAGAGGAACTTTTCCATGCTCCAGCAGCCTGAGGGGTGCAGAGCTCTGCCTGAGCACAGAGATAAGAATCTGGTTGTGGCTCTGATTCTAAAATTGCTCACAGAGATTTTATGAATGATTTCGAATCACTGCATCTTCTCTGCTGATACACAGCAGCCTCCACAAATCCTGTGGGCTTCGTGCTGTTCTCCATTGCAACTCCCATCTGCTGCTGGAGCAGGGAATTTGGAGACGACATTCCTTTATGGAATGGTTAGGAAAGCCATGGAAAAGGGCAGATGGAGGGTTCTAAGCCAGTCCAGTGTGGGAAGCCTCATTCCAGGAGGCCAAAACAACGGAACCAGCTCCCTGAGCAAAGCAGAGTTGGAGTTGGGTGCGACACCTTTGCGAGTCAGCTTGGCACCCAAGAGCACAGGTGAGGCTGATTTTGGGGAGCCTCAGAGGGCCCCCACAGGAAAGTGTCTGGGGTGGCTTTGGTACAGAGGGAACAAAAGGTAAATTAGCAGCATCAGTGTGTTTCCCAGGAAAATTTACCCTCCCCTTTTTGGTTTTCCACAACATCCTGTGAAAGTGCCCAAGGCTCTGAGAGCACCAGGCAGTGTGACCGAACTGCTTCTCGTATTTGCACAAAGCTCCTGGGCAGGTAGAGCCTGAGAGCCGACCCTGCCGGAGGAATCCCGGCTCTGCAGAGGAGAGGGACAGCCCTGTCCCCTCCTGTCCCCTCCCATCCCATCCCATCCCATCCCATCCCATCCCATCCCATCCCCACTCCAGCGGCTGCAGCACAGCCCTGCCCAGGCGCTTGGCCTTTAAATTATTCCCACAGGGGCCAACTGAAAATAATAAAAGGATTGTTTCTTTTCCTGATGGAATTTATTTTAATCTGTATATAACTTGTAATTTTTGGGCTAATTCCTTTCTTATTTTATTTCTTCCTTAACAGTATTTTTTTTTGCATTAGATACCATTCTTGTGAAGAAATCATGTTAATAGAAGTATGTAGTGAAGGACCAAAATCGTGTTGTCAGGGTTGGATGGTGGATAAGCAGGGAGCAGGAAGATTTTGTCCATGTGCCAAATGACCCCAGTCAGTGCTGCTGCCGATTCTCCAGACAATCATCCCTCGGCTTCCCTGTGCCTTGAACTTCCTGGGGCCCTGGAGGAAGGTTCCAGTGACTGGGAGCAGCACAGGAGGAGGAGGAGGCCAGTGGAGATGCTCTGCCTCGATGGCCCTGCTCCAGGAGAACATGGAAACGGCCTTAACCATGGGGATAGATCCATCCTGTCCCATTCCAGCTGCAGCTCCGTGACTCCTGGCAGCTGCTCGGAGCAAACCACGTGTCTGAGCATCTCTCTGGTAGGGCTGTGGCACTGCCTGCCGTGCTGGAACAGGATCTGTGGGCAGCAGGGAGTGTTTGTGTGCCCTGAGCCATGGTTTGCTCATCCTTGAAGAAACCTTAGGGCAGGTCAGCACTGCACTCCTCAGCACAGGGAGGTGACAGAGCAGCCAAGGGAGCGGCACTGAGCTGGACACCAAAATGTGGGCCAGTATTAAGGAATGCAAGTGTTACTGTGGGGATTTTTTGGGGGTATTTATGGTCTCCCCACCCCTCTCTCAGCCCTGCTGCCAGTTGTGTCATTTCTCCAGAAGCAGTTGGTCAGGTCCTTGCTCTGACTGAGCTCATGCTGTCGCTGTTCCCCTCCCTGGGTTCATCCTGGCTCCCCATGGATCTCCTGAGGGCCCCTGGCCAGGGATAGGGAGGTATTATCCAGCCAGGGATTGAGGACATTAAAAATATAGGGCTTAAAATCATGAAATGATTTTTTTTTTCCCTTTCCATATTTCCTATTTCAGTTTCCTCCCCATTTTCTCTAGGTTATGTTGTAGAATCTCCTGACTCCTCTAATTTAGCACTGATTACAAGCTTTGTAATTTGATTTTTCCAGTTAAGATAAAGAAACAGGAAGCCTCACTGAACCTCTGTTAATCTCTACCTTTCACTGGATTGCACTTGAAACGTGCTGCAGCTCAGAGCAGGTGTGGAGGTTTTGTTTTGCTGCTTTAGCAGAGAATCTCGTCTTTTCAAGGCTGTTTCCCGAGAGGTTTGTGTCCAGGATGTTCTGCCATCTGAGCACTGCTGGCTTCCCAGTGCCAGGGAAGCTCTGGGAGCTTTGGTGAGACGTGGAGCTGTGGTGTCCAACCCCATGGACACACTGTGCTCGGGATCCAGGGCAGGTGAGGGTGGCAGGGATGGGAAGTGGCTGCGGTGTGTCCGGTAGCCAGGGCACCGCTCCAGGTGTGGTTTAAACCCAGAGCTTTGTGTAGGATCTATTTATTTAAAGTATTTTCACAGCTACAACAGCACAGAGGAGAGAAAGGAGAAGCCCTGGGGATTTTTGGAGTGGTCAGGTGGGGCTGGGAGCTGCGCAGGGCTGAAGTGTCGGTGCTCTGTGAAGGGCCCTCGCTTTGGCCAGAGCTGGATCTTCCTGCCTGAGTCAGTCAGGGAGGAGGACGTGGGTCTGGTGTCTGTGCATTCCCTGCTTCCCAGCAGCTCAGAGCTCGTGGCTGGTCCTGGTGTGATCACTGTGGCTGGAGCAGGCAGCTGGGAGCTCTCCAGTGGGATGCACTGAGGTTCTCCCGCAGGATGTGCTGAGGTGCCAGGTCCTACAGGACACGTTGAGGCACCCAGTTCTCCTGCTGGGGTGCTGGGTTCTTCCCTGGGACGTGCCCTTTGGTACTCAGGCTGCTCTGGGTGGGTGCCTTTCCAAGGTGCCCCACACCGCCAGGTCCTGCCTGGCCGGGCGCCACGGGGACGTCGATGGGGACCCCAAACCCAAACGGGGCCCAACAGCGAACACCAGCCGGGTGTGCTCAGCTGTCCAGGGACAAACACCCTGCTGGGGTCCTGTCCTCCTTCAGACAGTGCAGAGGAAGCTTTGCCCCCTCCCCAATCAGCACTTAGCCGCTCGTGGGAGCAGCCCCTCGCCGCCGTGGCGCGGACGGAGCCTTTCGAAAGCACTTGCACAAAGAGGTGAACGAGTTCGACTCTAAGCATCAAAGCACTGGATCGTGAGCCCCCCGTGCCCCCACCCAGGTCAATCTGCTGACTCTACACTCGGTTTTTATGTGCTGTACTCTGTTTGTGTGTGTGTGTGTGGCGGGGGCCGGGGGGCAGCGCTGAGGACCCTGCCCGTGGTCAGTGCTGGGGACCCTGCCCGTGGTCAGTGCTGGGGACCCTGCCCGTGGTGACAGGGCCATCCCCGAGGGCAGGAGTGGCGTGGCTCGGGTCAGTGCTGGAAACACGAGGGCAAAACCCTCTGCTCCTCGCCGGTGGTCAGTAGTGTTCTCACAAAGCCATGAAACTTCTCCGTAGTGTTGAGTGAAACTGTGACTAAAACATTCTTGAATGATTCCGAGGTTCCTTTTTTTCTCTTTCTTCTGTCGTTAATTCTTATTACCACTTTGGAAGAAGAAATTTAAAGAAAAGGAAAAAAAAAAAAAAAAAAAAAAAGAACGAAGAAAAAAAAAAAGGCAGCTTTGATTTTCCAAATGTGCAATTCACATGTGAACAAAGTAATTCTGAAAGTAATTCTCAGTGTATTTTACATTCTCGTTGCTCTCTTCAAAGCAAGAGATGTTTTGCCCTGATGTCATTTCCAGCCTGCAGAAGATGTAATTTAAAACATATATATATTGTGCTTGCAAGAATCATAAATCTGTGCATCCTATGTCATTCCTTTTCCCATTGTTACAATACAGATATGATTTAGGTTGGATTTTTTTTTTCCTTTAGACCTGTATAGTGTTTTTTTAAATCAATTGTAAATGTCTGGTTTTCATATAATGTTTAAAAAACATTGAGAAAGAGGATGGTGCTTGTTCCATATCATTCTTGATTGTATATTGCTTCTGTTATGTTTATAAGTAAACTGTGCATGACTTGTGTTTAGCAGTCATTATTGTGTCCGTTTGTGAAATTTTTATTAAGAAGAAAAAAATTCCGTAGATGCACTTATTGTATATGTGATTAGATTTTGCGTCCGAGGCTCGAAGCCTCGAACTGCCAAGGAAGAAAGAAAAAAGTGTTGGCAGTTATTAATTAATATGGAATCGCTTTGTTGGGAGCATAATGAAATAAGAGATATGACGTGTAGAAAATAATTAAAAAAAAAAAACAAAAAGGCAATTTTACAAATTTCATTTTGATGCTTGTGATAAAAGACAAATGTACTTGTGTAGAGAAATTCCTTTAAAATAATGAATAGAAAAAGCTGATTTTGAGGTTAATGCTGTAGAATAGGAATGTATACCAAATGTAATCTTTCCAATGCTACAATGAATTTATACATGAGATTGATATGCAATAAACCTGTGTGCTTTTATAAGCAGTGGTCCCGTGAGCTTCTTTTCATGGAATAACCATGGAGAACAGCCCCGGGAATGGGACACTGGGTGTGTCACTGTCTGGCTTTGCTGCTCTGCGGGACCTCTGGGGTCTGCTCTTGTGTGTGCACGGTTTGTAATATTCAAAAGAGCTCCAAAAAGTTAAATTATGGCCTCCCCACTTGCTGCTGAGGTCAGAATCATAGAAACCCAGAATGATTAAGGCTGGAAAAGCCCTCCCAGACCATCCAGTCCAAGCTGTGACCCATCCCCACCTTGTCACCCAGAACAGAGCACCGAGTGCCACCTCCAGCCCTTCCTTGGACACCTCCAGGGATGGGCACTCCACAGCTCCCTGGGCAGCCCCTGCCAAGGCCTGAGCACCCTTTCCATTAAAAAATTCTTCCTCATGTCCAACCTGAACCTCCCCTGGCACAACCTGAGGCCGTTTCTTCTCATCCTGTTTTTTGTTGTCCTCCTGTCAGGGAGTTGTGCACAGCCACAAGGTCCCCCCCGAGCCTCCTTTTCTCCAGACTGAGCCCCCCCAGCTCCCTCAGCAGCTCCTCACGGGACTTCTCCAGCTCCTTCCCCAGCTCTGTGCCCTTCTCTGGAAATGTTTCAGCCCCTCAGCGTCTCTTTTGTTGTGAGGAGCCCAGAGCTGGACGCAGCACTCGAGGCCTCCCCAGTGCAAAGCAGGTGCAGGCAGTGCTGCTGTGCCACATCCCACTGAAGGGGTGGGATGCTTGCACAGGGAAGAGTGAGAGTATTCCAGGGTGGGAGAATGTGTTGGGATGGGGTTCATCAGTGAGCTGATGGAAAATGTCGAGCATATTTCCTTTCAGAAGCAGAGCACAAAGTGAGTGAACTACCCAGTGATAGCGGTCAGATGGTTCAGCCCCAGGGGACCCTGGGAGCAGAAATTACTTGAAAGCCGGGTCTTTGAGCTAAAAACCCCATTACACAACTGATGAATGGCCTCGCTTCAAAAAGTCATTCATGGTGATCAAATGATGGTGTCCCACGTACGGGATAATGGCCCTTCCCCGGAGATCGGGAGGGTTTCAGTCGGAGCTGAACCCTTGAGTAGGAGCCCTCCTCTCGCTGGAGCCTTTCTCCTTATTAGCCCCGGAGGGAAAGGATAAAAAAATCTATGGGATAAGAAAGCTGTGATAATGGGGCGATTGTCAGGCAGGCCCCGGAGTGGAGAGAACAGAGGCATTTAAAAGAATATTGCTGACAAGTGGACTTTGTCATGCACAAAGTGCTTGAGATTCACCACAAACAAGTGAGAAAATGGCCCTATTTGGGGGATGAGGAGGAGCAGAACAGGGGGGCAAAAGAGAAGGTCAAGGAAAAGTCTGTTCCCAGTAAAGACACAGAGCACTGTTGAGCCTTACTGGGCAGCTGGGTTACTGGGCAGCTGTCAGCAGCCTGACCCCCCAGATCTTCTTTCCCAGTAGCTGCAGCACCCAAAAGCAGCCGAAACTGACGTTTTGTGCATCCAGAGGGACCGCCTGAGGTTACCTTTGACCACTGAAGAGCCCCTGGAGTAAGGGGCAGTCCCTGGGCTGCTGAAATACCGCGTGTGCGCCGGCCAGACCCCGAGGACAGCCGGGGCACACCCGTTTGTCACCCATTAACGTGACAGCAGAACGACACCGAATAATCCCCTCGCCTTCAGTGACCTCGGAGAGGCGGCTCGAGGGGACGGGGAATGCCGAGAGCCCAGCGGCCGGCAGCGCCGCTCCGCGCAAACACCTGCTTAAGACTCATCGAGAAGCAGTAAAACACTGTTCCTAGTGACGATTAATTAATTTTTCACTCCTGGGAAGCCAGGGCGCGGCAGGGAGCAGAGCGCTCCTCGGACCCGGGACCGGCAGGACACCGCCGCGGCTCCGGGCTCCGAGCTCCGAGCAGCACCTCCACCCCGGCACGGCCTCCGAGGCCTGCCCGGCACCTCCCCCGGTGCCGCCCCGGTCCCTCCCAGCCCATGCCGGTCCCTCCCATCCCGTCCCCGGCCCGCCCCGCCGCCGCCGCCGCTCTGGCTCCGAGGGGCGCGGGTAGGTGCGGGCGCGGCGGGGTCGGGGCTGGGGCGCTGCGGAGGGACCGGGGACCCCGGGGAGGGACCGGCACCGGCACCGGCACTGGCACCGGGGCTCCCGGGCAGCCGTGCGGGCGGCGGCCCCGAGCGAGAGGCTGCCGAGCGCCTTCCGGGGAGGGCACGGCGGGGACCGGCTGTCCCGTCCCTCCCGAGCCGCAGCCGGGGCTCGTCCTCCCGCGGCTCTGTCCCCGCTGTCCCCGAGGGTCTCGGTAGCCAGCGATGCGGAGAGGGGTTGGGTCCATCCTAGGGGGGTTTGGGTATCCTACCGTGCCCGTTTAGAGCCCAGCCCTGGGCACGCAGGGATGGAAGCACCGAGTTACGGTGCCTGTGCCCGTGTGCCACCGTGGGCAGGGATACGGGGGGTCGATGGCCTGTGCTGCCACCGAGCCTCCCTCCAGCCCGGCACCGATGCTGCAGCCCCCAGAGCCTCTGCATTGAGGCCTGTTTATTGCTACAAGGGCTTAGGATAAGCTTCATCCTCAGCCAGGATGGGGTTAAGAGCAGAATGTGGCGCTTTCCTCGTCCGCAGGACACTTGGCAGCCCTCTGGACACAGAGCATGTGTCCCGCATCCAAGGACAGTGGAATGAGCAGCATCTCTGTCAAATGAGCTGTTGTTGATGGGTCTGTGTTGTGCTCTTGCCAGTCATTCATGCAGGGAAAAGCACTGTCCAGCCTTGGTTTGCTTCCTGGTCTTTGAAAAGGAACAGCTTGGAGATGGCACTGGCGCACAATGGGATCTCAGTTGAGGACAGCTAAACCATAATTTCTCCCGAAGTTTTGTAATAAGCAAAGGGCGTAAAACGCTCTGTGTGTTCTGTGGGGGCAGAGTTCCGTAGGTGCACGGTACTGTGGGTGGCACAGGAGGGGATGAGTGACCTTAACCCCGGCTGAGGAGCCCCAGGGAGTGGAGCAGGTGTTTTTGTGGGCAGTGTGGAGCCGCCCTCGGCCTGATTTGGGGCAGGTACGAGCTTGGAGGAGCACAGGCTTCACAGCCAGGCGCCGCCGCCGGGGATTCCACAGCCCGGGGGAGGTGGCATTCAGGAGGGTGCAGACTGGCTGTGGTGGCTGGCAGCACCCCAAAGGGGAATAAGAGGACACGGAGGCGTGGCAGGAGCGGGGCTTGGTGAGGCTCCAGGCCTGCCCGGCTCAGGCCTGAGCCTGTCCAGTGCCTGCGGCACGGCCTGGCCGCTCCCGGTGCCCGGCCGCTCCCGGTGCCCGGCCGCTCCCGGTGCCCGGCCGTTCCCGGTGCCCGGCCGCTCCCTGTGCCCGGCTGTTCCCTGTGCCCGGCCGTTCCCGGTGCCCGGCCGCTCCCGGTGCCCGGCCGCTCCCGGTGCCCGGCCGCTCCCTGTGCCCGGCCGTTCCCTGTGCGCGGCCGCTCCCTGTGCCCGGCCGTTCCCTGTGCCCGGCCGCTCCCTGTGCCCGGCCGTTCCCTGTGCCCGGCCGCTCCCGGTGCCCGGCCGCTCCCGGTGCCCGGCCGCTCCCTGTGCCCGGCTGTTCCCGGTGCCCGGCCGCTCCCTGTGCCCGGCCGCTCCCTGTGCCCGGCTGTTCCCTGTGCCCGGCCGCTCCCTGTGCCCGGCCGCTCCCTGTGCCCGGCTGTTCCCGGTGCCCGGCCGCTCCCTGTGCCCGGCTGTTCCCTGTGCCCGGCCGCTCCCTGTGCCCGGCCGCTCCCTGTGCCCGGCCGCTCCCTGTGCCCGGCTGTTCCCGGTGCCCGGCCGCTCCCGGTGCCCGGCTGTTCCCTGTGCCCGGCCGCTCCCGGTGCGCGGCCGCTCCCGGTGCCCGGCCGCTCCCAGTGCCCGGCCATGTCCTGGAGCCCCCAGGCTGGCCCTGGCACACGGGTGGCCCTGCGAGGCGCGCAGGCGGTGACAGCATCCCAAATGTGTCCATACAGGCCCTGCCTGTGGAGCACCTTGGGAAGGTGGAGGCCGAGTTCTGCACTGTCCCAAGGTTCCCGTGGCTCTGTGTAAATTCCTGAAGCCTCACTGGGAGGTGTCTGTCTGTCTGTCTGTCTGTCCTCCTCAGCTTGCTGCTTCTCTGAGCCTCCACCATGTCTCGGAGCCCCTCTGGTACCTCTGTGGATGACAAGACCTTGCTCCTGGAGTACCGATGCCATCCGGTGCGGCCAGAGCCCCCCAGCCCAACCTGTCCCCCTGAGAAGCGCAGCTCCACCACAGCTCCCGGTGCCACCCCAGTGTCACCCCTGGCCTCCCCCACCTCGGCCGAGCCCCGGCGCATCATCCTCAGCACGGACAGCCCGGCCGCGCTGAAGGTGGGCACCCAGCAGCTCATTCCCAAGAGCTTGGCCGTCTCCTCCAAGCCCAAGAACAGCCCCTCCCGGCACCAGAGCTTCGGGGCGAGCCGGGAACCCCTGAGCCCCGACCCGAAGAGGGCGTCCGTCCCCATCCTGGCCCTGGAGGCGGAGGATGAGGATGATGGCGGAGGGACCCTCAAACGCAACCTGAGGAACATGTCCTACCGCGCAGCCATGAAGGGCCTGGGCGCCGAGCTGGAGCCACCAAAGGCCACTCCCTCACTGAAGCCCGTGTCCGAGGATGGCAGCGTCCTGCCCGACCGCAGCCCCGGCAGGAGCAAGGTGGGTTTGGCACCCTCTGTCACCCCTGTCAGGCAGGGATGGGGTCCTGCTTTCCTGGTGGTGACAGAGGAGCTGCAGGGCCCACAGCTCTGGCCAGTTTTGGAGCTGGTTTGCTGAGCCTGGTGTCGTGACTGGTGCCTGGGAAGCTCCGTGTCACCAGCAGATGCTGCAGGTCCCTGGAGAGCCTGGGAATAGCTGACATGGTTTTTGTGGGGAGTGGAACTGGCTGCTCCGGGGCCGCTTGGCAGGCGGCTGTGGGATGTTTGCAGGGTGGGGCTGGCAGGGAGAACGGCTCCAGGCGTACACAAACATGGGTGAAGCACGTCTGGGGAAAGGGAGACTCCAGAGCAGGCAAAGTCCAGGTGCAAGGGAGATTCGACAGCAGCAGTGTAGGTATGGAATGGTTGGGATCGTGACCCTGATTGCGGGAGGTGAAGGCTGAGTCACCTGGGTAAGGCAAACAGAGCTCAGACAAGAGCCAGGCTGAAAGAACAGGGCGGTGTGGGCTGACTGGCACAGGTAACTCCCGCTTTTCCTGAAGGAGTTTTCCCAGGGCCTCAGAAGTGTGGTAAGCACAGCAGGCTCTCCTCTTGCCCTCGCAGAGAGCCCTCGGGCGGAAGCGGGTGCAGAAGCGCGGCGGCTCGTTCAAGGACCGTGAGTGCTCCCATCCCTGTCCCTTCTGCCTCAGCCAAGCAAATCCCTACAAGGCTTCCCTTCCCACTGTGCTGCTCCCTGTCCACGGCCTGGGGCCATGGCTTTTGTGTCTGTTTCCCCGAAGCAAGAGGAGCAATGCTGCCCTGCTTTCCCATTCCTGGGGCAGATAACTCTCCAGTTGCTGCCGTGCTGGCATCTGGATGGCTCCCAGGGAAAATGGGAGAGCTGTGGGAGGCTGTTGGGAGCAGGAGCCACTGGGTAATCACTGCAGTGCAAAGTCCAACCTCATCAGGGAGTTTCTGGCCCGGGCTCACTGGCGCTGGTGGCTCATGGCCAACAGGGCAAGGCAGCCGTGGTGGGAAGGGAAGCCGTGGGCCTGGCTGGGAGGGGCTGTGCTGACCTTGTGTCTTCTCCTCCACAGAGCCCCGGCTGTATCAGGAGATCCGTGAGAGAGGTCTGAACTCTGTCAGCCATGAGTCAGACGAGGACTTGCTGGAGGATCCCGTGCCAGAGGAGCCGTCCCCTCTGGGCGCCGCTATCGTGGTGCAGAGCTACCGCCCGGCACAGGTGACCTGGAGCCAGCTCCCAGAGGTAGGGGCAGTCCAGAGAGTCTGAGAGCTCTGAGAGGATGATTCCACAGCGTTAGTCCTTGCACTGGGATGTTCTGGGCTGTCCAGCCCTGGCTGGGACACACAGGGTCTGCCCAGGGCCATTGGTGCTGGTGGTGCTGCTGTGGTTGGGCTTCACCCACAGCTGAGGGGAAGGCGGGTGCTCCTTCCTGGGCTTTCCCTGCGGACTGCGGGGATGGTCATCTTCATCCAGGGAGTGGCAGCAGCCAGCTACGGGGGGCTGGGGGGCCGGGTGATGCCATGGTGGGTGATGCAGGAGTGAGTGATGATGGGCAGCGGTGGTGGTGGGTGGTGATGGGTGATGGTGGGTGGTGGTGTGGGATGGTGTGGGATGGGCGATGGGGCGGCTGACACAGCCCCAGGCCGCACTAGAGGGCGTGCAAGGACCATCGTTCCTGCTCATCCCAGCCTCTCTCCACAGGTTCTGGAGTCGGGCATCCTGCAGAGGATCTCCCCCGAGGAGCGCAAGCGGCAGGAGGTGAGAGCAGCCTGGGACATGCCCGGGAGCGCAGCAGAGGCACCAAAGGGACACACGTGGCTCTGTCAGGGTCGGCTCCAGGTGGAGCTGGGCTCAGCTCAGTTCGTGGTGCTGCTGCTTCCAGCTGCTCCATGACTGGGCAGTGCTGGGAGGGCTCACCTGCATGAATTGGTGGGAAAACAGGCAGCTCCATTGGATGCTGTTGGGAAGGGAAAACATCTTCATGCTGTGGCTTTTTAGCAACTGGGTGTCCTAAAACACACTGGGGTTATTGGTGTTGGCCAGGGCATGCATGAGGTGACAGAGAGAACCGACATGGAGCCAAGTAATTTCCCGTGGCTTCATGCCAAAAGAGTATAAACAAGATTTAGCAATTAATTCCTGGCTTTGTGCAGTCGGTTTGTGCTGTTGCATCTTCCCTGCCCTGCTTTCCCCAGGCAATGTTTGAGATCATCACTTCCGAGTACTCCTACATGCACAGCCTGAGCATCCTGGTGGGCCACTTCATGAGGTCAGAGGAGCTGAAGGAGACCATGACTCAGACAGAGCACCACCACCTCTTCTCCAACATCGGTGACATCCTGACAGTCAGCACGAGGCAAGTAGGGCTGGGGGCTGGCACCAGGCAGGCCTGGGAGGGGATTCTGAGTTTGTAGTGCAAAACCAACCATCCCTTGGATTGTTGAAGGTACTCCCTGGGAGTGGGGGAGCAAACGCCTTGAGAGATGGTGCTGGGCAAGCTGTGTCCATGTGGGAAAGCAGCAGGAGGAGGATGCAGCAGCCCTGGGAATGGCTGCGGGGGCGTTCAGGGCTTGTGGCTTCCCCATGGGACAGAAACTAAACCTCATGGAGGGCTGAGGTGGAGGAGGGATCCCGTGCAGGAATGGTGGAAGCCTGTGCCTCTGGGGAAGGTGTGGGTGTCCCTGCTGCTGGAGCTGCCCTGCCAGAAGGGATCCAGGCCCCATCTCCTCTGGGAAAACTGAGGAGAAGCTGCAGTGGGAACATTCAGTTTGTCCAGCTCTGGTGAGTCATGTGGTGAGGTCATTTAAATTCTCGCCTCAGCTTCTTTGAAGAGCTGGAGAAGCGACACCAGGAGCACCTCCTGATCCCTGACATCAGTGACATCGTGGAAGAACACGCCTCAAAACACTTCAACCCCTACATCAGCTACTGCTCCAATGAAGTCTATCAGCAGAGAACACTGGATAAGCTGCTGTGAGTACAGGGCTTGGGCTGACCAGGAATTGCCTCTGAGGGGCTCTGGGCTCCAGGGTTTGCAGGGGTCAATAACACGTAGGGACACAGATGGGCCCTGTTCATCTCCAGGCCAAGTTTGAGTGTGTTGTTGGTACATCTGTGGCTTTACCCACCTTTTGGTGGGCTCACCATCTGTCTCTGGGTGCTTTTCCACCACCTGCTGTGGGATCAGTCCCATTTCTGCCCAGCTGGGGACTCTGAGCCCGGCAGAGTGACAATGAGCACCCGAGGCAGTGCCATCACTGCCCTGCATTTCCCGTGTGTGGAGAGCTGCTGGAAAATCCTGACAACTGAAGAGCAGAGTTAATGGAGATTTCTTGTCCTGTTCCAGAACCACAAACCCCTTATTTAAAGAGACCCTGAAACAAATTGAAAGGAAACCAGAGTGTGGAGGCCTGCCAATGATCTCGTTTCTCATTCTGCCCATGCAGAGGGTAACACGGCTTCCCCTGCTCTTAGATGTAAGTAGTCACACGGTGGCATTGCTTGGCACCTCTGGAGAGGTGACTCTGCTATTCCCTTTGGTTTGTTGAGCCCGGGACAGCCTCTGCTTGGACTTCCAGCCCTCTGGGAGCTGGGGCCTGAATGCTGAGCACTTATTTAGGAGAAGCATTTGGATAACTCTCAGGCACGTGGTGGGATTCTTGGGGTGTCCTGTGCAGGGCCAGCAGTTGGACTTGATGATCCTAATGGGTCCCTTCCAACTCAGCATATTTTGTGGTTCTGTGATTTGTATCCAGAGCAATCTGCTTCTCTGCAGGGTGTCAGGTGTGCAGCTTAAAGCTCTGTGAAGAACACTTCATGCCTTGGTGTTGCAGGATCCCCACTGCAACAAATGGTCTTGCTAGCTGTTTCAGAGAGACCTTGGTGACACCCATTTGGGAGACCTGAGGTTCTTCTGTGCCATATCTGGGTCCCCTGGTGGGGTGGCACAGGTGTCCTGAGTGATGAGTGGTCAGGCAGCCCAGCAATGGAAAGCAGGTCTTGCATTCTTCGTGGAAATCTGCTCTACATGGCAAAGCTGCTGGATGTGGGATTTCCAGTAACTGCTCCCAGTCCGTGCTGGTTTGCAGGGGTGAGGGCCAGGGGGTGGCCAGGCACGTATCAGACATGAAGCACCCAGATTCACAGCTCCCAGCACTGTTAAACCTTCCTTTGACCCCCGGGAAGGGCTCAATCAACGCGTGGCATCCTGAAATCCCTGGGAAGCAGCTGCTGCTCCCTCCCCTGTGGTGCAGGATCACTAAAGCTTCTTATCTTGGAATTCCAGACCGTCCAGCAAAAAACAAACGCACACTCTGCAGCGTACGGAGCTGCCACCCGCGCTGTGAAGGCCATCAGCAAGGTGAGGCCCAGCTGCCAGCCCTCCACCTCTCCTCCTGCCAGCTCAGCCTTCTGCAGCGCTGATCCAACACTGCCATTCCGGCCTCTCATTTCCCTCCCAGTGTCGGCTCACTTGAGGCTCCTCTGCTCCAAACAGCTGCTGGATGAACACTTCTTTTCCCTTCTCACCTTTGTCACCTGATCTTGGTTTGTTCCTTTTTCTTGTCCTCTTTTCTTCTTTCCTCTTTGGCCCATCTTTGTCCTTCCTGGGACAACTCTGGCCGTGTTTTTTGGGGATTTGAGCAAAGGGCAGTGAATGAAGCAGAGAGGGAAGTGTGGAGCGCAGGAGTCATGAGCTGTGCACTGTCCATGCTCCTGGCTGTCCTCTCGCTGTGTTTTCCCATCCACTGGTCAGTCACAGGGGCCAAAGGGCCACAGAGACTGCGGCCACCACCGTGCCAGTGATGACTCTTCCTTTCATCCCCCTGCAGAGCTGCTCTTGGCAGCACATTCCTGGTGCTCCCAGTCAGTCCCACTCTCACATCCAAGCAGAGTCCTCCCCTCTGTGTGATTGTCCATCCTCCTGCCTGGAGCTCTTCTCAGATGATTAATTCTTCCTCTTCCTGCTGCTCCTTGGTTTTGGTGCAGGTTCACTTGAGTGTCCAGGCAGAGCCCATGTGCCGTCTCTCTCCAGGAGAGCATCCCACTGCCTTTTCCCAAACCTGGCCTGAAGCCTGTGCCAGGATTTGTCTCTCTCCTGCTCAGGGAAGCAGGACAGTCCCTAATGCTGGGGGTGGTGTGGGAGGTGGATGGGGCTCAGTGTCCAACCCTTCTCCATTTCCCTTGGGACCTTTTTCTCTTCCCAGCTGGTCAAGAGCTGCAATGAGGGAGCTCGGGCTATGGAGAGGACGGAGCAGATGTACACCTTGCAGAAACAGCTGGAATTTGGGAAGAAAAAGGTGAGCTCTTGTGGAAGTGGTGGTGGGAAGTCTTCTGGGGCCTGTCCAGACAGGGAATCCTTCTGGGAAGCCTGGACTGGGCTGTTGGATGCACACGGTTTCTAAAGGGTGTGGTAAAGCCCCATGACATTGTCACCCACTCTTGGGGTCCAGGGGCTGTTGGGGTCCAGGGGCTGTTGGGGTCCAGGGGCTGCATCTCTGGCTGTGCAGGAGTGGGGTGCACAGCTGCTCCGCCTTCCACCTGCCTCCTGGAAAATCCTTTGGAATAGGCACTTAAACCCATGTGGTATGTCCGTCCCAGCTGACCCCAGGGCCGCTGCACGTTCAGTTCTTGCCTTGGTTCAGTGCTGCTGGTGAGGAGGGCGGTAACTCAGCCTGTTCCTGGCGCTGTTCCAGCCTTTCCCGCTGATCTCGGTGTCCCGGTGGCTGCTGAAGCGGGGGGAGCTGCACCTGCTGCTCTCGGAGGAGGCCGGGATCTTCCGCCGCGGCGCCGGCCGCCTCTGCCACCTCTTCCTGTTCAACGACGTCCTCATCATCACCAAGAAGAAGAGGTGAGGCTGTGGGGAGGGCCCTGCCTTTCCCTGGAGAACAGCCAGGGGGTTAAACCCAATTTCCCAAGCGGCACATACCTGAGAAATCCGTGAGATTTCCCTGGTTTGACCTTCTTGAGGTGTTCCTTGTCAGACGGAAGAGAAGCGCCCAGTCCCACCAGTGGCTTTGCCTCGGTGGGTGGATGGGTGGGTGGCCAGCAAGTCCCCAGAGCCATGTCCCACCCTGACAATCAGCTCCAGGCTGCTCTGGCAGTGCCTGCTGAGCCTCCTGTGCCGGGCTGGGAGCCGGGAAGTGGCCCAGACCCCAGAGCTGAGGCGCTGATCCCGTCTGTGCCGCAGCGAGGAGAGTTACACGGTCATGAACTACGCCACGCTGGACCAGGTCACCGTGGAGAAGGTGGAGAGCATGGACCCACCCTCCCCTCCTCCTGGCAAGGCCGGCGGGCACCTGCTGCGGGTGGTGCTGGAGAAGGACAGTGAGGGCCGGCGGGAAGAGGTGGTGCTGTCGGCGGAGACGCTGTGAGTGGCACGCTGGGATTTTGCTTTGGCTCCTGGCATGAACTGGTGTCCTGGGAATCCTCTGAGGCTTCTGCAAAGCTCCCTTTACCCCCATGCTCCTCCTCCCAGAAACGGGGATGTGCACAGGCTTCTCCCAGGCTCTGTTCCTTCCTGTCTCTTAGATTTCCCATATAATTCCCGTATCAGCTTCTCCTGTCCAAATGAAGCAGAGCAGCTGGGCTGTGTGTGCCACTTGGGAAAAGCATCCTTACACTGAATACTCAGATCAAATGACTCCCCTGGAAAGCATTCATCCTGCTGGGAATGTCCAGCTACTGCTGGCCACAGGGATGCTGTCCCTAAGGCTTTCTCTGTGTTTCCCTCTGGCAGGAGTGACCGGGCCCGGTGGATCGCGGCGCTGATGCACAGGGAAAAGGAGAAGCCTGACAGCACTCCCAAAGGAGGTACCGTGTGCCAGAGGGCAGCCTGGCTCCGCTGGCATTCCCTGTTACACCGGAGCCTTTGCAGGCCCAGGTTTCTACCTGGTTCTCCTCCACTCCTGCCAATGGAGAGGAAAGCCCCACGCCTTGCTCCTTAGGAGTTGCCTCCTGTTATCAGTCACAATTAACCTTAAATACATTTCCTGGGAGGCGCAGTGGAATTCCAGGAATGCCTTCAGCTGTTGTTAGAGGAGGTTTGGCAAGCTGGGAGGGATAAGGGGCAGGGACAGGAGAGAATGGAGCACGCTGTGCTGTGGAGTGGTGGGTGGGCAGCCAGGGGTCATGGCTGAGCAGGGGGCTGTGTCTGCTCACTGTCCCTGCTGTCCCCTGTCCTGCAGACCTGAGCCAGGTGGAGATCATCCGCGCCTACCTGGCCAAGGAGGCTGATGAGCTGTCCCTGCAGCAGGCAGACGTTGTCCTGGTGCTGGGGGGAGAGGACGGTGAGTGCCGGCGAGGGCAGGGGCAGGCTCTGACCTTAGCAGAGCCAGGGCGGGAGAATCTTCAGTGATCACCAGGAAGTGGGATTTCAGCAATTGCAGAAGCTTCCAGGAAGCCCTGGCTGCTGGTGCTGTGCCCCAGCAGAGACTGAGGGAGGTGGCACTGCCATGGGCAGCTGTTGTGTTCCTTAGGGGTGACTCCTGTGTGCAGGCTGTGGCTGGCACCAGCAGTAGAGGCCTCAGGAGGGGGAGAAACGCACCCCAGAACAGGCAGTAAATCAGAAACCACCTGCCCTGCCATCCCTGGACGCCTCTAGCCAGCACCTCCAAGGGCGGGGAATGGTGCATCCCCAGGATCCATGGCCCTTCCTGGCCCTGTCACCCGCTCTGTTCTCTCCTAGGCTGGTGCTGGGGGGAGCGGCTGCGGGACGGGGAGCGGGGCTGGTTCCCCCAGGCCTGTGCCCGGCCCATCACGAGCCGCGTGGCCGCGGAGGGCAACGTGCGGCGCATGGAGCGGCTGCGCATCGAGACCGACGTGTAGGGACAGCCCAGAGGCACCCCTCGGCCTCAGGGACCTGCCTCAGGGACCTCCAGACCTCTGCAGACTGAGCCCACGGGGAGGAGGCAGCAGCAGAGCTGTTCTTGAACTGTGCTTGCTGCAGATCTCACCGGCCAGGACGGGTCTGTGTGACAGCTGCGACGCAGCAGCTCCTGCACGTGGGAGCTGGCACCGGGCACTCCTGGCAGTGCTGGCCCCGGTGACCTGGAACAGGCTCCAGGAGCAGCCCAGGCCTTGGCTCAGTTGGAAAGGCCGAGGCTGTTCCGGGCTCTGGGGTGCCCGCGCCGCCGTCTCCGTCCCTGCTGGCACCAGGGCCAGCACCTACTGCACACCTGGTGTGGGGAGAGCACCCCCCAATCAGGGATTGTTAGGAACTGAAATCCATGTGCTTGGCTTAGGCCTCGACCCAGTTTTACCATTTTTTTCTCTTTTTTCTGTCTCTTCCCCCCACAATAATTCTTGGGCCCTTTGTCCCAGGACCTGCCCAGGTGAGGTGATGCCAGACACATTTCTGTCACTGGATGAAATACTTGATGTCAGAGTTGTTCCCATGGAGTCAGCTCTGGGGCCGGGCATGGATGCTCCAGGCAGAGGGGGAAGCAGGGGCAAGATGAGGAGCGGTGCTGCAGCTCCCACCTGCCTTTCCCTCCTCCCAAGCTGGGGAGGGGGCTCTGCCCGGGGCTCAGCCCATCACACCCCGTGCAGGGGACATGGCAGCTACAATTTTGGGGTGAGCCAACCCCACACACTGCCAGCTTCACATTCACAGGGGCAGCGTTGGTGGAAGGTCTGTTCTGATCAAACTGTTAAACTGTAAATTAAAGTAGCAATAAATTCTTGGATACCAATGAACCACGTGTTCTCTATTAGCCGTGACAGTGTCCCTGAGTATGACAGCTCCAAGGAGCCAGGCTGTCCCAGCTATGAGCCTTAAAAAGAAGTTCCATCCTGCTGGTGGTATTGCTGTGGCCTCTGTGTGTTCTCACACAAAATGTGTATCTCATGAAACACCCTGAGTGCCAGCCTGCTGTCACCTGGAGCAGCTGTCAGCTGTATTTGACTGAGAGAGACAAGGTAAGTAGAAACTCAGCCAGGCTTTCTGTTTCTTTCTCTTTAACTGTGGAGAAAGTAACGTTTTTCATCAGTGCTAAATTAAAGAAGATCCAAAAAGAGATCAAGAAAAGAGGAAGCAAACAAACTGTATTAAGAAATATGAACAGGAAAAGAACATTATATAAAAATACAGGTACAGGGTTGCTGCAGTCCCATGCTCAGACACGTGGTTTGCTCTGAGCAGCTGCCAGGAGTCACGGAGCTGCAGCTGGAATGGGACAGGATGGATCTATCCCCATGGTTAAGGCCGTTTCCATGTTCTCCTGGAGCAGGGCCATCGAGGCAGAGCATCTCCACTGGCCTCCTCCTCCTCCTGTGCTGCTCCCAGTCACTGGAACCTTCCTCCAGGGCCCCAGGAAGTTCAAGGCACAGGGAAGCCGAGGGATGATTGTCTGGAGAATCGGCAGCAGCACTGACTGGGGTCATTTGGCACATGGACAAAATCCTCCTGCTCCCTGCTTATCCACCATCCAACCCTGACAACACGATTTTGGTCCTTCACTACATACTTCTATTAACATGATTTCTTCACAAGAATGGTATCTAATGCAAAAAAAAATACTGTTAAGGAAGAAATAAAATAAGAAAGGAATTAGCCCAAAAATTACAAGTTATATACAGATTAAAATAAATTCCATCAGGAAAAGAAACAATCCTTTTATTATTTTCAGTTGGCCCCTGTGGGAATAATTTAAAGGCCAAGCGCCTGGGCAGGGCTGTGCTGCAGCCGCTGGAGTGGGGATGGGATGGGATGGGATGGGATGGGATGGGATGGGATGGGATGGGATGGGATGGGATGGGATGGGATGGGATGGGACGGGGTGGGATGGGACGGGGTGGGACGGGACGGGACGGGACGGGATGGGATGGGATGGGATGGGATGGGATGGGATGGGATGGGATGGGATGGGACGGGGTGGGATGGGACGGGGTGGGATGGGATGGGATGGGATGGGATGGGACGGGACGGGACGGGATGGGATGGGATGGGACGGGGTGGGATGGGGTAGGATGGGATGGGATGGGATGGGATGGGATGGGATGGGACGGGACGGGACGGGATGGGATGGGATGGGATGGGATGGGATGGGATGGGATGGGACGGGACGGGATGGGATGGGATGGGATGGGATGGGATGGGACGGGATGGGATGGGACGGGGTGGGATGGGGTGGGATGGGACGGGGTGGGATGGGACGGGGTGGGATGGGACGGGGTGGGATGGGATGGGATGGGATGGGACGGGACGGGACGGGACGGGACGGGATGGGATGGGATGGGACGGGGTGGGATGGGATGGGATGGGATGGGATGGGGTGGGATGGGATGGGGTGGGATGGGATGGGATGGGGTGGGATGGGATGGGGTGGGATGGGACGGGACGGGACGGGACGGGACGGGACGGGACGGGACGGGGTGGGACGGGGTGGGATGGGACGGGGTGGGATGGGATGGGATGGGATGGGATGGGATGGGATGGGATGGGATGGGATGGGATGGGATGGGATGGGGTGGGATGGGACGGGATGTAATGGGGAGGGGACAGGGCTGTCCCTCTCCTCTGCAGAGCTGGGATTCCTCTGGCGGTGTCGGCTCTCAGGTTTCACCTGCCCAAGAGCTTTGTGCAAACAAAGGGGGCCCTGGGCCCTGGCCAGGCCGATGTGGTGACATTGGAGTGGTGACATTCCCCGCTGCTGCAGGTGGCCAGCTCCTGGCTATGACTGGAATGGCAAACTCAGGGCTCAGGGCTGGGCGAGGACATTCCAACTGGGATTTGCATTGACCATATGTGCGAGAGCTTTGTCCACATCCACGCAGTGTCTCTGATTGCCACACTTGATTTAGGCTTCCTTTTTCTTGGAATAAGTGACATGGGCAATGCCATGGGCTGACAAACTCCTGGTCCATGGGCTCACAAACTGCTGGCATGAAGAACAGACTCCAGGCCCCCACCAAGCTCATCCAGCACAGCGTGTGCTGTCAGCAAGGAGGCACCAGCTCTGCAGCTGAGTGCTGGAGCCCAGCATGTTTTCCCCTGGCAAACAGTCATTTACAGTAAAACACCACGGAAAATTCAAATTTAAAAAAAAAATTCAAGTGAAGTGGCGCATCCACAGGAGGCCCAGTCTCAGGAGAGCCGGGCACTGTCGGCCATCAGTCCTGACAGCACCGTGGTGCAGCTTCCCATAAATATTTATGCATGAATACCTGATTTGGACCATGATTGCAGCGCCCTCCCCAAGCCCAGCACCCAAAAGATGAAGGCCAGCAATGTGTCACGAGCTGTCAAAGTCCACTGTCCCCTGGCCAGAACTGATCCCTTCTGAGCTGGTCCTCTGGTCTCTGGCCAAAGGCATGCACCGGTGTAGGCACACGTGTCCTCACGGCCAGCCCGCGCTGGCACAGTGAACTGGTTATACTGGGCGCTTCGGCCTCGATCAGACCACCCCAAAAGCAGCAGCTGGGGTTGCCAGGAGACAGGAGCTGCTCATGTGGCTCATAAATGAGTTCATTACAGGTCATTGGCTTCTTCAGGTGGCTGCTTGGTTAAACCCAGGGAGTGCTCCCCGGAGCAGGACCTACTTCTCTGCTGGCCGGAGCCCCTCCGGGGGTGGTGGTGGCCTGGTGGGTGGCAGGGACTGAGTGGCTGGAAGGGAAGACAGGACAGGTCAGTCCTCGCTGCGGACAGCCCTGCTGCAGGACTGACCCTTCACACCCTGCCCTGCTGGGGGGGCACAGCCTCCTCCCCATTCCCCTCCCCACTGGGAGCACTGGTTGCAGTCTCTGGGTTTAGGTCAGACCCTCCTGCCCCCCACCCCCCTGTCCAGCACCCACGGGGGTCACTCTGAGCCAACAGGTTCAGTCATGGTTTGGGCAGAAATGAGGAGTGTGGGAGTTCCGCTGCGGTTCCACGGGATCATTGTTCCAGCGTGCTCCTAAGAGGGTGGGATTTGTGCCCTGGCTTTACCAGGGGCACATTTGTGGCCAGGCTGCTAAACAGCTTTATTTCTGAGGCTTCATAAACCTCCCTCATGGCTGCAGCGACAGCAAATGGGTCAGACCAACCGAAGGGCTTGGCAAGAGGCAGGTGCTACCCTAAGTGACTGGACTGAGTTGATTTACTGCTCCCAAACCCAACCCCCGGAGCAGCACCCACAGCCTGAGCAGGGTACAGCATTCCTGCGGGTTCTGCTGTGGGATTCCCCAGCGGCTGCAGCCGGTGGCATTGGCTGCACTTGTCCCTGCCCTGCCCTCACCTTCCCGGCATGTGGGTCCCGTGTGGCCGTTCAGGCAGAGGCACTGCCCGTTCCTGGCGTTGCAGTAGGAGCTGCTGGGGGCACACTGGCAGGCCAGGCGGCAGTCGGGGCCGAACTGGGTGGGCCGGCAGTCTGCAGAGGGTACAGAGCTGCTCAGGCTGTTGCCCGTGGCAGCAGCCAAGCAGGAATGCTCAGAGCTTTCCCGGGATGCTGCAGAGCTTTGCGGTGGAGGCTGGGTGTGGGATAGGGCAGAGAGAGCTTTTTGCCGTGGTGACACGGGACGTCAGAACATCCCCAGGATGTTCCTTCAGCCTTTAATCCTCAACCTTTTGGCCGTGTCAATCTGAACACGCGGGCTCTGGCGGCTGGGGGAGAATTTGCATTCAGATCTCACTGCAAACAGGGGCCAGAGAGGAGAGTGCCACTGCCCCTCTCGCTCTATGAGGTGACACACACCAGAAAAAAAAGCCCTTTCCAGCTTCCTGGCAGCAAAATTCCCCTCACGCAGCCCCCTTCCTCCGCTGGCCAGCTGTGGCTCAGCTCACCTGCAGCACACGTGGGGCCGGTTTTGCCCGGGGGGCACAGGCAGCGCCCCGTGGCCGGGTCGCAGGGGACATCGCTGGGGCAGTCACAGAGCCGCTGGCAGCCCTCGCCGTAGGTGCCTTCCTTGCAGCCTGTGTGAGACATGGAACACATCACCCGCACTCGTGCCCACCCCTCGGGATCCGCCGGGAAGGGGACGAGGCTGGGCGGTACCTGTGTGACAGCGCTCGCCCCGCAGCCCAGGGGGACAGCGGCAGCGCCCGGTGGCGGGGTCACAGCCGGCGCCGTGCTCGCAGTCGCAGCGCTCCCGGCAGCCCGCTCCGTGGAAACCCGGGGGACAGCCTGGGACGGGAACAGCTCGTTAGAGCGTGCGTGGGTGCAAGTCCGCAGCAGCGCCTCGGTCAGCCCAGCAGGGAGAAGCAGCGAGCCTTTCTGCCCGAGAAGTGCCCAGGCAAGCGCCGTGGCGGTGGCAGAGCCCCGCGTTCAGCTGCCGAGCACCATGCGCGGCTGCACGGCATTTGCTCGGTAGCCAGCACCTCCGGGCAGTGTGTGCCTTGGCAGGGCACCGCGGTGGCCGTGGGGTCACGCAGAGATCAGGAATCACCTCTCTGCCGCTGCTGCCTGGGAAGCGCTCGCTGTGAACCACTGGGAAAGGGAGAGCCCCGCGGTGTGTGGCACTGGTGTCACACCCGTGTCCTGCGGTCCTGCTCTCCGGACGAGCTTTAGAAACCGCGCCCCGCCCCAAGCCGAGGGTGTCCCCGCCGCCAGCACTCACTGTGCTCGCACAGGGGCCCGTAGTGGCCGGCGGGACAGCGGCAGGTCCCCGTGGCCGGGTCGCAGCTGGCGTTGTGCAGGCAGGAGCAGCGCAGCTGGCAGGCGGCACCGAACCTTCCCGGAGGGCATTCTGCGGGCGAGAGGGAGCGGCAGAGCTGCTCAGCAGCCCCACACCTGCGCTTCAGAGGGCTGCGGTGAGGCACGGGTGGCACAACAGAAACTGGACCTAGTATGTGAGCTCCACAGTTACTGGGTCGGTGCAGGACAATCCATCCGGACCAGGGTTACCTAATTCGCAGGATTTCCCCGTCCAGCCCGGCGCACACGAGCAGGAGCCATCGGCGGCGTCACAGAGCCCCCCGTTGTGGCAGGAGCAGGGCTGCTGGCAGCCCACCCCGTACCGGTGCTTCTCACAACCTGCGGGGGCAGAGGCAGCGGTGGTGGGCACAGGGACCGCGAGCAGAGATCTCAGGGCAGGGAAATGAGTTCCTGCTCAGGACCTCTCCCAACCCACTGCCTGACAGTCCTGATGCACAATCCTACGGTCCGTACTTGCCTTGCTCACACATGGGGCCAGCTCTGCCTGGAGGGCACACACAGTCTCCGGTGACGGGGTCACAGGGAACACCGGCCCCGCAGGAGCACAGCCCTGCACAGTCCTGGCCGTAGCGGCCAGCGGGGCATCCTGGTGGGAGGAAAACCTCGGTCACGCCAAAGCAGGGCTGGGGAGGTGGGAGGTGGGAGAGGGAAAGCTTTGCAGAGCACTGGAGCTGAGCGATGGGAGACAGAAGGAACCTCCAGCCCTGCACTGCTGTATCACGGAACCATGGAATGGTTTGGATTAGAACAGACCTTAAAGATCATCTGTTTCCAACCCCCTGCCATGGGCAGGGACACCTTCCACTAAGCCAGGTTGCTCCAAGCCCTGCCCAGCCATGCCCATGTACAGCGAGGGCACGGTGTGTCAGGAGAAATCACTTTATCATAAAATAAACGGAGCAGGGAAATGTTTCCGTGGCTGACAGCAAAAACCATCAGCTGTGGGCTCATTCCCTGGGACACAGCAGGAGGGCCCTGCAGCCAGCACAGGTGCTGAAGGGACGCAAGGAGCTTTTCTCAGGAGTCAGTCCCTGGTCCGCTGCTCATCCTCCACAAGGTCAGCAGCCCTTCTGTGGGCAGGATCTGCATCTCCCACCCCTCACCTCCCCCTGAGGAGGCTCCCCTGCTTTCCCATCCCCTCTGGCTGAGCCAGGGCTCACCGATGCCGCAGTCAGCGCCGATGAAGCCTGCCGGACAGTGGCACATCCCCGTGGCAGTGTCACACTGGCCCCCGTTCTTGCACTGGCACAGCCTCTCACAGTCACGGCCGTACCACCCCGGGGAGCACTCTGAGGGGGCAACAGACAGCAGCCTCAGTGCCCAAAAATATGAGCACAAGGTCCAGACACCCCGGGAAAATCCACCAGGTGGGTTTGCGTGGGTGTTTCACCAGGGAGGAGGCAGAGAGCTCTGCTGGGAGCGGGTCTGTGCCAGGCTGGCACCACCCGAGGGGTTCTGATCCACTCCGTCACACAGAGCAGCCCCAAAGCACCCAGAACTCAACCCACACACCTCCCTCACAGCACCGGGATTTCAGCATGCAACAGCCTGCAAAGGGGATGCAGCGGGACCAGAGCAGGACTCACCCAGCTGGCAGGTGGGACCGTGGAAGCCGGGGGGGCAGACACAGGCCCCGGTGACAGGGTGACACTCCTGGGTGGCTCCAGCACACTGGCAGATCTGAGCACAGCCCTCCCCGAAGGTCCCTGGCAGGCAGGCTGTGAGGAGACACGGCACCAAGGTGGCTCAGGAGCCATCCCACCCCTCTTTGCAAGGCTTTTTTTTTCCCCTTTTTATTTTTAGCCAGGATTTAGAGAGCCTTTTAAGGCAGTAAAAGTTCTCCGTCACCCAAAAAGCAAAGCGACCCACATGCAAAAGGTTCATTCACTCCAGGAAATACTTAGATTGAAAGGAAAAGCAAGTACTTAAAGGCATTAGGTGCCTTTTGCTATGCCAGCCCCACCTGCCCTCACATTTCTGCAAGAGATGGCAAATCCAGCACTGTTCTCTGCATGAGGAATGTGCTCACGCACCTCTGTCTCTTCCAGGCTTGCTCATACCCACAGGAGCTCATTTTAATAGTGATTTATTGCTAATCCTCTGGATAAATACCCAGCTCTGATTTCCCACTTGGCTCCCTCTGCCCCGCTAACATTCCGCAGGCATGTGCCCAGCTGCCAGACTGGGAGTCACTCCTTGGCACAGCTCTGCTCAGGCTGGTTTCCCTTGTTTATCTTTTTCTTTCCCCCCCTTCTATTTTCTGTAGGAATTGCTTGACCCCTCACGTTCCCAGAGCCTGGCAGCAGAGCTGTAAGAGGTTCATTCCCATCTCCGTACATTTTTCACATCCAGAGCCGGTCAGTCCCGGCGGGCAGCTGCACTGGCCGCTGACATGGTGGCAGGGCACTCCCAGGGGACAGGCGCAGCGGCTGGCACAGTTCTTCCCAAAGAAGCCTGGCAGGCAAGCTGTGGGAAAACAAACAACAGGATGTGAGTCTCCTGCCTGGATTTTAAGTTAATGTTAATGCCTGGAAGGCATCAGAACCCGAGGGGCTCCTGCCCCGGTGCCAAGCAAGCCCAACAGCCTCAAAATATATTGCCACAACTTGTAATTCTCATTAAAAATGAAGCTCCCCTCCTTCCCAGGCTCTGGAGCATCTGCTGTTTCCCTGGATTTCCCTTACCCAGGGGTGTTCCTCACCCTTCTCGCAGCGCCGGCCCCTCCAGCCACGGGGGCAATCGCAAGCACCAGTGATGTGGTGGCATGAGACGTTGTCCCCACAGTCACAGAGCTCCTCACAGCGTGCCCCAAACAGCCCCTCTGGACAAGCTTCAGGGATGAAAACACAGGAGAGAGGACAAGTTGCACAAAAAAAGTGATTTTTTGGGGCTTTTTCCAAGTAGTTCCACAGCTGACTGGGCCTGTCCCTTGTGCACACACAGGCAGCCTGAAATACAGCCCTGGGAAGCTGATGGGACCCTAGCTTGTTCTTTTTTAAAAAAAAAAACCAACATAATTTCTACCTTTTGGGTGGGTTTCTTCATTAATTTGTATTGAAAGAATTTATAGAAGTGCTTAGCACTGCCTGGTGCTGCTGAGGCTGCGTGTGGGGCTCTGAGAGCCTGTGACGATGCTGGGAGGGGACACTGTGCCTCGGGATGCAGCAGGACCCAGCGAGGTGATTCGTGTGGCCAAGCCTCAGCTGCCAGCTGATTTACAGCCTCCTGAAGGGAAGAACATTCCCAGCAGGAAACCTGAGAGCGGCTGGTGGCAGCTGAGGCTCCAGTGGCAGCTCCCTTGTGCCAGACTTCAGCTGGCAAGTGCTGCCACTGGACTTTATGCCCTGATTTAAGGATGTGCCAGGCTGGGGTGTCATGACCCCAGAAGGGAAGAAGCTTGTGGATCTCTGCTTGGTGTGCTGATGCGTGAGGAGGTCCCTGTCACTGCTCTGAAGGCCAAGAGCCTTTCCAACCTTTCCTCGTGGGAAGGAGATTGCCAGGGTGTGTCATAGCTAAGGACACAGCAGACACGGAGCCACCAGGGGACAGATGGCGTGGTTTGCTGGGGCTTGGGAGCAAAGCCAGGCCCCGAGGGTCAGTGTGATACAAGGACACACAGGAGGAAGAATGGGAAGGGGATGATTCTTCTGTCACCCACTGTGGCAGAGGAAGATCCTCCTCTGGCACTTTGGTTTCACCCTGCAGGGTTGCTGTCCTGCCCCCATCCCTGCCTGGGGCCTGTGGCTCTGCACTGATGCCTGGGGATCTGTGCCTTTGGAAATCCATCCCCTTCCCACCAGCACTGCCACAGGCTGCTCTGGGTGTGCACCAGCACTTTCAGGACAGCCCTCAGAGGACAGGAACCAGATGGGGTTGGAACTGGATGATCCTTAAGGTCCCTTCCCACCCAAACCCCTCTTGGGATTCAATGGAAGGAGAAAGCGCAGCAATGGGCAAAACCAGGGCACAGCCAAACCCACGGACCTGCCAGCTCCCTGCTGGGCCAAAATCTGAATTTTATGTCTTTGCTTAAAACCCCAGAGCCTCCCTGTGCAGCACCAGGTGCTGCCAGAGCCATTGATGCCCAGACCAGAGCCCCCCGCGCCCCACTTACGTCTCTCGCACTTGTCGCCGGTCCAGCCGGGCTGGCAGAAGCAGTGCCCCGTCTGGCGGTCACAGAGCCCCCCGTGCTGGCACTCGCAGCGCTGCTGGCAGTCCAGGCCGTGCTGCCCCTGGGCACAGGCTGGCAGGGGCACAGGGTGAGACACTGCCCCAGCTCCCACCCTCCCAGCTCCCACCGCCCCACCCGCACAGGAAGGACTGTGCACCCCAACCCCTCGCACGTCACCTCCAACCTTCAGAGGGACTCCAAACCAGGACCTGTTTGCCCCAGAGCCATTTCCCCAGCTGTTTCCTCACCCAGCTCGCAGGCCAGCCCGGTCCAGCCCGCAGGGCAAGCACAGGCCCCCGTGGCCGGGTCACAGGTGCCGCCGTGCTGGCAGAGGCAGCGCTGCTGGCAGTTCTTCCCGTAAAAACCCGCCGGGCAGGCTGAGGGAGAAGCAGGACAAACATCCCAGTCAGGACACAGCTCTGGAGGCTTGTGCCACGCTGCCAGAGCCGTGGGTGGATGGTCTGATACAGAGCCACGCTGATTTTGATGCAAGAGGAGACAGTGACCCCCCCAAGGCTGCTCAGCTGCCCACAAAATGACTTTTGGTATTTCACCCGCTTGGGTAAGAGGCAGCAGCATTCCGCCCACCCCGAGGAATGCATTCCTTCCTGAGCTGCCAGGGGAGGCAGGCTGGGCTGGGAAGGGTTACCTTGCTGGCAGGTGGGTCCCGTCCACCCCTCTGAGCAGAGGCAGCGGCCGCTGATGTGGCTGCAAGAGGCGTTGTTGAAGCAGTGGCAGGTCTGGCTGCAGTCCTGGCCGTACCTGTTCTCCTGGCATGCTGCAGGGGAGCAGAGCAGGCAGGAATGGTGGGCAGGGGGTGGGAATTAGAGCAGCCAGGCTCCTACCAACCATCCCAGGGGCTGGGAGAGGACCTGATGCTGGTGCTTGGCTGCTGTGTGAGGTGGTTTTGTGGTGTTACAGGGAAGTAATGTGTCCTACAGGCCAGACATCTGAACACAGACACTGCCATCACTACCTATTTGGAAGGAGTTTTCTCCTCATTGCATCCAACCACAACATGCTCAGGCAGAGCCCCCCACTCTGAATTCAAATTAAATTCCACACAGGGAAAACCACAAGTGGGGAACAGCCAACCCAAACCTCCGTATCCTATGACCTGGCAGCAGAGACAGCCCTGGCTCCAGAGTGCCCGTGGAGGGCAGGGTGGGCACCTGGGCACAGACACCTACCCTGGGCACAGCGGGGGCCGGTCCAGCCGGGGGGACACTGGCACTGTCCCGTCACAGGGTCACAGTGGGCACCATTCAGGCAGTCACAGGCCTGCCGACACTCCAGTCCATAAAATCCATCCGGGCAGGCTGTGGAAAGCAAAGGAGAAATCCACACAAAATGCAGAGCTGGAGCTCTCCCAGTGGGAAAAGGTGTCCCTTGGTGGCCTTTGTGGCCGACGTGAGGCTGCACTGGTGTGACAGCCACTGCTAAGGGCAGCACATATTAGATGTGAGTCCACTGTGGACATTTCAGGTACAGGAGAGGGCAGTGGTGGATCAGGAGAGTGATGGCATGAGGTTCCTGACCATGGAGAGGCTGCTGGGGGAGCCAGATCCCTGCATCCAGGGACCCCTCCAAGAGGCTGCTCCAAGACCCTGTGTGCAACACGTACACCCTCGGGTGACCACACCAGCTGTACAACCACTGGGTCACCTATTATTTACATTTCCATAGTCTTTTTTTGTTTCCCTAGACCTTTTCCCTCCGTAAATAAAACCAGAGACAGCAGCTTGCAGACTTGTTCTCCCCATGACCATCCTGAGGGATTCTCTTTGCTGTAGTGGGAGAGCAAAGTCAGACAGGGAGCACAAACGGTCTGGGATGGAGCCCTGGTCCCCAGGTTGAGGTACTCACCATGCTCACAGAAGGTTCCCCGCCAGCCCGGGCCGCAGGTACAGGCCCCGCTGACGTGGTCACAGGTTGCTCCGTTGTCACACTGACACTGGTGCCGACAGCTCAGCCCAAACCACCCTTCCGGGCACTCTGAAAGAAATGAGACTGAGGAGCCTGACCTTTCCCAGGTCCCAGGGAAGCTATCCTAAGGCAGGGGCTCGGACTCTGAATGGAATAAAAATACCTGGCAGCTTCTTTTTTGATAACAGCCAGCGGGTTCCAATCTGCCCCTAACAGGTGTGTACCCACATCACCCAGCCACCCTGGGGACAGGACCAGCACCCCAGCCAGGGAAGGGGACTGGGCTGGCCCAGTGCCTGGAACACCTGCAGCCCCTGCTGGGTGTAAGGGCGGGCAGGGCAGGGGCAGCACTCACTCTGCTCGCAGTGGCTGCCCGTGTACCCGGCCTCGCACAGGCACTGCCCGCTCTCGGCGCTGCAGCTGCCGTCGCTGTTGCTGCAGTTGCAGGTGTGGGCACAGTCGGGGCCCCAGTGGCCCAGGTCACAGGCTGGAAAAACACAGCAGGAGCCTGTCACTGGTGTGTACCCGAGAGCACGGCGTGGGCACAGTCTTTGCCAGCAGTCACAACGTCCCTCGGGCACAGGGACAAGCACGGCTGCAGAAAGACCAGTGGCACTGCCAGCACTGGGCAGACAGCAGAGAAACCAAAAGGATTTCAGAGAGATTCCCTGGCAGAGGCACGGCATGCAGATGAGAATGGAGCGATGGCAGCATAGCTTGGCATGGGTCAGAGTGGCCCAGGAGGGAAGGTGACAGAGCACGGGTGCCGTACCTCGCTGGCAGTGGTGCCCCGTCCAGCCGGGCGGGCAGCTGCACGTCCCGGTCACCGGATGGCAATGTCCCTCGTTCCCACAGCTGCAGCTCAGCTGGCAGTTGGGGCCGAACCAGCCGGGTGGACACACTGCCAAGGGAAACAGGGAGGGACCGCAGGTGGCTGCTGGAACCTCGGCCCTCGGCAGAGCCGCTGGATCCCGCGGTGCTTCGGCTGAGCCACGAGCACTGCCACAGCTCTGACACCCCGAGTGCAGGTGCTGAGCAGGACGAGGGGCTCAGCATTTTGCCTCCCTTTCTGCTGCTGCAGAAGTTACCACTGTGGAGAGGGGACTAGAGGGACTTTGAAGTCCCCACCCTGCACCCCAATGAATGAGGGAACAGAGATGTGCACAGTGCTCAGCCTGCCCTGCTGAGCGTGGCAGTGCCTGTCGGTCACTGGATGCTCCAGGTCAGCAGAAACGCCCCCCATTCCAGCTGGAAATGGACATTCCAGCTGAGGGACCCACCCCAGCCCACACTCACCATCCTGGCAGCGCTGGCCGGTGTAGCCGGGTGGGCACAGACAGGCTCCGGTGGCAGGGTCACAGCTAGCGTTGTTGGCACAGTCGGGGCAGATCTCCTGGCAGCCCGGTCCCCAGAGACCCTCAGGGCAAGCTGGAGCATGAGCAGACAGAGAACACACAGCACCGGGATCAGAGCCCAGGTGGCAGAGGGAAATGTCTGCCCTTTTGGGCTCCCTCTCGCCGTCATTGCTGTGCTCATGCAAGACGTGGACTTTTGTTCGCAGCACGTGGCCACCAGCGAGCACAGCACGGCCGTGCCTGTTCCACAAGCAGCGTGCGAGCCCTCTGTCAGCGCTATTCTGAGCTCGCTCCAGGGTTTTCATGCCAATTTTGGATTTGCATCCACTTGCAGGGAGCTCCAAGGGCTCCTCAGTGGGAAATGGTGCTGCTGGCACAGGGACTCCGCAGCTGCTGTCACACCACGGACAGCACATCAGTCACTGCTCCAGGACCCGCTGTGAGTCGCAAAGGAGGAGCAAAAGGCTAAGAACTGCTAAAACTAGGGCAAGAATCCTTCTCCAACTGGTCCAACTGCTCCAGGGCCTGGAAAAAAGGCAGCTTGAAATGTACGGTAAGCACTGCGCACACGTAGTTTCGTTGCTCAGCCAAATTCTTAGGAGAGGGACATCTCTATGTGACTAACACCTTCCAGCTGCTGCAATTCTGCAGAATCATGCAAAAGCTTTTCATTTTGGACTCTCTAGTTTTCCAGCAGTTAAAGAGTAATCTGGTGAAGGCAATTAAAAACATGCACGGGTAAAGAAAGTTTCCTCTCCTACGTTAAGGACTGCAACAACCGAAAACATCTCTTCATCTTTTTCATCGTGTGTGTTTGCTTGTGCTTCCCTCAGCCTCGACAGCAGAGCAGGGCTGTTGTTTAGGACTCGCCATCAAAAGCTGCAATTTTTTCTAATTTTCCACTAAGATGATTCTAATTGCACTGGGTGTTTTTAAACTGCATTTCAGCAAAAGAAAAGTTAACGGCTCTACACCTGACTCCCTCCCTCTGTACCTAAATCCCTCTCTCAATGTGTTTGCTCTGCTGCCCGTGCTCACCTTGGGCGCAGTCGTGTCCCATCCGGCCGGGTGGGCAGTGGCACTGCCCCGTGCTCCGGTCACAGGATGCTCCTCCACAGGCACAGGGATGCCGACAGCCTGCCCCAAATGTCCCCTCAGGGCACTCTGTGGGAGAACAGCAGAGTCAGAACTTCCCCCTCAAGGTGCCCATGGGCATTTTACCAGCCCAGCCCTGCAGCCCGAAGGAGCCTCTGGGTCTTTGGGGAGCAGTCAGCTGTGAGAGGTTCCCACCTGTGCTCCTGGCTTAGTGGGTATGGTGGTGTTTGCTCAACGGTTGGGCTTGATGGTCTTGAAGGTCTTTCCCAACCTTAATGGTTCTGTGAGCCTGGGCGTGACCACTCCGTGGGCCACGCTGGTCACCTCCAGCATTGCCACCACCACTGTGGTCAGTCTGTCCGTCACTTCTCTCTTGTTGTGCGTCCTTCCAACAAGAATTTCTTCATGTTGAGTGACCACTCACATCACCAAAAGCTGAGGCCAAACTGGTCTCCAGTGTTTGGATAAAGATTGTGCCCAAGCCACCCTGCTCTCTGTGGGCTGGGGTGCAGAGCACTGGGGTCACAGCCCCACACTAAACCACCCCTTGGCTTTCCCAAGACGCTGTGAGGGTTTTTATCTCCCTGGCTGAATGCCTCCAGGATCTGAGCACCAGGATTTTAAGAATCAGCCAGGTTTGCACAGATGGACACAGATGGAAAGCAGGAAAGAAAGAGCATCTTCATCCAGAGGAGGAATGATTGCTTTTCCTTCCCTCTGCTCTGGATGCCAGCGTGGTTCTGCCCATAGCAGCTCGGTTTGATCTTTGTACCCCATGCCACAATTTAGCTGGTGCCATGCAGACTGAGGCCCCCAGACCCAAAGATCCTTAAATCCTCTCTGAGTCCCCCACAAGAGCTTCACGCTCACCAGAGCCAAAGCTCTGTGAAGCTTCAGCAGAGGCGAACACGCCGGCACTGACAAACCACGGGGGAAACGCAGCGCCTCCATTTCCAGTGACACAGTGGAGTTTTTGTTATTCCTCCTCTTTGCTAATTGATGGCAGATGTTTGTCTTCACCCTTTAATAATTTCCAGACCCGAACAACAGCCAAGAGCCTACTATTTCTATACAAATATTTGTGTTATTTCCTGTGACTCCCCCCTACAGCCTTCAGCTCCTTTCTTACCCTTTTTAAAAATATCCCGAGTGGGAGCACCCAGCCTGATGAGGCTCCAGGGGCTCCAGGGGCCACAGCATCCCACCACGGGGGGCTCGGGGCTGTCAGACCCTGCCAGGGGGCACAGCCCTGCAGGAGCTGCTCCCATCTCTCCTGCCAGCACTATGGTAGCACTTGCATTGGGATTTTTTGCTGCTGTCTGCAGCTCCTGTTGCGACCAAGTCCTGTCAGAGATGGGGCTCTGCACCACGACCCTGTGCTGGCAGATGAATGAGGCTGAGGGTTGTAACTTCTGGGCTGGGGTGAAGCAGTGCATGGCTGAACATCAGTTAGTGCAGAAACTCCCAGGATGCTCCAATCCAAATCCAGATGTGGCCACTTCCAACCTCTCCATGCAGTGTCTTCTACTGCTGCAGTCTGTCTTCCAGTGTGGACTCAAGTGTCCAGCTTTTTGCATTTTCTGTAGGATCCAACCAGCTGAAGGCGGTTCAGGAGGCTCCAGCCTCACAAGAGCAGGAGTAGGTTGATTTTCAGTCTCCACTCAGCTCTGCAGTTGGCAGAACTTCTTCTTTTCCAAGCGCTGTGTTCATATTTTGTAATCCTCACCTCGTGCCAGTGACTCACTGCCTTTAGGTTCTCTCAAAGCACCTTTGTCTGACCAAAGTGAAGCTGTCTGACATACCAACTGCCCCCAGGATCTTGAAAACTGAACTCTCAGAGCCTGAGAGTTGGACACATTTAGACATACACAGAGCTGGGCAGTTCAGTCACCGCCCCACCGACTCCCAACATCATGGGAAGAGCACAAAACTGCTCTAGGAGGTTCACAGAGAGGCAGAAGTTTGAATTCTAATGTAAATTAAATGTAAAATACTCTTTTGCCCTTGCAGATGAAGTAGAATTTCAATATGGAATAGAGAATGGAGCAGAAAATGTGATATTGTTGAGCTGGGCAGGGATTGCCTGGAAGGGAAAAGACATCAAGGCCAGGGAAAGATAATTAGATCCCAATCACCTCCATCTACCAACACAGACATGTCCAGTGGCAGGGTGAAGTGAAACCTTGTTCTCCTCTTCTGAATCAGGCTCATTTTATATGAGCAATTCTCTCTCCCACTTTAAGGAGGCGGCAGCGTCTCACAGAGACCTGTGGGTGGCAGCTCCTGTGTCCCCCAAAGCCTCTACTGGCCACCCATCAGATCACCTGCAGTGGCCTGGGGCTCTCAGGGGATTCAGGAAGTGCTTTTGTGTCGTTTGGTGAAGCAGAAGTGTGAGGATTGCTGAGTTTCCAGCGCACACAGAGCTGCCCTGCAGGGCCCTGCGTTACCTTGGTCGCAGTGCTCCCCGTGGTAGCCTGGGGGACACTCCTTGTGACACTCCCCGGTGACAGGGTCACAGGGCACTCCTGGCGAGCAGCTACACTTCTTCTTGCAGCCATCCCCGTGGTATCCAGGGTCACAGCCTGTGAACAACCATAATTAGAGAGAAAGAAGCTCTGAAATTACTCCTCGCCCCTGGCAGAGCCCGGCCCCAGGTGCTGAGCACCCTCCTGAGCTCCACCACCCACCACACAGCTCCTGCTGAGCACTGAACGTGGCTGAGGGTGAGCAGGGCGTGCTCCTGAGTGAACAAGAGGTGAGGCAGCCTGGGAGGGTGGAAAGCGAGCAGAGCTTTCCCCCTCCCAGAAAATTAATGTGGGGAAAAGAGGCCACGGGACAAGAAAGGGGGATGCTCCGGGGGTGCTTCATGGGAACAGAATGACACCAGATGACACCAAGGTGGGAGCGAGTGTGGATCTGCTGGAGGGTGGGAGGGCTCTGCAGAGGGACCTGGACAGGCTGTATGGATGGGACAAATCCAGGGATTTGAGGTTTAATAAGACCAAATGCTGGGTCCTGCATTTTGGCCACAACAACCCCTGCAGCACTACAGGCTGGGGACAGAGCGGCTGGACAGTGGCCAGGCAGAAAGGGACCTGGGGGCACTGATGGACAGCAGCTGGACGTGAGCTGGCTGTGCCCACATGGCCAAGAAGGCCAATGGCACATGTATCAGGAATAGTGTGGCCAGCAGGACCAGGGAAGTCATTCTACCTCTGTACTGGGCACTGCTGAGGCCGCACCTCGAGTGCTGTGTCCAGTTCTGCACCCCCAGTTCATGGCAGATGTTGAGGGGCTGGAGTGTGTCCAGAGAAGGGCAACAAGGCTGGTGAGGGGTCTGGAACACAAGTGCTGTGAGGAGCAGCTGAGGGAGCTGGGGCTGTTGAGCCTGGAAGAAGGGAGGCTCAGGGGAGCCCTCATCACTCTGTACAACTCCCTGACAGGAGGGGACAGCCAGCTGGGGGTCGGGCTCTGCTCCCAGGACACAGCGACAGGACAAGACACAGCCTTAAGCTGTACCAGGGGAGGTTTAGGCTGGACATTAGGAAGAAGTTCTTCACAAAGGGTGACTGGGCATTGGAATGGGCTGCCCAGGGAGGTGGTGGAGTCCCTGTCCCTGGAGGTGTTTAAGGAGAGCCTGGATGTGACTCTCAGCGCCATGGTCCAGTTGACAAGGTGGTGTTGGGTCACAGGCTGGGCTCGATGACCTCAAAGGTCCTTTCCAACCCAGCTGACTGTGTGGCTGTGTGACTCTGTGCCTCACTCACTGTGCTCGCAGCGCTGGCCGCGGTAGCCGGGTTTGCAGCGGCAGGAGCCGTCCCTGGCGTCGCAGTCCCGCGAGTTGCGCTGCACGCACTGGCACTCCTCCGAGCAGCCGGCTCCGAATGCCCACTTGGGGCACGCTGCAGGCAGAGGGGAAAAGCTGGTCAGCGACCCCGGGTGAGGGGCAGAAACCTCCTTCCCAGAAAGGCTGGGATCCAAGGGGAACAGCAGGCATGAGGACCAGCTTACCCAGGTGGCAGAACCGGCCGTACAAGCCGGGATCGCACAGACAGGCACCATAAATCCGATGGCAGTGACCCCGGTTGGCACAGTTGCACTTTTTCCTGCAGTGCTTCCCGAAAAATCCCTTAGGGCACCCTAGTGACAGAGAGAGGTTTCCTGGGAAGATGAGCCAGTTTCAGCAGGTCATTTTAACAGCAGCAGAGAAGCACAGCGGAACCAGAGCTGTGTGAGGCCAGGGATGCACCGAGGGAAGGGATGCAGCCAGGGTGGCAGTGATCAGATTCCCTGCACCAGCTCCAAATCAGCTGTGCAGTGTCACAAGGGATGTCACTTGCTGCCACTCGCCGTGGTGCTCCAGGACACCCATCAGCTCTGCACTCACTGTGACCAGCAGCTGCACTGGTTGGGACAGAAATAACCCACCCACAGGGCTCTCAAGGCTGTCCTCTGTGAGAAAGTAACCCACAAGGCTGCTCCTGTTGAAAAGCCACAGGGGTATTTGCACTATTAAGTGAATAAAATTATTGTTTTTTCTCTATTATGCTAAAGATCATCATGGAAGCACGTGGCAGACAGGCTGTGCCAGCAGAGTGCTCTGGCCAGCAGCTGCCCAGCAGCACAGGCCTTGTCCCTACGACCAGAGGAGCAGAGGAAATGCCACCCTGGGACAACAGAGCAATTCTGCATTGTTTATTTTAATTTTACCTTCCTGTTTTCTCTCTGTCCCCCTCAATCACCTCCTTCCTACAGAAAGAAGAGGTCGGGGTATCTCTCATGTTCATTTGCATTCTGCTTCGCTCTCCTCCTTCAGTAATAGCTCCCATATGCTCCCAACATGTGACTGAAGTCCTTTTGTCTGAATCTCCGATTGTCTCCCTCTTTCTGGTTTTCAGATTATGTCCCCCAGATTTTAACCCTTTGGGAGCAAGAAGTGAGCACCACCAGCAGTGAACACCTCCTTTGGGTACTTCAGGTAACTACTGCTGTCACAGTTTTCCAATGCTTTGGGTGAAAATACCTCCATGGTTTCCATGGAAATTTACCATGGCAATTGTGGGTTTGACATTCTTTCCTGTGTCTGTCACTGAATGTCCCATGAAATAGAGATCTCTGCCCCTAGTCATGGCTGAGCACTGGACAGGGACTGCAAAGGTCTCTGAGTGCAAAGACAAGGCAGAACCCCTGGAGCATTGTTTTGTGGGGAAAGAGTCCTTCTTACCACACCTTTTTCTTTTTAAAATGGCTTTTTTCCGCACAAGACTCAGTGGTCAGAGGAATCAGATGGTGGATGGTTCAACAAGAGGCTTTAAAGATGCTGTCAGTGAAGAGCTACAAAGGGATGAGTTTAGGGAATCCCATGGGAAACACTTCCAGGCTTCAGAGAAGCACATGTGGGACATCTGAGAGCGGCGTTGGCGATGGCCAGAGCAGCCACTTACCCAGTGATGGCAAACCTCTGCTAAGACATTGACACCAGGAAGGGGGAGGATGGGGATGGCCCCCAGCACCACGGAGCAGGTGAGGGGACACTGGACTCACCGTCCTGGCAGAGCTCTCCGGCCACGCCGGGCGGGCAGCGGCAGGCGCCGGTGGCAGGGTCACAGGTGCCACCGTTCTGGCACCGGCAGCTCTGGCTGCAGTTGCTGCCGAAGGTGCCGGCCGGGCAAGCTGGGGAGGGAGAGGGAAATGAGGCTCAGCCCAGCCACAGCCTCGCAGGGCTGCATCCCCTGTGCACCCCAGAGCAGGGGACAGAGCTGCCACTCACTCTGGTTGCAGAGCACGCCAGTCCAGCCGGCCGGGCAGTGGCAGCCGCTGCCCTCGGCGTTGCAGGTGGCTCCATTCTGGCAGTCGTCACAGGTCAGGCTGCAGTCGGGGCCAAACGTGTGCTCCAGGCAGACTGCAATGAGAGGCACTGTGGGTGAGAACCTCACTGAGACTGCTGCAGCACCCTGGGCACTTTGGGCAGAGAAACGCCCCTGCTGAGGCTGCAGCAGAGCTAGACACAGAAAAGTGCTCGACAGGTCCTGTGCGTTCACCAAACAAATGAACCCAGCAGGAATCATTATTCCTGAAGGGTTCCAAGCAAAGCATGGCACTGCGCGCTGCTGCAAAATGCCCACCGAATTTCTCTGACAGCGTGTGCTCCCCTCGTGCTTCCATCTCTTCCTCCTCTTCCTCGTAGTCGTCATTGAAGAGCTGGGTGAATTCATCTCGCAGGATGGCGACGTGAGGGATGGGGCGGATGACGGGGCGCCGGCCATCCAGAGCCTCCACCGTGTCCTCTATGGCTGGGGGGAGGGACAGAAAGGGAAAGGAGACAAGGTCTCTGAGAGATTAACAGTGGGGCAGGACCTCTGCAACAGCAAAGGGAAACCAGCACTCTCTGTGGGTCTCAAGTTTGCCCACCTTCATTTTTTATTTTGTTGTTCCCAGTGTTGATAACAAAATAAATAAAGATACAGAAATCTCTTCGATTCTGCAGAGAGAGATTGGTCACTCTATGGCTGGAGATCCTCCAGACCCCTTTGTGTTCTGTTCTCTCACTGATCTCACCCTGTTTTGTCACCTCTAAAGCTTTTCCAAGTTGTTCATTCAGGGATTTTTTGGCTAGAGTGGGTCCAGGTCAGCTACGTGACCTCCAGATCTCTGTACTGCTGCAAATGACTAATTTGTTATTTCTTATAAGGAAAAGCTGTAGAGGCTGGCAACTGTGGCAGGGGCTCTGGATCTTTAACGTGGAGCCCTCACTGCTGGCTGTGTAGCTGCTGGAGGTGTAGCTGTGCCAGAACTCCCTGCACTTCTTTGGACAGTGCTGTGAATGAGGCTGAAACAGGACTGGTCCTGTCTGGGAAAGCTTTCCAGGGCTGGGGTGAGGCACTGCCACTGCTCAGGTGCTGTGAAGGAGCTGGAAAATGAGAGGTTCAGGGCTAAGGAGCTCCAGTCTGTGTGGTCCTGGCTCGGACAGGAGGCAGAGGATGGACCCACTGCCCAGCCTGAGGCAGCTCGGACGAGGCACTTACAGATGCAGCTCCTTCTGTCTTCGTCCAGCTTGTGCCCAATGTCACAGCCACACTGGAACGACCCTGGCTGGTTCTGGCACGTGTGTTCACATCCCCCGTTGTTTGCAGAGCACTCATCCACATCTACAAAACATGGGACACTCCAGTGGGACAGGAGCAGGGACAGGGGCCTGGCCGTGCCTGGCCATGCAGCAGTAATGGGCTGGTGGCATCCTCTCTGCTAAATATGTGGAGCCATCAACTCTAAAAATGGAGTTAAACCACCTTAGGGATTAGGGATGCCTGGGTTTCAACATGAAATGTGCTGGGCTTCAGTTCCCATCCATCATCAATTGTGTAAGAATAGGTGGGTGTGTTTGGCTCCTTCCCCTGGGAAATGTTGAGAGCTTTGGAAGTGAGAACAATTATTAGGGGGATTTTTCCCCACATTCTTTCTGTTGGGAAGGTGACTCATCAGAAGGCTGGCAGGAAAACTGGTAGGAGCTGGGAGAAAATGGAAGAAATGCTTGGCTGTTCGCAACCAGGTAGGACAATTTCTTGTTCTCCTAATTAAAAGCTTCACTAAGTCACCGTCTTGGCTGTTTTCTACAGACACTGTTATTTGTCTTTATCCCTTGGGTGAAAGTGATGGGCAGTGTTGGCCTCTGGGGTTGAACATCAAATGGTTTTTGTGAATTAATGGGGTCAGGCCTGGGCCAGCTCACTCTGAGTCATCCTGATCTGAACTTGACGTGTTCAAAAATCCCATTGTCCCTCTCCAGTTGTGCTGGGCTTGGTGTAGGGGTTAGAACTGAGCTGCCCCACACTGAACAAACTGAGGAGAGTGAACACAGGCAGATTAGAAGCAGAGGGACCCTGTGTGTCCCTGGCTCTGCCTGCAGCCCAGCGTGATGGTGTTTGCACTGACCGTCACAGCCGCAGCCGTCCGTGCCGAGCCTGTAGCCGGCATGGCAGGAGCACTCGTAGCCCCCAGGGTAATTGTAACAGTCTTGCTGACAACAGTGAGAACCAGCGTCACACTCGTTGATATCTAAATGAGAAACAAAGGGTGTTAATGCACTGCAGAGTGGTGACAGGAACTGTTGAACTGCTCCCTGACTAGCTCTGGTGAGCTTCTACTGATCTGCTGCCAAATGCTGAGCCAGGATTCTTGAGTTCCTCCTGAAGTCAGGGAGCTTTGTGTTAGCAGATCATCCTCCCCATGGAGGGAGGAATCCTGAGTCCTTGAGGGAAGCTCATTGTGATTCCCGGTTGGAGGCTGTGCTTACCGGTTTCGTGTCCTTACAAGCAGGGTGATTCCAGCTGACTGACTCCTGCTTAGGGCAGTTTCAGCAGGGAAAAGCTAATTAGTTTGGAAGTAATAATTGCTGTTCGAGTCATAATTGCTGTCCAAGTATATCTTGAGGGGAGGTTTGGGGATGTCTTTGAGCAGAACAATATTTCATCTGCTCTCACTTTCCATTGGCTTCTATCCTCCTTAGCCTGTTTGTAGTGCACATACACAGCAGCCAAGAGGGATCCTCACCAATACCTGGGATGTGCTTGGAAATCAAGGTCTGGCCTTTTCCTGTTCCTTACCAGTGCACGACTTCTGATCCTCTTCCAGCCGAAAGCCGAAGTTACAGGTGCAGACTGGGCCAGAGCTGGTGTGGTGGCACATGTGGGAGCAGCCCCCGTTGTTTGCTTCACAGCTGTTCACAATCTCCATCTCTATCCCTGGAAAAGGCAGCCTGGTTAGGATCCCGTGGGACACATCTGCACACACCGCTGGCCCCTGCCTGCCCTCGGTGCCGCGCCCCCGCCAGCTCCTGGCACTGCATCCCTGCTGAGGAGGGGGATCTGCAGTGGGAAAGGATGGAAATAGCTCAGCACAGAGGCTGCTGCTGGGTGGGGAAGCGGGGTATAAAAAGAAACCTCTGGATCTCACACAACCTCTTAGGGATGGAGTCGTGGAGCAGGCTCTGGACAATCTCTGGGATGAACAGGCTGCGGATGAAACCGCTCCCACCCCTGCCAAGCAGCAGCGTGTGCTGCCAACCAAAAGTTGGCTCAGCCTCAGAGCAGAGCTGTTCTGGTGCCAGGGAGAAATGGGAGCAGCAGAACACAGCTAAGTAGGGAAACATCCAGATGCCTACAGCGAGAATCGTTTGTTCCTGACATGTCAAAAGTGGTCGGCACAAACATCAATTGCAGCCATAGATCATCCGAGCTTGGCAAGGTTTCTGTAAACTTGTCTAGTTAATTAAGCTTTCTTAAACTAAAAGGAACTTGTTTCATGGAGCTTTGACTCAGTTCTGAACCTCAGGAAAACAATTTCTGCCTTCAAGAACACTGAGTTTTTCATGCATTCAGACCCAAGGAGGATGAAAGAAAGGGAGCTTGATGCTTCCCAGTGGATCTGTGCTTGTCAAAAACAAAAGCTGTGCCACAGTGGAAGACTTTATTCCACATTTCACAACATGATTGTCATCCCTCTCTTCCCTTTTCTTATTAAAGCAGTACAAACAGGGTTTTGCTTAAAAGAAACATGCTAGGAAGGGCAGGGAGAAACACCTTTCATGTGGAAAGGCTGCTCTGGTGACGCCAGGGCAACGTCAATGGTTACGGTGTGAGATTGGCTGTGTCCCTAAGAAGGAAGTTGTGTACATGCTTTGGCTCTTAAACCTCACATCATCAGCCTGATGCCCTGCATTGCTCTGTTTGATGCCTTTCAAGACCCATTTATGGCCTGTAAAGCTTTGCCCTCATACCCCTGGCAAGCTCCAGCAGCGGCACAGGGGGACCCTCGCAGCTCCCAGCAACACCAGCTGCCACCACTGGGATTGCCACGGTGGCTGGCATCTGTGAGGGGCTGGTGGCTCTGATTCAGCCTGGCCCTGCTGGGGGGCACCAGCTGCACAAAGCTGGGAGCACAGTCCGGCTCACTCTTGCATCACAGAGTTTATTTCTTTCCTTGATGGGAGCAGATGTGATCCCTTCACTGGCTCAATTCCTCCTTCAGTGACACATCTGCAGCTGACTGAGCTTGTCCAACCGAGTCCCCAAGAGCAGAACTTGGCTTGTTTGAGGCCAAATGGCTCCAAATTAATTGCCTAAACCAGCTAAAGTAGCTTCGTGGTGACTTTAAAGACCAGACCAAGATTTTTATCTTGGTGGGGGACTAAACAGCCCCAAAACTGCTTGTGAAATCCTTCAGCAGAGATTGCCGTGGCTTGGCCCTGGCAGTTCCCAAAGGGCAGTGACAAACACGTGCCTGCAGCAGCCCACATGTGCCCTGTCCTGCTGGGCAGGGCTGAGACCTCAGTACTCACGGTAGCAGCGCTTGCCATCCGCCCCCAGCTCGTAGCCCGGGTTACAGGTGCACTTGAAGGAGCCCCGGGTGTTGAGGCACTGGTGGGCACACATGGCCAGCCCCGTCAGGCACTCGTTCACATCTGGGAGAGGGAGAAAGCCGTAAGATAAGCAGGCTGAGCCTTAAACATCCTTCCAAAGGGACTGTTGTTATGAAATTTGAGTTTTGCACTGGTTTCTTGGACCCTGAACTCTTCATTCAGGTCCAGACCAACAAAGACACAGAGTTAGAAGTTTGGCATTGCTGTAAATCTTCCCAGGAGATTGGATCACATGAAAGTGGGGTGTTCACAGGATCACAGAATCGATTAGCCTGGAAAAGACCTTTGAGATCATCAAGTCCAATCTATGACCTAAAACTACCTTGTCACCAGACCATGGCACTGAGTGCTACCTCCAGGCACAGGGACTCCACCACCTCCCTGGGCAGCCCATTCCAATGCCTGACCACCCTTTCTGGAAGAACTTCTCCCCAATGCGCAGCCTAAACCTCCCCCAGAGCAGCTGTCTGTTGTTACAGACTGCTCGAGCAGGGCTCTTGCACAGACACCAGCTGAGCCATCCATGGGAAGGCGTGTGCATCCCTCCGTCCTGCTCACACTGAGCACTCCCTCATCCATGAGACACAGGGATTTCCCTCCAGGGGAGCTCTGCAGGGCACTCACCTTCGCAGGCCTTGCCGTCAGAGGCCAGCTGGTAGCCGGGGTGGCAGTCGCAGCGGGCGCGGCCGCGGTGGCTGTGGCAGCGGTGCATGCAGCCCCCGTTCCTGTCAGCGCACGGGTTCCTCACTGCAGGCAGAGCAGAGAGCCCGGGTCATTCCACACAGATCCTGCCTCCTGTGGCACTGTGGGAGACAGAGCACGGAGCAGCAGGAAAGCCTGCAGTCTGTGAGAGCCTGCTCCGCACCAGGCAGAAAATCCCCGCTGCTGCTCCGTTCACTGCTCCGTCCGTTCGGGAGGATTTGCACGGTGTCAGATCCTGCAAAGGGCCAGAACTAAGCTGGGTAAAACCCCTCCAGCAGAAGTTTGGCACGGGCACATCCCTCTGCAGAGGAATTACTGAGCAAGTGCTGGCAATTTTCCCCGAGTGCTCCTACCCAGAGCTTTGCCAATCTCTGACCTGCTCCAGGACCAGGACAGATGCTCCAAACCCCACTGACTGCTGCATTTGTAATATCCCAGTTGTTCCTTTTGCCTTAGCAACTTCACAGCTCAGGACTTCCCTCCTTCCTGCCTCTTGAATGCCAACTGCTATGAATGAGAAAACCCTTGTGTTCTGTCCCCTTCAGCTTCTCCCCCTCCTGAGCCAGGAGCAGTTCAGCCAGAGAGGGAGAGGATCCCACCCCACTGCCACACTCTGCTGTCCCTCCACTCTCACAGCAGCCTGTGCCTTCATACCATTTCATTTTTGTTGGCTACGCTCCTCCAGCTCTTCCCATCCCTTGGAATAAGCCACAGGATATGTCCATGACAACAAAACACACAGAGTTTTTACTGGAAATCCCCCAGTCTGATCTGTCGGACGTCTGAGCATCCCCATCCCGCAGCTCCCAGCTGGAAGCTGTGGCTCCCCAGCCCCCCAGGGACTCACGGACGCAGCGTTTGCCATCCTCGTGCAGCTGGTGGTTGTGCCGGCACTGGCAGCGGTGCTGGGCCAGCGTCACCTGCACGCAGTCGTGCTCACAGCCACCGTTGTTCAGGGCACACGAGTTCAGAGCTGCGAGGCAAAGGGACACGAGATTTGTCACAAAAGGATGGCACCTGGATGAGCTTCTTGCACAGGACCAGGGCAGAGTGCACACACTTAAAGCTCGTGAGAATTTAAGACTGGAGCACATCCAGTGACAAGTTCATGGCCAACTTCATGAGCAAGGAGGGTGTTCAGTGGAAGATGTTACTGCAAAAGCCTGTGGGCAGTGCAGGAGAGGCCACCCGCCACCGTGCCAGGTGGGCACCCTGCTCTTTCAAGGCAGGATCAGCTCAAGAGTATTGAGTAGGAACTTAAAACTCTTCCTTTCCACCATAAGAGGTTCCAGCACTCTCCCTGAAGGTGATTCCAGGACATGGGGAGCTGGGTTAGGTCCTGTCCAGCACTACATGGGAGGGAAGCAGGTTTCCTGCCAGGCATCCACCCTCTCCGAAGGGCGCCGTGTCAGCAGCCAGCCTTCTGTGCTGCTGCCGAAATTCCCATCCTTTTGTTCCAGGACAGTCCCTGCAGGTGCAGTGCCACAGCTGGTTCAAGGCATTCCCGCTCAGAGAGCTGTGCTCAGGCACGTTCAGGTTTTCCTGTAACAAAGTGATGTGGAAAACTGAATTTCTGGCTCTGTGATGTGCCAAAGTGACTGATCACACAGGGTGAGGCCCAGCAGGTACTGCCAGTTCTGGGAACACTCAGAGAAAAATGGTCTAAGATGCATCCTGTGTGTCCATACCTGGACCAGGTGTAACAACCCCCAGCTCAGGGCTCTGAGCAGATTTCTGTGTGGAACCTGAGCACGTGGGGTCCCTGATGCCGTGAGCAGCAGTGTCACCCAGACAGAGCACACGAAGATACAGCAGCAGGAGCTCTGATTTCATCCTCAGCGCAGGCACAACTGGGAATGGAGCTTCCAAACTGGAGTTGCTGGCTGTGCCGCAGAGTTTCTGTGTGGCCTTGCGCAAGGAGCCCAGCGGATTCCAAAGAGGCAGAAAACAGAAGGTTTTGCCTGGGCTACGGCACAAAACAGACCCTGTGACCCAGCACATGGACTCCTCACAAGCCTGCTATCATTAATCAGCCTGGCAACAGCCTCCTCCTCCTCCTCCTGTAATCTGGGATGTCTCTGCAGGACCAGCAGAGGGGCAGGATGTTTAACTGGGATGTGAGCACCTTGTGAGCAGCCAGGGGAATGCGTCTGACGCCGTGTTTTTACTGCAGCTCTCCAGGACCATTGACCTTGGATCCAGGAGGAGCATGAGCTAGGAAACAAAAGCATGGAAGGACTTTGTGGAGCTGGATTCATGGTCTCCACCAGAGAAGCCGTTGTGGGATAGTGACATGCCTCCAAAGTGATCAAAGTCCCCTCCTGGAGCACTGGATGTCTCCTGAGTTAACCCACCCACTCCTTATGCACCGAGCTTCTCCAAAGAGAGGTGTCCCATATGAGAAGTGGGAAAATGGCCTTTAAACCCTGTTCTGGCTCTTAGGAGCCACCAAAGTGTCACAACCCACTGGGTTGGTGGAACGTGGCTCAAGCCGGCCCTGGTCCAGGATGGAACCCCAGCCCTGGCTCCCATAAGCGGAGCAGAATGATGAGCTGTGGTCTCACACGTTTCTGGCCTATTTTTCAAACTCTGGAATAAACTAACGTGCTGGCTCTGAGGAATCTTATAGGAAAGCTAAATATATCTCTAATGAAAACCATCTCTCCCCAGGCTGATCCCTCAGGTGGTCACAGTGCCCTCCACAACCTCCGGGGCTTTGGAAGCAGGAGAGCCTGGAAAGCAGCTGCCAGTAGAAGTCTCCGCTTGTAACACTCCTCTGAATCCCAAGTTGGGTCCTTGCTCTTGTACATTGGTGAAAACAAATGTTTGGCTCAGGATGAAAATAAAGGGAAAATATATATATATTTTAATTTTTTCTGCACACCATTCCCCTGCAAAAATATGTGCTTTAACTCAGAGCTGTGGCTCATCCTCATTCCAAATGTTAAAATAACTCAACTTCTCGTTTTATGCCTCTAATTAACTAAACAATGTTTGGGGGAATAAAAGCAGCTTGACAGGGTCGAGATTTTGCCATACAAAACATAGGGCTGGAGCAAGAACTCGAGGTTTATGTTAGTTGTGCTGGCATTGTTTCCTTTAATCCATTTGGAAGGAAACAACAGAAATACTCAACGTTCCTGAAAAGCTCTGGGTCAGAGTTCCCCTACTCAAGCTCTAGCAGAGATGGGTGGTCATTTAAAAATATTCCAATATATTAAAATGTTTAATAACATATATTCAAAAATAGCCATAAATAACGTGCTTGCTGGAGAGCTTTTTTTAAAAAAAAAAAAACGAAAAAAAGAAAAAAAGTAAAACAATGCCGATGCCTGCCAAAACATTCCTTCATCTGGGAAAAGCACTGGGCCAACATGGAACAGGCCAATGCATCTTATGTCTAAAATAACCTCCCAGGATGCAGCTATTCAGATGAATTCAAAGTCTAAACAACGGCCTCCTTGAAAACTCCTACAAGACAACTGAAAAAACCGAAAGTCTGGGTTCTTCCACGCAAGATTTCAGGAGAGAGGACCCGTGTGAGGCTGGGTCTCCTTAGCTGGCTCCTCGCAGAGTCACAGCCAGCAGACCTCGCTGCTGGCCTTAATTACTGCTCGGGGTTTTATTCTGTTTACAGAACCACTCTAAAAATATTTCCATTCCCAGATGCTCTGCCGAGCTCAACATTTCTGTGACAAGGCTGCCAAGCCCAGTGTCATCCTGTACATCACACAGATTTTTGTAATTACAGCTCAGACAGATTTTCCACAGATGATATTTCAGTGTCTGCGAGAGGGACGTTCCTTCCAGCCCCGCAGTCTGAGGGGAGTGCAGTGCTGCTGGAAGATGCTGCTCCCAGATTCTGACCCTCTCAGGCCTGGGAAAAGGATAGGGAGGGATGGAAAGGAGGTTTTTGCTGCTGACTGCACACAGGAAGTGGATCTGTGCAGCAGCAGCCTAACACAGGAGTTGATTTAGTACCTGATCTCTGCACCCTGCAGCTGTCCTTCCAACTTCTCCTCCCTCCTCCCTCTCACCTTTCCTCCAGATCCAAGAGATTTGCCACCAGAAGCAGCGAGTTGATACCCCAAGAGTGACTGAGCAGCTGTAACCAGAACTGAGCGGGATGTTCCTTCTGCAGCATCACGCAAACCCCATCGATTCTAAGAAAAGGCTGAAAAATGTGTGACTGGGCAAAATAAAGGTCAAATTCCCTAAAACGTGCGAGTTGTCTGCAAAATGAAAAGCCCCAGCAAGTACACGTGGTGGCTGACTCCCTGCACACGCAGTTCAAGCCCACACAAACCTCCTGGCACGGCCCTTCCGTTCATTATATCACCCCTATAGCTGAGATTTCTTCATTCAAAGTTCTCCTAGTATAAACAGGGATCCATCATGTAATCCCAAACTGATTTATCCTAACCTCAGACAACTTCCAGAAACATGTTGTGTGTTAATCCAGACCATCTCTCTGCTCCGCGGGCCAACAAAAGCAATTGGCTCCCATTAAACCCCTTCGCCTCGGCCTGGCCTGCATCCCTCGGCTGAAACAGTGGAGAAGGACCTGGAGATGTCAACTTCCTGCCTCCTGCCCATGTGGTTCTGATAAAGAAAGAGGTGATTTCAGGACGCTCAAGGTCTCTCTTTGTTCTGTTTCACTTGCAATGGAAGCAGCTGCTCCTTCTCTCCCTCTCTTCAGCAGCGATTTGAACAAAGACACAACAAAAGGATCCTGCACAACGGAGCTGCAGAGCACCAGCAGGGCTGGGAGCTGGACACAGGAAGGTGGTTCCAGGCTGGTTTTGTGCTCTCCTGAGTCACACTCCAGGTACCAGCTCACTCTGGAAAAGCTGCCTCAGCCACACCAGTGCGTTGCGGGGGAATTCTGCAGCTCCAGCTCAGCGCTGCCAGTCCATCATCGGAGCCTTTGTGGGTTTTGTGGGGAGCAGAAAGCATTTAAAGAATTAGATCCGTGATTTGACAGCCCTTAACTAGAGACTTCACTGCAAAGGGCTCTTTCTGTCTCCAGAATACTCTTGCTGGGGCTGCCAGGAGCTTCCTACAGCTCAAATTTGTGCTTGTCCCAGTGTGGAGCAGAGACCTCCCTGAGCAGAAGGACAAGGATGGATGCATGCAGGGATGGATGGGTGCTCTCTGTCTCCAGTTCCCTTCATTCCTGGCCTATTCCCTAAATTTAGTGGCAATGCTTTGTGTGTTAACAGCACAGAATCTCTCCAGAAAATGAGAGGACATCCCAACTTGAAGAGAGAAACAGCTTTGATTGATTGCCCCTAATCCCTGGGAATGGACCACAAGGCAGCCTGGTGTCCGTGGGTTACAACAGGGCAGCCACAAACACCAGCAGAGGAATCACCTCTGAGCCTGTGCTCTGTTCTGAGCTTTTACAAGGAAAAGATGTTCCACCCCTCCACAAATTTAAAGGATTAGTACGGAGCTCTGTGAAGGTGTGACATATACTCATGGACAGGCACAAATGTGTAAAGAGCAAAAGCCACCAGTCCTGAAGTGAGAAAGCCCCATTTTAGGTCCTGAACTGTTGATATTTTAGAAACATTATTAGATAATTATGCAGTGAGAGGTTTTTATTTGCCCTGCTTTTCTTTGCTTTCCTGGGGGCTCTGGGTCCCTCTGGAACTCACTGCAGATCCTGCAGGCTCCTCTCCCCAGAGCTTCAGAAACTGCCCCACTCACTCCTGTGGATCAGGTTTCATGAACAGAGCCCCCTCACTTTTGGCAGATGAATTCCAGCACTGCACATTACGGCAAATACTTGCTCACAGGTTTAATGCAAAGCAGGTTTGCAGCGCTGGGCACGGGCAGCCCTGCCTGCCTGGATCCTGCAGGAATGCTCAGCTACACCAGCAGGGAAGCCTGGAGAGCGAAAGAAAACGATGGAAATTCCCCTTAAAGAAGAGATTCCTCCCTGTAGCAATCCATTTTATGCTTTCCCTGAAAACTGTTCCACCTTCTGGGGCTGGCGCTGCCGACAGCTCCTGCTCTCCGTCTGTCCCATGTTCTATTCCGGAGGCGGCAGCAGGATCGCTGCACGCCACAAGAAAGGAGCAACATATTCCAGAGACAATTAGGAGATGACAGACCACAGCACACTTACATGTGAGCAGCAGCAGCACGTCACCCCGACACGAGTGCTGGAGTTCAGAGCTGGAGCAGCGGGCTCTGAGAGTTGGCTTTGTCCCTTATTTGCCATCCTTCTCCTTCTGGATTTTTCCAGCGAAATATGGGGATCCTGCACCTCACTGCTCTTGTTTGGGTGTCATTATGTACTGGAGGCAGCTGTGGCCAGATGTGCGTCAGTGCAGAGCTGGGCACGGTGGGCACAGCTTCCCTGGATGGATTTTTCCTGCTCCCATCACCATTCCCAACTGGAACACGCAGGCTCGCACCGCAGACTCTGGAGCATGACTGTGTTCCGAGAAAACCCAGCAAATGCTCTCTGCAAACACCATGGCCCAGGAATTCTTTCCACTTGCATGAAAATATCTCTCAAATAATGGAAAAGTGTGTCAAACGAAGCTGTGAGGGAGAAGTGGTTTAATTAAAACAGCCACAGATGCTGGAGGCAAACTCCAAGTTCCACTCCGAGCCTCCAGTATGGGGCAGGCAGACAACAACATTTCAAGGAATTGGCCCCAAAATCAGCTGCAAGGCAAAGCTGGTGCCTGGATGGTGATGTCTGGACCAGCACCATCCAAGAGGATGCATGACCAGCATCCCAGAGAAGTTTTTGGGGTTATCATGGCCACAGTTCCACACACAGCCACATTTATTGTCACTTGTCCGTCACACCTGCTGCCCACAGCATGGGCTGGGGAAATACTGAGCTCAAAATGAAGCCTGACTTGAAATTTCTCTTCCTTTTATTTATGTTGAAATTTCTCATCATTTTATTTATGTTTAAATTTCTCGTCATTTTATTTGTGTATCTGTTCTGAGACTGCCCTATCTGATACGTCCTGAATCAAAAGCAGAGGCACCAAAGCACTTGGGAGTTACTTCTCCTGAACCAGAATAAACTCAGGGACAGCAAAGCAGCCCCAGTCGTACGTGACCACGTGGAAGAACAGCAAATGTTTTGAACCCAGGGACAAAAACCGTGAGGGGAGACACAGGGACACAAAGGAACACACAACCCATCAGCATCATTTCATACTCCAGCCACACAGGATGGGTGGGAGTGAGGAAGTCAAGGTTTTCTGTACGCTGCCATGGATTTTCTGGTAGGAAAAGGGCTGTGAAGAAGGAGAGATTCCCAAGGAATTTCCAAGGGAGCCTTACCGAGGCAGGTCCTGCCGTCCGTGTGCAGGCGGAAGCCGGGCCGGCACTCGCAGTAGTAGGAGCCCAGGGTGTTCACACAGCGGTGCTGGCAGCCCCCGTTGTGGACCTGGCACTCGTCAACATCTGCAAGAAAACAAGGGAAGAGTGGAATAAACCTCAGGGGAGTGGGCAGGAGGGTGTCTGAGCTCAGGAATATTTATCCTCTGATGCCCGAGTCCGGATGTGAGGAATGAATGCAAAGGGAGCAAGATTGGCCATTTTGGTATGTTTGGTCAGCCAAGCTATTTATGAAATGCCAGGGGGACACCTGCAATCAGTGAACAAGAACTGAAAGAAAAAAAAGGCATCTTATTGTCACTCAGTGCAACCCATCCATCTGGTCACTTCACCAGGGTCACTTTTCCCATTGACCCCAAGATAATGGAGTCACTCATATTTTACACTTTCTTGCTCATCAGAGGAAATCCCAAGTTTCTGGGGCAGATTTTTTCCTGTGCCATAATCAGAAATATGGGTAGAGTTGCACAGTCCCTTAATTCCTGCCGTCTGTGGGTGTGCATAGGTGTGCCCAGGTGTGCACCTACACAACCTTTCAGACTGGAGAGGATCAGAGCACCCACACAAACAGCAAAGCGCCCAACCAGCCATTCCCTTCCCCATGGAGAGAAAAACTTCAGCAGCTTTGGGTCTCTTCGTGTTTCTCTTTGCACTTTCTGCACCTCCAGCTCACCCAAGCCCCTCCCAGCCAGGACGGCCCTGAGCAGAGCTGAGTTCCCATCTCGGTCCCATCCACGAGTGTTACTGAGAAGATAAAGAAACATTTCCTGAGTGAATCACGGCAGGGCGGGGACCTGGCCGTGTCCTCGCACGCCAGAGGTGCAGGAACCTGCCCAGCCCCAACCGAGCTCTGCTTCACCCACCGGGCACACAAAGGGCACAAAAAAGGAGCAACACCGCCCTGGCTGAGCCAAATTTTACGTTAATTGGATTAATTGCCAAGAAAATCAGCCAGCAGCAGGGAACGGTCCGGGTCAGGGATGGAACGGGAAGCGAAGCGGGAAAGGTGACGCCTGTCTGAGTCGGTGTTTCTGAGCTGCACAGTGATAACAATACAAAGTTACTGTGTTCTCAAAGCACTTTCCTTAGCAAGGCTTAAAGCATTAAAACCTAAAGCTTAGAGATCACAAAAACTCTTCCTGTCCCAGTGATTCCCAGGGAAGCCCCAACCTTGTTTTGGGGGGTCCTGCTGTACTGGCCATGCTGGGCTCCTCCTGCAGAGCTCCCCACTGGAGCTGTGGTCTCCATCAAGCCAGAAAAATGCTCATTTCTGTAATGCCAGCCCTTTGCTTTATTCAGTGGGCTGAGTCTTTTAGGAGGTTTTTGTATTTCCTCCCTGTTTTTTCCAAGACACTTAATACTGAAAGAAAGGAAAATGAGAAGATTTTTGAGGTGAAACATAAGCTTTGAATGATGCTCTCTGAAGAGTGAGCCAAAGCCAAAGTGGCTTTTTGAGGGGAAAAATGCCACGGCATGAGTCTGAGATGCTGGTCAAAGCAACCTAATTCTGATTAAATCATTTTCCTCTGCACACACTTGGGATGCTGCAGAGCCCTGGAGCCCCTGAGGCACTCCCTACTCATCTCTGTGGGCAGGATTAGCTATTAATACACAGAACTGGCTCTATTCAGCTCAAGAACAGGAAAACTGGGGTTTGGGAAGGTTTTATGTAGCATAATAAAGTTTTTTGGTCTGAATTTAAATGACTATTCCACTGCTTCCCTTCAGCTCTAATCTGAAACCATAGAGAATTTACTGTCCAAGAAAGTTAGTGATGTGTTGAGTAAACTTCTTACTTTCACCCCATTACTCATACTCAGTAATTTTACATCTCCTCTCTCCGTGTCTCCTCTTCCCCCTTTGTACTTTTCACCCTCTAAATCTCCGTGCTTCCAGAGGGCTGTCCCCATCCCAACTCCCTCCCGGCCTGGGACAGCAGCCAGTCCTTCCTCGCGCCGTGGCCGCAGAATCACCCATCTCCTTCCCTGCCACCACTCCCACGTAACCACCACGTCCCAGTGTCCCTCCTGGAGCCTCGCTGATCTCCTCTGCAGTACCAGGGAGATTTTGGGACATACCCCGCATTGTTTTGGTGTGACCAAAACAAAACTGTCCCCAGGGGCAGCGAGGGGGCAGATCCACCAGCCAACCCCGGCGGCGGCGGCATCTCCAGGCGTGCCCAAGGCTCACGAGCGAGTCAGCCAGGAATATGGACTGGGAAGCAGCTGGAGCTGCTCCCAGGGCCAGGAGGAGCAGCTCTGTGAAGGGTCACGTTGCCCCTGGTGCAGGTCCTGGCAGCAGGAGCCAGAGCCCTACGTGACACCGCGCGAGCTGCGGTTCGTGGCACGGCGGAGTTATTTTCCTCCTGGAGAGCTGACAAAATCTGGTTGAAATTAATATACCAAAGGAGAGAAAATGAGAAGCATGAAGGCTTCTCTTCAGCTGACTCTGAGGAAGCCAGAGCCGTGCCAGGACAGAGTTTGCCAAGCCCACGGGCTGCCTGCTTCGTGGGCAGTGGGTACCAGGCAAAGCCCACTGAGGCAGGAGCCCAACTCAGCAAGGGCTGGGGAGTGGGGCTTGGATCACTGCAGAGGGAAACACCCCTGCTGTGGAGGGAAACTGGAGTTCATGCCTTCTGCAAGGAGGGCCCACCCCAGCCTCTTCCCTGAGCAGGAACAATCCCTGGAACCTCAGACACCTACTTGGACTAACACAGGTAATGCTGCAATCAAACACAGGGAAGGTGAACACAAAACCAAAAAAATGGGGATGCAGTGAGGAGATGGCTCTGGCTCTGAACACACACAGGTCCTTCCAGAGGGAATACTGATTTATCTCCAACAAGAGCTACATGTAAGTCACAACAGCAGCTCTGCAAAGTATTAAATATTTGGTATGGAGGCAGTTTATCTCCTTGCAGGGCTGAGGAGGAGGCGATGGATCCCAGCTGGAAGCACAGGCAGGAGGAACACTGCGGAGGTTCGCTCTGTCTGGCCGAGCAGCAGTGCCAGGCTTTCATCCCTGCAGCAATTAGCCTGGATTACAGAGCAGGGCTGCGGGGAAAAGGTTAATTAAAATCCATCAAGATGAGCATGGGTGGGATTTAGTGACTTTATCTTTCCAGTACCAGTTTGCTGAAGATAATTCAGCAATTTCAAGTAGAGACTGGACAGAGAGGACCCAACAGCTGCTGGGCAGGGCAGCACAGCCATCCCACACTATGGACATGGATTAGAACAAAAAAAAGTCTGCATTACTTCATCCCTTGCATGTGTCACACAGTCCCAACATGGATAACCTGGGGAATTCGGATGCCCTGCTATTCCACACTCCCTGTGTGCAGGCAAAACAGCCATGGCAAGGTCCAACAGTGCAAGGAGGCCACGGGAGAGGAGGGGACGATGCTTCCTCTCTGCTACCCTGGAAGTTTTTTCCTCCTCGAGGCTGAGGAAGGACGGTTGGGAATGTGAATGATTCACTGGAGGGAAGTAAAAGGCCATTTGGGGCGGTCAGAGCACCTCCACACCCTCGGCTTTCATCTCGTCCTAAACCAGGCATTGGAGAAAGCCCTAAAAGCACTTAATGAGCTGCAGGGAGTTATTGGGGCCAGCATTCCTTGGGGCCATTCTCCAGGTGGGAGATGCCCATAGCTTTCCCACGCCACCTGTGCCATTCTCAGCAGCAGATCCCAAAGGCACCTCAGGAATGGATGCATCGGCTTCACAACAACCTGAGGGAGTGAAAATCCATCAGGAGCTGCTTTGCCTCAGTCCCTGGCTTTGTTCTCAGCTCACCTTTTCCTGCCCCCGAGCACTGGGGCTGGGAGAGTCGCCCAGCTCCCACTTGTGCTCCTCTGTCTGCCTCGGGATGGGGCTGTAATTAGGAATTACTCAGCACCGAGCAGAGATGCACGCAGCAACAAGCACCTGGACTTGCTCTGGACTTGCTGCTGTTCTCACCGTTTCCAACCTTCTTTCATCACTGTTTCACCCTGTTCCCTGGGCAAGCTGTCACTCTGAGTGGAAGATATTCCTGTGCTGTGCTGCGGAGGCCAAGGGATTCCCAGACACAGACCTGGGAACGGAACCCCCGGATGGAAATGAGGGTCGCTGTTGAAGGAGCTAATGGAAAATGATCAAACAACAGCTCTGCTGCTTTCTGGCTGCTTTAGAGGTTCACAGGGAGGATATCACAGCACCAGGTCCGCGTCACTGGCATGACGGATTGCGAGTCCCCAGCAGAGCACAAAGCTCCCCCTGTAAGGGCGGCTGTGTAAGGACACAACACCCAGCGCTGCCACGGGCCATTGCAGCAACACCGGGACCCAGCAGAGCCCTGGCTGTACTCACGAGGCACATCAAGGCACTCCAGGCCTCAGTGAAACCCCCACCATTACTGCACAAAGCACCTCCTCACTCTCCTGTCACACACGAAGCTGCCGGTGACACGCACACAGCAGAGCCTTGTGCTGTGGCGGCTGCGGGGACGTGTGTGCCAGCTGGGCAGACAGGAGCTGCATGGAAAACACCACACAGACCCTAAAAATCACTCCAAGAGAATATCTGGGACTCTAAAAGTACACCAAGAGGACTTCTCTTACCTGTCAAAGAGAAGCTCAAGCAGTGAAGGAAAAATTAACCAAATTAACCAAATTAACCAAACCCACAGCGATACCTACTTAGGATAAGCTGCAAGATGGGTGAACCTGAGAAAACCCCTCGGCTGTGCAGCCTCAGAGATACCTCACACCAAGGATGAAGCCACGCATGCACAGAGCTACCTGTCCATGGAGCTGCAAGAAGCAGAGTCGGGATCAGGATCCGATGAATTCCGTGTTAAGGGAGGGAAGGTTGGATCCAGCGCAAAGCTGGATCTCAGGAGCTTGCCTTGGAGAGTTGCTTTGAGCCAACACAGTTGGATGGAGACAGCAACCACGATCTGAGCTTGAGACAAACATCTGATCTATAAATAACAAAGTAGCGACTCGCCCCTTTTCTGAAGGTCTGGCACATCTCACAGCTATTCTGGTATCACTTTATAACCGACTGCTCGGGGCATTTATTTATTAGCATTATCTCATGATGAGATAATGCATTCCTTGATGTCTACATTACACCCAAGCTTCCCAACTCTTTAGTGACCTTCACATATTCTCTATTATTCCCTAAATCTCCACGAACTTTTCCTGCCGTGGAGGCAGCCGAGCACACAGAGAGGGAAGGGGTGGTGTGCACTGGCAGAACTCACACCTGGCTCCGTGTCCACATCTCCCACCCCACGTAAGCCACGTGCAATGGGAGCACGGAGGATTCCATCCCCTCCACCTGCTCCACGGCGAGTCTGGCCAAGCTTCCCACGCTGCGGCAGGCTGGGAATTGGCTTGCAAAAGACACTGAGGCTGAACGTCCCAGCGCAGGGAAGTGAGCCCTGACACGGCTCCTCTGCCTGCATCCCCCAGCCGTGCCCAGCTCCCGGCTCTGGCTGCTGCTGCCAGAGGATTCCCCTCGCACAAAATCCAACCCCAAGTAACACCGAGCCCTGTCCTGTGTGAGAATGTGCTGAGCAACACCCACACAGCCCCGACAAACCCGCAGCCTCACAGAGAGAGAAAGGCACAACTTTTTCAGGACAAAACGGTATCAAATTTCACTTTTTGCCCTGGACTGGGGCGTGATCCCTTGGAGCTGAGGAAAAAACAAATCTACATACCCTGGCGAAACTCAAGCATTTGGCTTTTTAAGGAATGTGGCACAGGAGCTATCTTTAACCCAGCTGGACAGCAACATATGTGAAGAAACTCCAGCTTCTCTCTCTCCCCCATCTGCCAGAACTGACTTTTCAGAGTAAGAAATGCACATAATAATAATAATAATAATAATAATAATAATAATATAGTAAAAATAAATATAATCATACAAAGCACAGGCAGATATACAGCCAGGTCACCAGCCTGTCACTTGGGTGGCCACCAGCTTGGAATCTCCACCCGGCACCTGGGGGATCCGGGGACAAACCCCTCGAGGCAGAGCCCGGCAGGGAGCCCCAGCCCGGCTACACAGAATCCGACAAGAGTTCGGGTCTGAAGGGACCTTCCCACCTGGTCCCCCACGTACCTGGCCGCAGGTCGGGGTACCCCGCTCTCCCCAGGTAGCAGGGGTAGCAGCTCCTCCACAGGTAGCGGTAGTGCTCGCCGGAGGAGCCCGGGATGCCACCCAGGCAGCCCAGGCACCACAGCAGCACCCAGGGCCGGCCCATGACCGCGGCACGGAGCGGGGACGGAGCGGGGACGGAACGGGGACGGAACGGGGACGGAACAGGGACGGAGCGGGGATGGAACGGGACGGGGCAGGGATGGAGAGGGACGGAGCGGGGATGGAGCGGGGACGGAGCGGGGATGGAGCGGGGATGGAGCGGGGACGGAGCGGGGACGGAGTAGGACGGAGCGGGGATGGAGCGGGGATGGAGCGGGGACGGAGCGGGGATGGAGCGGGGACGGAGCGGGGACGGAGCGGGGACGGAGTAGGACGGAGCGGGGATGGAGCGGGGATGGAGCGGGGACGGAGCGGGGATGGAGCGGGGACGGAGCGAGGACGGAGCGGGGACGGAGTAGGACGGAGCGGGGATGGAGCGGGGACGGAGCGGGGACGGAGCGGGGACGGAGTAGGACGGAGCGGGGATGGAGCGGGGATGGAGCGGGGACGGAGCGGGGATGGAGCGGGGACGGAGCGGAACAGGGCAGGGATGGAGTGGGGACAGAACGGGACGGGGCAGGGATGGAGAGGGACGGAGCGGGACCCGGCAGGGACGGGGCGCCGACACAAGGCGGGCGCAGCGGGACGGAGCGGAGGGATGCGCGGGGCGGTGCGGAGCGGCTCAGCCGTGGGGGCGGTCCCGCTCCGCCCCCCGCAGGTATCGCCGAGCCCGGGAGCGCCCCGGACCCCCCCGGCACGGGCAGGAGCTCTCCCGGCGCCGTGCTCGGGCGCTGCCGGGATGCTGGCGGGGTTGGCGGACGGACAGACAGACAGACAGCCCCGGAGCCCAACGCGACCCTCCCGAGGCGAGGCACCCACGGTGGCATCCGGCCCCCGGGGCTCGGGCTGGTTGTCCACCGCGAAATAAACCCTGATTTGCCCCAAACCAGGCTGAGGAGGGATGAACGCGCGCAGGGGTGATCAGGCTCTCCCCCTTGGAGCGCCAGGCTGGTGTGGGGGACTCCGGGGTTACACCAAACCGGGGGGTTTTCACTCGGGAAGTGCCTCATTACCATCACGCCTCCCCAAAACAAGCCCAGCTGCTGAAACAGCACCCAACACCAAACCTGGGCTGGGCTGTTCTTAAAATAACGACAAAAAGTAAACCTTAATCACTGAATTTAAGCTGAAATGAGGAACAGCCACCGTGACTGCTCCAAAGAAAACCATAATGCTCATTCCCGTTTCCTGCAAGACGGAGCCTAGAATTTTATTTTACCTTTTTCATTAAACAAGAAGTAGGAATAGCTTATTGGATTTTCCAGAGGCAAGCTCAAAAGCCTCATTTAACTTTCTGGAATGTTTTGTAACAATGTGCTCACAGGGCTGAGCTGGGGGAAGCAGGCCCTGCTACTTTGAGACGTTTTCACAGTATTATTTGGCCATAGTAAAATTCCAAATTAAAACTTGTGGTTTAGGCTGCAATGAATAGCATTCCACAAAAAAATTTTGAAACAAGCTGAATCCAGGAAGAAAATAGGGATTTCATGCTATTGCTGCAGCCATTTCCAAAGGAAGGTGGACTCCAGTCACGAGTCCCCTTTGCTGCTTGTTCCAAGAGCAGCTTCCTAACATTTCAGGGACCACTTCAGCTCATCTTAATATTTACACAAGGCAACAGCCCACATGCTTCTCGTTAATATTTTGACTTTAACAAAAATAACAGACAAATTTTCGGGTCAGTTACTTTGTGGAACAACAAAAAAAAAGTGACCTCTCTGAAGGATGCTGTGAACATTTGGAAGTGGTCTGGAAAAGTCCAGCCCGATGTGCTGCATCCTGCACACACACTTTCCTCAAGCTGCCTGGTAGGTCCACCAGAGTCCCCAGGGAGATGCTCAGCACCGAGGGAGGGACAGGAGGAGGGGAAGTGTCAGAGCAGTCACTGAGAGCCCACCAGAAATTCTGCCTGCGCTCCCCATGTCCCACAGTGAAGCCCCTGCCCTGCTGTGCTGCCTTCCAACAGCCCTCGCTGTGCACAGACACGCTGCCACCCTGCCAGGAGCCACTTTAAATCTATCAAATACCTCACCCATTCCAAAACACCCCGCGGCAAGACATGGATTGTCCTTGCTGGCCCAGACCAGATCCTGGGAACGCTGCCTCAGACCCGAGGCACTGCCATGGGGAGCGCTGACACCGCTCCTGCAAACGTCTCTGGAGGTGCTGACAAGCAGAAATAAACGTTGCCACAGAGCTGTGAAAAACGAGTTAGGCCGACTTCCAACGTTCCAAAATGTTACCAGGACTTGTCTATCTTAAATTGTCCTTGCCTGGAGTGCAGATGGGCCACAGTGAGCAGCTCCTCAAGGGACCCCCTGACTCCTCAGGCACCCACCAAAGGGAGCTTTCCGCTGGCTTCACGATCTGGGGATTCCTCCTGCCTGGGCACATGCAGCTCCCAAAAAAGAGCTCCTCAGCCCACAAAACAAGTGTGACTTCTGTGACAAACCTGCTCAATCCCCTGGTTTCTTAGACTGTGACAAAAACCTCACCACGGTGAGAGGCTCGGGCTCCTCCAGACAGCTCAGAGGTACAGCACAGGCATCAAAAGCACATTGGGCTCGAACACAAACTGAGCCCTGCTTATGTAATAAGTTATGCTTGGCCAGGTCAGAGCCAGCTCCAGCTTCCTCATCACCTAATTTACTTCAGCTGATTAAGTACCAGGAGTTGTTTGGAGTATGGCAACACATCAGGATTGGCAGCAGGTCATTCCTGGTGCCTGGGGAACGAGCCAGGAGAGCACCAACATCCTTTAACAGGGACCCGAGATGGGCTGAACCCCTGACTCTCATGGAATTTCATTCAGATTCAGTCTTAAAATCCTTGTAAGGACCCAAACAAATCACAGCTGGTGATGTGGTGCTCCACAGAGTTAATTCAAATCCCAGAGTTAATTCATCCCTGCACAGACACAGTCAGCCTGCTCAGGTAAACAGGAGTGCTGGAATGTTCATCCTAAACCAACCCAAACCCTGAACCACGTTTCTTCTGACATTTGGAAAAAAGGACTCCAGATAAAAGGAAATGGCCAAATAGAGACTGGGAAAGCAGAAATATGCAGGAGGTGGAACATGGAAGAGGCGAGGAAAGGAACAAGCTGAAGGATGAGGTCCGTGATTTGGGGCCTGCATGTCCTGGGCTGCATGCTCGAATATATACCAGACAGGTTTTTGAACTTCTCTATGTGTAACATTAGCTGGGAATTAAACTGAGACGCCCATGTGCTGAATCAGGTTTCTTACACACAATCCAGCTAAAATGTGAATTTTCATTTACTTTTGGAGCTAATGCCCTCGTCCTACGAAGGCCGTGAAAAGTACAAATATACTTCTCTATGTCAAGTGGTGCTTAGAGGGATAAAATAAACAAAAGCTTGTGAGAATTGTGGTTTAGGGGTTGGTTTATGATATTTTTTGAGAGCTCTCCACTGCATCGTTCCAACACGCCTGCTGCTGGGGCAGAGCCCAGGGCACATCAACACCTGAGCTCCCCTAGAACCTGCCATGCCTCAAAAACCATTGTAACAAAGCAAACCTGTTTGTTTCCTGTAAAAACCCCAACACGTGGTGTCCCCAAAGCACTCTGCAGACAGCTCTTCCACTGGAGATTAGATTAGAAATACAGACCATGTCCACAGCCGTGGCTCCTGCTGGCACTGAATCCAGGGGCAACTGGGCATCCCTTTGGATGCAGCCATGGGGGACCCCGAGCCCCAGCCCAGCTCTGTCCTCCCCCAGCTGCTTTACTTCCCTCATTGCTGCTCACCTGGAAAACAGCAGCAGAAAAAAGGTGTGAAGTGCTTTGTTTGGGGCACAGACCAAATATGGAGGAGTTTCTCCCAAACTTGTTATATTTGTTATTCTTCTGAGAGCGTTTCCTTCCTCCCTGCAGAGCGAACCAGCACCTCATCAGCTGTGCACTATTGACACGCGTAAAAGAGAATCATTTTGGCAGTTCTCTGCCACTCTGGATCGCTAATTCCAAGCTTGTAAATAAAGATGGGATCTGGTGCCACTGGGGGGACTTGGTGCCAGCACTCAGGGAGGCTCTCAGACCGATCCCCGATGGGCACAGCACTGACTAGCTCCTCTCCTGGTGGCTCGAGCAAAGCAGCCCAACACTGGATAAATAAATCCCTGCTAACTGTAATCCCTCTGGCTCAGAGGGGAAAACACTGGAGAGCCAAAGGCTGCTGCTGCCAGGCTGTTCCAGGGCAGGAATCACTCCACGAGGTGCCAGGCGAGGGCTGACCAGCAGTGCACACCCACATGGACATGGAGCCCAACCCTGTGCTGTGGGGACCAGCTGAGGGGTCCTGTGGCTCACAGGGTGTCACATGTGGCCACCTCAGCACTCCTGACAAGCCTGCTGAGCTCCCACAGCCAAACACAGCCAGAGTTTCTTGCCTTTCTTTGCAGGGCTCACATTCACGCTCCGTTTGAGGTCCCAGACTTCAGCCAACCAAGCACAACCCCGGCGTGAAAGGAACTCCTGGGTCTGCCCTGTGCTGCTGCAATGGTTCCCCACCCACTGCCCGTGTTCCTGCTGAGAGTGAATCAACACAATTTAGGCAATTCTGGGCAGGAAAAGCAGCACACGGAGCTACAACATCCTTCTCCTTCCGACCAGAGGTCAGGTTGGGAAGCCCTTGAGTGGCTGAGATGAAGTTTGTTCCTTCAAAACGTCCCCTACCTTAGCAGCACATGCTGGTCCCCAGTATTTTCCTGCCTCTCCACACAAAGCTGATGCTGTTGCAGAGCAGTTTGTTTAGCAGACACATCAGAGGGAACTCTGAAAGCCCAGCTTGATGTCACTCCGAGCCAGGAACGAAATCCCAAGGATGAAGCCTTTTAACTGCCGACCTCTGAACCCACAGCTCCTTTTCTTGGGCCACCCTCGGGAGAGGCGCGAGCTCCAAACCCTCCCGGCCGACGCAGGGCTCCAGATATCTGACCCTGTGGTTTGGAGCTCAGGCAGCTTTATTCAGGACTTTATTCAGCTCCATCAGGACTCTGACCAAGACAAGCTGAATATTTTTGCAAACTGTAAACATTAATCAGTGCCTTTTGTCTTCCCAAATTCTCCCCGTCTGCACAAACATGGATCCAACCCCGTCCACTCCTGAAAACATGTGAGAGCATGTGGGGAGTTTGGAAAGAGTTTCTTATCTGATGTAAAAAACCAAATTAATGTAAAAAGTGGTGAGGACAGCAGGATCCCCCATGACACAGTAGTGGGGTTGTTGGAGAAGTGCAGCCATGGGGGAATAACTCAACACCCGCTTTGCTGGGGTGAAAAGATTTACACTTGAGCAAAGCAGGAGTGAGGCAGCCCAGTGCAAACTCTTCTCTCATTTAATTTAGGGCTTAATCTTCCCTGAGTGTTCTTTTTTGTCATGATGAGACCTGCAGACAGAGCAAATCCACACAGGATGGATGAGGGGCTCCAGGAGGACAATGGCACTCAAAGCACACACTGCCCCCCTGACACAGAGTCAGAGGCAACGAGGGAGAGACGGAGCAAAGAGCTATGAATTATTCCAAGAATATGTGCAAGGTGATTCACACTGTGCCCCCTAAAAGTAGAAGAAATATAGAAGAAAAAATGGAAAAGAAAAAATAAAAAAAAAAAAGGATTGCTTGTTTCCACCAAAATCCTGAACCTCTTAATCACCAGAGAAGCTAATCCTCATCAGGGGAATTCTGGGGAAACTGGAAATATTTTCGCTTGGCTAAGATAAGGGCAGAGCTGTTTATTTCACACATCTCTGCAGTGGTACAGAGCCAGGAAATAGTTTTCAGTTATTTTCAACAAAACAAGACAAATGTACCAAATTGGCAAGAAAGTGACATTTTTCTGTGGAATTCTTTAATGTCCGAACCGATATCCACAGAAACAGCTCTTTCCCCGTTCGTCAGCAATCTTTGTTAATTATTTGAATACTTTTGGCCTTCTGCTAAGCAAACCAGTGCCGAAAATATGCAAGAACTCTGCCACAAAGCCATGACCATCCAAAGCAGCCCCCAGCGTGCCCTGGGCAGGTGTTTCAATGTCACTCCAGGGAATCCGGGGGTTCAGGGTTCTGCTCTGCAGGAGCCTGGTGAAGGTGCTTTCCCTGACCTGTCAGTGAATCCTGGAGCTGTGATGTGATCCAAAACCTGTAATCTTGTTCTTGGCTCTGACGAGCAAAGCGCTTTTTGCATTTCTCCGACTCGGAGCCGAAGCAGCAGCGCTTGCGCAGATGGAAGCGCCGGGAAGATCCCACCCGGAGCGTGGCAGGGCAGATTCCAGCTGGGGGAGCCCAAAAGGCCACCTGGAGCACAGCTGGCACTGGGCACTGCACTCACACAACCCCACTGAGGATTCCCACTCACAAACACTGAGGCTTCTCTTCCACTCCATTTTGGGAGCAGATTTAAGGCGGAACAGGGAACAGCGACACAGACTGGGAAGGACAAAGCTCACCCCTTTTGAAGCAATAAAATACCAGGCACGGCCGTGATTCCTACCTGGATCACCATGGCCACTGGCCCTGCCTGTGCTGGAGATGCTGCACAAAACCAAACCCCACTGCTTTTGCTGCAGCTCTTTTTCCCATTCTGAATTTCCAGTGCCAATAGGAAAAAGCAACATTAACAGGTACAAAACGCTCCCCCTTCTCCCATGCCCAAACACTCAACGTGTCACTGCCCAGAAGATTCCCGTCCCGGAGGGACTCACGTGGTTAACAGCACACCTGTTATCCCAGCTCTCTGGCTCACCCTCTAACAGCCCTCTTGTTCATGAAAATGAGAAGACAAAGCTTCTCTGCATTATAAACCTGTTCTTTTAGAAGTTTCACATTCTCATCTTAGAACTATCAATCCTTTCCACTAAAACTCTGTCAAATAAATACACACAAGTACCCTGGATAGCATCAATCCACAGAAAACTCAACTAAATGGTGGAAAAATACAAAATAGCCACCTCGTACACATTTTCTGCTGATTTTTGTAACTCAAGTCGAGAATGAGACATCCCACCCAAACCAGAGATCTCCCTTCCCCTCAGCACGATGTGGGCCAGACCTTGAAGGCACAGAGAGCACTTTTCTCAAATTACCTTTTATTAGCGTGAGGGACTAATCAGCAGCTGGAAGGGAGGAATCACCACCCCCTTGTTACCGGATCCCTCCCTCCCTCCCTCCTCAGCGGCTTCCCCGGACTCCACTGGGGAGCTGAAGGAGCTCAAACCCGGGCTGCTCCCCTGAAGCATCCTCCATCCTCCCCAAAATCCCCCCTGGAGTCCGTGCACCAGCACTGGAGATGCTCTCCACCCCTGCATCACTGTTAGACCATTCCATTATTTTCGGATGCAGATCAAAATCACCTCAAGATTAGGAAATTCCAAGTTTCAGCTGGACGTGTGGAATATAACGGGCGGTTTCAAAAAGATTTATCAGTTGCTGGCAAATTTTTGACATTTGGCACCGAGCAAAGCACTTCAAAAATGTTTCTGTGCTTAAGAGTTGCTTTTTTTTTGCTCCGTAAAGCAGCATTTCCTTCTTACAAGAGAGTAGAAAAATGGAGACAAATAGGGATTGAAGGCATTTGGGCTGGATGGAAGAAGAATGGGCTGCAGCTGTGCCAGGAACACGCTTCAGCCACGCCGTGCTCTGCGTTTCCTTCTGCTACTGCAGATAAATCTTGGTGTTCCCTTGCTCACCCAGAGCCAGCCCCACTCCCATCGCTCCCAGATCTCTGCTGCCTCCCAGGCCAGCTGCAGAGGGAATCCTTTGACAATCCGTGGGGATGGGAACGTGGCAGGGACACGGATGGTGACGGGAAGGTCCTTGCAGAGCCATCCCCGGCAGTGATGCTTTTATCCAGCACAAACCAGCCCCCAGATCAGCCCTGCGATAACAGCAGTAAAAGGTGTCTGCGGGCAGCACACAAACCTGTCAAGTCATGAAGAATTAAATGTATTTCCAGCCAAGAACAGAGCTGGAGAAGGACAGCCATCAAAACAAGGCTGATGTGATCAAAGAACCCCAGCATTTAATTCCCTCAGCCTCTTCTAATGCGCTCATGTCTGGGCTCAGAGCGCCCTGGCTGCTCGAAAACACCAGACTGTGCAAGTTTTGTTTTACGTTTCAGAAATCCTAAGACCTGCTAGAGCTTAATGAAATCCCCAAGGGTTTATATTTGCTTAATCCCCTCTCTGCAGCAACCTGCCAGCATTTGGAGACAGCGGCTCCTTCCAAAGGCTCCAGGCAGGGCAGGGCCCAGGCAGGGCAGGGTCCAGGAAGGGAGCTGCAAGAGGTGCCCAGCACTCTGGGTAGTTTGCACTCTGCAGGTCTTAAAAAGAGGGATTCTGTAAATGCATAAATTCTAATTACATTTTCAGGCAGCACAAGTGCCTAAATGCAGGATCTGTTTGAGGGGAGGTGTGTGGATGCAGAAGAAGCCCAGCATACCTGAAGTATTATTATTATTACTAGTAGTATTATTATTGTTTTTATTATTATGATGAGGTTTAACTGCAGCTTTCATATAAAATTCCCTTTAATCTTTCAAACAGACCCAGTCCCAGCAGGTTCTCCGTAAGCCCTGAGTTTCTCCAGCAGATACAGCCAGAGCTGGAATGATCCTTGCCTCCACATTTTGTCAAAATAAGCTTTGTGGTTGGGCTCTGCAAACACTCCTGCAGCTCCCTAGAGCTTGTATTTATCAAAGCATTATGGAACTTCCTTCCTCCGTGACCGAAACACGCGATCCATAAATAAAACGAGGAGTGCTCCTCATCCCCCAGCTCACCACAGGCTCGGCATCACCGCTGGCTGGGGGTGAGGATTTTCCTCTCATGATTTTAGGGCTGTTTGGCCATCCTGAGTTCTGGGAGCTTTGGACAAACTCTGCAGTTCAAATCCGACCTGAGGGACTGATGCTGGCTTGGACTGGACACGGCACAGATGACTCGGGTGCAGCTGCTGTGTCCAGATCACTCCTATCACCCAGAAATGTAACTTTTCAGGTGATTTCTCAAAACAAAACAAGCCAGAATTCAGGAATGCTACCGAGCCACCTCGATCCTCAGCAGTGAGGGGCTGGTTTTTCTTGTGCTCATGTGTTTGTCGTGGTGAGACACCAAAGGACTCGTGCAGCAACTGGAGCAGGCACAGAGCACTGTCCACTCCTCCTGGAGATGCCCCACAGACCCTTGAAACCAAGTATGGGTCGCCTCAAATCACCCCACAGGCTCCACCAATACTTGATTTCCAAGGTCACACGCAGTGGATGTCGAGGAGCTCCTGGAAAGCGTCTTAGTTTTATTCAAAGTGCCGTGTAAACATAAATAAATCCAATATGAATCTTCCTCCATGATTTCTGTCAAAACTCTGTTTCAAATAATCTGCTTGTGAAACACCTACGTTTGCTTTTTGTTTTCAAGGAAGAGCTAGGAACGGGAAAGAGAACATCACGCTGAACTTTCGCCCATATAGCACTTTTTTTCCCAGATAATCCGTGCTCATTTAACCCCATCCCACTCCTCCAGCCTCGCACCTGTGCAAGATTTGTTTCAAATATATTCTGAGTTCAAATCCCTCCCAAGGAAGGGGGACTCAGCATCATTCCCTCCCTGGGGCACGGTGCTGGTCTGTGCACCAACATCCTGTTCCTGTGAGCCGACAGGCTCCGTTTTGGAGGATTTACAGGTAAACCTGGCTTAATCTGGAGGTTCAGAGCCTCAGGACCCCGCCTGAAGGCGGTACCCATCCTGCAGCGACCTGGCTGCTGTGCCCCGGCATTCACCAGCTCCCCCCGCGTGACTTCTGCAAGGAGAGGCTTGAAATGAAGTCCTGGTAGCCGTAGGTATTCCTGCTCTTTATGAGAATTCCCAAGTCGTTTGAAGGAAAGCAGAATCCAAGCACATCTGGTGTTTTATTTATGGAGGTTACACACTCCCGCATGAAAGCAGCCGTCCGCTTTTAACCTGGTAACAAACCCCCACTTCTCCCTCTCTGCCCTCGGGCTAAGAGCCATTAATATTCATGGCCATTGTCGGTGATTTTACAGCTCCAGTAAAAAAGGCCTGAAGGAAGCTGAAATGCCAGAGGCCCCAGTTTGGAAGCATCTGGCTTTCCCTTGAACAACTTCCCAGCTTTCCCAGAAAGTGACAGCCACCTCCCCAGCTCCAGAGCACACACCTCGGCCGGGGTCCGCGACTCAGGGCAGGGAACTCGACAGAAAAAGGAATGTCTGAGCATTATCCTGGTGACCCTGAAGGTGAGAGCTCTCCAGAGCACACAAAGCATCTCAACCATCTGCGTGCTCACAATTCCTGGGAAGGAGGACCAGGGTCCAAACTTCAGTGCCGATGTGCCAACCTCGGTCCCGTCCCAGCAGGTTCCTCACCTTGGACACAGCAAGCAGATTAGATTCATTCCCGGTATCCAGGGAAAGCCACCTTGCTGCTGGGACTTTTCCTTTAGCAATCCTATGAAGGCAGATTTTTAATGAAATATTCTCTATAAATATAAGGAACATACCCCAAGATCATCTGGGAGACCAAAACCAAGTGTTAAACCCAAGATTACAAAAAAGTCATGGCTCCCGAGCTCACAGCACGCAGCTGGAGCCAGCGAAGTCTGGAGGCTGCCCTTCCAAATTCCAGATTAATTTCTTTAAAAGGATGGTCCTGAATAAATACAACATGGGGAAATCTGTTTTTCCAACAGAATATGCACTTAGATCTGCAGTGTTAACTACACACACGTATAGGTAACTCATATCTGCAATGGGATTTTAAAAAAAACCCTCAATAATCTTTTAAAAAGCTTTTTTTCCCTGGGTTTGTTGTTTGGTTTGTTTGGTTGGTTTTGGGTTGGTTTTTTTTTTTTTTTTTTTTTTGAGGGAAGTAACTTTTCATAAGACAAAAAACCAAACAAAAGTTTCTGCATTTTGTTTGACCAAAAAAAAAAAAAAAAAGATAACTACTAGAGCCCCTAAAAGTGGTTAAAACTGGGATAAAACGGTTTTTCTCTCATTCCAAAGGGATAACTCTGCTGCTCTTGGATGGCAGACAGGCACTGCAAAGAGAGCAGCTGCAGGGACGGATCGGAGCGGAGCAGAGCGCAGCAGAGATGCTCTACCCCCTCCCTCTGGCCGAGAGGACACCTCACAGACTCCGGCTGCTCCACGCTCTTGGAGAAGCTTTGGGTAATTATTCCCTAAAAATGAGGCTGCTGTAGGTGGTTTTCCTGAAACCAGCTGTATTGGGGAAAAGGCTGCGGTGTCCTGGGGATTTGACCCCTTACAAACTCATCAGTATTCCCCCAGGAACAAGCCCTCCTGATAACCTTGGGGAAATCAGAGAATCTGCCTAATGCAGCGCTAAAAGGCAAGGAGCGAAGCACAGGACTGGCAGGACGCTGCGGGTCCTGCGGGCACTTCTGCGTGGCTGAATTTGGGATGAAAGAGGAGCCTGTCCGTTGTTTCTCTGAAATTGTGCCAGGGGGATGAGCCGGAGCCGGGCTGCACAATCCCCCCAGTGTTGGGGCTCTGCTGAAGTTTGCCAGCACACAGGGATTACACACAAAATCCAGGCTCGGTGGGGCTTTGGTTTCTTTGTTGTTTTCCTTCTTCCTTTTTGTGTCGTTTCCCCTCTCTCCAGCTCAGCACACTCTGGGATTTGGCACCGGGGTATTTCAATCCCTGTCTCCCCATGGTACCTCCAGGAGATCTGCCAGCAGGGGTGGCAAAGCCAAGTTGCAAGACATGAAGGTGTAACCAGAGTTGTGAACAAGAGAAACTGTAAGGATATATTTTAGATTTTCCCATATCTCCAGATTTCCTCTCCAGATTCTCCTCCTTATTAATCTAATACTCTGTAAAGTCAACGTCTTTCTATGGATTTTACCAAATGCTGAGACAAGCCCAGCCTGGCTCCTCCTGACCTACAATAACAGAGACATAATAAAACAGCCGTGACAGACAGCACCTCCAGGAAATCTCTTTTTTTGGGAATAAAAGGAGCCTGTGCCTGCTGGGAGCTGCGGGGTCTGCAGGGAGAAGATTATCTGTCACAGCTCTGCAGCTTCCTGCGGTGCTCAGATAACGCTGACTCCGTGCCACGGGCACTGCTTCCCACAGGCTTTTTCCTTCGCCCCTTATTTCTTCCTAACTTCCCATCCAAACTGATGTCATCTGTCATCTTTGGGTAGTCTTTCAAACACTGCTGATGTGTCTGGTGCTTTCTAGTTTTTCGTTTATCACGGTCTTGAAGCTGGCAGGAGGGTGCAGCCAGGTGGGGGTCAGGCTCTGCTCGCAGGGAACAGGGACAGGACAAGAGGGAATGGCCTCAAGCTGTGCCAGGGGAGGCTCAGGGTGGACATCAGGAGCAATTTCTCCATGGAAAGGGTGCTCAGGCCTTGGCAGGGGCTGCCCAGGGAGGTTTGGAGTCCCCATCCCTGGAGATGCCCAAGGAAGGGCTGGAGGTGGCACTCAGGGCTCTGGGCTGGGGACAAGGTGAAGATTGGGCACAGCTTGGACTGGATGATCCTGGAGGTCTTTTCCAACATTACTGATCCTGTGATTCTGTGATGTTTTCCTCATACATGACCAGGGCTGTACCTGCTGTGGCAGGAAGGGCAGCGTGAAGCACTTCTGGGATGATTTCTAAGACATGTGGATGTAGGAAAACACAACACCACACGTGGAGAGATCCCACATGCACAAGCACACTCACATACGTGCCCTGTCTGGATTCTGGGGAGTCCCAGGAGAGATGGAGAAGGGACCACAGGCTCACTTTATCACAGTGGCATCATTCCCATACATAGCAGCATGTGCAATCTGACACCCCCTCTTTAGTGCGAGCCAGCCTCCCCAGAGCGATTGCATTATCAGTCTTGGCTCCCGCTAAACTCCTCATAAATATAAATATGTCAGATGGCCAAATAAGGTTTAATCAATACCACAGTCAGGGCTTTCAATCCTCATGAACTTAAAAGTTGCATAAGAAAGTTGCCTGTAAACTTTGCAGGTCTTTTGGAACTCGACTCCTTGACGTGGCGTGAAAAGTTGTGAAGGGTTTTATCTGCCTTTTAAGGTATTTATTTTTTAAAGAAGAGGAAAATTGAGCTCAAATATTCGAGTGGTTTGGTTCGGATAAACACATTTCTGCTCATCGCTTTCCCAGCTGCCTCTTCCAAGGCGAGGTAACCATCCTTCCAGGGGAAACTGCCACTGGGGAATCTTCCCAACCTAAAGGAGACTCAAAGTAACATCTGTCACCTCTTCATCTGCATCCATCCCACTGGAATGTGCGTGCCAGGTCAGGGCGAGGTGCTGCTTCAGGCTGTGCAAATGTTCTGGGGGGAACATCCACAAGAGAGGCCAGTTTACACGGACCTGAGAGTATTCCCATACCTGTGCCAGGTGTCTTCCACACAGCTTCTGTTAAGGGCCAAGCCAAATATGTCCATCAAATGTCCCCTCTCCACTCAGATCATACATTTTTCCCCATGGATGTCACATCTTTTGCAGTTTCCTCAGCTCCTTGCCCAATATGAGCCTCAGCCACTCACCAGAGACATCCTCCTCCTGCCCACTCCTACATCCCACCACTGGTTTCTACCTGCTGCCATGCCCATTTTGTTGAGAGTTTGGGCAAATTCCTGCTTGGCCCTCCCAAAGTTCCTCAGGAGCTGAAGTAACGGGACAGGTAATGACATCCAGACGAGCTGCTCCTCTCCCCAGGTCACCCTCAGGCTCCCAGAGCTGCTCCCGTGGAGCCAGAGGCAGCAGCCTGGCTCGGCTTAGCGAGGGTAACCTGAGACACTCCACTCCTGCCATAAAACCCTGTGGACTATAAATATCTCCCCATAGTGCAGAGAATTCTTTTTTGACACATTATATAATGGATGCAATAAAAAATATACTGTGCCTGGCAGCCTTTCCAAGGCTTTCCAAGGCTTCTCTTCAGGAGCTCAGAGCGCCGGCTGGGCTTTGATGATTTTTTTCCACCGTATGGCCAAAACTGTATTTAATGGGAAGACGGGAAGATGACTCTCCTGGGAAAGAACCTGTATTCCTCTTCTAGAGAAGGTGAAGAGACTTCCTTCAAAGTTTCCAACCCTTTGAAGCGACTTCAGCTCTGTGAGATCACAGAGGCTTTGCCAAAGCTGAGCATAGGGAGGTTTGAGTGTCTCCAGCAGGTTTGTCCCATTTTTAGCTGCTCCTCACAGCAAAATCTGTGCCAGGGGGAAGCTCTGTGCTCACCAGGGAGCTGGTGACCTTCAGTGCTGTGTCCCCATGGCAGGTGGCTTCTGAATGGACATCAGTGACCAAGACTTGCTGCCAGTATAGCAGTGAGAAAAGCACGGAGCTTCCTTCTCACCACTTATGAAGCCAGAGAGATTCACACAGAATTAAGGGGGAAAATTTAGCAAGATCTAGTTGGAGGGTTCAGAAGAAACGCTGTAGCACCAGGCTGAGCTGTCAAGGGTTCAGACAGGGACTGGGGGAGTGGATGGCTCTGAGCACCACACAGCCCCAGGCAGCAGGTCTGGGCTCCAGGCACATCCCAGCCTGGCTGTGCTGCTTCCCACAGCCAAGGCCCATAACCTGCCATTCCCATTTCTCCAGCTAAACATCAAAAGTCTCTCCCACCTCAGGAGTCCCTCTAGCTGTGATTCCTAACACAAGGAGCCTGCCAGTGCCCATCTCTGCACCTCACTGGGGACACCAGGCTTGACACCATTTTCCAGGAGCAGCAATGACAAAGGATAAAGCTCTGCTACCAGAGTGCGAAATGAGAGCTACAGTCAGTGCGACATCCAGATGTTCCAGCTATCAGGTTTAACCTCACTCATCTCAATAGAGAGCTCCAAAAGCCACACTCTTTATTCCAAAAGGAATCTTAAACCAGTACCTTTCAAAGTGCTGGAGCTTTGCTGCTCCTTCCAGCCAGCTCCCAGATTTTGGCCGGAACAGAGCCAGAAGCTGAAATGCCACAAAGAAGACGATGACCTCATGCAGAAGGGCTGTAAGGAGGGGTCAGCTCTGCCCCTCTGCGTGTGCCCAGTCTTTCGAGGCACTTGGCAGCGTTTGGGGTGTCTGTGACACCCAGGCAATGCCCACCTCTCCCTTGAGGCCGCTCGCTCGGCTGCCAGCACACAACGGACAGCCCGTGTCTTACACCGAAAAACTGCCACATCCCTGGGAAAAAAGAGTCTTCTCCAAGTCTCTTTGTCTCCATATAATTAAGCTCAATACAACAAAGCATCCAAGTGGGGGGGAGCGTTTTGGAAGGTTCTCAAGAGGCCCGGTCACATTTAGAGCACCAGGAAGGTCTGTGTAAAACTATTGATCACCAATCTTGTTATTATATAACCCCACAAATATTGCCCCTCGTGTTCCCAGATGCATAGTTGGTGTCAAGAGTAAGTACCTTGCAAAATAAATGGAAAAAGTTACACTAGCAAATGGCTTGTTTATGCCATAATTGGTATTAGGCAATTAATGGTGGGATGAAACATCACAGTGCTGCTGAAAACAAAAAGCAATGCTGGGTAAAGAGCATTTAATGAGCACGTTTTATGTCGTCCTCAGCAAGTTTACTGCCAAGCCACAAAAGACATTTATACACACTCCCTTTTGTCTCTAATGAAAGGGTCAGGGCTATTTGCTTCTGGGGAGATTCATGAGTTTAAAAAAAAAAAAAAAAGCATAAATGTAATGTTTTAAACTGGAAATTCACCCCCTCGAAGGAGCAGTTGTTTAAGGTGGGAGAGGTTTGCTGGGCAGGGTCAGTCCCAGCACAACCAGGTGCAGATCAAACACCTCCCCACAGAAGGATGGGGCTCAGTGACAGCCAGCCACAGGGACCTATTGTACAGCTCCAACAGCCAGAAACGCCAAATATCTGACATTCCAAAATCTCCACTGTTAATGAGGTGAGATCCTGAGCAACTGGGGGAAAAGGAGACTGAAATAATGTCTTCTTTTGCCAGGAGTCACTATTCTGCTGTGCAATCCAGGGCAGGTTCCCAGCCTGTATGGAGGGGGATAATGCCGAAATCATTTTAAACCAGAAAAATTACCTGGTCTGCTGCATCCCAAAACTCATTTTCTACATCTGTTTCTCCCACGCATTTCAAGCACCGTCACTCCCCGCTGAGTATTGGGAATGGTCAAAGCCAATCCTGCACTTCCAACCACAGAATGTGCCAGGATGGTGGCATGGAAGGGACAGGTACCTCCAAACACTTTCCTTAGAAGAGATCCAGGTCCTTTTTCCTCTCTTCTCCTGCACCTCTGCCCCAGGAGCCCATGGAATACTCTCACCTTCCTCCTTCTCAGCCAGACACAGCCCCGAGGCAGGGCCAGCACAGAGCCAGGTGGGAAGAGCCACAGGAAGTGCTCAGGAAAGGGAATTGCTGTCCTTGTTTTCCTTATAATGAACCTTTCTTCTAGGTTTGAAAAAAAAAAAACCAAAAAAGACCTTTCAAGCCATTTCAAGGAGGGAGCTTGCTGAAGTGTTCTGTCTGGGAGATACAGGCAGGAAGGAATGAGCTTCCAAGGGCCTGGAAAACAGCGCATTCACAGAACTCAACAAGTGCCCTACAGCGAGGTATCAAACACACGGAACGTCACAGAAACCTCAGATTCCTGCTGATGAAAAGCCTGGGTAAAGTGTGAAAACATTTTCCTAATCAATTTAGCCCTAACTGTACCATGAGCGCTCTGTATTCCTATTTTATAACCATTTCTTCAGTTTAAAAACACACATTTTTTAGGAGCATATCCTGTTGCACCAGAAACCACAAAGTGAAAAGCCACGTCTTCTTCTCACATAAGTACAAAACCATCTCCAGCATTCTTCCAGTTAAATCCTTGGAGTTTTCTGGGGATTCGTTTTGCAAGTTACATGCAAAATGTAATTTTCTGGGCAAATCCTAATGGAGCTCCTCAAAAAATACAAATCAACACCCAATGCCTGACTTTGCCACACGTGACTGGTTTGGGCTGCACAGCTCCGTGATTTACCAGCTAAAGAGCAGCTTGAGACGGCAGGAAACAGTGGGAATTCAAGCTTCTCCTGCTGAAAACAGCAGAGGAAGCGGTGGACGATTTGCAGCTGGTAAGGAGAGGTATCCTCTAATGACACACATCTGGCAGCCATCGCCTCCGCATCGGCGGGGCTGAAATCCAACACCCCTCACCCAACACAGTGGCACGCCAAGGAAAGGCACAGTATCCCCGGATCCTCTCTAACTGCTCAGAACCCTCCTGCCCCTTTCTCCACTCAACCCAGCGAGGGCAGCCCAGCCCCCGCCGGCCGCTGCCTTTCTCTCACCAGGCTCAGTTAGTTTGGCCCTTTGATCTCTGACAGTCAGGTCAGGACCATGAATCACAGAACTGACTCCCATTATCCGTGATTCGAAACAGCTCCTGGTGAGCAGAGCTGGGTTGGACCTCTGGGAATGGTCTAGCCAGTCTTTAAGCAAGCCACATCAAACTCTAAAGGAAAAGAACCCCTATTTTAACCAGCAAACACAGGTTATTCTACTTGTTGTTGCATTAGCAGAGCCCATCTGCAGCAGGGTCCCACCTCAAACCAAGGTTGTGGCTCTGCCACCAACAAGACCTCGTGGAGGTGCCATGATTGAAGGCAGACGTCCTCAGTGGGGCAAAAACCACCAAAAACTTCTTCCACCACCAACCTACTGGTGGCCACTCATGGGGCTGGACCAGCCCCGCACAGCCCCGTGCAAGACAAAACCCAACGGCGATGGCAGTGCCGGGAAAGCCGCAGCGTGCCTGGCTTTCCAGCCAACATTCCAGGAAAAATGGAAAGTCAACCACAAAGGAATGACTTCGGAGAGCAGCTCAGGGCCAGCAGCCCCAGCGCCCAGCCCGTGAGCCTGCCTGACGCCTGCCGTGGAGAAGGAACTTGCTTGTCCTCTTGGCATCCCGTGCCGGGCCTGCTGCTCCAGCGTGGAGTGGAGGGTTTCCAGATCCACGGGTTTATTGGCTTGGAGAGGCGGGAAGACAGGCAATCAACATCCATTAACATACCACAAACTAGAAACACCTGTTGGCCTCCAAAACTGGGTTTTGGCTGGTTTACAGAGAGCGAGGGTCTAACAGGTGCCCCTGTGGCCAGTGGGAATGTGGAGGGGCTGCAAAGGCCCCACAAACACTAAATTGTGCAAGGGAAAAGCGGCTGCACCGTTACACACAGCACATGTGTCACTGTCTGCGAGCCGAGCCACGGGAAACGGCAGCCCCGTAAAATTAAGTGTGTCTGGGAGGAAACCAGCCACGCTGGGACTGGGGAATCTCAGCCCAGAATGGTGAGGGTCCCCTGGACTCTCCTTGCAGCCTCCAGATTCCTCTGCTGAGGAATGTGCAGGGAGAACCAGTCCCAGGGCCACGACAACACAGCTCCGGCGTGGCTTTGATGGTTCATGTGGGTCCCTTCCAACCCAGGGTACTCTGTAGTTCTATAATTCCATGATGAAGAAGCTGCAGAGGAACAAATTCCCTGAGCTGGTGCTTTGATCCTGGTGCCACTGATGCAGGAGGATTCCCATTTTCCAGGGTAATATTTTCCATTTGAACTTTGTAAAACGGGAAAAAGTGACCATAAAAAGCTCCTTCACTGGCTGGTGCCACCTGGATTTCTCTGTGGGGGTTGTTAGTGGGAGATTTCCTCCTCCACTATGAAACAACTCAGTTTGGGTCCAGGCTGCTCAGAACATCAAGCTCCAGCCCAAGAGAAAAATTCCATTGCACAACAGGAACTTGCATGCACTGAAAGTTGGATCAAGGATATATGAAAAGTGTCCTCCCTTCCTCATATAACTCACATGGATTAAACCTCTGGGGAGGGAATTCTCTAAGCATCTTCCCAAAAAAAAAAAAGGTATTTGTAATGACTGGAACCTCAACATGTGATTGTTTCTGAATTATTAAACCAATTACACTGTTGCACTGAGCCCATGCAGCATGGGAGAGGAAACAGAAACACAACACACACGGAAAAAAACGAGAGGAAAACCAGTTGCTGAGGTGGGGATAAGGCACTTCAGAGGCTGCTTGAAGATGTTATCACCTGCCAGAGAACACGGCTTTAAAACGATGCCTCAGAGAAGGCAGCACTTAATGAATTTAAAAAAATGTTTTCTCCAACCTTTCCAAACCGAGAAAAGGAAAGCATAACATACCAACGATTTATTGCAGAGTGGGCTGTGTGTTTGAGCGTAAATTAATTCTACAAATTCCAGGCAGCTTTGCAGCAATGCTTCTCATTCCTGCTCTGGCCCTCACTCCTCATCTCGCTCACCAACCCTCCTATTTTGGCTGGAACCTGGCCCTTGTGCCCATGGCTAGCGTGGCTCCCACACCACTGATTTGCAGCAGATCCTTTGAAAAGAAGGGAAGATTCGGTGAATGATTGGACTTGATGATCTTAAAGGTATTTTCCAACCTAAAGGATTCGATGGTTCTGTCACAGTCAGGGAGTTAAGCTGTGGCCTGTCATTTCTCTTTTGTGAATTCACTGAAGACCTGAGGATTTCAGTGTCTCGCTCACAATCATGTTCTCTCTCATTGCAAGAAACCAGTAATGGGTGAGGAATTGTGAGCTTGGAATGGTCCTTGGCTACCTGACCAGGGGGATGGGCTCAATCCTCTCCAGAAATGATCCAAGAACTCAGCTTTAATCCAGTCTACTTGGCATTCATGTAACAAATCCTTCTTATTACCAATTACACGATGGGATCCCAGTGGTCCAGTTATACTGGAGCATTTCACATTGCCTGGAAAATAATCCATTCTCCTCCATAAATGTCCCTTGACTCAGCTCTGAGCTCACAAGCCTGGCTTCCCACGGGTGGTTTACGGGAAGAAAACACCTCGGGCAGACCTCGCCGCTCTCAGAACCATAAACCCTGAGCAGCCCTCGCTCCGCTCTGCGAGTGGCTGAGGCTTTGCAGCCACGGCCCCTGTTTAATTGGTCACAGCTGGCTGGGAAGCCCCAAGGAAATCCTTGCAGGGAGATTAGAGCGGGGGCTGCGGCTCCGCCACGGGACCGGCACTGCCGCGGCAGAGGAGGGATCACGGGAGGTGCCGGGGAGCTTCAGCTCTCACGGAAGGGGACGCAGCGCTCTGGAGATGCCATCCAGCACTTCACATGACTTGGCCCAAGGTACCCATCATTCAAAACAAAGCAGGGGTTTTGTCTTCTTCAGGTGGCACAAGGAGTCATTTCCTTCCCAGTTTTCTTACCCCTGACAGACCCTAACACAAGGAGCAGTAAAGACCAGTGTGAACGTTTCAAATCAGTGAAAAGATTCCGCTCTGATTTATCTGCCAAAACCTAAGCACAGGGTTACAACTCATCCAAAGGACTTGAGCCGTATCTTTTCTTCCACCCAATATGATAATCTCTTTTAAATGATCATGAAATCCTTATTTCTTGAGCTCAGCCCAAGGAAAGCTTGAAAAGACCAAAGCCAGCTGTATTTCAAATCCACTGAAGCCCATCAGATTTCAGTTCTGTTTCACCCACTATCGCGTTCCTTTAAACGAATGGCCGGCAATTCTTTTGCCTCTGCACGTGCTCCATCACTCACCGATGGAGCTGGCCAGAGCTGGACAGCTTCATACACATCCAAAGGGCTCCTTGCCGTACTCCAGTTCACCTCTGAAAACTCCAATCGTATGAACTACTCAGTTATTCACAGAGTTAACTGCCCTGTGTTACGTGGAGGCCAGAGGCGGTGGTGGGTGCCATGAATGGCGCTGTGATTGACCAACAAGTGGGTGATGGACATTGGACCTGGGGTCACCCCACGGGTACAAGTCCCAGGACATTTCTTTTGCAGGTACAACAACAGACGTTCCCCCCAGCTCCAACACATTTTCTCTTTTCTTCCAAACTCCCTTTACAAAAGATGGTTTTTAGCTGAATATGCCCCTGCATCGCCTTGGCTGGTTTCCTCTCACAGATTTCTTCAAAGAGCTCAGCTCTACCTGTTTGCCAGCTCTTAAATACCGCGCTTGGCTGATGGACAAGCCGATAGCACAGGACGCGGCCGAGGTCTGCACAAGCCGCCCTTGTTCCACTGCCTTCCTGAGCCAAAATACAAGAAAATCCCAGCAGGAATCTCCTCTGGCCTCAGGCTGCTCTCCCCTCCCGGCAGAAGGCTAACCTTGTGAATCAGGAGGCTGCTTATAAATAAAAGTATTCGGACTTCTTGGCTGCTGGAGAAGTGCTCTGCTTAATTTAGCCCTGGTATTATTAACTGTGGATTCTCTCCAATGAACTGACAGCTGAAGAACAATTGCAGCCATTTAATTCCACAAAACAGATTTTAAATTGGCCTCATGAACTGCAAGCCCAGGAAGCATCGATCACAGTATCTTGCTACCGTCATTCTGAAGTCTGCACCGGGCTCTCCTTGGACTGGGGAAGTCACCTGAGCCTGAACCGGCGCTGTCACGCGAGTCTCTCCATCTTGGAAAGAGCATCTGGCTCCTGAATCCAAGAAAATACTGCCTGTGCTTTCCTTTGCTTCCAAAGACTAAACCCTTCCTGTTTTGACTTCGAGTGTTTCACAGTCCCGTGTTTCTCTGGTCTCCAGCAAACCCCTCTCTCCCAGCCCTAACACACCCAAAGGCTTCCAATTGAACAGCTCGGAGCGATTAGCAGGAGAAATCAGGTCCTTCGTCAATCAAACACCACCGAGGGCACGTCAAAGGCTGGGTAAATGAGGGCAGTGCTATAAAAGAAAGAGACAATAATGGTCTCCTGAAGCGGCGGGGCACAAAGCCATCCGAGCTGGCCTCCAGGCACCGACACTAATCACGGCCCTGCTCGCCACAGCTGACCTCTCCTTTGTGCCGAGCCAAAGGAGGCTTGGGCTGGCCCATGCTTCAAAACACAGCCGGGCTAATTAGGAACGGTCCCGGCCCCCCCGGCGAGGCGCAGCTCCCACATCAGAGCCCCGAGAGCCTGAGTGTTGCTGAGACGATCCACTCTGCTGGGAGGTTCCAGTAAGCGAAGGGTGAAGCCGAGCAGCTGATTTACAGCAGGAGATGCAATTACACCCACCTCCACAGCCCCGGGCACAGCCACCTCCCACACACACAGGTCCCGCTCTGCTGCACTCGCTGGGGTCCGATGGGTTCACCAGCAGCAGACCCCAGAGCGCTGGGTGGTCCAAGGATTCCCAGGAAGGCTGGGCAGGCTTGGAGCAGAGCCCAGGCTCTCCAACATCCATCCCCTCCTTCCAGCAACGAGCCTGCACTGAAAGGTCATTTACATCAAGCCCCCAAAAGGGAGCTCTAAATGGAGCTTCACCCCAAACTCTGAATATTCCATTTACAACCCTTTCATCTACCAAGGGTGGAAGATACCAAAAAGGAGTTCAGGACAACCCGGCTGCTTCCTCAGCTCAAAAGCAATCAGTGGTCACTGTGATTATGTCCAGCTCAACCTCTGCCGCAGTTTGCTGCAAAGCAAAGCCCACCTGATGGCAGGAAAAAAAAACAATTTCTACACTGACAGCGTGTGACAGGATCAAAAACCACCAAGAGGCAACAGAAAAGGCGTTGAAACCCGGACGGGCCCACGCGATGCTCTGCAGAGCTTCCTGCAAGAGCTCACACAGCCCCACCGAGGGCTCTGCCTTCACCACGAGGGGATCTAACCCAGAGAGTGAGCGAATGTCCTCGCTGTCAGCACTCAGGAGAGCAGGAAGGACAGCACCTCACCCTGGAAGGCGAGCACTGGGGAACCGCTGGCTGCCCCGCCAGGGTAAACACCCGTCTGCTGCTGCTTGGGGCTGGCCAGCAAAAATATCCCGTGCTGAAAGCTCTGATAGGAGTCTGGCCAGGACAGGGAGCGTCCTGCCTCTAAAGCAAACACGTCTGTATTTCTTTCCAAGCAAGAAAAAACGGTTCCATTCGGATCAGACCCGGATTTCTTGAAGACAAGTGACACATGGAGTATCACAGCTTCGCTCACACTGGTTATTTTCATGTCCTTTTCACCAAACAGCCTCATCCTGCCCACTTCCAGAGCCACTCCAGCCCAGTGCTCCACAGCTCCATCCTTTCTCAAGGAGGTACCATCACCTCAAACACCAGGATGGTTCCTCTGACAGGTGACAGATGAGGAAAGAATGAGTCGCTGACGAGGCGTCCTTCCCCAAAGCAGCCTCTCATCCTATTAGGAAAATCCAGCACAAATGTTGACTGATGAGCAAAGCCAACCCCCCAGAGCACTTCTAACAGTGAAAGAGAAGATGAGAATCCAGACAATTAGGTTTCCACAAGAAATTTGTCCAGAAAAAGTATTTGCCAAAAAGAACCATTGACAGGAGTCAGTAAGAAATGAAGGGAAGGATGATCTTGTGACTGGGGCCTTCCTGTATCCTCCATCATCACATTCTCTGTGGCAAGGACTGCGGGTTTTGAAAGATGCTACAAATAACAAAAGGCATCAAGCAACAGACAAAAGAAAAAATTTTTTGCAAGCTAGGGCTAATACAGCTGTTTCACTGGTCTTGTGGAATTTTTCAGGGGCAACGTCTCTTTAAAAGCAGGATGGAAACAAAAGTTAAAATGAAACCGGAAAGTCAGAAAAGTTTCCTGAAGGTGCTTGCAAAATGAACACTGTCCCCAGTCCCCTGGGTCTGTATCTGTCCTTCACCTGCAGGTAATGAAAATGCTCAGACCTTTACAAATGATGGGCTTGGGAAACAGCAAAATGTTGTCTGGCAGAAGGGGATGGCAGGGAATGGGATGGCAGGGAATGGGATGATGGGGAATCATCTCTGCCCTGGGTGTGAAATATAATTCACCTGAGAATGAAAAGAATTTGAGGTTGCAAATGTAGAGGAATGCTCCTGGTTCAGCTGGGCTTTGCTCTGCCAGGAGGCAATAGGACAATTAATGCTTTACAAACTGAGGACAAGCAGCACAAGGAATGATTTATCCCCTCCACATTCTTCCCTGTTCCTTGTAATTAGTTCACTCCAGAATACCAGAGTTTGGACTGGTTTCTTCCTTTAACTTCAGGTAGCTTAGCCATAATTTGTGTCCTTGTGTATCCTCAGCCATCCCTTTTTCACAGCCCATTTCCTCCCCTCTGCCAAAATGTAGACAGTGGGACCTGACAACAGATATTCAGGATCTCAGACATTTATTTAAAACCTGGCAGGCGTGTTGGACCCAAAGCCCCAGCTTCAGGTCCCTTGTGCAAGGCAGGTAATGTCAGTGCCACTCCAGTATTTTCCTCTCCTCCAAATCAAGCCAATCATTTCCCTTTTAATAAAATATTGGGGGGTCTCCAAAATGTGTGGTTTATTTTCAAAGCTGCAGCCAATTATAACTGTGGGAATTGCTAAACATTTCCAAATGTGAAAATGCTTTTCACCTCTTGGGTTCTGCACAGGGAAACACCCAACACTGACTCCACCAGCTTGGACAAGAGAGGACGTGTGTGTTGCCTGCACTGATTGATTCACACCTCACCTTTCTGCCCTTGGTTCTGATTACTCAGGGTTAGGGGAGTCCCAGGTTTTGATAAAATGCTCCTCTCCAGCCCTTCCAGGTCAGCTGCCCTACCTCCACACATCTCTGGTTCCAAAAGACGACAGAACCGTGGGTCTCAGAAGGAACAGACTCAAGGAACTCATGGATGGTAAAGAAAAGAAGTCTCACTCTTTAATTTGCTGCTATAAATCAGCATCATCTGAAGATGATGTGAGCAGTCAGCACTGCCCTGGACCTTGCAGACCCAGCAGTGAGAGGGAGGAGAGAGACAACCGTGTGTCCCTGCAGCCCAAGGAACATGTTCTCAGCCCAGGGAACATCCCAGCTTTTAGGGGTTTTTTGCTGTGGACTACCACGTCCCCAAACCAGAACATCTGTGAGCCACCAAACATAGGAAACTCAATAACCTTCAAGAGGGAGTTTGAATATCACACAAAGGTTAATTAAATAAAGCTTAGCAGCCCCAAAATGCAGCCTGGCCAAAGATACGAGGACGTTCCTTTCCAAGGTGGCACTCATTGCCACGCTGCGCCGGGCCCAGCTCGCCCCACAGGCCGTGACCCCAGGGTTCCTTTGTTTGACCCAAATTTAATCAGCTTCCTTCTCTGATTCCAGCAAATCCCATTGCGGATGGCAGCCAGGAATAAAGGCTATTGTACAGCATGGAGCTGTGCTTCACAGCAAGTCACGATAAGTGTTTCCTTTCCAAACATCCAAGTTCCCCAAACACCACGAAAGCCGAGAGGAGATTGTTGGAGCTTTGCAGATAAAACAACAGCGACGATAAAACATAAATAAATCAGGGCATCCCTCACTCCAAAGCCTCTCCTCTTCCAGCTTGGAGTTATAGGAGGAATTTGGCAGGGCTGCTTACCATGCTGGCAGTGAGGGCCCTGGAAGCCAGAGGAGCAGTGACAGAGCTGCGAGGATCCCTCTCGGCAGCTCCCACCGTTGAGACAAATGCTGTAACCACAGGCAAGGGGGAAGAAGAGGATGATTCCCACACTCACCATCGGAAGGGCAAACACCCCACCACTGGTGACATGCCCACAGCCCCAGAGAACACTTGAGTAGTGATAAAAAACCACCATCAAATCGTTTGGGAAAGTTGATTTTTTTTCTGCTTGACCGTGCGGTGCTCAATGCACAAAGTCTCAACATTTAGGACAGGAAGGAAATTACCTCGGGGGATGTCTAAGGGCTTTCCTTGGGAACTCACAGGAGACATCAGGGCTGTGGTGAGATGATGCTTTTCCAGCCAACAAGTAGGTAAAACAGTCAGAAAACGACTCATGCAAGATCTCGAGGCAACAAATACAAGTTACTTGTGTTGAAATTGGAGGGATCTTTCTGGAACAATCTGCTGGGAGCTGCTCCCACCTCTGCACCGGGCTTTGCCGGGAGCTGGCTACCCCAACGTGCGTCACCTTCGGGCGGCCCAGAGGATGAAATGGAGCTAAACTGTAAGTAAGCCTCAGCAGCCACGTTTCTCTGTTCTCACCCAGCGGAGTGTAAAATGGACACAGAGACACAGAATGCTCAATTAGGCTTCTGAAATCCACCTTTCCAAATCGTCCCCATAAACCCACAAACAAGGTTATGGTTTTTCCAGGGAAGTGTGTACTTCTCATAACTCATGAAATGCAGTTCATGGTTTATATTTGCCCCTGGGAAATGCTGATCTCAAAAGCAGAAACGTTGTGAGCAGGGGCACTGTCACGTGTGTGGTGCTTTGTCGGGGGGTAAGGACGCAGAACAAGCATCCATCTTCCTCTCTGAATCTGTTTAAAGATTTGGACAATGAAATTTTCTCTCTGTTCACTGATCTGGACAGAGCTGCAGTGACGGCCAGCTCCTCTCCTCCTCATTCTTTTTCTCTCACCTCCTCTTTTCCTTCCACTTTTCGTTGAACAAACTGCTACAAACTCCAAGAGCAATGGGAATACATCTCACAAAAACCTGGCAAACCTGGAACAAAGAGCATCAACTGATGACACAGAGCAAGATACACTTGGTCCAGCAGCTCCCACTCTCCCACCCCAACCTTCTGCTGAGCCCAGGCTGGACTGTGGAGAGCCATGGGCTAAGAGAAGCCGTGGGGACCAATCTATTCCAGCTGATGCATCCCAGGAAGGAACACACTGCAGCCACCAATGGTGTCACAGGGCCTTCGGGTCAGTTACCAACTAAACATACAAAGCTGTGATTAAATTACAACCCCTCGTAAAATCTGGGACCACCTGGCAACAATTACAGCAGCACTCGCTGAACTGAGGGTCCCCATCGCACATGGGCTATGCTGGCTGCAGCTTCTCCTTCCTATTTGCAAGTTGGGAGCCCCCCTGGCTTCTCTTCCCATTCCAGCTAAAGCTGTAACTAATTAGTGACAGAAAAAGCAGGTCTGTGATTAACACATTTCATTTTGTGTCATTATAACTGGCACCCCGCGCAGGCTTCCAAAATGGCTCCAAAATTCTTGGCACAAAACACCCCACGCTGGCTCCAAAACACTAATTGTGCACTCAGAGAAAAAGGGATCACAGATGGAAACAGTGCAAGGCAGGGGTTGCACTTTTGGGGCAGGACAGCTTGTGCACACCAGGAGATAAATCTGCAAAGTTACCAATTGTCAAAGACAACTCAAAAGTCTGAGGCAGCCACACGAAATCCAAGCTGGGAAAGGGCAGGGATTACCTTTCCAAAAGGAACCCAAAGCTGGTGGGTGTCAACTTGTCACGCCTGAAAAATCAGTTCTAACCTGCAGTAGATGGAAATCTAATAACCACGCTACTGAGTTCCCACTATTGAATCCCCCAGACATCAAATATTGGCTCTGTTTTTTCTTACAGGAACACAATTGACTTCCTGATTTCTCCTCTGTGCTAAATCCTGCTCCTGGCTCACACAACACCTTCTGCCAAAGCTGGTGCTGACTGGGGAGGTTTTGTGATTAGAGAGGTTTGCTGAAGGTTTAGGTGAATGTGCCATTCTCCAAATATTCACATTTGCCACCAAAACACACCCTCTTGCCAGACAGAGCTATGTACCTGCTTAAAGGACCTTTCTTCTATCAATTCTTTTACCACACAGGGACATCCTGGGTTAGGCCAAACACCACCAACTTTGCACCTTCCATGCACTGGAGCCGAAATCCTCGAGCCTCAGTGTTGGCTCTTTTAAGGACCCGATGATTTTTCAAACCCCCTCCCTGCAGAAGAGAGGATTATTTAAAACACAAAGGTAGCATTGAAGCCCTAACACTCGTCTCCCTGAACTAATGAGCCCGTGATGAAATGCTGCTTCACAAAGCCAGTTATCTTCTCATCTAACGCTTTAGTCGCTTTCCACGGCCACGTATCCCTGGGGACTGCAGTGATCCCATGTCAATCCCGTGCTGGCAGAGCACTGGAACTTGGGAAGCTCTTTGCCAAGCACCCTGCTCAGCTGAGCCCTGATGTCTGTGGATTGCAAATACTTCCCTGCACAGCGAGGCAGGAACAACTTCCCATCTCCAGGTGTGTGCCAAGGTGTTCCAGGGCTGCAGCCTCCAGGTTTTCCCAGCTCTGGTCATGCAAGAGGGGCTGTCTTTTCTTTTAGTCCTTTCCTGCAGGCCTCAGCACCGTAAGACAGAATGGGCTGCCCAGCCAAATTACGAAGTGGCTTGGTTTTTCCTGAATCTTTCACCTTAAACACCTAGAAACCACATTTTCATGAGGGTCCCAGCAGAGCCAAGCCTGGCTCCAGGGTGCCCAACTCGCCGGCAGCACTCGGCTCTCCGAGCAGCTCAGCGAGACCCAAAGCACAACAATGGAAAATATTAGAAGCGATTTCAGCGACACAAATCAGGGGTTAGAAGACAGGGGTGTTATTCTTGGCAGTGCCCCAGATTTCCTGAATGAGCTGGACAATTCCCTGCTCTGTGCTGCAGGCTGGCACATACCGAGTGGAAATCATAATAACCTACTTCCCAGCCCGGGGGAGGGTGGGGGCTGCGGGGCTCCCCCTCCGTGCCCTCCAGGCCTCCTGCCAACGAGCTCCTAATTCAGAGCGACAGAGTTTAATGCGATGAAATTTGGGAAAAGGGTAATGACACTGTTCGGGGAAACGGGAGAGAAAGAATAAATTATGGGAAGCATCACCGCCTTGTGCTCAGGCAGTGTCCTTTGTGAGGGTTCAGCGAGGCAGGATCCTCGGGAAGTCGGAGACATGAGACTGATTTAAGACAACGAGCAATGAAGAAATGAAACGTTTGGGCTCCCTGAGGTACAGCCCAGCCACCCCCTGCCTGGGCAGAGATGGGCTCCCAGGGGAGCCCATGATGGACCTTTAGCCAGCAGGCAAGAGGTTCAGGAGTTCAGTCACAGCCTTTCAGCTGACTAAACAATGAGCCTCCAGCAGCCAGGAGGCGATGGACAAAGCAAAGCCGCCTCTCAGGGAAGTTAAACTGTCAGCCGGACGCATTTCCTGCCGAGCCTTCCAACCTGTGCCACAAACCTGAGCTGCCTGCCCCATGATGGTGCACGTGATCGGGCTCTGGGGCTGTGCTGGGCTCCAAGGTTATGCCAGGCTCCAGGACTGTGCCAGCCTCTGGGGCTGTGCCAGGCTCCAGGGTTGTTATAGGGTGCAGGGTTGTGCCAGGCTCCAGGTCTATGTTGAGCTCCAGGGGTGTGCCAGGTTTCCAGGGCCATGCCAGGCTCCTGGGCTGTGCCAGGCTCCAGGACCATGCTGGGTTCCAGGGCTGTGTCAGGCTCTATGGCCGTGCCAGGCTCCAGGACTGTGCCAGCCCCCAGGATCATGCTGGGTTCCAGGGCTGTGTCAGGCTCTATGGCTATGCCAGGCTCCCATGCTGGTTTCCAGGGCCATGCCAGGCTCCCGGGCTGTGCCAGGCTCCAGGGTTCTGCTGGCCTCCAGGGCTGTGCCAGCTCTGGGGTTGTGACAGGCTCTATGGCCGTGCCAGGCTCCAGGACTGTGCCAGGCCCCAGGACCATGCTGGGTTCCAGGGCTGTGTCACGCTCCATGGCTATGCCAGGCTCCAGGACTGTGCCAGGCCCCAGGACCATGCTGGGTTCCAGGGCTGTGTCAGACTCCATGGCTATGCCAGGCTCCAGGACTGTGCCAGGCCCCAGGACCATGCTGGGTTCCAGGGCTGTGTCAGACTCCATGGCTATGCCAGGCTCCAGGACTGTGCCAGGCCCCAGGACCATGCTGGGTTCCAGGGCTGTGTCAGACTCCATGGCTATGCCAGGCTCCAGGACTGTGCCAGGCCCCAGGACCATGCTGGGTTCCAGGGCTGTGTCAGACTCCATGGCTATGCCAGGCTCCAGGACTGTGCCAGGCCCCAGGACCATGCTGGGTTCCAGGGCTGTGTCAGACTCCATGGCTATGCCAGGCTCCAGGGTTCTGCTGGCCTCCAGGGCTGTGCCAGCTCTGGGGTTGTGACAGGCTCTATGGCCGTGCCAGGCTCCAGGACTGTGCCAGGCCCCAGGACCATGCTGGGTTCCAGGGCTGTGTCAGGCTCCATGGTTATGCCAGGCTCCAGGGCTGTGCCAACAGAGCAAGTACAGCAGGTCCCCCTGTGCGTTCCTTCCCTTCTCACCAGGTGGAAACTCGGCAGAGTTGGCAGAAAGAAACCCAGTTCGGTGTGGGGTAACTCCCCCTGGAGCCTTTCACAGGCCGTTTGTGACTAACAGAAGTTTTTCTTTTAATGAGGCAATTACAATTCAGCTGCTTTCTGCTCAGCACTGGGGATGCTCCCATGGGTTTTCATCATGTCTCAGACCCCGATGCTTCCTCAAACGAGCATTAATCTCCTTCTTACCTAGGGCCAGGCTTTACCTCCACCTGAGCTGAAAATCAGAAGACAGCAGGATCTCACCTGGATAAAAAATTGAGTTAAAGACAGCTTAGACCAGCTTCAGACCAACAGCTCAGGCTGAGCTTCTCCAGGTCACATTGCAACAGTGACAGTGTCACCTGCACTAAATCTAGTAAAGGTCTCCTCTTCAGCCTCTTCACAGCTCTCCTTGGTGCCTTTCTGCCTCACCATGTCCTTTCTGAAGGTGCCAGCAGCTGGCCCAAGAGCACAGACAGGCTGTGGGTGGCTGAGCTGCAGCTCCTCCACTCACATCAAGAGTTCCAGACTCAGTGGGACTCAGCTTTTCAACATCTCCAGCTGAAAGTGGAGATCACAGAGATTACCTGACATGCCCCTCACCCTAATCACCGAGGGCTTTACCTGTGTTATTGAACCCAGGTGGAATTCAAGTAGAATCTCAGAGGCCACTTGAAACCAGGCAGCTCAGTCTGAGAGTTAAATTATCAGGGATCAGGCAGGCAAAGAAGCTGATGCCATCCTAAAAATGCAAAGGGTGCCTTGACGTCTGACCTTTCTCCTTCCCAAAGAGATGAACGGTCCAGGACAGAGGGCAATGGAAGGCAACAAATCCTCACCCTCTGGTGTCAGCAGAAGGGACAAAAAACAGAATCCTGCCAGGGACAGGGCTCTGTGCCTTCACCCCTGACAGCCCCAGGGGCGGCAGGAGCAAGGCCAGCTGTCACCATTTCAGAGGGCACACGAGGAGAGGACCAAAAACATTCTTTGAGATCGGTGAGATCTCTGTATCTGTGAAATTTTCCATCTCTTTCCGAGCTATTTGCTCCCAGCAGAGCGACACCCTCCCAGTACTGTCCCCAGAGCTCTGCAGTGTCCATTTCCCCACCTGTAAGAGCTCAGAGACACAAAGCTGCACGTGAGAAAGGGGAGGACACCCCAGTTCTGTTACAAACAGCCTCCAACAGCTAACAGTGAGTACATCCAGTGCAGTAGCTGCAACAAGGCAAATTCCTCTTCCAGGCACCAGGCTGGCTCTGAGAGCCCAAAGAACTCTCCTGAGCTGGGAGAGGGTGCTGGGACCTCCCATCTCATAACAGTGTTTAGGATCACCATCAGTGTTAGACAGTATTGTCATGTTCAAACAAGAAGGTGGCAGTAGGCCGTGGCTGGTTACACACGAGCCTGCAATGCTGAAAATTTCCCCTCACGTGGACTAGGTATTTTTATTTTTAAGGAGAAGTGATGACCAGCAAAGAGCAAACAGAGCCCTGCAGTGAGGAGATGCCAGTCCCCAAGAGAGAGCAAGACATCCTCACTGGAGAGTTTCTACTGCACTACAGCCCTAATTAAACTGTCAGCAGCCATGCCCTTCCCCTCCCCAGTGCTCCTGGAACACGATCAATGATCTCTGGAGGCAGATAGGAAGGGCCACAAATCCCGCTGACATGTTCTGGCACAGCTCTGGGGCATTCAGCAGAGCCACAGCAACAAGCACAGGCTGACCCCAGACTGCTACACACCAACCAGAGAAAGCTCCAACATCCATAAACAATCCCCTGGCTGTGTGCCCCTGCCCCAGCACCCCACTGATGGTTACTGACAGCTCCCTGCCAGACCTTCCTACCCCTCCTCTGCTCCAGAAGGACACACTGGTGTCAAGGCCAAAGCCACCAGCAGGAAAAGCCATCACACCCCTGCAAACCAACACCCAGGAGCTCCTCGGGATGAGGGTTTGGTTCCACAGAGCCCAGACACGCTCCCCAGGACAGCCCAGAGATGGGGACAGACACCCTGGCTTGGGGCACCTGCAGGGGCCAGGCAGAGCTGTCCCATTTGCCCGTGGGATGCTCCTCCAGCTGCTGCCTGTGGGAGTCTGGAAAAAGGGAGCACAATTCCCACTGCTCCACCTCAGCCCTAACCTGGTGGCTGCTCTCCTGCTGCCCCCAGGGGCTCAGATGATTCACAGAGCAACGTGATTTTGTTTTCTGCCCCTGGAAGTGCCCCTGCCTGTGCTGAGGGCCAGCAGAGATGAGCTCCCTGTTGTGCCTGTTGCACTTGGGGTACATAAACACCCATTCTTCTGTCCCAGAAACAAGATTACAGCACATCCTGCATGTGAAACCAGTGGTATCCAACTGGGTTTGAAGGGCTGAGCGGGGACAGAGCTCACCAGCTTCAGGTCATGATCCGCCTCAACCTCCCCAGCAGCCCAGCAGCAATTCCTGCAGGAGTTTTTGGGCTGCTGTCACTCTGCTTTTGGGACTGGCTGTCCTTCTCTTCTTCACTCCAGCCCAGCCCTGCAGTGAGCAGCGTGTGAGGACCATTCCCAGCCCCAGTGGTGAGAAGGATGAGTTCAGAGCATGGCCTGAGCAGCTCTATTTCCTTTTCTCTGCTTCCTTCCTGTGTGGAATTACTCATTTCCTTGGCAGGAAAAATCATCACAGAAGGTGCTTTTCTGAGTTCAGCTGAGGTTATTATCTGCTCACTGACAGGGGGTTACAAGGCACCCGTGGAGCTTCCTCTCCCCAGTGGGTTGCTCTCCTGTGCCACAGCTTGGAATAGGAAGAATAAAGACTGGTTGTTTGACACACCTTTTTATCCCGTTGGGGGTTTCTTTTAAAACACCTTTTTATCCCTTTTTTTTTTAAAAAAAACCCTTTGCTTCAAGCAACAAAGCCCAGAGCAGGCACAGACGGCCTCTTCACAGAACAAAAGGCAAGCAGCTGTGGGAGACATCTTCCTGTCTTGGAGGTCAGTCCCAATCCCAATCCCAATCCACAATGGAGTTGACCATGGCTGGCTCTGATTCCGCTGATGGCAGGGCAGCTCGATCCCAAATGCTCTGCTGGTTCTCCTGCCTACTGCTTAAATCCAAGCTGCTTTTCTGTGGGGGACGTGGAGAGCACCTCCAAGGCCCAAATCAGAAAAGAATCAGGCACCGAGGCAGGGCATTGACCCCGCAGCACTGGGAGCATGCAGGGCTCTGCACGAGGTGACATTTGGTTCTACACATAAGTTTGGCTCGATTCAAGAGGTTTTTCTTTGCTCTCAACACCTCAGAAGCAGTTTCCAGTTAAATGTTTCCCCAGCTGGACGTGGCCGCAGGGTTTAGGGGAAGGAGCGGGGAGTGACACTGCAGCTGCCTCCTGTGTCAGGCAGAGAATCTGGAGGGAAATAGGGAATGTGGGGCCCACAGGGATAAAGCTGCATCTGTCTTCTGCAACAACAGCATAAAATCATCTTACAGGCTGATATTTGCACATCCCCATCATGTGCAAACCTGAATACGTCTCGCAGCTTCCCCCACAGCTGGGGGAAGGGAATTCTGTCTGGCAGGGAATTGCACTGGGAGAGAGCAGGAATCCAGCCACAGAATCCCAAAGCCTCAAGTTCTGGGTCTCCACCCCAGACCTGACCAGTGCCACCCCTTCCTCTGGGGCTGTGTGTCCCCTCCTGCAGGCTGACACTGCAAAATCAGCACCCTGAGCCCAGCTCACCCTCTGGATACGGGAGGGAGCAGGCAAGGGGAGGGATGCAGGATCCCAAACCTCTCACAGGGCAGTTCCAAACTCAGCCAGTCTTAAAATAACAAACCCAGCCCCTGACACACCTTCTCAAAGGAGCTTCCAGAGCTTCTGCCAGTGGCGCCATTGGAAACACTAAATTGGGCTTGATTTGAAACATGTAGTAGCATTTGGCAAGTGGATGAACGGCTGGAACCCTGAAACCCTTTCATGCAGCAATGTGGAAATTCTCAAAAAATGGAAAGCAACAGGCAGCACTTCCCAAGAAGCCAGAAGGAAATAATAATAATAATAATAATAATAATAATAATAATAATAATAATAATAATACCACCAGAAAAAAAATGAAACTAAAAAAACCCCATGACAGTTATTTTTCAGCACATTTTTAAAGACATTTAAAGACATTTTTAGAGCATTTTCTGCAGGCACAGGACTTGAAATGAGCCAAAAGCAAAGAAGTTGAGCCGAGGAGAGCGACACTCACGGTGCAGGCAGCCGGCATCCCCTGCGAGCTGAGACCACCCTGGGCAGCACCTGTACGTGGTCTGGGACCTCAGCTGGTACACCTGCCTGTAGCCCGTGTAATACACAACCCTGAAACACAAAAACCCCGCCAAGGTAAGCTCCTGCAGGACAAGGAAACCGGGAAGAGCAGAATTTGTAGCTGCAGGTGCAAACAAAGCGAGGAACTGGGTTTGCAAACGTGCTGCCATTGTTTTCCACGTGGGCTGGCAGTGGTCACTGATGCTAAGAAAACACTCCTAATTTGCTCTAATTAGGAACATAAGAGACAACACCCAGGTTTTCATAGCACCCCAGATTATTTTTTCTCCTTTTCTAGATTATTTCTCAGCTCTGAGCTCCTCTCTTGCACTACTTGCTCACAAAGGAAATGTAAATTTTAACAACAGGTGTTCCTGCTTTAGTGAGCAGGAGCAGGTGTCTCTAAGGGGCTGGCGAGCTAAAAAATTGACACAACCCTGATGGCAACACCAAGCTACTCCAAGAGCTGTGTTGGACGCAGCAAGGCTCCACAGCTTGGCAGGGAACACTGAGGGTCCCTTTAACTACTCCCAATAGTTCCCTCCAGGGTGGGAGCTGGGGGAGTAAAGCAGGGACTGATCTGAAGCGTAAATAAATAAAAGCGACACATTTTTTCCCCGGAAATTTGGTGTTGTGTGTTTGTGAGAATTGAAACACAGATAATACTTCTGAAGCCGATTTTTAAAAAGCTCCGTTGGCAGAACATGAAACTGCTCCACCAAAGCGAATCAGGCAAACAACAACAAATATTTGGCACAGCAGATGTGTTGTGCATGTCCACTGAAAATATTTATCCTAACGTAGTCGAGTTGTTTGATTTTGTCTGAATGTTCCTACAGAAAAAACCCCAAATAACAGTGAACTGTTAATTCCCAGGAAGGAAACCTTCTGCGACTCCTGCGTGCCAATGTGGAAGCACAGCTGAGGAAAATAAAAGCAGATACCAATTTTTTTTTTTGGTTTTGTATGAGCTGTTAACAAATTATGAAGGAAACTGTTGTGCTCCAGAAGCAGCTGAGAAAGCAATTCACAGGCACCAGGCTCCAGCCCACCAGGATCCTCTTGGTACCAGGAGCTCTCTCCAGCCCAGCCCAGCGGGAAGGAGAAGGGGAGATGCTGGATGCAGGGTGGTGTGAACATGACAAGGAGGCTCAGGAATGGGGAGGAAAAGGTAGAAATAGTGATGTAGGACAGCTCAGAGCTCCTTGTGCCCCAGCAGTGCCCTGAGCAGCCTCAGTCCCACCCTCCTGGGCGGCTCTGTCGGACACTCCAGACCCTTCAGCTGGTCCAGGCAGCTCTCAAGGACAGGCAAATATTGTGACAGCCTCGGTGCCTCTGGGTATCTGGGTGCTGCAGACGGGAAAGAGCCACACAGGAGATACTTTATCTTCAGTGTTTCTCTTTTCCTTTGTTTTAAGGAATCCCTGGCGCAGAAAACGGGGAATGAGCCAGAACTAATGGAACCCAGGAAATCCTGCTGTGTCCTGCTGCTGGAAAATCCCCTTCCAGCCCCTCTGGGATAGCACTGTGATTCCTTCAAGCTTGGCTATGGAGGGCTGAGCAAAGCTACCTGCTGTCATTACTCACTGGGAAGCTGCACAGCCGGGAGCAAACCCATCCCTCTGCCAGGAACACGGAGCAACGCAGCCCGAGGATGCTCCAACTGAGCAGATGCTGCTTTTCCCAGTCACCTCCAGGAACTCAAGGACACCGAGGCCAATTTCAGGCCAGATCCTGGAGCTGTGAATACACTTCCTGAGCCCCACGCTGCCAGAGCTGGTCCAACTGGAGCAGCTCCAGCATCCCTGTGAGCGCCGACACCGCGCGCTCCACTGCCTCAGCTGCCTGGCACAAGGGAACTTGGCAGGACAGCTCCCAGCTCTTGGAAAAGCTTGCTGCAATGGGAACTCCCACAAGTTTGGAGAGAGGGGATCTGGGACAAAACCTTGCCCAAGGAATGCTCTGCTGATAGTGCTTTCCCTGTCTGGATTTCACAACTCCTGGGGTGAAATCCCTCAGTGGCTTCCGCTCTGTGTTTCCAACAGGAACAGTTTTAGCACTGGGCTGTTCTGATACTTGTAATGAAGCAGAACAGAAAGTTATTTCATTTCAATCCCTTGATTTGTGATGTCAAACACATCCTTTAAGGAGCTGAAGGGGCTGCTGGGGCTGAAGAGCTCCCAGCCTTTGAAGTCGAAGCAGACAGGGCACCCATCCTTTCAAAGCCTTCCCTGAAAACACAGCCAAGAGTCAGACTCTGTTTGCTCCTTTGTTACCAGGACACAGATCTCATCACCAGGGTAATTACTGGCAATTACAGGTTAGGAGGAATTCCTAAAGTCAGGACTTAAAAGCTGTCTCGAGTCCAAGATGTTTTTTTGAAAGACAACTATCATTTGTACTCTGTAAAGGCTTGTAACTGCCTAATGAGGCCGGAAAAGCAGGTGGAGGACGGAAGCAGCTTGGGCATGTTGTGGTTTGGCTGCTGGCTAGGTAAGAAAAGTTCATTATTTGTCCTGTAACACGTGTCCAGAGCCCTCCTTCCGCAGGGCCTCCTGCCTGAGCTCCCAGCTCTGGCCAGCTGGGAACTCAAGGGATGCTATGATAGGTGGACAAGAACTCAGGGTATGTTCCAACTCTGTGTTCACCTGTGCAAGCCCAACTCTGCTCTTCTGACGTGGGTCTGAGCATGGTCCAGCTCATGGAGTGAAAGGAAGGTGGTGACCCTGCAGCAAATCCTGCTGAGCACCACCCCAGCAGTCCCTGCCCTCACAGGTGGTCCTGCACCACCCCATCCCCTGCACCACGGCCACATCTGCTGTTGTTTGAGCCAATAACCCTCACTTGGCCCCAGCTCCCGCCATCAGCTCTGTGAGACAAGAGGCACTGAGGGGCTTTGAGGAGGAGACATCTAAAAGTACAGGAATAGTGCACGTGATGTGAATAAGCCATTCCATTAACGTGCCTGGGTCATAGGAAACAGATGCCATACATTGTCTGAAGACGGGAAACAGCCCACCACGAGGACAAAGCTCCTTCAGAATAAAAACAATGGATAGACCTTCTCTTCAGAAATTCCTTCTTAGCTTAATAACTCTGAGCATCACAGAAGTGCCAGGCTGAACCAGAAGCCCCTCCAGCAAAATGTCCAAAGGGTTTACCAAGCTCTCGTGGTCTCCTGCTTTGAGCCAAGAAGCAGTGAAGTAGCTCCACCCCTTACTGGCAGTTTGTGGGGTCAGGGCCACATCTCTGCTCATGGGACTGTTCATATCAAAGTGTAAAGGAACTGCTCTGTCCCCTGCTCATAGAATCACAGAACAGTTTGTGTTGGAAGGGACCTCAAAGATCATCTAGTTTCAACCTCCTGCCATGGGCAAGGACACCTTCCACTAGCCTGGCAAGCGCCAGGTACCACGGGCTTCCTCCAAGGCGTTTCCTCCTCTTTCCCTTGAGAGTTGTGGAACATCCAGGTGAGCCCCAGCCACACTGGCTCATCACTGAGACCCCTTGGAGGGCACCAAGGCATTCCCGAGGCTGTTTGCCATTCCAGAACACAGCCAGAGCAGCAGGATGGGCGCACAGGTGGCTGTCCCCATCCCTCAAGAGCTGTGCAGCCGCTGCCGGTGAGCACCGTCCTCACTTCCCTGCTGCTGATGAGGAGTGGCAATCACTTTTCCTCCCACGGGGAGCAGCCCAGGGCGGAGGGAAGTGCACCTACCTGCGCTCGTAGCCCGTGCACCAGCGGCGGCCCCCGCAGTCCTGCTTCCACACCCTGACCGCGCGGGTCAGGGCCTGCACACACGGCTGCCGCAGCCCCACGACCCCCAGCTCCTGCTCCGCGCAGACGTTCGGCCTGGGACAGAGAAATGCAGGGATGTGAGGGAGGCAGGGCATCCAGAGGGTCACAGCTGCGAGGGCTGCAGTGCTCGCACTGCCTAAATTTCCTGCTGACAGCACAGGAAGGGCTTGGGCAGCCCCCAGCATCCACCTCCTCAATGAGTTCAATCACTGCAGGGAAAAGAAACACTGCCAGGTGGACCAGGCACAGGGGTGGTTTCTTGCTCGTTCAGAGCTAAGGGCTGCAAGGGTAATTCCAATAAATCAAAGAAATGCACTTTGTTTCTCCTCTAATCCTAACTCCTTCTCCAAGCACAAGCCAGGGGGTTTAACTAAGGATGAAGAGGGAGACATTTGTCCCTGACTCTGTGAGACACTTGGTATTTGGGGCTGCTTGTGTTGCTTCCAACTCTTCCAAAGGGACCCAGAGTTTTCACAGAGATACTTTCTATAAAAGAAGTGAAAATAACTGATTTGGACGTGGTGAAGCTTAGAGGTTGCAGTTGGCATCTGACTGCTCCGGGCTGCTTGATTCCAACCCCAGCCTGCTGGCACAGGGCTCTGCTCCAGTGCCTCATCCAAGAAGTCCTGAAAGTAACTGTCAGGGCAGGAGCACAAAACCTTGACGTGGGGAGAAAAAGCTGCTTCTTCCAAAACCTTTATCTGCTAAAGGACACCCCTTTTTTGAAGAATTAAACGCCTTGAGGAAGGCGGCTTGGAGTCTGCACCCCACACCACACTGGCTCCACAGACAAAGGGAATTACAGTGATCCCCTGGCTCCGAGAGACCATCTTCTGGCAGGAGGCCAAATTTGCAAGGAAGTTTTCCAGAGCAGCCAAATGATTAACACCAAACGGTAACTGTAAAATGTAATTAAAAAGAGCAGCCTACGTGCTGCTGGAGTAACAGCAGCGGGCAGGGAGGAACGTGGAGTAAGAAAGATTTGTGAAGAGAAATAAAAGCAGCAGGTCTGGGAAGAAAGGGCAAAGTATTCACACAAGCATCATCTCTCGCACTCACACAACAGTAGCATTTCAGCTAAACCGAGGAGTTCCCCCCTACAGGCAAAGACTATCCAGGTTTTCAATTTTCTATTCCCCTTTTTGCACATCTGGTAGCAAATAAAGAAACCCACAACAGCTTCCTCCCCCCTGCCCCTTCACTCTCTGCTCCTCGCTTCACTCCTGGTTTGAAAACACTGCATTTGGCTCCTGCTTTTCCATTCCACGCCCGACAAAACCCCTCCGGAACTCTTTCTTCCTACTCACATGTGGGGCTGCAGTTTGCTCCCAGCAGCCAGCGGAGACATTCGCAGCGCCAAGATGAGTGACAGTGCCACTGCAGGAAACTCCATCGCAGCCGCTCCTCTCCCTCCAGGTGCTTCCAGCGGTGGTCCCGGGAATCCCACCGCCTCCTCCAGCACGGCTGGCCGGTTCCTCCTCCTCCCAGGCTCCTGCTGCCTCCTGCTCCCAACTTGCCGGTGCCTCTCCTCGCAAAGGACAAAGCTATCGGAGCACGGGGGAGTCCTCGCAGGGGGAGAGCGGATTTACCATTCCTGGATGCTTCCTCCCTCTCGGGTTCCGCTCAGCGGGTTTCTTCACTTCGTTGCAAATTACAGTGCAGGTTGCAGCTGGGTTTTCCCCCAGACCAAACCTGGCTTCTCATGCTCGTTTGCTCGCAGTGAAATGCGCTGAAGTGACTTTTCCTTCTGGGATTTGCTTCCTGACAAATCTCGAGGACCTGGGGACTCACGAGACCTGGGCTGTGCCCCGAAGCACAGCCCCACGTGGGCTGAGCTGCTCCAGAGCTGCGACCCCCTTCCCAAGGCACTGTGAAATCCTGCCCTTGGCAAGGGGAAGGAAAAAGGAGGAGTGCTCTTCTGGCAGGAGAATCTCACCTCCCAGGGGCTTTTCCCGAAGCAGGCAGGGTGATCCTTCACTCCATCCCCAGAGGTGCAGGCATCCTCCTGCCGGCAGCTCCACACCTTCCTCCGGGGCCGGGAGCGAGGAACTCCGGCACACACACCCCAGAGCAGCCTCCCTGCGGTTCACGAGAGTAACAAAACTTCCCCCTGCCTTTCCCAGGTCCAGCTCCTTTCCCTCACATGCTCTCTTGCCTCTTTCCTCGCTGTCAGTCAGAAATCCCTCCCACGAGCTGTGCCCAGCCCCGAGCAGGGGAGGGGGAGGCCCTGCTCGCAGGGATGGAGCAGCGGTGCTTCGGGGCTGTTTCTCCGCAGGTAGCTCTTCTGGACTACCCAAGGCCAGCTGCGGACACACCACCCCAAATCCCTTTCTCAGAAGCTTGAAGAACATCCCACAGAGATTCTGTCTTCCCCATGCACTCTAACAGATAACAAAATTGATCGCTTCCCAAGGAAATTCTGCTGGCAGGGACACCTCCAACTGCACACAGCAGCCGGCACAGCGGGATGGGGAGGAGGAGAGCAGGGATGCTGCACTAAACATCTCAAGCACCTGCCAGCAAACCCTCCCCAAGGGCCAGGAGGAACCAGAGCAGCAGCCAGGCACCTGTGAGCTGCCCCGGGGCACTCCAGAGCTCACCTGGCCTGTAGCAGGTGCTGATTTCCATCAGAGAAGCAGGATAAGAAGGTTTGGAGGAAGGCTAGGATAGTGTCATGGACATATTTTGCGGCTGAAGGACAACCATTAATCAAGACTAAAGTCCCCAGGGGCCATGCCCAAAAGCTGCTGGCTCTTGGAAAAAACTGAAGCAGCTGCTCCTTACACCAGAAACCTCCCAAGGTCACAGCAGTGCCATAAATCCTCAAGTCAGAGAAAAGAGCAGGTGAGGGGGTTAATGCTTCCACTTAGCAGTAAAATACCAGCCAAGCCTAACGGATGGGAAGAAAACATCCTTCATTCTTCCTCAAGAAGAAAGGCAGCTACATAAAGATGTTTTATAACAACAGAGAGAGCTCCAGGATACAATAAATCCAGGCCTCTGTTTTCCTGTTTGGAATTAAAAACTTAGGACTTTTCTTACAGTAGGGAGCAGGCTGCTCCCAGTTAGAGTTCCAGGGATTTCTCCCAATGGGGAGGGACCGTGCAGAGCCGGGAGTCGGGCTCCCTCTCCAGGACACGGCTCGAGGCCAAGGAAGGGGACTGATGGGTCCAGGCGCAGCTGCCACGCTGCCTCAGGTGACAATCCCGGCTGTGACACAGGCGGGACACAACTCACTGCACGGTCCTGGCTGGCCTGGCATGGCCACCTTCCCAGCCACAGCCACCCCGGCCAGGCTGCCTGCAGGGAGAAGGGGAAGCTCCGATGGGAAAAGCTGCGCTGCGAGGAGTGACTGAGCACAGAGCTCTTTTAAAGCCCCTTTAAAGTTCTCTGCAGTTCTTTTAAAGTCCCTTTAAAGCCAGCAGTGAGGTTTCCCACCTGAAGAGGCCCGTGTGAGCAAGGGCTGCGGAGAGCACAGCCGGGAATTTGTGGGACACATGTGAAAGACAGATATCTGAAACCCAACCCTGCCTGTGAAGTCAATTTAGTATGTTTTCAATTTTATATAATTTCCCAGCACAGCCGCCCACCGAGGATGTCATCCTCTGGCTCTGGGTAAAACAGCCCTGAAAGTGGTCCAAGATATGATATGGCTCCATAAATACTGATGATAATATCTGCAGTCATGCCAGAGACCACAGAAACCGAAACATTAACGTGCCATTCATTCCCCAGCATTATTTAATCTTCACTATCAAGCGTGCTGGATGTGATATGGGCACCAGGGCTCTCCATGCACAATCCTGTCCCTATCCCACACTGCTCTGGTACCTTCCCAAGCTCTGTCCTGATGATATTTAAGGATCTTGCACATCTGACCCAGATCTGCTTCACAGCAGCTCTGCCTGGCCTCTGTAGACCCACAAATCTTGTTCCTGTGTGGGTATATAGGAGTCTTGCCCAGACCACCTGGGCAGAGCAGAGCATCATTTTGGCTAAGCCCAGGGCTTCCCACTGTACACTATGTGATGTGTGTGGGTTCTTGTCTGAGCCCTGAAAATCCACAGCAGAGCTGAGACAGGCCTCATACACCTCTGGCTGTGCAACGGTGGTGGCACCTCATGCCTTGTACAGCCCCAGGTGCATGACAGTGATGACACCTCGTACCTGAGACAGCTCTGGGCAGGGGACAGTGACAGCACCCACCACTTTGTACAGCCTTGCTGTGTGATGGTGACAGTACCCAGTACCTTGTACAACCCAGGTGCCTATGGTGGCAGTACCTGATACCTGGCACAGCCCTGGGTGTGTGACAGTGACAGCACCTGGTACCCAGGTATCGCTCTGAGCAAGCGACACTGACAGCACCCACCACCCTGCACGGCCCCAGGTGTGCGGTGGTGACGGTCCCAGGTACAGCCGCCGCTGTGTGACGGTGACAACACCCGGTACCCAGGGCCAGCGGAGCGGGGAGCGCTGCCGTGCCCCGCACCCCGTGCCCCGCACCCCGCATCCCTCCGGGCAGGCTCTGCCCGGGTACCGGCCAGCATCCCGGGCGGGGTTGCAGTGCCGCCTCCCGGCCCGGCGCGGAGCGAGAGGCGGCCCCGGGCGCTCCGCCCGCCCCGCTCCGCCCCGGAAGGCTCGGAGCGCCCGCCCGGCGCCGCCGCGATGCTGCAGCTGCGGGACGCGGACGAGTCCGGCCCGGCCGGCGGCCCCGGCAGCCCCGGCAGCCCCGGGGCCGCCACGCTGGTGCCGGGGGGGGCCGGGCCGCCCTTCGAGGCCGCCTCGCCGCCGCCCCGGCAGACGCTGCGGCCGCTCAGTGTCCGCACCGCGGGCCGCGCCGGCCGCCTGCGCCAGTACTTCGTGTTCCGGGTGCGCGCCGGGAGGGGCGCGGGGGCAGCCGCGGCCCCGGCCCGCACCCCCTGACCTCTGCCTTCTCCCCCCGCAGCCCGGCACCATCGAGCAGGCGGTGAGCGAGATCCGGGTGGTCGTGCTGCCCGCCGAGGACGGGGAGGTGCAGAGCGTGTGGCTGCTCACCGAGTGAGTTCCGCGGCGGGAGGGGACGGGCGCTCGGGACGGGGGGAGAGGAGAGCCAGAGCAGCCTCGGCCCCGCGGGCTTGGGCCAGAGCCGCACATCGCACAGCGCTTTTCTCTATTAAAGCTGGTGAATATTAACGCGCGCGCAAGGCCCGGAATGGCCCAGGCTGGCTGCAGCCATCGTTACTTCATTATTTCTGTGTAACCCAGCCCTCCAGATCCAGACCGACGCTTCCCAGTTAACCCCTTACGAAATACAGTCCCACAGACAACCTACTCCTGCGGTAAAGCACGGACGTAGCTTTAACAAACTGACTCCAAGGCACGAGTGTGCAGCGAGGCACAGACCCTCAACCCTGCACTGGCCCTGCTGCTGCAAAGCAAAGGCTGTAACAGAAAATAGAGCAGCACTAGGACTTCAGATTTGTTCTCCTCAGCAACTCTCCCGTCTGCCAAGCTGTTGAGTGTTTCTAGCCAGGAGTCAAAACCATTTAACGCTCAGTTGTGTTCTCTCCACAGAATCGATCACTGGAACAATGAGAAGGAGCGCCTTGTCCTCATCACAGATTGGTCCCTCCTGGTCTGCAAGTACAACTTCATCAGCCTGCAGTGCCAGCATGTGACGAGGATTGCCCTCAGCGCCGTGGACACCATCTCCGTGGGGGAGTTTGAGTTCCCACCCAAATCTCTGAACAAGTAAGCTGCCACAGCCACATGTAAGTCTTACATGGTTATTGGGAACAGTTTGAGCTGTCAGCCTAACCACTGGAAAGGTCTGAGAATTCTTCCTTTTGCTTGCTTAACTTTGCAAACGATTCCTGAAGCTGCACTGGAAGACCTCAGAGTAGCTGCTGGCTTGCTGGGATGGTCAGTAGCTGCAGTAACAGGGAGTTGCTCAAGGACTTTCAAGATAAGATGAGTAGATTAGGGAGCAGAAGCTCATCACCATTACATAATGCAGTAAGAAGCAGTAATACCACCTTAGCATGACTAGAAAGCTGTGAATGTCAGGTCCCCTGTACACAGGGACTGTCACAGGCTGTGAAGGATGGCCAGGGTGTCCCAGGAGCTTTACCTTCTTGCTCTCAGCTCCTAAGAATGTCCCTTTGCATGTTTCAGGGGCTGAATCCTTGCATTTCTTGTCTCCAGTAAAATTTACTATCACTTTTATCTCAGCTTCCAGTTTCAAGCAGGTCTTTTTCAGACAGAACATGTTTAGTTAATCTTGCCTCAAAGACTGGAAAGCCTTACCCTGTTCATTCTGCACTATCAGGAGGGAAGGTGTCGGTATCCGCATTCAGTGGGACAAGCAAAGCCGCGCCTCCTTCATCAACAGGTGGAACCCCTGGTCCACCAACATCCCCTACGTGACCTTCACCGAGCACCCCATGGCAGATGCTGACGAGAAGATCTCGTCCCTGTGCCGGGTAAGGAATGGCCTCTGCTGCTCCAGGCAGCACTGAGCTCCTAGGGTGGACATAACTTAGATTATTTTGAAGCAATACCTCAGTTAATCAAACAAAATCAGTTATATCAGAGGTAGAACTTAGAGCTGGGAGCTCCATTTCCCCAGTCTCCAAATTTTGACTTGCAGGGTGGCCCCAGTGCCCACTTTATGCCAGCCACCCATAACTGGCTGAAACACGAAGGAGGCCAAAACCTCCAAAGGTGCAGAGTCCTGTAAAACCCAAAAGCATATGGATCTTGGGCTATTCGTGCTCTTACTTACCTGACAGGCTGATGGACTTTTCATCTAGGGCTGCCAGCTAATTAACAGCTGGTTTAATTGCTCACTGAAAACCTTCACCGAGGTTCTCAATTCTTGTTGCAAGAAGTGCTTCCCTCTGAAGGTTTTCCTAAAATTAGAACGCTATTAAGTGTAACACATCAGTGATCAGGGCAGAACCACAGTCAGAAATAAACACGTGGTCACTGACACATCTTTACCCATCCAGCCCCTGTGTAAGTCACACACCAGCAGTGTCCCGTGTGAAATTAACTGAATCATTGAGGTTAAACATCAGAATGTGACTATCATCACAGCACACACAGCCCTGACAGCTACAGCTTTAGTGCTAATCCTTCACCATTCCCTACCAGCAGCTGCTTAACAGTTTGTAAAACAATGCAAAAGCAAGGTGATTTCTTTTCTTTCAGCTGGAAAACTTTCAAACACAGCTGATCCAGGCTGTGAAGAAAGCCCACAAGGAGGGCCCAGTGCCAGGAAGCACTAATGGGGTGTTGGTGCTGGAGCGGCCCATCCTCATCGAGACCTACCTGGGACTGATGTCCTTCATCAACAACGAGGCCAAGCTGGGATACTCCATGACAAGAGGCAAAATTGGATTTTAAACCCCCTTGCGTGTCATCTGTTCAAGGGCAAGTGAGTTGGTGGTGGTGCCCTGGGGAGAGGGTGCTGAGGGGCAGAGCACGTGATAAAGCAGAGTTGTCAGGGGAAGGGACGGGGGTGGTTGTAGGACAGTTCCCAGCTTGTTTGGGGAATGCACAGGCTGGATTTGAAGCAGACACAGGGTGGTGTCAGTCTTGTACTGTGCACCTGATTTACAGCCCTCACTGGTCCTTACACAGGATGAATGAGCAGTGGCATGTTCCGTGTCCCAGTGCCTGCTCTTCCCAGTCCATGAAGTGCCATTGGAACCTGCTAAAACCCCCAGTGCAGAGCAGAACCTTTGTGCCACGGTCCTGCTGTATCCCTGTGTACGGTGTCAAATCCTGTCGTGTGCTTGGGACTGCTTTGTGCTGTTTAGAGGAGCTGCTGTTCCAATCACCGTGATCTCAGTGCTCTGATTAATGCCTGTTAGGAATTTTCGAGGCTGTCAGTCAGTCTTTTAACAGTATTTGCTGGCTTTTGCTAAAGCTGCACTGTCCCACCTGCTCAGCAGCAGTCTGTGAACTCAATATGCATTTATGAGCTTCTTGTAAAAACCCCTCTAAGAACCTACTGGAACTTCCTCTCTACTTCTGTTTCTTCGCTGCAGCCACAGAATAAAGACTGTTGTGAGAGAACGTTGCCAAAAGCCTCACAAACACGTCTGCCTTCAAAGCTGTTCTTTGTAAAACTGAAAAGGAATTCTGTTTTGGTTAGATTGATACTCTTAGCCATTTTTCTTAAACCTACTCTAGAAAACTTTCAGCACTGTGTGTCAGCCTTGGTTCATACATTCCTGCGCTGAACCTCTCATCCAGGGATGAAATTCAGAAGCAGCCCAAGAGATTACAGCTGAAATTGCTCAGGAGGTGACTCTAACAAGCTTTTTCCTTGTGCATGACCTTCTCTCCATGCCCTTTCAATCAGAGTGTTTATCTGCTGGATAAACACTGTGCTGCAGTGGTGGGGGGTTTTTTGACCTTAATGTAGGTGTTTGTGAAACTCCTGTTGCAGACCATCCTGACTCCAGTTTTCCAAGCTTCTCCATGCATTTTCTAAGTGATCTGTTCACTTTTCATTAACCTTGCAGTAAAGTTAAATTTCAACTCTTATTTGGTCTTTGTTCTTCATTTTCTGGAGACTGAGGCTGTGAAATTAAGTAGGAGAAGAAAAAACATCCAGTAAATTCCTAAACAAGAGGCTCCCTCCTTGGAAAGACACAGGGGAGAGAACAAGGAAGGATATCCAACTGGTCCTTCCCTGCCAAACCATCCACTCCCATTTGGCACCAGAGTTGGGACAAAAACTCCCATTTCAGTTACCTGAAGTGTCCTGAAGTGTCAGTTGCGATCCCTCTGGTAAAGATTCCATGTACCAAATCCATGGTGGCCCAGGCACAGTTACTGTCACCCAAAATTACTTGTGTGCAAGCAACAGTTTCCTTGTGCTAGGATAAATCACTACATCATCACATCACTGATCACACTGAAACAGACTTTCAAGTGCAGAGGTGCGGGTTTATAGTTTGTAACTATCAAAATATTTATTGGAGATTAGAAAATTTAAATAATAGCTATACATTATATACACACAGAGCTACAGTCTTAGAAAATAAGAGTTCAGAGTTGAAAAAGAGATGTTCAACTCCATCAATACTCAGGTTTTCTTGCAACAGAGGCTCGTTCCCTACGTTTCACTTGCTACATCACTTCATTCAAATGCAGTCACAGTATTTCACACACTGAGCTTGGAGCTCCTTCAAATAAATAACTTATAAATACAAACACTTCAGACTGGGCAACAGCTTTTGACTCCTTTCCTCTTTCTTCCTCAGACTTGGGAGCACTTTTAATGCATTTTAGTTCTTTTATTTTACCTCTTCTCTTTCCAAGTAACACACACAGAAGTTGTCCTTACTCAGGAGAACCATGGAGTCCCCACTGGAATGCCAGGAGAGAGACACAATCTGGAAGTCACCTGCGGGAAGAAATCAGTGTGTCAGCAAGGAGCTGGCAGCCCGTCCTCCTGCCAGAGACAAAGGCAGCTGGAATCAGCCACACAAATCCCTGCTGGCCCCATGCTGCCCTTGAGACATTTGCTGTGTCTCCTTAGGAACTCCTCTTTTTCCAAGGGTGAAAACACCCATTTTTAAGCAGCTCCAAGAACACACCTGCGCTATTTTCCATGACAACACTCAGATCAATTTATAAATGGAGTAACATTTTATCACTGAGCAGTTGCTGAGAGGCTGTGGCAGCTGCTGCAGGGCCTCACCTTCCCCAGGCACCTGCACGACCATGCAGCCAGCTGGGGACCACAGGTACACTCTGCTGGTGCCTGTGCACACGGCCAGGCGGGGCTGGCAGGGATCCCACTGGAAACACTGGATCGTGCACAGCTGCTCCAACACCACCGACAGCTTCAGCTTCCGGATGTCCCAGATCCACACGGCGTTGGGAATGTTGTCTGGAGAGGAAGCAGCAATCGTGTGATAGCGGAAGGATAAAAGGATCACGCTTGGTTTTTCTAAATGCACAGTAACAAACAGAATTCATACAACACAAACCTTTAGGTACACCCCGGGGTTACCACCACTTGAGTTTTGCCAAGCAGAGCCTTCAGGAAATAGTCAGCCTTGGAAATATTGCAAAGAAAGGTAAAAGTGACCTAGTCCATCTCCCAGTCCTTCCCTGGCTTTTATCAAATTTGTCTGTCTGATGGGTTTTGCACCTGACCCAGAGCTTTGGCATCCAGGCATGAACAGCCCCTCAGGACCATCAAAGGGAAAAATGGAACATTAATTCCATGACTTTCACTATTCAGAATTCCTCTCGCTATAGGTTGTGCAGCGTTCTGCCTTTCAAGAGACCCAGGCTCTAAGTGGGAAGATTTGTTTCATTACAGTGAGCTCACATAAACTTGAAGAAACATAAAACCCCACTATTTTCATTAAATACAGAGCCAAGGCTGAGTTCATGCCCTGATCAGCAGTTCTGGCAGCTCACAACAGTTAACACACACTAGAAGACAGGCTGGGATTCCTCTGTAGTTACATCTCTCACCAGAGCTGATTTTACAGGGTCATACTTTGCTCTTTTTATAGAGCAAAGGATCATTTCTGCTAAGGAAACCCCCCACATGCCACATGGTTTCCCCTCTAAGGCAGGGCAGTCGGAACTTACCATTTTTGGTTGCCAGGAAACAGTTATCTGCGCTGAAGGCCAACATCCCAACTCCCACTTTGGGATTTGCCCTGTCAGCAACTGGTTTGACATACTGTAAAGAAACTGGCACCTGGGAAATGTCATCTGGAATGGGAAATGAAAGTATTTCACTAAGTGAGCCTGGAAGGACAATGCATTTACATCCAACTGTTAAAACCTCTCATCTCTCAAGTGATAGGACCAAATTTTACTCTTCTCCAAGATGTTCCAATCAAAATTGCAATTGCTTTAAGATATCACATCTTCACACAGGCACCCTACTACTATTCCTGCCGTCCTACAGAAAAGGAAAGGCTGGTGATTCAGGAAATCAGGAAAATGAGGAGAGATGAATTTTTCTACTACCTTTTAACTAATATTTCTAACAGTGTTAACCAGAGGTGATTTACAGTGCCACAAACACTGCTTCTGATTTTTACTGCCCTTGAGAACATCCAGAGGATCTGTTCCACCATCCAAGGGGCAGAGGTCATCTACAATGTTTATTTAAAGATTTCCCAAGGCAAACTCAAGTGTCTGGTTTGAGTAAACTTTGGCTTACATTTACTCTTTGTGCTGAAGAGAGAACTAGCCAATTCTCTTGTTGGAGGGAAAGAAAGTCTCTCTGTGTCAACAGTTGGGGATTTCTCCACTTCTTTATACACAATCTACAAAGAAACAAGTGAGAGCTCTACAGAAGGGCCTCGGAGAGTTTGAACATGGGCTGTTACCAAATACCCACATCCCACTGACTCATTTGCACATTTATTACATCTCAGCATCCCCTGGTTCATCAACAGAGGAAAGGGCTTCAGCAGGCAGGTATGGAATCCAGTATTCCCAGTGAATCGTGGGCCACGTGGAACCTTGATCAGGAAAAACACTCCTGTGACAAATACACAAACCTTAAAGTCTACAAACAGTAAGTCTGAGGGAGTGCACGTCGTTCAGTATTTCTGACAGCAAAATAAATCATCCCCATTACAGTGGGAACATGAATCTCATTTTTGCAACCAAAAATCTTTAATCTGATTCTGTCACAAATAAAGTGCAGCACCGCAGAAGGAAAATAGCAAAAATATTTTAGTGTGCCTGCAACATATTCCCAAACACATGCACCAGGACAAAACACAGCAACTGCAATTCCTGTCTGTGTAGTGGAGATTAACAGAGCTATTTCCATTTGTTTTCCATGACATATTTTACACCTAACTGGAAGTTAAGGCATTATTCAGCCGTGAGAAGCTTTGCTGAGGTGCTTTAATGGCTCGTGCCTTGCTTCTGGTTAAGAGGCAGAGTCATGTGAATATTGCAAGCTTACAATCCACATACAAACTCTTCCAGGAGGTCTGTGCAGTCCCTCTATACCGTTCTTGTTACCTCCAGGGATGAGATCAGCTCAGGGTTTTGGGAACAGCAGCTCTGCACCTGCTGCCAACAGCCCAGAATCCGTCAGGCCTTGCAGGTACAGGTACAAAGGATTAAAATCAATGCTGACAGATGTTCCAGGAAATGCCCTTTAGGTGAGCTGGATGAGCCTGTCCACACAGGATGGAAAATCTGAACACAATCCAGTTCCAGCACTGTTTAAAGTCAGGAATTGTACAAGGCTGGGACAAATCTCTCCTGTTCAGTTTTCCAGTTTGCTGCTGGCTGCACACCCAAACCTGTAATGCAGCCACCACCTACACCAAAATACACTGGCACGTGACAGGAGCATCTGAGAATCTATTACTGCTCAAGAGAGATGAACACAGACATACTCCATCAAATTTGAAAGGATTCCCACATTTTTCTTACATTCCGAGGTTGCCATGCAATTTCCCAAGACCTAGTGGGGAAAAAGCAAAGTCTCCAGAATCAAATGGATTCATCAGGATGTTTCAGATACAAACAGCAGCACCTGAGCTCTGCTAAGGACTCCATGGATTTGGGATCCACACTTACAGTCTTTTTGCTGGCAATGGTTGCTGGATGGTCAAGCTCCGTGATCTTCTTCCACGTCACGTGGTTCAGGATACGCACCTGGCTCAGGAAGCGTGGCAAGGGGAGACTGTTAGGACAAAGTTCTCAAAATGGTTTAGATAAAAGAGGTAGGAAACACTTCTCACCTTTTCATCAAAGCTGCCAATGGCCAGGAACTGGCTGCTGGGACTCCAGGCGATTGATTTGACACCCAGGGGCCACTCATAGGCGCGGAAGGAGGAGAGCAGCCGCCCATCGAGGGAGTACAGCAGGACCTTGTACTGAAACACAGACAGAGCCACTCTAAAAGCCAGCAAAGGTGTTAAAAACCACAGGCAGGCAAATCATCCCTGCCAAACACTGCCTGTTCAACATGCAGCAAGTTCAATTCAAAGGTACCAATGCTTATCTATGAGTTAAGAGGCTTCGTTGCTCTCTTTTTGGATGAGTACTTTCATTAACTGTAAAATCACTGTGCAATGCAATGCCAGTAAAGCTGTAAAAGACTCTTAATTCTTCCAATGTTCTTCTTCCATTATTCTTTCATTATTTCAAAAGCAGGTTCTGCAATGTTCACTTTTTTTTTTTTTTGCAAGTAGAAATAGTTTGCTGTCATTAAAGATTTACAGAACAGTGACATCCACTTGCAAGGACACCCATCCCCAATACAAGTGTTATATTTAACAAAAGCTGGACCCACAACCTTGTATGTCCAAAAGAAACTTTTTAAACACTAATTATTTTAGTCACTGCTTTATACATGATGGCCAAAGACCAGCTTGAACTCTCCATGAAAATAATCTGCTTTTCCTCCTACCTCCAGGCACGTGTCCCACGCTGCCAGCACACAGCCATTGGGAGCCCACTCAATCCCAGACAGATCCTGGGTTTCAGTGTCAAAATGCTGCTCACAAAAGAGAAACCACAAAACCATCTGAAATATGTCAAGGAATCCCAAGCTAACAGAATGCTCAGTTTTAACCTTTCGAGGGCTACCACAAACACAAAAGAGCTTTTTGTGTGCCAGAGTAGCAACAGAAATATTTCCTCCTGTAATACATGCTGCATTCAGTGGATCTTTGATCCCCTTTACAGAAAAGCCAAAAGTTTCTATACCTTCAAATGAACAGCATTTCATAAGAAAATTAAATTAGTTACACTGAATCAGTCAAAAACCCAGGAAGCCTAATTCCTTGTCTCAAAGCCTAGTAGAGGATCACAGAATCCCAGAATGATTTGGGTTAGAAGGGACCTTAAAGATCATCTTGTCCCATGGGCAGGGACACCTTCCACTAGATCAGGCTGCTCCAAGCCCTGTCCAACCTGGCCTTAGACACTTCCAGGGATCCAGGGGCCTCCACAGCTTCCACTACAAGGTTCATTAGGAAAGAGCTCAGGAACACAACAAACATGTAGTGGTGTTTCCCAGATTTTCTCTCAGCTTCTGGTGAGACTCAGAATTTCCAAATTACAGGTGACACAACATACAGACAAGTTCTTAGTGAGGTTTAATTGCTCAGATCCAGCCCGTGGCCAATGCCACCCTCCATGGCCTGATCCCATGTGTGAACAGTTTATATCACATACCCCGAGTACCAAGCACTTGCTTCTCTCACTGTCACTAAGGGAGTAGTGTGCAATATGTGCATGTAAACCCCCCAGCAGAGTGGGAGGAGAGGCAGAGCTTACCCTGAGGAGCTGCCAGTTGTTGCACACGAAGATGCTGATGAAATCCTTGCAGTCACGTCGCTCTGCCACGGCCATGTACCGCCCGTCCTTGGTGAAAACCACCCCTGCCATGGGACAGATTAATTAAAACTGGCTTAAATAGAACAGACAACAAGGCAGAAGAGCTGATGAGTCTTCAGCGAGGAACAGTTACTCCCATTTCAAAGCAGAAATAAAAGAGGAGACAATTTTTTCACAGACGGTCGCATTAATCAAGGCAAAGCACAGTGTTACTGATTCATGGTGTCAGCAATTTTTAAGCTTGGAATGTACAATTTCTCAGGATGCAGAGCTCCAGCGTGCTTCAAAACACATCTAACCACTGACAGTTGTTATAGAAACCCAACAGATTTCAAATAACCACTTCATTTAGCCTGGCTAAATGGATCAGTTATGCAACCATCGGGTCTCCACCAGCTCCCAGGCGTTGCTCCCCATCCACTTGGATTTTGCATGGAACACATAATTGTCTTTGTCATCTGTGGGATACAAGCCTTGGGCAGCAACCTGCTCACCACAGCCATGTGGTCTGACAGCCTTGACACAAGCTTCCCTTTCCAACCTTCCCATGTGCAGAAGATGATAAAAGTCACTTTGGATTAATGTTTTTCATCACGAGCACATCCAGCATAATTTAATGTCTTAAAGGATCCCTCAAAAGCAAACACAACACAGATGCACGTGTGAAGAGCAGGCACGTGGATCAGCTGGAATCCTTCACTCAGAGACCACAACCTGGCTGCAGGTGCTGCTCAGAAGGGACGAGACCAGCCCCTGTTCCCAAACATGGGGTTTGTCACTACATTAAATTCGCTTTCCCTTTCTGCCCCATTAAAGGATCATTCCCAGGTGGATGTGTGACACTTACCTTGCTGGCACGCTTTGGGGTACTTGATGTAAGACACAGACTTGGTGCACAAGGACCACACCGTGATTCGCAGCTGGCGGAGAGACAGGGAACAGTTTTAGTTATTTTTGTAGATTAAAAATAAAAGAATTAATAGGAAAACATCAACCTAATTCAGCAACACTAAGTGGATCAATTAACCTTCTGTGATTGATTAATTCTGCAGCTATTTTGGATAACACAATGCCCTGGGAAGCAACTATGAGGAATTGTCTCCCAGTTTCTGGCAGTTAGCAGGGAATTTACCCCAAGCTTAAATGGGTACTCTAGATGGGGATACAAAATTCAAACCACTGATATGGAGAAAAGCTCTTCACGAATACTGAATTTCCTGACATTAGCACAAATGTGTCTTCCCAATCTATTGCCCAGAGTCACTTTGCAGTTGGAAAAACGCATTTCATCACAGAATCTGGAGGAGAGATGGGGAGTTTCCTGCCCTTACGAATGGATGACAAGTTACAGCCACTTTAGAACTTTGCATCCCTTGGGAAAAGGCTACCAAGTGTGAAAATTGAGCTGTATTTTTCAACATTTAGTCACCCTCAGCTTTGATGGCTGATTTGTGTTTTGCTCTTCCCTCCTCAGCCACACACAAGGAGGCACCGTTACAGAATTACTGAAAAATTCGAAGACACCCAAAACCTGCTAATGCAAAGCATTGCTTTACACTGGTGTTTGGGGGATTTCTGGAGAACTGTGCTTCCACAAGCACCAAGAGCTGCAGAGAGGGCAGGCAGCTGCAGACCCAGCCTCCCCACAGCTCCCCAAGGTCACAGCTGCACTCCAGGCCCTGCCTCGCCATCTGTACATCACCCAATTAAAAACAAATACTCCCTCTCCCTTAGCAACGGCAGCCCCAGACACATGGGCATTCACCAGCATGGCACGTGAACCTTTGCATTTGGAGCTGGAGCAAGGAATGCTTCCAGGGACAGGTTTTTAACTTGTGTTCTCCTGCATTTTACTGCACCAAGGAAGAGCTACAGGTAGAACTTTTTGCAGTGAAGCACCTCCATCATGAAGCTGCCTTTCCCTGAACCACTGAACGCCAAAATTAATTCTGATCCATTATGTAAAACACCAGCACCGTCTCCGTTTCCTCCTCCTCCCAAATCCCACACAGCCCAGCAGCATCCCAGCATCCCAGCAGTCTTGGGAGGAAGGTTCTGCTACACCTTTTTGCAGGTTAGTCCTCAACACACCTTTTCCTTCCCTGAGGTACCTGGCACTGTTCAGTGGTGACAAAGGATCCTGAGGGAGCACCCTATGGATCTGCTTTACTGGTAACACTGCAGGCTATGTTGCAACAGAACCTGAATGTTTTTTTCTTGCTGACATGATCAGTTTTGGTGGGAAGCACAATTCCAGGGATTTACAGGGTTCAAACCAAGCCTCAGAATCCCAATAAATGCTGCCTCCCCATCAGAGATCCGTGGAGTCCCAGAACAGTCCCTTCTGCCTTACACGTCAGACAAACTTCTGAGATTTGAGGAAACAACACAGGATTTTTTTTTTCCATTGAATCATAGAATGATTTGGGCTGGAAGGGACCTTAAAGTTCATCTTGCCCCACCCCCTGCCATGGACACAGACACCTTCTAGTAGACCAGGTTGCTCCAAGCCCTGTCCAACCCCACTGGGAAGTATTTCTTGCCAGTATCTCACCTAACTCTAACCTCTGTCAGTGTGAAGCCATTCCCCTTTGTCCTGTCACTCCAGGCCCTTGGAAATAGGGGCCCCTCTCCATCTTTCCTGTAAGTTCCCTTCAGGCACTGGAAGGCCACAATTAGGTCGCCCCAGAACCTTCTCTTCTCCAGGCTGGACAGTCCCAACTCTCTCAGCCTTTCCTCCTAGCAGAGCTGCTCCATCCCTCTGATCTTGGTGCCTCCTCTGGACTCTCTCCAGCAGCTCCATGTCCTTCCTATGCTGGGACCGCAGAGCTGGAGGCAGCTCTGCAGGTGGGGCCTCACCTGAGCGGGGCAGAGGGGCAGAACCTCCTCCTCTAAGTTTAGCAGCTCCTGGAGGAATCCACAAGATGAACAACATAAATCAACTTTTATCCCTGGGCCTGCTCACTTCCGGCCACCCAAACCCAGCGTTGTCAGTCTGCTCCTCAGGCAAGATTTACTTTAAAAATACCAACACGATGCCTCCACACATTCTTCTGCAGCAACTGCAGCACTGAAATGCTGCTGGGGACTATTAATTGCAGCCCTAAATGCACTGGCTGCCCTGCCTCCCTTAAGCAAAACACACAGCACACATTCTCCAGCCACTTAATACAAGCTTAGCAGCTGCAGGCTTCGAATGCTGAGGGCTGGATCATCATTTTTCCTGACAAAGGCATCTTAAGTGCTGCTGCTCGGCCTCATGAACAGCTCCCCTGGCCTGCTGGGCATCACACACACTTCCATCCTGGACCACACTGGCTGCTTCAAGCCTCAGGAGGCAAAACCTTGCTGCTCATGTTGAGCTCAGGTGCACAGGAAGAGGAAAATCTCTGTAGATGAGAAACACCACTGAGTTGCCACTGTCACCTCTGCCCTGCCCGAGGCTCAGCCAAAGAAAAGCAAGGCCACCTTTGTTTTGAAATATTTCTGCATCCATCTCTGCTCCGTCAGGGAGCCACAGAGTCATGTAGGATGGGAAAGCCCTCAAAGACCACAGAGTCCAACTACTTCCCCAGCACTGCCAAGGCCACCCGTAGACCACGTCCCCAAGTACCACATCTAAATGTCTTTTAAATCCCTCAAGGGATGTTGACTCCATCCCTCCCCTGAGGGGCCTGTCCCAATGCTTGACAACCCTTTCCATGAAGAAATTTTTCCTAATATCCAATCTAAACCTCCATTTGCTGTAAAGACAGAAGCTTCTCCAAAAGGGTCAAGCTTTATAACTCCTCAGAGAGGACAATAATGGTTTCCCTGTTCTTCACTACTGAGCACACGCTCCTGGCACCAGATATTTGGGTGCCATCACACCCTGATATTGCTGGGGGGGCACTGCCCTGCCCTGCATGCCCAAAAACATGGACACCAAACTGCCCCAGTGCCTCTGCAGCACTGGGGAGAGCCCAGAGAGCACAGCCAGCACACATTTCATGGCACAGTCACACACACAAAAATACACCTGCAAAAACCCAGACTACAACTAAACCAGATGCCTCTTAAGTGTCTGATAAGCAAAGCCCTCATCTTCACTCCATCTATCAGCCTTTAACATCTAGTAAGATCACAGAATCACCGCATGGTTTGGGTTGGAAAGGCCCTTAAAGATCATCTTGTTTCAAATCCTCTATTCACAGAACCACTGAGGTTGGAAAAGACCAGCAGGATCACTGAGTCCAGTCCAAGCTGTGCCTGATCCCCACCTTGTCACTCAGCACTGAGTGCCACCTCCAGGGATGGGGACTCCACCACCTCCCTGGGCAGTGCCTTCCAATGCCTGACCACCTTTTCCATGAAAAAATTCCTCCTGGTGTCCAACCTGACCCTTCCCTGGCACAGCTTGAGGCTGTGTCCTCTCATCCTGGCGCTTTTTGTCTGTTCAACTCCGCTCTCTCCAGCAAGGGCTGGAGGCTCAGAGGGAAGCACACAGATACACTCCATAACTCCATTGTAACTTCTCACCCAGCTCACACAACCTGATGGTTCAGCCTAGTGCTAGGAACAGGCAAAACCAAATCATTTTGATTCCTGAAAGTAGAATCCTTTCCTGTTGTTCCATTTGTGCCCACTCAGACATTCCTACAAACTGAGAAACTCACATTACGTGCTTAATGTGTGGATTTCACACCCCCTTCCCTTAATATTGTGTTTACAACTCAATTGTAACAGAAAGGGAAAATCCTCATATTCCCACCTGGAACATTCCACAGTCTCATTTACGTTGCCAACATAAATGAGATGAAGAAGATTAGAAGGATTGTGTCACAGCTTGCAGACAGGATCGGGAGCAACAGAAACACCAAACACAGAGGGTGAAAAAAGAAACCAAACGCTTCAAAAATGACAGGAAATTTCCATTGCTGCTCGTTGCCTTTCTCAGGGAATTCATGGAGAAGGGACAATTGCTTTTATAGCAGGAGAACAGCCCGTGGTCAGATAAGTTGCAGCAAGCCATTCTCCACTGCTCCTTTTGGGGGATACTTTCTCTTCAGCATAGATGACTCCATTGAGTGGAGTTGTCAAACTCAAATCCTCATGATAATGGTGTCTGAGAAGTTTTCAGCTGTTGTTTTGCAGTGGAAAAACAAACCAAAAGCAGAAGCATTTTTAAAATAGCCTGAAAACAGCTGAGAAATAAAAAGTATTTAGATGGTAACGTGATAAACAGTCTCCAGCGCCGGGCCCAGGACCACGGCTCGATGTTGACAGCTCCAGGCAGGTGTAGGACTGGTGATTTTCAGCAGACAAAAACACACTTTTAAACAACCTACAGCTCAAATGACTGTCAACTCTTGTCCCAGACTTGACTGGGTCACTTGGTCCCCTTACATAGCAGTGTCTGTCAGCACTGGATTTCAGAAGATTATTCGGAGCACATTCCTCGCCAGGAAGCAATTTTCAGCCGATGCAGCCACGCACAGTTACTAAGGATTAGCTGGGATACACACACAGAAACACACACTTCTCCCTGCTGTGGAGTTCCAAAGAAGCTCCTTAATGCTTAAGGACCTGACATGGAATGAGACAAAGTACAAAGTATGTCGTTTGTAAGCACAGCTCTTCAGAGAAACACTCCAGAACATCTTCACACTATTTATCCCAAAACACGAGGATCATGAGGAAGCAGAGAATCACAGAATCCCAAGATGGCTTGGGTTGGAAGGGACCTTAAAGCTCATCTTATCCCACCCCCTGCCATGGGCAGGGACATCTTCCACTAGACCAGGCTGCTCAAAGCCCTGTCCAACCTGGCTTTGAGCACTTCCAGGAATGTGAAGAGGATCCATTTGCTTTCCTTCAGATCTTTCACCTGCAGCTCTTGGTTAAGCTCTACCTGTGCCTGTAAATTCTGGTGGAATGATGGCACTGGAAGGAGTCACATTGGGTTCAACACCTTCCACAGGACACACTGATAACGCGGAACTGCCTTCCAGAGTGGATTTCAGCAGAGAAGGAACACTGACCGCAAAGAAACCCTACAAATTAGCTGATGAATTCCAAGTGTCAGAGGATGGTGCCAGACTCCTTTTTTTGGTGCCAGTGACAGGACAAGGAGTAATGGCCATAAACTAAAACACAACAAGTTCCACTTCAACATGAAGAACTTCTTTCCATGGAGGGTGGCAGAGCACTGGAACAGCTGCCCAGGGAGGGTGTGGAGTCTCCCTCTCTGGAGACATTCCAAACCCACCTGGATGTGTCCCTGTGTCACCGGCTCCAGCTGACCCTGCCTTGGCAGGGGGTTTGGACTGAATGATCTCCAGAGGGCCCTCACAACCCCAACTATTCTGGGATTCTGTAATGATTTTTCTGAGGCACTGGTAAGTACAGACTGCTAGAAGGAAATTAGCACAACCATAACCTTTAAAAAACTCAGGGAATAAGGAAGTTCCTTGTGAGCTTTCAGTGGAGTTCACACGTGAACCTGAAGAATTACGAGAACAACTGCTTACTTGGTGCTGTTTGAAAGCATCAAGCCACCAAAGCCCAGCTGAGCTGCCTGATAGGGAACCCCCAAACCCTCCAGGCAATTTCTGGATTTGATAACACACTGATATTAATTATCCCCAAAGCTTGTCCTGAGCACTGCCCACATCCATCCCCCCAGCCTGTGGATTTAGCAGGGAGGGAGTAAACACAGCTCCAACCGCGGCCCAGCCCTGGCAGCTGTCTGACAACAGCTAATTTAGCAACCTGTTTACAGCTGGAAAGGAAACTTATCCCAACACAGATGCCAACTTGGCAAAGGCTTAATGAAATCCTCTAAGGTCAAACCGAGTTCTGTTGGGAGGCAATAAATCCTCGCTGGTCCACCCCCACACGCACGTGCCACAAGATCCTTTCTGGGAGCCTCACACAGCCCCAGCCTGCAGTTCTGACTCCTCCGCTGCTGCCTGACCAGCAGGGATGGCTCTGCTGCCTCCAGGCTGGAATTCTGGGCTTGTTTTTAATTTTTATTGCCACTATCAGGGCAATTCACACCTGGGAAAACCAAGGCCTAAACTCATGGCTCCTACCTAAAAGGGCGAGGAAGGGGGGTCTGCAAACACACACACACACACACACACACACACACACACAGGGCAGAGTCCGCATCTGTATCCCACTGACACTGGGATTTGCCCAAAAAAAGGGGGAATCTTGCATTGCAGCATGAGAATTCTGTGCTAGCCAGTGTTATGGCACAAGAGCCTGCCACCCAAAACCCACCCACAGGTTTGGAAAGAGTGAACACAAAGAGAAAGTGTCTCACATGCAGTTCTTGGCTGTTTTCTGACCCTTCATTATTGTACTGAATAACAGGAATCATCAGCTCTAATCCAAGGGTGGAAGAGTCAGAAATCACAGGTCTTCCAACAAACCCACCATCCACAAACCAATTTGGATTCTACATGAGTCTGTGTTCCCCAATACGGGTCTTAATAAGCACTTAGAGGTGTTTTAATTTTAATTTTACAAGCAGTTCCATCAGCAGTCTGGCTCCTATGTGTCAAATCAAACAATTGGGAAAATATTTCCAGGATCTGGATCTAAATCTCATCTCATAGGTCAATAAACCTAAGCCTGTATGTTTTAATTTAAAATCACTCTGAAATGTTTATGGTTTGGGTTTTTTTAACTAGAAATCCTGAGCTTTTCTCACTGTGAAAGCAATATATTGGATTTCTAAAACTGCTTTGTTGAATGCCATCAAAATATCAAAATCAAAAACACCAAGACATGTTCTCAAACATAATTTCACCTTCAAATTTAAGTGTTCATTTTCTATCTTATCACCAGAAGCAAGAGGACAAAGTGCTAGCAGAATAACAAACACCTAACCTGGAGTTAACCTGAGTTATACACAGGAATACAGAGCTGCATCCGTGCTCTCCACCACCGCTGCAGCTTTAAGGGTTGGGTTATTTTAGGAGGCAAAGGGCAGACAGCAACATCTGACACCGTGGGGAGCAACCCTGCCTCCACACTCACATGGAACTCGGTGGTGTTGAGGATGTGACGACCGTCCGGACTCCAGCATGAAGCCACCAATCCCGCGGAGCCCTCGTCGATCCTACAGTGCCAGGCCGGCTGCTCCAGGGACCAGACCTGGGGCAGGGAGCAACCAGACAGCGCAGGAAGCAACAGCTGACCCAAACCTCTGCTCAGGAGGACTCCCTGCAGCTGACAACAGGCTCCTGCATCCCACCCCAGGGAGCTCAGGGACTCCCAGCCGCCCGCAGCCATGAAGGACTGGCGCTGGATCCCGCTGCAAAAGTGAGTCCCACACCTCTGGGTGATAATGGAAATGGCAAATGATGTGCGGTTGTTTTTTTCTGAATATCCAACATTTAAACAGGCTTAGTCCGTTTAACAAGCTTGCATGCATTTACTCCCTACTGCAGTAAGAAACTGGTAAAATAATCTCCAATTCTGATCTGTTTTGCTAGGTATTTTTATCCTAAATATTCTTTTTCAAACTAAGATGTTTGTCATGGCTTTCAAAATCCTGGCATGCTGTGTTATGCTCGAACTGCGTTATCAATAACATCAGGTGCTTCAGCAAAGCCTCATGCTAGTGCTGGCTGTTAAGCTCTCACTCACATCACACCCCAATCCCAGCAGGGAACACGCCCTGTCCTGCTTTCATCCTCACCTGGACAATGCCTCGCTTGTACAAGGCACACAGGATGAACAGGGAGTCCGAGGACCACTCGAGGTACTGGATCTGATCCAGGCAGGTGTAGAGCTGGAGGAGCTGCAGGGAGCTCGCATCCCGAACCACCAAACGGTGCTGCACACATGAGGCCTGGGGGGAACAGGGACAGGGCTGAGGTGGGGCGGGATCCTGGATGGAGCACCGGCACTGTCCCTGCCAGGCTCGCTGCGATCCCAGGTTCAGTTCAGAGAGGATCAATATTGTGTTTTAGAGAAAAAATCCTCCCTGTCAGGGTGGTGAGCCACTGGCACAGGTTGCCCAGGGAAGCCGTGGCTGCCCCTGGGTCCCTGGAAGTGTCCAAGGCCAGGCTGGACGAGGCTTGGAGCAACCAGGGATAGTGGAAGGCGTCCCTGCCCATGGCAGGGGCTTTGAACTAGATGAGCTTTAAGGTTCCTTGCACCTCAAACCAGTTGGGGATTCTACAATTCTATTCAATATGCACTGAGCTCCACTGCAAACTACTGTGAGAACAGCTAACCCAGGGGGAAAGGGGGTTTTACAGTAATAAATAGAATCCTTGCTGATTCCATCACTGCTGGCTAAGTAACTCCAGTTTTCAAAAAATTACTTTCTGTCTTATAACTATTATTTTATTTCAGAGAATCCCAGGATGGTTTGGGTTGGGAGGGACCTAAAGTTCATCTAGTTCTACTCCCTGCCATGGGCAGAGACACCTTCCACCATCCCAGTTTGCTCCAAGCCCCAATGTCCAGCCTTGCCTGGGACACTTCCAGGGATGCCAGCTTCTCTGGGCACCCTGTGCCAGGGCCTGCCCACCCTCACAGGGAAGGATTTCTTCCCGATATCCCATCTAACCCTCTCCTCTGGCAGTTTGAAGCTATTCCCCCTTGTCCTGCTTCTCCAAACCGCTGTAAAAAGTCCCTCTCCATCTTTCCTGTAGGCTCCCTTCAGGTACTACTGAATTTAAAGTACTAATTCATCTAACTGATTAAGGTTAATTTAACCTAACTCACGTCTCCGGTATTGACCCTTATTGACCCAAAGCCTCTCGGCAGCAGCCTCCGAGCTCAGATCCGCAGGATCCGGGGCTCCACCGCTGCCCGCTCCGTGTCCGCCCTCAGCCCGGCCCGGCCCGGGGGGCCCCGCGCCGCGGCCGCTCGGGGGCCCCGCCAACCGCCCCGTCCCGGGCCGCGCGGCCCCGCTGACCACGATCGGCACTCACCAGGCACTTTCCGTCGGGGGAGAAGCGGCCCAGGAGCCCCGAGAGCTTGAACAGCTCCGAGAAGTTCATGGCGGGCGCGGCGCCGCCGGGATTCGAACCCGCCGCGCTCCTCCCGCCCCGCTCCGCTCCGCCCCGCCGGGGCCCGCCGGAAGGGGCGGGGCCGCGCGGGAGGGGCCGCCCCGGGGCACGCCGGGAGTTGTGGTCCCTGCGCCGGCCCGGCAGGGGGCGCCCGGCGGCGGGAAGCGCGCGGGAAAGCGCCGCGTGAGCCGCATTGGTATGCAAATGAGCCGCTAATAAGCCGGGTAATGACGCGATTAATGAGCTGAGGGGCGTGTTCCCCCTCCTCTCCCCATCCTCAGAGAACCCTCCCTTATTTGGCGCCTTTCCGCGGGCAGCGTCCCGCGCCCGGGACTGCCCGGGCTAATTAATCAGCCCTTCTGGCTAATTAACCACCGTTTCCGGCTAATCACCACTGCCGGCTAATTACCAACAGCAACGGCAGCACAGGCGGGATGTCCCTCCAAGTTCCCCGGACAGGACCGAGGAACTAACAATTGCAATAGAGATACCCCAGCAAAAAGGATGTGAACTGACTGGAACCGATCAATAAATAAATAAATAAATACAGGCACAGCAGGGAAGAGGCAGATCCCAGATAACCCTCTCAGGGGACATATTCCTTTGGGAAACAGCCCCCTCCCGGCGCAGCCGGCCGCCAGGGAGCAGAAGAGCCAAGAGGGGACGAGGAGGGTTACAGGGATGTCTGTGTTCCCAAAACATAGTCAGTGTCCCCAAAACTCTCCGATCGCGCGGGCTGAGGCTGCTCTGCATCCCTTCCCCACTGAACAGCCAGGGGGATGCACAACTGCCTCCCTTTGTCCGCCCGGTCTGTACCCCCGGAATTTTTGGGCGGCAGCAGCCTGGCTCCCACCCCAGTGACAGCACAGTCCGGGTGGGACCCCCTCCCTGTTTGGGGGCCACAATCACCATCACTTAAAAATAAACCTCACGATCAGAGCAAATATCCGAGTCTTGATTTCATTACGGATTATTTGAGTTCCAGAAGCTGATTCCAGCCCCACCGATGTTTTTTGGGGGTTGAATGCATCGGTTTTCTGTCCCCACAACAGAGGGACAGACGTGCCAGCTGCTCTGCCGTCACCATCTGCCCCACGTGTGATGTGGGGGTGCCTGCGGGCAGGGAGTGTCTGTTGGTCCCCAAGTGGGGACGGGGGACCTGAACACAAGCGGTGATTGCCCAAGGATGAGCAGTGCTCGCTGCCTGCCCCGGGTGACCGAGGGCAAGTGACCAGCGACACGGGAGCTTGTGAGGAGGGTGTCAGTGTGACAGGGTGAGTCCATAGGATGCAGATAATTAGCCTTGTGGGTGATGGGTTTTAATCAGAAATGTTCAGCCGTCACCCACTGCCCCTCTCCGTGTGCCTTGGCAAGTCGCTGTTCCCTGGGGGAAGCAGCACACGGAATCCTGGAGCCCTTCCCCATCCCCCAGGCAGGTGGTCCCGGTGGCTCCAGGAGAGATGAGCCGGTCACTTGGCTGAATGCAAACACAAAACCCGCTCAGTCCATCAGTCCAATGAGGGGAAGAGCCTCCTTTCATCTACACTGAGCGTCCCTTGCCGGGTATCCCATCCCTGGAAGTGCCCAAGGCCAGGCTGGACGGGTCTTGGAGCACCCTGGGACAGCGGAAGGTGTCCGTGCCCATGGCAGGGGCTGGAACTGGATGATTTTTAAGCTCCCCTCCGACCCAAACCATTCCCTGATTCTGTGACTGTCATTAAAGCCCAGCAGCCGCCTCGGGCGCGGTGCTGCCGGGTGGCCGCCACTCTTGCAGCTCCCACACCCAACTTGCCCCGGCGTCACTTTGGCGCTGGTGACCAGCTTTAATTCCCTGGCACGCTTGGCTGAGCACTCCCCACCCCCTTGCAACTGCCTCCTATTCCAGGAAGGCGCGCAGGAGCTTTTGCCTCACTTTTCACACAGCTTTCCGCGGCTCCAATGTCATTGCCTTGGCGACCGGGACGCTACTCCGGTGTAGTGCAGTAAATAACGTAGATCCTCAATCCCAGGCTACTCCTGTCTGCGGGAGACCTCCGGGGGAACTCAAAACGCAGGTAGGAAGGAAAAAAACTACCAAAGGAAACCCCTTGCTATGGGTATGTGGGAGTTTCTCGGCACGACCCTCTCCTGAGCGCTCGATAACGCGGCTGCAAGATGATTTGCGGCCGCTTTGCTTCGTGGGCTTGTGGCACAACATTAAAGTGTCTTGGAAAGTTTGCTCCCAAGTGCCTTGGCTCTGGAGTTAAAGCACTTGCGGAGGAGCCTTGAACGGGCGAAGCAGAGGAGGGGCTGGATGCCGGTGGGATGCGGGGGCCGGCGGCCACAGGCAGGTCCCTGAGTGGGGCTGAGGCTGGGCTGCCGAGGAGGGAGGGGGAGCAGCGGCCTCAGCCTCCTGCCCCATCACGAGCTGCTGTCAGTGAGTGCAGCCAGAGAGGGTTTCTGTCCAACCTGCCTCCTCCTTGGAAAGCAAATCGTTGATAAGCTGCTGGACCCCAAGGAGGGCTCCTGAGATTCCAAGTGAACTGCAGGAAAGCTCACTCACTCACTCTCCATTGCTTTCACAAGCCTCATTTTGCAGGTGTGGATTTAACAGTCCGGGACAAAGGAATGATAGCACAGGGCAGCGTTGGCACCTTGGGACTGGCAGCATTTTTGCGAACATTAAGTTGTTTGCTGTGGGCTGGATGAGCCTGATGGGTCTCCCTGTGCAGAGGAGAGAAGGTCCAGGGCCAGTTCCCAAGTCATGGAGCAGCTCCGTGGGAAGTCCTGCTCTCCCAGAGAGCCCTTAGGAATTAGTCATAGCCCTGTTACATCGGCTTTGGGCATTTATCTCCCTTTAAGGTGGCTGCAAAACGCTGCGTGTTTCGTTCTGGGCTGCTGGAGGGGCGGGATAGCTGTGAATTTGTTATCTGCGAGTGATAACAAATACCGGGCATTTCTGAGTGCTAAACCCGAGCCCTAAAGTTGATGATGGGATCAGAGATGCTCCTTCCAGAGAGTGCAGAAACTCAGCGGGCAGGCAGTGCTCCCAGCAAGGCTGAGAGCCCACGGTGCCCCTCACCGTCCTCATTGTGACGAAAAAAGCAGAGTTTTAATCTTTCTAGTAATTTATTCAGGCTCAGGAACCGTGAGTGAAACACGGTTGGATAGACAGAGGTTCATCTGCTCTGCTTCTCCAGGGAGTTCTTCTCCTATATTGGGGTGGCTGTAAGGACCTTGGTCCGTGCTTTTCCTGCTCCCTCTGTCTCTGGGGCTGGGTCTTCCACAGCAGCGTGGAAAACTGAGAACGTGGAGCTTTTCCACACTAATCTTTGGAAATTATTTCAGCGGCAGTTCCCAGGGAAGTTTCATTGGCAGAAGGCACCGGACCCGGTGCGACCCCGCCGGGTCCCGCATCCCGGGGCTGGCCGCCCCAGAGGGAGCAGAGGTGGAGGATCGCTGCTCGCAGGCTTTCTGTCCCCGCTGCCGGGCTCTTTTCCCGTGTGCAGTCTCCCTGCAATGCCCTGGCCAGCAACAGAGGGAAGCAGCAATCCAGCGAACGCCCGAGCCGGCTCTGAGTGCGCCTCTCCCAGTGAACGCCGGCAAATCCCTCCGGCAAACCTGGATCCCAGCACCAACCCCCTGGTTTGCACATTTTGGTCTCTTTTCCTCTAGAAACCTGCAATAAATCCAGTGCAGGTCCCTCCCGAGCTGTGCCAGCCGTGCCAAGCATCCACCACTGTCTCCCTTCCACATCGAAGCAGAAGGGATGGAGATTTCCTTGCTGGACCCTTCCCTGGGCGAGGAGATCTCCACTTTAATAAGTAGTTTGGGGTCTCTGGAGGTGCTAATTAATCCTCCTGGTGGACTCTGGCTGGAGGACTCTTGCTGGAAGAAGTCAAGGATGATAGCCCAGGTCTTCCCTTTGGTGTGGGGAGCTGGTGACAGCAGGGAGCTGACACAGGGCAGAGGCAGAAGAGGCTCCAGACTGGGTGGGGCAGGGAGCTGAACCTGGGCTGTGGCTGGTCGTGAACTCAGCCCCAGGTGCCATTTACTCATCCTTGGGAACGGGAATTGCACCCAAGCCATCAGGAATGCTTCCAGAGCAATGCAGAATTAGGCTCTAAGGCTCTTCCCTGTTTAATTTTGATGCGCACAAAGAGCTCCCACTGCTTCCCACCAGGTGTCTTTTCCTTCTGCAGGGCCTCACCACCACAGAGCTTTCCCAGCTTCCCAAATGTGAATGTCTCCACCATTCCCTGCATAACAGGGCTCTAAATGGCACCTCCTTCCAGAGGGGATTTCACCAGCACCAGGCAAAATTTGGGGAACCCTATTTGTAAGTAAATTGGTCGGTAAATTCTTTACCAACCCAGGTGCCCGGTGCCAGGCTGTCACTCTTGCTGCAGAGGCACTTTCCCAGGAGGAGCAGGGATCAGAGCAGCAGGGATGTGCCTTGACAGCACCACCGACTCCAGCTTCCCTTTGTGCCGCCTAGCTCAGAGCTCAAACACGAGAAGAGGCTGGCCTGGCTTTGCACACTCAGCCTGTGCTTTGAAAGAGTGAAAGGGAACTTCCAAAACGCCCTTAAAATAGTCAGATTTCTTTCCTTTTGAAAACGAGAGCAGCCACGTGGTTAGAGCTGGTGTCACCCGTGATGACCACACAGCCGGGGCGGTGCGGAGGTGCTTTCTCCTCTGGAGGAAAAGGCCTGGCTACTTCCTGAAGCTGCTCTGGGCCAGGGAAAGCAGCATGGAAGAAGGGTAAGGCCACCAGCAGTCACCTGCATCTGTTCTAGGCTTTTCCTCCTCTCAAAGCTGCCCTGTAGTCCTTTCATTTCTCTGTGTGTCACACGTGTGATGAGGAGGGACGGGAGGACACCAGGCTCTGCCTGTTAGCTGTCCCTGGCATGGGACCTGTGGGGAATGAGCCCTCCTGTGCCCTCCTGTGCCCTCCTGTGCCCTCCTGTGCCGTGGGAATTCCTCCAGGCAGGGTGGCTGCGGATGCTGTGTTTTGTAGAAATCAGCTCACGGGATCTGCTGACGGGGAAAGCTTCCCTGCTTTCATTTTAACTCCCTCCCCTGCAGCCACCCGGTCTCCAGCTGAGTCAGAGGGGCCCGGGCCACCCCGAGCATCCCTCACTCAGAGAGCTCGGCTCGGCAGCTCAAGCCCAAAAAGCAGGAAGTTTCGGGTTTTCACTATGAGATGTCGCGGCTGGGACGGGACGCTGACACCAGCGGGGGTGAAAGGGGCAGCCAGATGTGCCTGGGGCGTATCCGAGTCAGCCAGGGCAGGGGAGAGGTCCTGCTGCTTCCAGGGAGTGGGTGAGGGAGCAGGAAGATGGTTGCCCATCGAGGCAGCACGAGGCTCAAGATGGCTCCGTGCAACCTCCGGCTCCGGCTGCTGGGTCCGAGAGGTTCTGGGCACACAGGGAGAGCTGGGCTGGGCTGCTTTCCTTCCATGCCGGAGAGAGGCCAAGAATCCTTGTGCAGGGGCGAGGGGAATGGACTGGACTGAGCATGGCTCTGGTTGTGACTGTGCAGCAGCATCCAGGAGGCTTTGGCTGAAAAACGGGTTCATTCCACTGAGCTTGGGTCACCCCTGCCTGCTGCCCTGGCCTGCACTGCTGGGGGTGTGGGCACTGTCCCCCATGATGGCCCATGGGGGTGTCCTGTGTGTCCCCAAGGTGGCTCTGGGGGGCTCTGGTCCTGTGTGTCCCCCATGAGGGACACTGGGGTCTCTGGTCCTGTGTGTCTCCCTGTGATGGGCCCTGGGGGTCCCTGGTCCTGTGTGTCCCCACGATGGCTCTGGAGTTTCTGGTCCTGTGTGTCCCCCACAATGGCCTTGGGGGTCTCTGGTCCTGTGTGTCCCCCACGAGGGGCCCTGAGGGGTCTCTGGTCCTGTGTGTCCCCATGATGGCCCTGGGGGTCTCTGGTCCAGTGTGTCCCCCACAATGGCCTTGGGGGTCCCTGGTCCTGTGTGTCCCCCACAAGGGGCTCTGAGGGGTCTCTGGTCACGTGTGTCCCCCATGAAAAACCCTGGGGATGCCAGTCCTGTGTTTCCCTCACGATGAATCCTGGGGGTCTCTGGTCTTGGGAGTCCCTCACGAGGGGCCCTGAGGGGTCTCTGGTCCTGTGTGTCCCCCATGAGGGGCCCTGAGGGGTCTCTGGTCCCTGATGTGCTTCTGGGAGCGAGTTGGGATTGAGGAATTCCTGCTCTTGGCTGGCTGATTTGCTGGAGTGAGATGGCACGGCACAGCGTGGCACGGCACGGCACGGCATGGCATGCTGGCAGTGCTAACCCTGCTGTTTCCCTTTGCCCCCAGAGTGATTTATCCCCTGTCAGACTCCCCCGCTCTGAAGATGTCCCAGTCGTCCGCAGCTGACGAAGGCACCACGTTCGAGCACCTCTGGAGCACGCTGTAAGTGGGGTGTGAGCGTTCCCCATGGGGGTGTTCGGAGGCAGCTGTGGCTCTTTGGTGGCTCTATGCCAAAGGCAAATTTCCTTTCGCATCCTCTGCTTTCCACAGACGCCTTTGCCACCTGACAAATTCTGCTCCCAGGTCCCAGACTCTCTGCCCAGGGATTCCTTTTGCCAAACAGCACGGCACTGTCTGTCTCATGGGTAGCTTCCTCCTGGATGCAGAGCTCCACGGCATCATGGGGATGGTGTCAGGGCCAGAGCAGAGCTCCCCTCAAGCTGGGACCCTTAATTCCAAAATTAAACATCTTCCAGCCCCACCAAGACATTTGTAACTCTTCTGGCCCTTAGGCCTCATGCCCTAATCCAGCAAGGGAGAAGGACTGTGCTTCATTTTGTCTTCTTCCTCCCTTGGTCCCCTCATGTGAAGACATCCCAGGGGGACAGATATGCTGGAGCAGCTGGGTGGATGCAAAATTTCCTATATTTCTGCTTGCTTTACCTGCCAGGTAAAGCCTGCTCTGCCATGTGGAAATAAAAGCAGAGGATGGAGGAAGAAGTTGGGAAAGGGACACGGTCTGAGGGGACAGCGAGTTGCTGGTAGGGGGGTGGTAGGGGTGGCACAGGCTGCGTTGGAGAGCTGGGGAGATGACTGTGCCCTCACCTTCTCCTCAGGGAGCCAGACAGCACCTACTTCGACCTCCCTCCAGCCAACCCCACCGGCAGCAACGAGGTCTCCAACCGCACAGAGGTCACGATGGACGTGTTCCAGATGAGAGGCATGACTGACTCGGTGATGGTGAGTGTGCTCAGACAGCAGGAACGGGGACCTGCACCAGGCACAGACTTGATTTCCCTGCAGGGGTGGGCTGGGGGCTCTGGGGGAGGCTCTGGGGTGTTTGCTGGTCCGTAAACCGAGCCCAGCCTTGCTGGTGCAGCACTGCTGGCACTGGCACAGGGTCTGGTCACCTGTAATCGATGGCACAGGGCTCTGGTGCAGGGTCTGGTCACCTGTAATCTCAGGGGTCAATAAAACCGTGACTATTTATTGTTGGGTAACATCAGTGCAGGCAGCAGCGGGGGCTCAGAGCTCTGGGGGAGTACCAGGACAGGAGCCGAGCGTCATTCGCTCCGGGACAAACGGTGTGGAGTAAAAGCCGTTTGTGAGCTGCTGCGGGGGCAGAGCTGCCGGAGGGGCGCGCCGTGCTCCCAGCTCTGCTCCCACCACAGCCGCAGCTCCGTGCCGCTGCCCGTCCTGCGAGAAGCCTTTGCTTCTGCCTAAGACAAAGTCTTGGAAAAGCATCGCGGGCGCGCGAGACATCCCGGCCGCTTGCGCGTGTTCGGTGGCTCCCGGGAGCATCCCTGAGGCTGCCCTGGCTCTCTGCTGCATCTCCCTGCGGAGAGACGCTGTTTCCCTCCAGAAAGCCGCCGTTTCCCTCGCCGACAGCTTGCCTCCCCTCCCCCAGCCCCTTTTCCCTCGCTTTCCGCTCGTTTTCCCTCCCTTCCCCGGCCTTTCACAGCGGGCAGGGGCTGGGCAGAGCGCTGCTAATCGGGGCTGTGCCCCTCGCTGAGCGAGCCCTCGCCTTTCCCCTCGCTCCCGCTGCAGCCTAAGCCGAGCCCGGCGGGGCCGGAGCAGCCTGGCGGGCATGACAAGAAGTGCTCTGGTAACGGGATGCCAGCGGCCTGAGGGAAAGGCGAGAGAGGGGAGAAGCTGCGCAGGGTCCGTGCTGATTCCCGCTGCTCGTGGCGCGCAGTGGTGCCAGAGTGGTGCTGGTGCTCTGTGGCTGCGAGCATGTCACCCCAATGCTCTGCCAGGCATCTATCCCTATCTGTTCCTGCCTATCCCTCTAGATATCCATCCATCCATCCATCCATCCATCCATCCATCCATCCACACATCCATCCACACATCCATCCATCCATCCATCCATCCATCCATCCATCCATCCTCACCATGGATGCGTATCTGTCCATCCAGATAGAGACAGCTCCGTATCTCCCAGACACGGAGCTCTCACAGAGTCACTGCACTGCCTGCTCAGGGCAAGGGTGGGCACCTCCGTGTGCTGGTGACAGGTGCCAGCCCAGCAGGTCTCCAGCCCCGTGCGGCTGGAAGAAGCTTTTGAGAGCGGGATGCGGGCAGGTTTGGTGGTGGAGCTGGACCCCTGCTCTCCCTGCAGTGGGAATGGTTGGTATCGCCCAGTCCATCACTGGGCAAGCTGGGGCCTGCCCTGTGCTTTAATGAATAGTCATGAGGGACAGAAGGGGTGGGCCCCGTTTTGTTGTTGGATGCAGCGAGTTGACAGAACTAAGGGAGATGAAAAAAGCAAAAAAGCCAACAGACGGCGGCACACGGGTGGCCGGCGCAGCATCCCTGGCGCTGCCTGCCCGGCCCCGCTCCCGCGCTCCTTCGTCCCACCCGCCACCCCACCCCGGCCACCGCCCCGACCCCATGACTCCCGTGGCAGGAGGCTTCCCGGTGCTCCGTGAACCCCAAGACAACTAAAATGCTCTACATCAGCGACCCGATGCAGCATTACACCACGGTAGGTGCTGCTTGCTGTGGGCGGGGGTTGCCTTGATGCTCTGCTTAGAATTATCCTCTACCGCTGGGGCACCTGCTCTGGCTCTGCCTGCCCAGCCTGGCTGCTGCTGCCCAGGATGCTCAGGGGTTGTCCCAGCGCACGCCCATCCCCATGCTGCAGCTGCACGGAGGAGCTGGGGCTGGTCCAGCCCCGCTCATGAGCCACGAGCCGTGTTGGTGCAGGATGCTGCAGCCTCAGTGATCGGTCACTGTTCCTCTTGCTTTGCCCCATCTGGTGCTTGCAGAGCCCAAGGTGTGATTTGAGCCTCAGGTGCCAGGGGTGCAGGCTCACCTACCTGTGTGTACCCAGGTGGGAGGGATGTCAGCTGGAGCATCCATCCGAGGAACACCTGGAGGTGCTTGACCTCCCCAGCCAAGCCCACACCACACTCCTGCCTCCCCTGGCAGGCTTCCTTTCCCTGGTGGGGATCCCTGGGAGGGTCGAGCGGGTGAAGCAGGACCTGTGCTGCAGGTAATACATTCCCAGCCCTGTCCTCAAGCACTGAGGTTGTTTCCTTAGGGAAAGGGGGTTGTGTCTGTCCCTGGCATTCGGAACAGTCCAGCACAGGCACAGAGGCAGTTGGAGATAGAAGGAAATCACTTCATTCCTGGTTTTTACCTTAAGTGTGTTGGTACCAAGCCCATGTGTCCCGTTGTCGGGGCTGTTCCGTGGGAGGTCGTTGCTGCAGTTGTGTGAATAGTTATTCCTGTGTGTGTAGGTACATATTTACAGACACACACACACACACACACACACCTGCCTTCGATTGGTCTTTTAGGGAAATGTTTCCATAATGTCATCAATTTTGAACAGCAAGTCCATCGTTTTGCCCTGCAAACGATGCACCTGACTCTGGATGTCTATGCCAGCAGATTCCCAAAGCCCAAGCACTCAGGATGCTGCCTCTTGCTTTGTGCTAAGGCAGCCCAGCTCAGGGCAGCCAGCCTGGCTGGCAGAGGTGATACCCTGGGTCTCCTATCTCATCATTCTTCCTGAGGGAAGGTTTCCTCCCATGCAGAGCTCAGGATGCTCCACTCTGTGGTGGGTCCCCATTCACTTGCCCATTTACAGCCACAGGCTTCAGCCATGAATGGTCCTGGCTCTCAGCATGAGAGCAAAACAGCTCAGTCCTGATACTCCTGGATCATCTGGGCTGTGTGCAGCCCCATTCTGCAGCAATCCCTTTTCCCTTGCTGCTGTTCTCATGGTTGATCCCTGAGCTTTGCCTGTGCCACCTCACTGCTCCCCACGGCAGCTGCATTTCCCAGTTGGATGGCAAGAGCTTTCCTAACGTGCCTGTTTTGCCAGAGTTTCTCATAAGTTTTTCTCCAGGTGAAGCCTGGATTAAGGAAAGCTTGGCTTGTCTTCGGCTGGGCTATTTATAGAGCGGCAAAGAGGAATAGAGGGATTTAGGCACATATTTTAGGGGAGAAAATGGTTGGATGTGTAAAAGCAAGCCAGATCTTGTTCAGCATTCCTCCAGTTAGTCACAGGCTCCAACGACCTTGTGAGAGATGCAGGCAACAGGAGAACTTCCCTGGAGAAGGATGATTGCCTTTAAACCATTCCACATCGTAGAGGGTTGGGTGAGGTTGGGATCCCAAGTTAAAACACGTCTCCTGATTCCTGAGCCGTGAGCCTTGCTGCCCTTTGGAGAAGGCTGAGCCTGCTGGCTGTGCCTATGGCTGCTTCCACAGCTCCTGGCTTCCCAGAGCTGCCCCAGTGGGTGCTGGGGACAGGGACGGGACAGTCCCTGCCAGGCATGAGGGCAGTCAAGGGGGGCTGTGTCGCTGCTCCAGTGCAGGGAGCGAGGATGACGCACGGCGATGCACTGGACACTGCGCGTGGTCACCAGCACTGCCACTGCCTCGGGGCTGCAGGGTGAGAGCAACCCCTGAGCAACTCGGGAATTGCAGATTTCTGGGGGAAAAAACCATTCCACTTGCTCTGAGAAACAGTTGTATTTGAGTCTGATTTTCCAATGAAATGCTAAGGTCGCTTTAGCCACACGGCTCTTGGGAATGTCGCTGTGCTTGGGCTGTGCCTGCGGGTAAAGGAGCTGCCAGCTCCTATTGGAAGAATCTGAGAGTAATTGGTCAGAGGAGGAATAAGGAAAAAATTGTAAAAAGTCATGATTTGGTCCAACAGGTCTGGAATAAGAGCCAGGACCTGCCTAAGTGGGTCCGTTTGCCCTGTGACTTTCCTGCAGTGCGCTGCATCGCAGCCGCGTGCTTTGTAGGTTTGAGGTTTCCCCCAAATTAGAGCAGCATCGGGCCCTGGGAGCAAACATCCCGCTGGGAAACCAGCTACAAATCACTGCTCGGGGCTGGCTGGCTCAGGGCAGCACTCCCGGGAGCGGTGTGTAGGTGTGTGTCTGTGACCAGCGAGCACACGAGGGACAGCTCGGAATACAGGACGGCCGCTCGGTATCGCCGTCGCGATGGAGCGATGTCATCGCCAGGGACTGCTGCTCTCCTTGGCAGGGTGGCCTCACCGAGCTGTGACACTCTGGCTGCTGGAAGGGACACCGTGGAGAAGAGCCCTGCGTGCAGGACAGGGCTGTCACTCCCTGCCTGCAGAGGGACATTTCCCACACCTGAGCAAACCCCACAACATCCCTGCCCTCTCGCCGCTGTCAGAAGCGTGGCTTCCCCAAGGCAGGTGCGCTAGAAATCCGGGATTGTGGCACCTCGCTGCCTCCAGCGAGGATGGAGCAGCTCGAGGGGGGTGATTTAAGCACACGGAGTTTATCCCTCACACAAGTGGTGACCTGTCGGAAAACCCGAGCCACCCAGACCAGCTCTTTTGGCTCCCCTCCTGCACGCTGGCCCTTTAAGGAGGCTGTAACAGGACACCCCAGCCCTGGAGAAAGGTGGCTGAGGTTTCCCTGTCTCTAAACTGGCTGGTGTTTTCTTTTTTCCCTCCTCCCCTTTTCCCTTCCTCCAGTCCCAGTTCAATTTGCTGAACAACAGCATGGATCAGAGCATCGGCAGCAGAGCAGCCTCCACCAGCCCCTACAGCTCCGAGCACACCTCCAATGTCCCAACGCACTCGCCCTACTCGCAGCCCAGCTCTACCTTCGACGCCATGTCCCCGGCTCCCGTCATCCCCTCCAACACCGACTACCCTGGTCCCCACCACTTCGAGGTGACCTTCCAGCAGTCCAGCACCGCCAAGTCAGCCACCTGGACAGTAAGTTTCGTGTCTTCTACCTTGGCAAGGGAGATGCTCAGCACCACCGGCCGCGTCCTCCCCGCCGACACCCAGCGCGGCGGCGGTGGGGAGGCTCTCACGGGGCAGCTGCGGGATGCAGCCCCCACTGATGGGGACTTCACCGGCGCAGGCGGTGGCCCTGGGAAGCAAAGCGTGCTGGAAACATCGGCGCTTGCTTTCCAGGGGGTTTCTCCCAAAGGGCTGTGAAGCACAGCGGCTGGGATGTCACTTCTCCCGCCTCAATTCCCTAAACTGTGGGTAAATGTCCTCCGAAAAGAAATGTCCTGGGGAAGTACCTGCCTTGTTCTCACGGTGCTTCCCGGCGTATTTGCCAGCGGGTGCTGTCAGAGACGAGGCTCGTGTCTCCCAGCTTCTCTGTAAGTGCCTGCTTGTCATTTACAGTCCTTCTCCATCCCGTACTAGACGAGTAATGTAATCCCTGCAAGTCACAGCAAATAAGAGAGCGGGCTTTTAAGCGCAGTAGGTTTTGATGCACAGAGGGATGGCTGCACAGCTCCGTGCTGTCTGCTCGGGAGCCGGGATGCAGCTTTGGTCCACGGCTGCTCCGACCGCCCTCCTGCAGCCCGGCACAGGAGAGCTCTGCGAGCAGGGACCCAGGGACCGGGCAGAGCGCTCGGGGGCTGCTTTGCTTTTTGTGGCAAAAGGTGCTAAATTCGCATCCTTGCTACTGGCTCAGCGCAGCGTTTTTAAGGAGAACCAGCACTTGTGGCCGGTGCCGGAGGCATTCCCACAGCGGGTGCCTCTGGAGTACCGGGGAGAGCCGCTCACCACGCTTGAGCCGGGCGGGTTTTCTCCTCCGGGAAGCACTGGCAGAGCAGGAAGGTTGGGGCGGGACGACTGACACACCGCAGCAGCAGCAGTTTCCTCCGGGGCTGCGGTTTGACACTGTCATGGAACGGGCAGAGCAGCCCAGCGATGTTTAAGCCCCGGGCGTAATAATGACCTTTGTTTGCGGAAGGTGACGTGTTTAATTGCCAAGACGGTCCTTCCTGCGGGAGACAGAAAGCATCCTTGGATGCTGTCGTGCAGGGACACCCCGGGCAGCGGCCGGCGAGATGCTCCCGGTTGTCCTGGGGAGGATGCAGGAGGGGACGGGCTCCGGTAGCGGCCGCAGCGCTGGGGCTGTGTCCTGCGGAAGCCAGTGGGTGTGTGGAGTGGGAAAGCAGCAGCGAGCCGGCAGCGGTCGGGCGGCTGAACGCAGCCGAATTCCCGGCTGGTGCAGCCCAGCAGCTTCCCCGCAGCCGGTGGCTGCAGCTTCACACGCACGGGGGGCTTGGGGCAGCGCCGTGGTTAAACAGGACTTGCCCTCGTAGGGGTGGTAAAGTCTCCACTCTTTCCACTGTCTTTCCTTGCGGGATGTTGCTCAGGGATGCATTTCATTAGGAACTGAATAAACCAGAGGTCCTCGGGCAGGATGTGACTCCAGCCCACTCCTATCCCTCCTGGGGGATAACTCAGTTACAGGTAAAGCTGCACAGGGAAGGGAGGCATTCCCGTGCCACTCACGCGTCCCAATGGAAACCGAAACAAGGCGCTGCAGGGTGTCTTGTCCCGACATGCAGGGATGGGGACCAGAACGTGTCCGATGCTCGTTTGTTTGCCACTGTCCCCAGCTACGAGTGCCGGGGGATGGCTTTGGGATGGAGCAGACGCAGCGCAGCAGGGCTCCCCTCCTGAAAGCCATCCCATTCCCCTGGGATCTTTCCACGGTTCTAACTAAAGGGAGTTCAGGCTGTCCCTCATCACACTGTGCTCCTAGAACTGCCGTGTCCCACTGGGAGCTCCTGTCCTCACCAGGACAGCATATGGCTGTTTTTCCCAGGCCTTTGAGGGAGATCAGGGCAGGCACACGATGCCAGGAGAGCAGCTGGACCCGGGAGCTGCCCAGAGAGCACGCTCATTCTAGAAGTGGCTGGGAGCATCCGGGGAGGATGCGCCCACCAGCCGGGGCTGGGAGCCATGGCTGCAAGGAGGGGTCTTAGGAAGGGTCCACAGTGAGGATGTGAGTGCCTGAAGTGACTTTAACACTTGGGAAGGCAGTGAGAGGTGTGTGGCCCTCTGAGCCACCATGCCGGGGTGGCTGCATCCCCCAGAGCAGGTTGGCTGCAGGGCCAGTGCCCACCTGTGCTGGAGCTGAGCCTTGTGGGCAGCAGCAGTGGGTTGGCAGCATCTGGCACCCTGGAAAGCACAGGGGACGTTTCATTTGAAGCAGTGATTCCTGCAGGATTGCCAAGGTGGGTGCAGTGTGTCCGGCTTGCCACGGTGCCATGTGAGGAATGGTCCTGCTGCGGTGACAGCTGGTGTCACTCCATGTCCTCCTGGCTGGGGCTGTCACAGGCATGGTCAGTGCTGGAAGATGAGATTGCTGCCTTCCTCCCACTCACCGTGAGCTCTGCAGCGCCGCTGCCACACCTGAGAGTTCGTCCTGGTTTAACGGGGAAAGGAGCTCAGCAAAACAAATGTGCCCCATGCTGTCAGTGAACACACAAATAATGCTGGATGGGACAGCGTGAGCCTCCACAGGAGGTGGGAGCACACATGGAAGATAAGGAAAAGCCATTGGCAGATGCAGGCACTTGGGAAGGGAAGGTAAATGTCCGGTCAGTAGGGCTGGGGACAGAGAGGGACATGTGACAGCGCAGTGATGGTCACACCAAGCACAGCAGCACCGACTGTCCCGGTGCTCTGCAGGACACGTGTGGTTTGGGGCAGCACTTGGGAAGAACCAACCCAGCCTGTTCCTCCTGCAGAAGCCTCATGGCTTTTGATACGCTGAGCTTCGCTGTGCCCAATAATTTATGCCAGGATGGTTGATCAATTTCCACCAAGCATTGACCACAAGCTCGGCAGAGCCAACATGCTGAGCAGAAATTTGGAGCTTCCTGCACTGGAAGGAGTCTCAGCTGAAGGTTTCCTGCAGTCTGGGGTTGAATCATGGAGGATCTGGCCACGGAGGAATGGACAGCTGGTGAGCAGGCAGTGCCAAAGCAAATGGTTTGTGTGAGTCACCTTGTCAAACGATTCAGCATCATTTTTTGATATAATCATGAGCTTTGGCTGATGGAAGTGTGTAGCCCAATGGCCTCCTGGTTTTGAAGGGTTTGGACTTGAATCCCTCTGGAACATGTGGCATTATCCATTCTCCCTCACTTAGGAGAGGAGGCTCCTAAGGACCAGGTGAGCTGGCCACTCTGGGCAAGTGAGCTGGACAAGTGCTTGCTCTGCAGGGCTGGGCAAGCCAGTGTCACCCAGGGGAGCAAAGTGTCCCCAGGCCCTGACACACACACAGTGCTCCTGTCCGCACTTCAAACCTTCTGCTGACAGAACAGACATGGCTTGGGAGGGAGATGCGAAGAAGATGAACGATTTGGAACAGATGCCTTGTAGAGCAACACCAGAGAAATGTTCTGCATGGAAGTTACCCCCAAGAAGAGCAAGGGGGCTCAATCGTGGTGTGTCCAGGAGATGGTTCCTGATAGCAGCCAGCTCTTTAATCTAATAGCAAAAGACATAATGAGATCCAACACTTGGAAGCTGAAGCCAGGCAAATTCAGACTAGAAACAAGGTGAAATATTTTTTTTTAGCAGTGAGGATAATTAACCATAGGAACAATTTACCAAGGAATGTACCCAAAGAATCCCAGCTCCTGAAGGATTCAAATGAGGAGTCTGCATATCTCTCCAGAGATAAGATGTGCTTTAGCAGAAACCTTTGACTCAATGCAGGAGGAGAAGGAAGGGGTCTGAGGGCAGCACTGTGGGCAATGGGACCGGAGCATCATCAGCCGCTCTCTCTTGCCTCAAAACGCTGATTTTCTAATTTTAGAAAAGAGGTGAACGGAGAAAGGTGAAGCCTTGGGACTGACTGAGGTGTGCCCTCGCAGAGGGACTCTGGGCAGTGGTGGGTGACACTGTCTGTCCCAACCCCTGGGCTGAGCACTGCGCGTCACCACCAGCTCTGGACGGCAGCAGCCGCGCCGGTCCGTGCTGTGAGAAGCCCTCCAGGCTGCTGCCACCTCCCTTTTCATTTTTAATGGCCTTCTTATCGCAGAGAGCAACGGCCAGATGCCGAAAATAAGGTTTTCCCTGTGGGTTGGAAGCCCCCCTCTGGCAGGCTGCTGCGGCGGGGCGGGCCGAGGACCGGGAGCTGCGGCACGGCAAGACGGGGCACGCCGGCATCCTGCCCGCCCGCCGGGGCCACCGGGGCTGCGCTGCCCGGAGCTGCCCGGACACGCTGCAGCCGCAGCCGATCGCGGCGGTTTTCTCGCCGCAGCCCCTCGCCACGCCAGCCAGCTGGTAACTGACGGATAATTAGGATTTTTCTCAAGTCGGGCTGGCGGCGGAGCGGGGCTCCCTCCCCGCCGGACGCTGTCACATGTGCCGGAGCTGCAGAGGTGTTAATGGGGTCTTTGGCCTCCCGCGGCCGGGCTGCAAAGGGACGTGGGGGCTCGGGGCCGTGGTGCGGGGGAGCTGCCCGGGCTCACACGGAGCCCCTGGAGCCGGGGGGAGACGGACAAGCCCCCGAGCTGAGCAGGCAGGGCGGTCTCTGACACAGGCAAGGAGGGTCCGAACCGCACCCAGGCTCTTGTTGCTGTTTCGGGGAGCAAACAGCCTGCGAGGGAAAGGCTGGACAGGTCCACAGCCAAGGAGAGCTGCTCCTGCTGCCATGGACAGCAAACCAGTCTGCTTCCCAGTGCTCGGCCAGTGGGAGATGGCAGTGCGGAACTGGTTCCACTTGCTTGATAGATCTTGCAGCTGGAGCACGGGCACTGGGGAGCTGAAATGATTTCTCTGTCCCAACTGAATGAGGAGGATGGGAGTAATTGGTGTGGTGGGAGGCAGGCTCTCCCTTGCTGGTCACTGTCTGAGGCTTGTTGGGGTAGAGGCAGATATAAAGAGGAGGGGAAAACCTTCAGGAGCATCTACAGTCCAAGAGATCCCTCTGCAAACTCTCTCTGGCACTTTCCCATATCCCAGGGAGGTTGCTGTCCAACAGCCGTGGCCTGGAGATGATCAGGGGCCACACACCCTGAGGACGCTCTGAGTGTGCAGATGAGCGTGGGTATTTTGCCATGCCAGAAGTAGGAAAGCAACCTCGGCACCAGCCTTCTCTGGAACCCATCGAAGCCAACCCACTGGAGGCTTTCCACCAGCTTTCTCAGGGTGTGGATGAGGCTCCAGGAGCTCCAGACACAACGGAATTAAGAAAAAAAGGCAAAGGAATTCAGTGTGTGATGTTCCAACACGATCCCGCTATCAGCTCCATTATCTTGAACGTGTCTGGTATGCACAGGTCAAGGGAATGGCTTCCTGGCAATGCTGCTCCATCGGGAAGGCAGGAGAGGTGGAAGAGAGTTGGGAGCCCTGATCTCTGGTGCATGAGAGGGGGAAAGGATGCTGGTGTGCCCTTGGCAAACCCACTCACTCCCCATGCCCACTCAGGCAGTAGCTGAGAGAGAGCAGAGGAGCAGCCCCTCCTCCATGGCACAGCCCTCCTGGGATGCTCCAGAGCCTGTGGTTTCCCCTGAACCCTGCTTTAGCTGTGCTGGTTTTCATATTTCATTCCCAGCAGCAATTCCCAAGACCAGCAGCAATTCCCTTCCCTTCCCTTCCCTTCCCTTCCCTTCCCGCCCGCTCCCTGCATCCTTGGCAGTGTGAAGTAACCTCCTTGCTGGATTTGTGGCTTCCTTTATGGGTGGGAGAGAAGGGGTTTGCTTGGTCAGGGGATCTGAGCATCTACCACACAGAGGGAGTCAGACCTACAAGAAGAGATTAAACCCCAGAAGTGCCAGCGCTGGCTCAGCAGTGACTGAGAGAGATCCCAGCTGGAAGTTATTTTAAGGATGTGCTCACTGGAAGGCAGGGAGAGGACTCCTTTGCGGGTGAACCAAGGGATTTTAATTAGCAGTAATGGCATGCTAATTAAGGTAGAAGAATGCAGGCTGGAGCACTGGTAGCCTCCCTGTGCTGCTCTAGCGGGGGCCCTGAGACCTCAGTGGTCTGTAGGGCTGGGGGACCTGTGGGTGACAGAGGTCCCCTGCAGCTGATGATGGCTGGGGTGATCAGGGGGGCTCTGCTGGGTGCCTTGAGACCCCCTGTCCTGGGCACAGCTGGTGGTGGCTTGGTGTCACCCCAAGGCATCGCTGCCATGGTGCGGGGACCGCAGGCACAGGGAGGCGGGTGTTCCTTATGGCCATCACCACCATGGTGCAGGGACTGAAGGGAGACAGAGGTGGGTGTTAGGGCATCCCTTAGGGCCATCACCTCAATCCATCACCACCACGGTGCAGGGACTGGAGGCACAGGGAGGTGGGTTTTGGGGCATCCTTTATGGCCATCACCTCAATCCCTCACCACCACGGTGCAGGGACTGGAGGCACAGGGAGGTGGGTGTTAGGGCATCCCTTAGGGCCATCACCTCAATCCATCGCCACCACGGTGCAGGGAATGGAGACATGGAGAGATGGGTTTTGGGGCATCCCTTATGGCCATCGCCCCAATCCATCACCACTGTGGTGCAGGGACTGGAGATAGGGGTACCAGGGTACCTCTTACAGCCATGCCCAGGGCAGTATCCCCACTGCCCAGCCCACCTGTGTGCTGGACAGGTACCTCAGGCCCTGCCGGACACTCCCCTCTCCTCTCAAGCACCAGTCATACTCAAACCCGGCTCGTAGTAAATGAGCAACAAAGTAGCTTGGGAAGGAATTTCCAGCTCAGTGAGGAGTTTACAGGCCAGTGATTAAAAAATGGCTATTAAAAAAAAATTAGCTGTGCCGCCGGCACGTCTTCCAGGATCTGCCGTAACAGATTCGTCCGAGCCGGTTAACGGTATTTGCGGTTTGCAAGATGCTACATGTCTGGGGAAGATGACAGACACGTTATTATCACCTCTCGGCTGCGATCTGCCCCAACCTGTCCCAGGATGCAGCTCCGCAGCTGCTTGCTGGGGAGTGCAAGGAAATTAGCAGCCGGAGGCGGCACTTTTCTTCTCTCTGCCTTGCCAGGCCAGTGGCTTTATTGGGGATCCATTGACTGCAGTCCTGGACACGTCTTGAGTAGAGCTAATGAGAAGCCTGGAATGTAGGAGAAGAAGAGGAGGAGGAGGAGGTGGCTGGTAGGGAGGAGGGGGGGAGGATTTGTGGAAAAAGCAATTGTTGAGCAAATCATTTCCTTCAAGAGGGAAAGGAGGCCTTGGCTGCACCTTCCCCAACAGGCAAGTCTAGACGCTTCGGTGTCAACAGTTGACGATAAATAAGATTTTATCAGCTCCAAGTCTGTTGGGACACATCCTCCTAGCGGTTCTGCTGCCCAGGAAGGGCTGGGCAAGATGGACTTCGCCAGGAGGTCTTTCCAGGCAGAGGATTCAGGTTATTTTTGGTGTGAGGCTGTCAGCATCCATGAGGAAAACCACCTCTCCCTGCTCATTCTCTGCGTGGGGTGGCAGCGCTGGTGGCCTGTGGAACCATCCCCTGATCCTGTCTCAGGGTGGGCAGTGATGGATGCTGAGACTCCACGTCAACTCTGCATCCACGAGCCACTGGGGCATTCACTCAGTGGACTCTTGTGGTGTCCAGAACATTTCCATGGGGCGGCAGCACTGGGATAACCATGGTGAAGCCTCACAGTGGCCGGTGCCACCATGGGGTGACTTGTTTGTGTCCTGTTCCATCTGGCACTGGTGCAGCACAGCCTCGTCTCACCCAAAAAGCAGCTGCGTTTCAAACACATCCAGAGACCTTCTGTGGTACCAAGCTCTTGGGGACACAGAACTTAGAGCTGATAGGCTGCTAGGGGTTAAATAATTTGGCTTTTCCATTTTTTGGCTTGTTCCTAGAGCTCTGGACAGACAGCACTGGCAGGGAAGGGACAGAGACAGATCTGCCATTGCAGTATCAGCCCAGAAGTTGAGGGTGACACTGGAAGCTGCAGGAAACCCCAGAGGAATACAGGTTCTGTGTGTTCCATAGGCTCCAGAGAGACTGTCAGTGCTGCTGCTGCTGCTCTGTGCTGGTTGGAGCAATCCAGCACCCACAAGCCACAGAAACCTGTTGTGTTCCTCAAACGCACAGTGACACCCAGTAACAGACACTCTCCGGTGCTTTCCAGGAACAGAGATGGACCTTAGTCCTAATGTAAGCACAGAGACAGACACCAGCAGTCCCCAGGGCAGAGCAGGGTCTGGAGACACAGGCAGGAGTTGCCCAGGGCAGAACACACCCAGGCTCCTTTGTAGGTCTGAAAGGAATCCTGGAGCTGAGGTCTGGATGTACCAGGAAGGTGTACAGGTGCCCCAAAATGTTGTTCCTACACCCAACAGCAAGCTGGCAGCAGCCCAAGTGACCTGAGCTTCGGCTGTGACCCAGCTGCCACATGTGGCCAGTGCTGAGAGGTCAGTTTGTCCAAACACTGCAGAGTGGGGAGGATGTGAGTGAACAGACCGAGGTTGCCCCCAGTGCAGGTGGCAGGAGCACGACCGTGGCACACAGAGAGCCGAAGCAGCGAGGCGGCCACGCTGGTCTGGGTTACATCCCAGCATTTTGATCTCTGGGTTCTGCTCTGCCACTGCCTCACATCACACTCGAGCAGCATGTGGTGCCTGTGGTCCCTGCAGGGTGCTGTGCAGGGTATGGCTGTGCTGGGAGGTACCAGGGCCTCAGGTGATGCAGCACAGCCCAGCAGAGATGTGCATGGCGGGTAATTAGCAAATACAGATAACGGAGGAGAGAGGTGCCTGCCCAGGGACACTGCTCAGCACAGGTTTTGCTGTCCCCTACAGAGAGTGTGCATAGCCAAGCTGGGGATGCAGCACAGCTGGGGCTGCAGAACCTCCTGGGATCCCAAAACCACGATGCTGGTTGTCCTGGTGGCCATGAGCAGCCTGGGTCTGTGGGACCGGGAGCGCTCGGCTGGAGATGCGGCACAGGACGGCTCCACACCGAGAGGAATCAGGAGCGCGGCCGCCCAGGGCACAGCCTGGACTTTTCTTGCCCAGAATTATCAGCAGGGAGTTCCTTAAAAGAATAGTTTGTTATTGTGGAGGGATCTTTGAAGGCGATCCCGGAGCTGTTGGGACACGATAAGGTTATCAGCGGAGGCAAGTCTGCGCGGAGCGGCCGCCTTCCCCTGCAGGGCATCCCTCTGCTATTTAACAGAGATTTATCCATGTCATAACATGGTATAATGAGAGAATTTGTTACCAAAGAACTTGCCATAATGCACCTCTGCTCTTCCAGAGCAGTTATAGTTCCCAGGCATGTTGAGGGCTGCCCGGGAATGTCTACATGAAAAGATCCTTTGACAGGAGTTGTCAGTATTTTAACACCTGGCAAGCAAGAGCCCCCTCCAAATAACCCTTGTTTTGCCACAGTGGCTCCTCTAGACGAGGGCATTAAACCCCATCGTGGTGGGCGAGTGGGTTCCGTGGGCTGCAGCCACGTGGGAGTTTCCTCTCTGGCCAGGCAGAGCAGAGTCACCACATTCTGAGTGGAGCCTGCGCTTCCAACTCAGGCCTGATCCCTGAGAATCCCTGCTGGGGGTGCAGGGTCACACCCAAGAAGCTAGCCTGGCCATGGAGGCAAGGTGTAGCCAGCATCCTGAGGTATAAGTGCAAAATTTGGGGATTTCAGTAGAAGTTGGTGTTTCCAAGCATCCTCTCTGGTTGGGCAAGTCCAAGTGCCTACAAAAATAAGGATTAATTCTTGCTGTCAGGTTCAAGTTTGTGTTACACCTCTCGGTCACCACCCTCCAGTGACCGCAGCACCTTCCTGCTCCCCCCAGCACCGAGCAGGTTCTGATCTCGGGACACCCACGACACCCCATTGTTGTGCCTCCAGGAGCCGGTACCAGCCCAGTGCTGGAGGAGCTGCAGGAACTGCTGCTGTTTGCCTTGGTGGAGCCTCTGACCTTTATGTCTTCCCAGAACTTCCCCAGAGACCACCCAAATGAGACAAACCTGGAAATGCTTTATGTTGTTTGCCCTGTCCCAGTCCTGGTGGTGGGAGCACCTCGCTCATCCACAGGCAGATCCGCTCCTGCAGCCAGGGCAGGGGGACTGGGACACACAAATCCTTCCTGCCTGATCCACAGCTGCACTGGAACATGCTCATGGCCAGGAAAAGTGGGGACTGAGCCATCCATGTCAGCCCTTGAACACCCCCCAGCCCTGTGCTGAGCCTCTGTTACGGGCAGCCCCAGCTCAGGAACCCCCCGCCGGCGGGAGAGCAGAGCCTCCCCTGGGCACACCTGTATTTGGATGGCTTGGGACAAGCTTTAACATCCCCACAAACACTCTGCACGGTGGTATTTTTTTGGCACTGGGCACTGTGTTGTGGGGATGAGATAAAATACCTGGAGCGGGAACATGCCCTGCCATGCAGAGACGGGCTGCTCCGAGCACAGGGGTGGGCTGGTGTATAGCAAACACATTCCTTGCGAGATGGAAAACAGCGTGGCACAGATGGGGTGGAAGGGAATTGCACATCCCCACACATGGGCAGTTCCTGGAAGGTGAAGGACAAGTTCTCCTTCCCCAGCCCAGCTCTGAAGGGGCACACGCTGCAGCCTCCAGAGCTTCCCCCATCCAAGGGCCTTGTGAGAGAAGTTTGCCGCTGAGCAAACCCCACTGTGCCCTCACAGGGAAGAATTTGGTGGCCACAAACCATTTTCTACTCAGCAGTGACTGTGGGCACTGCCTCCAGCTGCCACAGAGCATCCTCCTCCCACGGCCAGCCCGGGCAGTGGTCCCCATCATGTCCCCACCCTGTCCCTTCCATGAACCACTGCTGCTGCAAAGGATGGAGTCAGGATCAGGACAAACCCATCTGTGTCAGAATGAAACTCCCAGGTCCTGCCTAATGAGCTGTGACACTGCTAAGGACATCAAGCACGATTTCCTCAGGCTGTGATGCGCCAGTGCCCTCGGTGCTCCCAGCCCTTGGTCAGGAGCCATGTGTGAGAGCAGATTTGGGAATGTTTTCAAAATGGGCTGAGCGATGCACGAACGAGGGCTTTGCTGGTTTTCCGTGAGATTCCCTCTGCCTCAGTGCAGCGGTGACCCAGCTCTGCCAGAGCCCTTGCCCATCTGGGAAACCCTTCCCAGCCCGAGGAGGTGGCTGTATCTGGTTTATGTGGAAAGCAGATACCACATAGTGTGGGTGAAATGATCAGATTTCAGTATTTCCAGGGGAAAGGGAAGAGAAGGAACCCTGCCTTTACACCAGAGCAGCAGAGGAAGCCGAGGGTGGCCAGGGGAGCACCCTCCACCCCACCAGTGATGCTCACCTGAGGGATGTCTCCTCTTTCCCAGTACTCCCCGCTGCTGAAGAAGCTCTACTGTCAGATCGCCAAGACATGCCCCATCCAGATCAAGGTGTCCACCTCGCCGCCCCCGGGCACCATCATCCGGGCCATGCCCGTCTACAAGAAGGCAGAGCACGTCACCGAGGTGGTGAAGCGCTGCCCCAACCATGAGCTCGGCCGCGACTTCAACGACGGTGAGGGCTCCGAGCTGCCCGCATGGCCTGGGGGGCCGTGTGTCCCTCGTGTCACAGCCCTCGTGTGCGCAGGGTGAGCCCCCCGGGCAGCCACAGCTCTAACTGGAGGTTTGCCTTGCAGGCCAGTCAGCCCCTGCCAGCCACCTGATCCGGGTGGAAGGCAACAACCTGTCCCAGTACGTGGATGACCCGGTGACGGGACGGCAGAGCGTGATGGTGCCCTACGAGCCCCCGCAGGTACCCGGCTGCTCGCGGCGGGGGGAGGGACCGGCTGCTGCCTCCGTGGTTTGGGTTGCTTGGCACGGGGCAAAGGGTCCAAGTGCCCCCCTTGCCCTGGCAAATCTCAGACCACTCACTGCTCGCCCCTGGCAGCGCTGGCAGCTACACTCCAGCACCTGCAGCTCCCCGCCCTGTGAAGCATCCCAGAGCAGCCTGGTCTTGGGAAGTGGGGTGTAATGGGATACCCCCTCCAGCCCTGCCCTGGGTGCCCCCACAGTCCTGGTTCAGTCCCCTCTTTCCAGCCGGGACCATTCCCACACCATCGCTGGCGTTCCCCTGCTCATCCTGCCAAGGCACCAGCCCTGTGCCAGAGGGTCCAGCCCTGATTCCTCACTCCCCGGGGGTCCCAGCCTGCCACCCCTCCTCTTCTTCACTCCCCGGGGGTCCCACCCTGCCACCCCTCCTCTTCTTCACTCCCCGGGGGTCCCAGCCTGCCCCCCCTCCTCTTCTTCACTCCCCGGGGGTCCCAGCCTGCCTCCCCTCCTCTTCTTCACTCCCCGGGGGTCCCAGCCTGCCCCCCCTCCTCTTCTTCACTCCCCGGGGGTCCCAGCCTGCCTCCCCTCCTCTTCTTCACTCCCCGGGGGGTGCCAGCCTGCCTCCCCCCATCACTTCCCGCTCAGCACCTGCTCTCCCCTCTCGGGCAGGTGGGGACCGAGTTCACCACCATCCTGTACAACTTCATGTGCAACAGCAGCTGCGTGGGAGGGATGAACAGGAGGCCCATCCTCATCATCATCACCCTGGAGACGAGAGAGTGAGTGGCTGTGGGAGCAGGGATGGGCATCCCTCCCACCGCGGGAGGGCTGGGGAAGGAACCCTGCCCTGCAGGGAGCACCCCCAGGGAACGGGATGGGGCAGCCCCAGCTCGCTGCACGGGAATGCTCCCTTCTGCCAGCTTGGAAAAGGGCTGGCACGGAGGGACCAGGGACCCAGCCCAGCAGCTGGAGCCTTCCTCTGCCCCATGCGCGCCTCTTCCCCAGGAGCCAGCTGCTGAGGGGCTCTGCTGCTCCCTGGTCTGGTTTCTGCCTGGGCTGAGTCCCAGCGCCCTTCCCGAGCGGCAGCAGGGCCGCTGATTGCTCTGCTCTCCCAGCGGCCAGGTCCTGGGGAGGAGATCCTTCGAGGGGCGGATCTGTGCCTGTCCCGGCAGGGACCGGAAAGCCGACGAGGATCATTTCCGAGAGCAGCAAGCCCTGAACGAGAGCGCGGCCAAGAACGGCAACGCCAACAAGCGCAGTGAGTCCCCTGACAGGGGGCGGGGGGCTCAGGGCACCCAAAGTCCCTGCACTCCCGAAGTTTGGGCTCAAATCCACACTCAGGGGTGATGCTTTGACCTTTCCCCACTAAATCTCACACATCGGACCCCCTTGCAGAGCCCAAAGATGCCTGTGCACGGCTCCCACGGCCAGATACATTTATTCATTATTGACAATAACAAAGGGACGCTCCCATGCCAGGCCGCAAGGGAATGGTTTCAGCATCCTGCACGGCTTGAGGTGCTCCCTGCCATGTCCTGTCTCCCAGGACTCCACCAATTCTCTTCCCTTCTCCTTTCCAGCGTTCAAGCAGAGCCCCCAGGGCATCCCAGCGCTGGGCACCGGCATTAAGAAACGGAGGCACGGGGAGGAGGAGATGTACTACGTGCCCGTAAGTGTGGCTGAGCTGCAACGGGGTCAGAACTCGGCTTGGGACAGCGCTGGCACCGTCCCCTCTGCCAGAAGCATCCTGGGGAAGAGATGTCGGGCAGGTTGGGGCTGCACGGGCTCCTGTAGGACAGCAGAGGCCTTGAATAGGAGCAAAAGCATGCACGGGTGCACATGTCCAAGGGATTCCTGCATCCCGAGCAGTCCCTGGCCACAGTGACAGTCTGTCTGGGTGGAAAAAGGGAGCATAAGGTGGGATGGGAGTAAAGCAAAGTCCTGGTCTTGTTCCCTCCTCCAGGTGCGAGGCCGGGAGAACTTTGAGATCCTGATGAAGATAAAGGAGAGCCTGGAGCTGGTGGACCTGGTCCCGCAGCAGCTGGTGGATTCCTACCGGCAGCAGCAGCAGCAGCTCCTGCAGAGGCAGTGAGTCCTGCCACAGCCCCCGAGACCTCCAAAGTCCCTGAAACCCTCACAGCCAGAGACCCTCACAGTCCCTGAGACCCCCAAAGTCCCTGAGACCCTCACAGCCAGAGACCCTCACAGTCCCTGAGACCCCCAAAGTCCCTGAGACCCTCACAGCCAGAGACCCTCACAGTCCCTGAGACCCCCAAAGTCCCTGAGACCCTCACAGCCAGAGACCCTCACAGTCCCTGAGACCCCCAAAGTCCCTGACACCCCCCACAGTCCCTGAGACTCCCCCAGTCCCCCAGGCCCCTGCAGCCCCTTGAGACACCCATGGTCCTTGAGACCTCTCCTGTCACTGAGACCACCCACAGTCCCTAAGATCCCCACAGTTACTGAGACCCCCACAGTCCCCCCAGAGCCCTGCAGCCCCTTGAGACCCCCGCAGCTCCTTGAGACCCCCACAGCCCCTGAGCACCCTTGGCAGGGAGGTCTGATGGGCTGGAGTGGAGCTCCAGGCCAGAGCAGGGCAGCTCCATCCCAGTCTGACCAGCGTGTTCCCTCCCGGAACAGGAGCCAGCTGCAGACACCTTCCTCCTACGGCCCTGTCCTTTCCCCCATGAATAAAGTCCACGGCGGAGGAATCAACAAGCTGCCCTCTGTGAACCAGCTGGTGGGGCAGCCTGCCCAGCACAGCTCTGGCTCTGCACCCAGCCTGGGCCCCATGGGTACGTCCTCCATCGCCAGGCCGGGCACGGGGCTCTCCCTGCCCAGGCAGTGCAGGGTTATCAGGTCTGGGTGGTATCTAAGGGGTGCATTTGTTGCCACTGCCCAGGACCCGGAATGCTGAACAGCCACCCCATGCAGCCCAACGGAGAAATGAACGGGGGCCACTCGTCCCAGTCCATGGTGTCCGGGTCACACTGCACCCCCCCGCCACCCTACAACCCCGACCCCAGCCTCGTCAGGTAAGGAAGGTGCCCGGTGCCCTGTCTGTCTTGTCCTCTGCTCCTTGCTGTGTCCCTCGCTCTAACCTTCCCATCTGTCTGGCAACTGGTCAACTGGCCACTGGCCCCAACTGAGAAATCACTGCTCCGCAATCACAGACTGTTCCTCTCACCTCAGCCACCAAAGCCCAGCTACCGACCAGTCAGAAACCCCCACTGCCCTCATGCAGCTCCCTGGGAATCCACCCCTGATCAATCAGAAATTAAATACATCCAAATGAGGGTCTTGCCCTACATGTCCACTGGCATGTAGCTTCGTGAGCTTCCCCCTTCCCCTTCCGTCCAGCAACACCTGGAAATGGGTCCATGTGGCTTATTATCATCAGGAATGCATTAACAGCTCTGCAGATTTTTAAAGTTTTGGCCTTTAAAAAGACCATGGATGTTTTCACAGACCCTGGGCCAGCATCTGCATAGGGCAGAACCCGGGGCATGCCCTGATCCCCCTCCCCAGTAGCTGGAGCTCCCTCGTATTATGAGTTCCTGAGCCAAAATCTCAGACAATCAGGAGAAAAACATCTGTAGTTTAAGGAATGAACATAACCCCACACTTGGCTTTGACCTTAGTGGCAGTGGAGTTCTCCACGTCCCCCACCTGACACGGTCTGTCCCACAGAGATGGGACACAGCTGTTGTTCATGAGAACTTAATGCCACTTTATTTTCCAAACTTTCTCTGCAGTTTTTTAACAGGATTGGGGTGTCCAAACTGCATCGACTATTTCACCTCACAAGGGTTACAGAATATTTACCACCTGCAGAACCTATCCATAGAGGTAAATGCTTTGGGGAGATCTGTTCTTACCACTTGTTTCCAGCAGCTGTTGGTCTGAAAAGCAAAACCAAAACTGTTTTGGAGGAAGGGAAACCTGTGCCCCAACCCCTCACACAGAACATGTGCTCCCAGGATTGATGCCTCTCATTCCTGCCCCCTTGGTGGTCCTTCAGAGGTAGCGATAGCTCAGGCCTTGGTAGAAACCACAACCAGTCTCAGCTGCTTCCTCCAGACTCTCAGAAACAGCAGAGATCAAAGATCCCGGGGCCTGAGCTCAGGGAGATTTTCCACCTAACACAGAGAATACAGCTGAGGTGCTCAGAGGGACACCCCAAATCCCACTGAGCCAGCAGGGACACCCCACTGCAGTTCAGGGAGGTTTAACCTGGTCTCACCTCTTCCCCTGCTAATCTTTAAGATGAAAGAGGCTGAAATAAAGGAGTTGAGCCCAGGGCATTTTTATTAATGGAAGCTTGGAATGAAATAGCCCAGGTCAGGCAAAAGCTGTCAGAAAAAGCATGGAAGGGATGCTGGAAGTACCTGTGTGTGTCTAGAGCATCAGCCTCTGCTGCTGCCACACTGCTGGTATCAGGGGTGGCACCTGAGCCAGGGCTTCCCCAGCCCATCAGGGGAACAAGAAAAAGGAAAACAAAAAAAAATCCTGAACCCTTTGAGCCGTGGCAAGCCCTGTAAATCCTGGAGTTGGTGTTTTTGCTGAGACAGAGCTCCTGCCCAACCCCATTTTGCCCCAGGCAGGCGTAGCAGTGTCTCTACCTGGCAGCTACAACATCCTGCAGGAGAGATGATGATTTGTCACTGGTGGCTGGGGCCAGTTGTGTAACCTGAGCCTGGTTTTGGACCATTTGCTGAACTAACTCTGTGACCGTCTGTCAGCTGTCCAAGAAAATGTTTAGGAATGGCCAAAACCTGTGTCAGGGCAGAGCTGTGTGTCTGAGTCGGCGTTTGTAGCTACTAATTGCGTACTCGCTGTCTGCTCCAGTTAACGCTCCCGTGAGTCTCTGTGGCATTAACGTGGATCCCCGGCAGCTCCCTGCTGTGCTGGTCTCTGTGCTGGCACAGCTCCCCTGTCTGAGGTCACCCACCTCTCCTGGCTTTGCGAGAGCCGCTGTCACCCACACCTCAGTGCTCGAGGCAGGTGCCATTCCAGCCTCCCGGGCCAGGACCAGAGCAGAAGCAGTCCCAAGTGCACAGGCACAAGGATGCTCCACACGCTGCTCTGCCACCTGTCTCCAAGGGGAACGTTCCCTTCCTTCCCTCCCACATCTGTTTGATATGAACCCCTGCCAAAACAACAACAAAAAGTCTCCAACCTGCAAAGCTGCAGTGGAGTAACTGGGTTACAAACGAGAAATAACCCAGGGGATGATGGACCCATGGCCATGGTGGGAGGTCCGTTGGGCATCGTGCCCATGTGTCCCCCCAAAAGCACGACCTGGGGGTCCAGGGCTCACTCCTGCTGGTACAGTCACACCTCTGGCGGCCGTGCCTCAGCGGTGCTGTCCTTGCAGGATCTCGGAGCACTGAAGATCCCGGAGCAGTACCGGATGATCATCTGGCGGGGCCTGCAGGAGCTCAAACAGAGCCACGACTACGGGGCCCAGCAGCTGATCCGCTCCAGCAGCAACGCCTCCACCATCTCCATCGGCAGCTCGGGCGAGCTGCAGCGGCAGCGGGTGATGGAGGCCGTGCACTTCCGCGTGCGCCACACCATCACCATCCCCAACCGCGGCGCGGCCGACGACTGGGCCGACTTCGGCTTCGACCTCCCGGACTGCAAATCCCGCAAACAGTCCATAAAGGAGGAGTTCACGGAGGGAGAGATCAACTGAGGGGCTCCAGAGGTGTGAGACACCAGGGGGGTGACAAACTCCCCCCCCTTGAAATGTATTTGCAGCCTTGCGCACCTGGAGAAGTTTAATTTTGTTATCCAGGGGAACTGCAGGCCCTGAGCCAGGCAGGAGGCGCCTGCCCTGAGGAGGAAACTGGAGGTGAGGAGGAGGAAGAAAAGGAGGAGGGCAGCCGAGCCAGCTCAGCAACCAGAGCAGGATTTCTGCCTGCCCGTGACACCGGGGGCACGGGCCGGTTTGTGTTTTCCTGGAGCATCCCTGCCTCCAGCAGTGTAAGGATGGCACGTTCTTCTCATCCCTGCTCATCGTCCGTGTTCTCCGTGGTGTCCCAAACTGAGAGGGCTTTGTCACTGCGACACGGACTCAGCCCTGACCTGTGCAGGCATCGCCAGGGACTGGTGTGAAGCCACATCCTGCTTTTCCATGGACTGCCAAAAGCACCCCTTCCCTCAGCCCTCTGTAGAGCCAGAAAGAACCTGTTTGTCCGTTCCCAATGTGTTCTTGTACTTAAAGGTTGGTGTATATAAACAGAATGTACATACAGTAAACTCATTGTGCTGTAAGGAGAGAGAAAGATTTATTTTCATGTAAGCTATAAAAATTGATACTGACTCCTGAGACACTGCAGTGTCAAGTAAATTAATTTCAGGTTGTAGCATGTAAACATGCAGCGAATCCTGTCTCCAGCCTTATCTATTCAAAACTCAGTTTTTTTCCTCCTCTGAATCTCTTGCATGCAGTTGTGGAGGAGGGGGAAAGCCAGTGATTGTCCTGGGAGGTCAGAGGTCTGGATAATCCCTCCCTGCTCCCTTGGAGAGTTTTGTTGACAGGTCAGACCTGACAAGCTGGAATGCCATGGTGTAAATTCCATCTCTTTGGAGCATGGCATGGACTGGGTGACCAGTTCTGTTCTGTTCCTGGTCACTTTTCCCAGCTGTAATTTCTTTGTTGATTCAGACAGGGAAAAAAGCCTTCACAGAAAGCAAGGACATGAACAGGTGTGTTCCCTGCCTTAATGTTCATTCCCTTCACATTTGGGAAGGCAATGTCCCACAACAGGTCTTGGAAAAGCACTGGAAGTCACAGGAGCTGCTGCTGTGGAAGGGAGGGCAGGCAGGGAGTTGCTGCATCTGTCCCCTCAGCCCTGGTCACTCAAGATTTTGGGCAGCCTGAGGGAACCTGCACAGAGATGGTGCCACCCAGCACATCCCCACTGCTGCACCCTCCCTCTGGAGGCCTCCAAATGCAGCCCTGCACCTTCATCCCATCACCCCCAGGCTGGGGAAGGGGCTGGATACCCTTCCCAAAGCCCTGGACCCTCTAAGCAAGAGCAGAAGAACAGCTTAAGTCCCACCAGGGCTCACCTGAGATGCGGCTTCTCCTGCAGGCAGGCAGTGGCAGGCAGAGAGTTCCCTCTCCAGGGGGGACAGGAGTGTGACCACTGGACGTGCTGCACCCACAGCCCCGGGCCCCGGACCCTGCTCCAAGGCCCTGTCTGGGTGTCCCACAGCAGCTCCAAGCCTGCAGCACCCAGAGGTGACCTCTTGTCCCTCCTCTCCCTCGAGTGCTGGTGAGCCGAAGGTGCAGTCACCATCCCTGAGGCCATCCCACCCCTCACACCACCGGGATTGGGAACCTGACTCCTTTGGGGTTGGGAACTCCCCAGGCGTGGCTGACAGTGAACCTGTGGCCCCAGGAAACAGCTCAGGAAAGCACTTTAATGCTTTAAAGCTTTTGCACCAACCACTCGCATTTCCAGCGCTCCCGGGGCTGTTCACAGCAGTATTCATGGATCACTGGCAGGAATTACATTTTTTGTAAGGTTATCTTTGGAAATGTGTTATTTTTATAGATGTGGTTTTGTTTTAGATGTTTTGGGTTTTTTTTTTTTCTTTTTGTAACACAATAAAAGCACATGTGGGAATTGCTGTATCTGGCAATTAAAACTGGACAGAAAGTGCCCTCCTAACCCAGAGTAGACCTTCACCTGTAGGACCTCAGAGGGCCTGAAGCTGCTGAAACCAAAAAGGAACCCACCAGTGAGTACTAAACTGCTACAGTGAGTACAGAGAGGCAAAAGACAGCTTCTGGATACATAAAACTTTTTTTTTTCCCTCAATAAATGGCTAAAAAATAGCGAATGAAATGTAGAACAAGCATTAAGAGCTTGAAAAATTACAGTTAAAAACAATTTCCCAAAGAGAACACAAATGTCACCACTATTTCTAGTTTTAGGAGTATATATTCCATAGGTAGGAATTGGAAATTGATTGAACTAAAGGTTCTTGCAAGAAGTTTATGAACTAACACCCTGAAATGGAAGAAGGCAAGAATGTTGTTGTAATTCAATAAAAATACAATAAAAAAAGCTTTCAAAAGATCTTGAAAACTGGCATGTGACAGCCAGACAGGCACCGTCAGAGCCACACACCTGCAGAGAGCTCCACGCATGACAAAGGTCCAAAGCTCCTGTCAGAGCCACCGACTGGCCTGTGGCTCTGCCTTCTGCTGGGGTCGGTGTCCCAAACAGGATCATGGAATCTTAGACTGGTTTGGGTCGGAAGGAACCTTAAAGCTCATCCAGTTCCACCCCCTGCCATGGGCAGGGACACCTTCCACTGTCCCAGGTTGCTCCAAGCCCTGTCCAACCTGGCCTTGGTCACTTCCAGGGATGGAACAACCAGGGTTTCTCTGGGAAATCCATTCCAGCCCCTCACCGCCCTCAAAGGGAAGAATTTCTTCCATATATCCAATCCAAACATACTCACAGACCAGATACTCCTGTATTTTTTTAAGCATTATGTCACACTGGGAAGGCAACCTGCTTGTGACTTCTCCTCCAGGCAGGCAGTGGCTGTTCCCGCTCCAAGGGGAGACTTCTCCCTCATCCCAGCTTTTGGTGGCCCTGCCTGGCCCAAGGAGCATTTCACTCTTCTCCTGGGAAAACAGAGCTCCGTGGCCAGCAGCACTCTCCAGGAGGAAAAGCCACCTGGACGAAACCACGTGGAATGTCTTGCAGGCTCTGGCTGACGTGGTGGGAATCCTGCACCGCCCCAGCACCGAGTGCTCCGGGTTCACAAGTGCCTCTGTCTGCTGGGCATTCCCAGTGAGAACATCAAAACCTCCATCCAGGCCTACGTTGAGGCCACTAGGTGGGAATTCCTCCCCGTGTCCCAGCTGAGGGGTTGTCACACGACCTCGGCCTTGACTCTGGCCGGATCCATGGCACCGCTGCGCAAGTCCACGGCAGATCCCTTCCTCCAGGACTGCTCGGCCGCTGCAGCGACCCGGATTGTCCAGAGGAGCTGCTCCTTGGTGACCACGGGGGGCTCCTGGCCTGTGGGACAAGACCGAAATGCTGCATGGAACCCACGGTCCCCTGTGAGCACAGATCCCACCACAGCAGCTCCCGGCGCTGTGGATTTAAAACCCTTCAGCCCCCTCCTCCTGCCCTGTCAGTGCAGCCACGACAACTGAAATACTGGGGAACAAAAATCTCTTGGACTAGACCCTTTTTAAGGTCTCTCCCTACCCAACCCCGTCCATGATTCTGTGATTTTTATCCCTTCTGGGCAGCTAGGACTCTGGCTGAGGATCTCTTGGCTGTCACAAACAGCTGCTTTCATCACAAAGGACACTGAGGTCCAAGGCAATTTCCCCTCCCAACTCTCACTTCTTCCAAGCACATAGTTTCAGATCATCATCCCACCCATCTCCATGACCTGACAGTGCATATCCCAACAAAGCCAATCCAAAGCAACACCAGCCATCAATTTAAGCCTTGTCCCACCTTTCAAGGTTCTCAGGAAGTGCCGGAAGAGCTCCCTGTGTGCATCTCTGTAGCGCTCAGCTTGGGTTTGGGGACAGATGGACACAGAAGTCCCGTGCTCTGTGATGCCCAGGGGGTTCTGGTTGTCCACCCTTAACGTCCCTTGAGACCCGTGAACCTGAGGGAAGGAGCAAAACAGGGAAGAAAGAACATTTTTAAGTTACCACACTTTTGATCTCACACACGTGGCCAGGTTAGAAAAGCCCTGGTGTGTAAAACCAAGACAAAAGTAGGTTCTGAAATGAGGAGTCCCACCTGCCCAGCCCTGGGATGGCTCAGACACGACAGAAACACCAGGGATGTGCTTTAGTACAGTGTGATACCACCCGTGTGATACCTCACCTGAGCAAAGCCCCTTTTCTAAGTGTTTAACACAAATTCCTCCCCAAGACCAGCCCCCACAGCTGTAATTATTCACAACTGTAGGCATTTACACTTTTCTTCCCCTTTAATATGCTGAACTCCTGCCACACAGCTGAAACCACCCTGGAAAGGACAAAGGAAATCTGCACAATTTCAGCCTCGGGAGGGCTGACACCAGCTCCTGCTCAGCTACGATTCATGCAGCTCCTAACACCACAGAAAGCATGGAACAGAGGGAAAATTTGGGTGAGAAAAGAGAAAGTGGATCATAGATTGAAAAAGGACAAGAAGCCACTGCTGCTGAGGCAACAGCCCAACAACCAGAGGTGGCACTCAGAGCTCTGCTCTGGGTGACAAGGTGGGGATTGGTCACAGGTTGGATTCGATGATCCTGGAGGTCTTTTCTAACCTCAGTGATTCTGTCTTAGAGGGGTTTTGGGAAACGTGCTGCAGGCACACTCAGAGGGGAAAACTTGTGCTGGGCTGTGGAGTCAAAACAGACTGGACTGAGCATCAGGACCCCACCTCCAGCCGCTGGTCACAACTCCTGGTGCAGTGCTGGCTGACATCCAGAGTGACAATGGCTCCGCTGGGGAACTTCATGCTGATGGCGACCGTGTCCACGTCCCTCAGGCAGCCCACGTCTGGGGACAAAACAGGCCTGGCTCACCCCAGGAACAGCACACCAGCACATTCCACAGCTACAAACTGCTCTTCTTCCTTCAGGAGGTGATACTGGCTTTGTAACACCTTCCCACAGGACGCACTGGTGACAGCACTCCAGCTGCTTTCACCAGCATTCCTGGCGAACACGGGCAGCTCTGCAGGAACACACAGCCCCAGGCCCAACTCCACCTTCCCAGCCTGCAGCTCTCCCTAACGAGGGCATTCACCTCTGCTTCCAGGATCAGGCAATGTCCAGCACATTGCAGAGGGTATAGAACCCTCCTGGAGGGCTCTTGTTTGCTGCTTTTCAGTGCTGTGCCACGGAGGAGAGCATTGCATCCTGCCCCTCGTCACCCCAGCTAGCCAAGCTTGGCAGCTGCTGCAATTAATTAAAATTCTGCATTTCCATTTCAAAAATGGCAGCTTCCACCTTTTATGGATTGTTTAAATGAGTGTGGTAACCCAGAGCGTGCCTGTCAGCCCGACACGACCCAGAGCAAACACACAGCTTTGTGCTGGGATCCACAGGGAAGGGCCAGAAAAAGCAGAGAATGAACATTTCATTGACATTCTTGTGAGCTCAGAGCTTTGCTCAGTGTTTTCTGCACTCTGGTTCCACATCTGGTGTCCTGCAGAGTAACGTTCAATGATAACTCCACAGCAACTGCTTCACATCAGCAGGAAATTCACCACATTCAGGCATCCTTGCCAAATACCCCCAAGGAACCTGTTTCACCAGCCTGTTTTTACAACTGCTCCATGATGGAACAATGCTCATGGCTACCATGCTCTCATTCTCTCTTTCTTCCCAATTTTACCACTGAGGTCCAGAGCTACCCAATAAACCATCAAAAGGCTCATTCCTACCTGCACAGAAGGCATGGCCCAGGGAAAATATTGTATCCGGCACACTCTCTCCCAACAACAAACTGATAATATCTATGTCATGCACGGCAGCATTGTAAAAAATTCCACCTGGAAGAACCAAAACTGAGAGTTAAGGTCTCCACATTGAAACCCACAGTCAATGTACATTTCTGAATTGCAACAGAGACGGTATAAAAAGCCCCCACAGTGAAGGAACTAATACTAAAAGGACAAAAAAAATGCACAGCAATGAAGTTTGGTAAAGAAAACACTCCTTTAAAAAGCCCCATGGATCTTAAGGCTACACAAACTCAGGGGAATTCCCACAGAACACACAGCAAGAGACATTTCCAGGCTGGGTTAGACAGGGCTTGGAGCAACCTAGCCTGGTGGAAGGTGTCTCTGCCCATTGTAGCAGGTGGAACAGATGAGCTTTCAGGTCCTTTCCCACCCAAGTGTCTCCAATTCAAGCCCAGACTCTTCAGCAGGAACCTGCTGGGTACCTGAAGCTTTCAGGAGGCTCAGAGAGGCTGCTGGATAGAGGCTGCTGATGGTGGATATCCGGTGGATCCTGCCCAGCACCTGGCTGTCCCGCACCTTCTTGTACAAGAACTGCAGGGCTGGGTCAAAGCGCCTTGCAAGGGAAACAAGGAAGGAGGTGAAACCAAGCTGATTTGAGGACAAAGTCAGGAAAGACTGAGGAATCAGTGCTGCTTCCAGACACGTGATTTTATCAAGACTAAATCAGAGGAAAATTGCTGATCTTACTTGTAGAACCCGCACACGAGTGGCCTTGCACACCTGTCGGCCTCATCGAAACAGGCTTCTGCTGTCTGCCTGTCCACGCTGGGCAGCCCCTCGCAGAACACACCTTTACCTGTGCAAAACAGGACACACGTGGGGCTCAGGGAGACACAGCTGCACAAAACACCTCCATCTTGCAGTAATGTACACAGCTCATCATGTTTCTGGTTTTTGATGGCATTTACTCCCTTCTGCCTGCCCGCTGTGGTTTCAGCTGTCCCAGACCCCAGGAGCAGGACTGTTTGGTGACAGCTTTTCTGCGAGTCCTGGTAGGATTTTAGCATGAGATACTGCCCAGTCATACTGGGATCATCGCAGGACAAACCCCACTGGTGTCCAGCCATTAACACCAGCAATGATCTCCATCACTTTAATTACATAATTAGAGTCTGCACAGCTCCAGGGCTGCTGCTGAAACACAAACACGCTCACAGGTGCACGTCAACTGGCACAGGGAAGAGCTGAACGTGCAGCTGCTCCTCTTACCTGCTCGTAAAGCATCTCTTATCATCTCAGGGGCTTCATCAGGTGGGGAACAAATAATGGCTCCAGAGACCCTGCAGGAATCAAGAGAGATCCTCAGTGAGGACGAGGTTTGCACTAGATTGAACAATGCTCGAAAGCTCCTTTTGGTTACAGTTAAAAAAGCCTAAAACCCCATTGCTCTGGAAGAGCCAGCTGGTTATTAAAGGAACTTGGTGTCTGCTTCAAGGATGAAATATTGAGTGACACACATAGGTTAAAATCACAAGTGGTATGTAAGAATTGCACTGCTTTTCCTGCATCTTAAAGGAGGAAGTCTTTTAAAGGTGTCAGTTAACACACACAGAAATCCAAACTAATCATGTGGTAGAGTTGCTGAACAAGTGATCAATGCGATTCTTTACTTTCTAGTATCAAATCAGTCTTTCCTAAATGCTCTGCCTTTTGCTCCTGCAGTATTTAAAACACAAATTTTAGACCTGACTGGAACAACACCACTGAAGTGATGTTACAATTGTTCAGTTCAACTGTAAAGCAAAATGCCACACTCCTCCCTATTTACACCAACCCTCACTTATCTCTGAGAGTTTCAAGAGCCTCCAAACTCAGCCAACTGCTCTGAGATAGGAAAACTGGCAGGCAGCAGGGAAGGTGTCATTTATTGTTGTTCTCTGGGAATGGAGGAAAATGGGGTTTTCTATATTTCTTAACAAAACTGCCTATAACTAAACACCTCCAAGTTTCCATTAATCTGGGTATGTGAGTTCACTTAAGCTTCTCAGAGACTCCTGAAGGACCCGTGGGTAGGTGACAAAAGGGCCCCTCACTCCCACACGTGTGGCCAGAGGCGCAGCCTGGGACTGCTACAGTTCTCCAGAGGGGGAGGCAAGACTTGTACGGAGCCCCCCGCCCGAGCAGAGCCACGCACGGGAGCTCGTGGCCGCCAGTACCGCGGATCGCCGAGCGCGACGGCGGCGTCCTGCAGCCGCAGCGCCCTGGTGCCAGCCGGGAGCTCGGCACCGAAGGCACGTTCCACCTCCTCCGGCCGATCCTCCACCACGTACAGCAGGCAGCAGCCCGTTTCCTCCGCCAGGCTTTGCAACAAGGCTTTGCTCACGAGCCCCACGCCGAAGAGCACGAGGCCAACGCTGCTGCCACCATGACATGAGGGGGGTGCCGGGCTGTTGGAGGCATCAGGTGCGGCCCCACTTTGGCCAAGAGGTGCCATCCTGGTGTGGAAAGTGGCCAGTGGTGAGGGGTGGCTGGCGGAGGTGGAGGGCGTTGGGTCGTCCCTGTGCGCGGCGGTGATGGGGTGGTGGGGAACCAGCAGCTTGTGGTAGGAGGGTGGCGAAGGGACCATGCTGTAGCCGGTGCTGGATCCAGTGGTGATGATGAAGGAGGGATGGGAGAGCAGGGAGGGCACGTCGAGCGGCAGGGGCAGACTCAGGCTCAGGCTGGAATCAGGACCTGCAGAGCTGAGGAGACAGAGATCAGAAAATATCCTGAGCTGGAAGAGACCCACAAGGATCACTGAACCCATCTCCTGCATAAGAACACCCCAAGAACGCCACCATGTGAGGGCATTGTCTAAACGCTTTTTGAATGGGGTGAGACAGAGAATTAAAGAATTATTAAGGTTCGACAAAACCTCCAAGATCATCAGGGCCAACCTTTGACTGATACCTCCTTGTCAACTAAACCACAGCACTAAGTGCCTCCCACAGCTCCCTCAGCCACTCCTCGTAGGACTGACTCCCCAGACCCTTCCCCATCTTGTGCCCTTCTCTGGACACGCTCCAGCCCCTCAATGTTTCTTTTGTAGTGAAGGACAGAAGGCACTCGAGGGGCCTCAGCAGTGCCCAGCACAGGGATGAGCACTGCCCTGGTCCTGCTGGAGACACTGTTTTGGGGTCGGGTGAGGCAGGGAAGGGCCGGCTGAGCCCGAGCAGGGGTCGGTGGGGTGATACTGAGATGGGGCGGGTGAGGCAGGGAAGGGCCGGCTGAGCCCGAGCAGCGGTCGGTCGGGTGAGGCAGAGATGAGGTGGGTGAGGCAGAGATGGGGCGGGTGAGGCAGGGAAGGGCCGGCTGAGCCCGAGCAGGGGTCGGTGGGGTGAGCCTGAGATGGGGCGGGCGAGACAGGGAAGGGGCGGGTGAGCCCGGGAAGGGCCGGCTGAGCCCGAGCAGGGGTCGGTCGGGTGAGGCAGAGGTGAGGCAGGGAAGGGGCGGGTGAGCCCGAGCAGCGGTCGGTGCCTCACCGGAGCCCCGGGGCGCGCAGCCCGAGCTGCCGGAGCAGGCGGCGGTTGCGGCAGTGGCGGCCCGAGCTGAGGTGCTCCAGGATGCGGTCGCGGCGCACCCTCAGGGGCAGCTGGCACGGCGTGCACAACAGCGTCTCCACGGCGCCGTCCGGGCCCGGCGCGCTCGGCCCCGCCGGCTCCCGCCGCACCGACAGCTCCGAGAACTCGGCCGCGTAGTCGTGCAGCGTCTTCCTCCTCCGCCCCATGGCCCGGCCCCGCTGACTCGGAAGCGGAAGGCCCCCCCCGCCTCACGCCGTTGCCCGGCAGCGGCCCCGCTCCGAGCCCCGCGGTGCCGGAGAGGCCCCGGGCCCCGGCCCAGCGATGGAAGCCGATGGCGGCTCGCAGGGACCAGCGCTCACCGAAGCCGTGGGACAGCTCCAGGAGGAGCTGCGGAAAGCCAAGGATGACCACAAGATGGCCATAGGTACCGCGGGAGGTGCCCAGCGCACACCTTTACCTGCCTAGGTCTCATTCAATTCGGCTCCTTTGACCTTGAGAACATTACAGGGTGCTGCTCACACAGCGAGGCTGAAAAGCCGCTTCTTTTGAAAACACTTTCTTTCTCCCCTTGGGAGTGAAGAACATGAGGAAACGCAGCAGAGAAAGCCCCGATCAGAGTCCTGGGGCACGCAGTGGCAGAGCAGGGCTCGAGGTGCCCACTCCCCGTGTGCTCAGAGCAGCACAGAGCACACAGAGCCCGGTGGTTTAACACACATGGAGTCACAGAATGGTTTGGGTTGGAGGGAACTTAAAGCTCACTCAGTTCCACTCCCTGCAATGGACAGGGACACCTTCCACTGTCGCAGGTGGCTACAAGCCACGTCCAACCTGGCCTCGGACACTGCCAGCGATGGGGCAGCCACAGCTTCTCTGGGCACCCGGTGCCAGGGCCTCCCCACCCTCACTGGGAAGAATTTTTTCCTAATATCCAATCTAACCCTGCTCTTTATCAATGTGAAGCCATTCTCCCTTGTCCTGTCAGTCCAGGCCCTTGCAAACAGTCTCTTTCCATCTTTCTTGTCGGCTCCTTGTGGTGCTGGAAGGCCACAATTAGGTCACCCTGAAGTGAAACCACCTTTTCTTCTCCAGGCTGTACAAACCCACATCCCAGCAAAGCACCACAAGCCACATTATCACCCAGAATCACTGTGGCTGCAGCATTAACGTGACCCAAGTCTGTTCCCAGACTGTTCCCACAGTGGCTTTGCTTATGCTCACCTGCAAAAAGCAGCCACAGCACGTTCAGCAGGGATTTGCTTTACTAAGAGTACTCCCACTTTACAGGTGCCATCTCTTCCTTGCAAAGACAGATGGAGATCCAAGAATCCAAGCTTCGGAGAATCAGATCTGAAAAGGAAATGCTCCAGAAGCAGCTCAGAGAGCAAGAAGTCCAGCTCCAAGCTGTCTCTAACAAGGTACAGCCCAAGAGTGTGGTGGCTGTGGCTGGCAGGAAAGCTGGCAGCTGGGAATTTAGGATTTTTGCAACAGTTCCCTCTCTCATAGGCAGGAGGGGCACCTGTAGCTGCGAAACTGAAGTGTAAAATATTTTCCTTCCAGTTTTGCAGCCCGACAGAAGAACAGAAGCAGGAAGAAACGATGGTGATGATGGAGGAGGAGAACCACAACCTTCAACAGGTGAATTTGTGCAAAGCCTCTACAGAAAAGTCTGGTATTTGCTGCTTCATTGGGTTGAGAGAGTTTGCCATATAAAACCCCTAGTCAATCCAAGTGGTTTTAGAGAAAACACCAAGTAATAACAGCTACCAGTACTGGTGAGGTTGTTAGTCTGTAGATTCTGCCCAGGAAGCATTTGGACTAAATACTGGGAAGATAAGGCCAAAACTGCTTCCTTCCCGACAGTAACAGCTGGATTTCTGTATCTGCTCAGGTTGTTATGGAACAGGAATCCCAGCTGGCTGAGCAGAACAAGCTGATCAGTGAGTTACAGGAGACAATCAGCCAGCTGCGGGCCGAGGTTGTGACCACTCGCCTCCACCTCCTGGAGCAGAAACAGGCCAAGAAGGAGATCCAGAGCCAGGCTGAGGCACTGCAGCTCAAGGAACTGCAAACCAGAGTGGCACTGGAACGCATCAGCACCAAGGTAAGCGTGGCCTCTTCCACCTCAGAACCCTGTCTCCCTCTTGGGACACACTTGGGAATCTGAGTCCATTTGTTCCCCAGCTGCTTGCTTATAAAGCAAACAGGCCTCAAATACCAGAAACGCTTGAGAAACTTGAGTTCAGATCAGATACATCACCAGATTTCTAATATCGTACCAGACTCGAGGTAACAAGAACCTTAAAGTCATCTCCCTGCAGGCAGATGTACCTGGGGAAGAGCCTTGGCCCACCTAGACCCACATGATTACCACAGCACTTTCAGTGAAGCCCAAACTGCCTGTAATTTCACATAGACACTTTCCATCTCATCGTTCACCAGTCCTTTGCCCAAGAGACTGACAGTGCAGTCTCTGTAAATCCATGCAAATGCCAAGAGAATTGCACAAAAAGACTAAACACACCTGCTCTCCTCTTTTATGCAAAGTTTGAAAGGTATCGAAGCAAAATAATCCAGGCTACGTTCAGCGTGGAGGGCATCCAGGACCCCCCGGGTGAGCTCACGGACGACCAGGTGCTGGAGGCAATGCAGGTACGTGGCTCTTCCAAACAACTTCCAGCAGCCAGGAAAGGACTGCTGAGGTAAGAGAACACTTTGCAGTGGTGCTCTCAGCCTTCCCACCTCTTTACATATCGCTGATTTTCAGAAAATCTTTAACGAGCGGACGGAGTTCCAGCAGATGCTGAAGAACAAGGGTAGCAGGGTGTCCCGGGTCAGCAGCGACAGCCACATGGCCTCACCTACCACAGCAAGGAGAAAGTACTCTTCCAAGATAGAAAAGCCACCCTGATGGCTGAGCCAGAACCCATCACCAGCCTCAGGCTCTGGGTTCTCGGCTCTGAGCTGGTGACTTAACAACAAATTAAACTCATTTTACTGACACCGGGTTCTGTGGGAGTATCTGATTCAATTGTTTCAGCCGACTCAGAGCACAAGTCACTTTAAGTCCTTCGTCTGTTAGCACTTGACTGCCCAGAGAAGCCTGAAGCACAAGGATTGCTTGGCTATAAGCAGCTGGGAAGTGTGAAATTCCCATTTTTCCTTTGGGAAGCTTCTAAGTGACACAACTGAACGTCCACCAATGCCAAAACGAGCGACAGTGCCATGGCTGCAAGAGCTGCTTTATTTTTCCATTCCATGTGCAAGTCCCTACACGAGGATGTATTTGACACAGTATCAGTTCAGTTAGAGCTCTGACATACCATTTTTACCAGAAGAGAGTCAATGTGGAGGTCACCCTGGCTCAGGGAGAGGTGTGAGTTCACACCAGTGCTCACCCACGCACAGAGGTCACCCACAGATTGCCAAACGAGAACTGCTCCAACTGCCCGTATTTTGGAAGATAAAAATATGTGGGTAGGGCAGAAAGCTCCAGGAGGATCACTCTGGGCATCAGTGCCTGTATTTTGGGGGGACAGGGAGTTCAGCAGTGTCAGTTTGAGGCAGCTCTGGATGGACCTGAACCTCCTCAGCAAGAACAAAGCCAGTGCTCGATCACAGTAACTCTCCAGGCACACACAGGGTCACCACAATTGCCACAGGGATGGAGGACGGCCCTGAAATGCACTGGGACACACAAACCCTGCAGCTGACTCAACAAACCCCTTAAAAATGGAAGCTATGCTCATGCCTGAGCACAGAAACCATCATGTTAAAACACATCCCTCAAGTTCTGACAGCAATTAAACGCTTCTGACAGCAACTAAATGTCCGGTTACTCCGGATAAAAATAAAATTGTGCAAACGAGATGTCAGCAAAGTGCTTTGGCATTCTGACTCCAGGTTGTACCCAGCAGAGGACCTCGGTTCCACACTGTCAATTACTGCATTCCTCTGCTGCCAAAATAATGATCCAGATGAAACACCAGGAGGAAAAAGTGATCTTGCAGAAAAATGTGACTGTGCTTGCTTTAAACATCGTAATGATTTTCTCTACTGCGTTCTGACATCCAGCACCTTCTCTGCCTTCAGCCCACATTGGAAGATGCTGCTCTTTCTGCCCAGGCCTAACACTGACGATCTCTGTTAAGGCTGAAAGATCCCAACTCTCCTTGCTGTAGCTCATCAAACTCTGAAGCCGCTGCCTTCCCAGCAGCATGCTCCGCATCTTTTCTTTAAAAACCCAAACCACCTTGTTGTGCACCAGTTGCGTTGTTGAGTATGGGAACAAAACAAAAAAAAAAGGAAATGGAATCCTCTCTCGGCTCAGGCAGCTGCTAACGGATCACAGTCAGCAGAGAGGAAACTGTGGCCAGGTCAGTTTTTGAAGGATAAAGTACTTTCAAGTTCCCATCTGTGTCCACCACTCGCACCTGCTCCACCACCAAGGGTAGGGTCAAATTCCCTGGTCCACAAAGAGCATCTGATTCCATATCTGAACCAGAGCCTTCCTTGTTCTCCAAGGTAGATCTGTTCAGTTCTGCAATTTTCTGTTAAAAGCAAAATACAGAGAACAAGATCAATTCTGTGGCAGAAAATGAATCAGAGGGAATAACAGTACTGCTGAAATACAAATCAGCTTCCGTGCTCTTCTCAATGCATGTGAGCAATGACACATTTGGTAGAAGCCCTGCCAAGAACAGAAGGATATTTTCCTGAACTTCCTACCAGGATAAGGGTGTCCATCACATCTTTGCAGATCTGTAAACTGGTATCGCTCGTCACTTCCAGAAACAGGTCCCGGGTCTCTTTTCTAATCTGCAAGAGTTTCAGAGATGAAGCAAGTCAGGAGTCAGAGCACCTCACCCACAGCCCCCTGGACACGTCCCAGTACAAAGAGCTGAAGGCTTTCACTCAGTTTAAGCAGGGGCAAAGCTCTGCTCTTCTTTACCAGTCAAAAAACCACGTTCTTGCCCTTCCACAAAGCTTTTGCACAGGCAGGCTGGTGCTTTGGAACAGATTTCCAGAGGTAAAACTGTAACTCCCAGGTCCCTCTCAGTCTGACAGTGGGGCCCATATGACACAGGCTGTGAGAGTTTGTATGTGGAATGCAAGCACAACTTTCACAGAACTGCGTACATCTTCGAGTTAAACACCTCTCAGTAGAGGGAAACACTGTTTAATTATTAACATAAATTAATAACGAATGGGAAGTACCTTTGTTTTCTCACTATTGGTTATTGGTGGGAAGGAAATCACAGCACCTTCAGCATCCACCAGGCACGGGTAGTTGTCTTTGCCATCCAGCAGCTGCAGGTACCTGCCACGAGAAACAAAGCAGCAAGAAGTGAGCAACTGAGAGAGCAGCTGGACACAATGGCAAGAAATAGTGACAAAAAGCATTAGTGTGTGATCTCTGCACGAGCAGTGAACGCACAGGGCAGGGCCACACGCTGCTTTACAGCCCATCTGCTACTTTGTCAGCTTTACCTCATCTCTGATTCACTTAGCTCACAGCACGTGCACCACACACACTTCATTCCTCTCTGCTTCCCTTGTGTCTGCTGTTCTAAACAGATCTGCCCCATCCCCAGTGCAGTCACCTAAATGTACATGGGGTAAACCACAACAGGGCACTGACTTGTGCAGCCCAGAGACGTTCTGACGCTTCTTCTGCTTCCGCTGCTCCTCAGCCTCCAGCTGCAGCTGGCGGAGAAGGTCCTTTGCCTTGATCTCCTTCCGACCCAGGGGCATGATCTGCACCACACAAGAAAACAAAACATTTTAATTCAATTTCACTCAAACACCAGGGTTATAACACTCTCCTGTAAGCAAATCAATAATTAAAACAATACTCCTGCAAGTTGTCATGTCTTTTTCAGCACAGAAAAATTTCCATTTCACACAGACTGCTGTAACACCCACTTGAAAAACAGGCTCAGTCACTAGTACTAAACCAGGCACCTGGTACAGCAGGGAAAACAGCACAACCTCTAAAGTAAAGTTCCTGGAGTTTGTTTTCTAGGCTCTTTGGGGTAAGAAACTACCCTAAAGCCCTACCTTGAGCGCATCAGGAGGCTGAACATCGTATGTCAGAGGAGCTTTGACCAGCTGCAAGTCATGGGTGGCAATCGTGGCCGCTGTGCGCTTCTCACAGATGTCCTCATGCAGCTTAGTCTGAAACATAAAGGATGCCATCAAAATAGATCAAAAAGTCAACATAATTTACCCCTCCTGAGTGCAGATTCTTCTATCTTTAATGTTAGCAGCACTACCAGCCAGGTGAGTATGAAACAGAGCCCATCCCTTCACCTGTATCTGCACTACAGTCCAAATGCAAAGGTAGCAAAGCCTGACAACACATGACACCTTTCTCAACAGGGAAAACAAGTTTTATATCAGAAAATGATCCCAAATACTCAAGTCTTGCAACCTGAAAGCAGCTCCCACCTGCCACCTAAGGGACAGGTCTGTGGGCATGATACGTCAGTCAGAAAGTTGGGTGTGAAACATGGCTTTAGCACAGATCAGGGAACCTGAAGCTAACGCGGGGGATCTCTACACACGGACACAGGGTTATTTTTAGCTCTCAACAGGTTCCACAGCACTAACAAGCTGCTGTTACAGTCACAACGCAAATATGAGTGCATCCACCGCCCTCATGGCAATACCTGAGCTATGATGGGCCCTTCCCAACAACCAGTCCTGCTGATTTTGGATTGACTGGGCAAATGCTGCTGGCAGGGACCACTCACCCTGTACCCTCACACCTGCAGGGTGAGGAGCTCACCCTAAGTTTCACAAACTCATCTGCTGGAAGGAGCCTGGAACAGTCTATTTCCAACTCTGCCTTTCCAAATGAGTACCACGAGACCGCAGCTGTTACCTGCATGGACAGGAACCTCTTGAGAGCATTTCCCGGCTTTAGGTTCACTCCCTTCAGCACACAGCACACGATGAAGGCTCGAACATCTTTGACACCCGGGCTCACTTTTACCACCAAAGGTGCTGGGTTCTCGGAGACGTGCAGAACCTTCACCAGCAGCTTGCTCGCCTCTTCGACCTCATCCTGCTCTCCATCCCCACTGTCCTTCTTCTGTTGCTTCTCCCTCTTCTTCTTCCTGACCTCTTCTCTGGCATTCTCGGCCTTCCCCTTCCCACGGCCCCCGGCCCGCAGGTACTCCAGGATGGCCTTCGTCTGGCACCCATTGACCATCTTCTCCAGCCGCTTGTCCCTCAGCTGGTTGCCCCTAAAGTTGGCCTCCTTCAGGCGGGGGCAGTCGGCCAGCGCGGCGGGCAGCTCCCGCAGCTGATTGTTGGCCACGTCCAGGCTCTGGAGGGGACAGAGATGGGACGGTCAGGGGTGCGCGATGCGGACCCGAGGCGGGGCAGCGGGGTCCGCTCCCACCTTGAGCGCCGGCAGCGCCGCGATGTCAGCGCCCAGCTCCTCCACCTCGTTGTCGGCCGCGTCCAGCCGGCTGAGCAGCGGGAAGGGCGCGGGGGGCCCGGCGGGGGGCAGGAGGCCGCCGGGCAGCGCTCGCAGCCGGTTCCCGGAGAGCAGCAGCTCCTGCAGCTGCGGCGCGGCGCGGGCGAGCCCCGGGCCCAGCTCCCGCAGCCGGTTCGCGCTCAGGTTGAGGCTGCGCAGCTGCGGGAAGGCCGGGGCCGCGTCCCCCGCGCCGTCCCCCGTCCCGCCGAGCGCGGCGGGCAGCGTCTCCAGCCCGTTGCCGGACAGGTCGAGCAGGCGCAGCGCGGGCAGGGGCCCGCCCAACCCCGCGCCCAGCCCGGCCGGGCCCAGCGCGTTGCGGCTCAGCACCAGCGTGTGCAGCGCGGGCAGCGCGGCCGCCACGCCCGGGCCGAGCTCCCGCAGCGCCGCGCAGCCGCTCAGCTCCAGCGACTGCAGCAGCGGCAGCGCCAGCAGCGCCTCCGGCAGCCGCCCGCCGCCCGCCGCCACCCGCTCGGCCACCGCCGCGCCCGCCAGCGACAGCTCCCGCCGCCGCTCCCGCGCCGCCGCCTCCAGCTCCGGCCACGGCCCCGCCGCCGCCATCGCGCCCACACCCCGCCCGCGGCCGGAGCCACCGCCCAGGGACCGCCCCCGGCACAGGTCCCGCCCTCGGGGAGGGTCCGGCCGCCACCCGAACCCGCTGCGGGAACGCAGCAGCGGGAGAGCGGCGGCGCGGTCCGGCCGGGAGGGGCCGGGCGCTGCTCCTGGATAGTGATACCTGAAACAAGGGCAAAACACGGGACTGCGTCGCCGCCGAGCAGCGCGTCTGCCCCAGCGGAGCTGCACAGGCCCAGGTGCAGCTCACACACGTACAGGTACAACTTACACGGGTCCAGGTTCAGCTCACACACGTACAGGTACAACTTACACAGGTAGAGGTACAGCACACACAGGTCCAGGTTCAGCTCACACACGTACAGGTACAACTTACACAGGTAGAGGTACAGCACACACAGGTCCAGGTTCAGCTCACACACGTACAGGTACACCTCACACAGGTCCAGGTTCAGCTCACACAGCTGCAGCACGCTCTGGTACACAGGTCACACAGGTAGGGGTCACACACACACAGGTACAACGTACACAGGTCCAGGTACAGCACACACACTTACAGGTACACCTCACACAGGTCCAGGTACAGCTCACACAGGTCCAGGTACAGCTCACACACGTACAGGTACACCTCACACAGGTCCAGGTCCAGTACACACATGTACCCCCAGGTGCTGCAGGAGCCATGCCCTCATTCCCCCCTGCACCGATTTCCATTGTAGCAGCTGGAAAATGCAGAGGTACCCTCCAGATTGGCTAAAGTAATTTATTAAATACGTGCAATAAAAATAACTGACATTTAACACAAGTGACTCCTTTTCTTGAGAAAATCTCCCAGATTTCAATACTTGCTCTGTTCATCCAGCACTTTGGAACACGCAATCACTATAAATTGCTTTCTTGGGGTAGTGGAACACCAAGAGGTCTTTTGGGATGAGATCAGCTCCTGCACACAGGGACATGGGCTGTTCTGGAATAATCTGAAGTGACACAGATGGAAACACCTCAACTGACACTCAGGCACAGTTCACTCGGACAGAGATGACACAGAAACCAGCCCTGAGCTCAGGACCACGCTCCTTCCTTGCATTCCCACTGCAGTCCTGTTCTTGCCAAATCCAGTTTCCAGTCCAACACTTTGCAGACCTTCTTTCCCTTGCTCAGACCTGCACCCGTGCAATGGTTTTCCTCTGGAACATTTTGCTCAAGACCTCATGGCACAGCATTAAACCTCACAGTGTTTTTCACCCCAGTGCTTATTTTGCCACTGTGGCAAACCCAGGTTGTTTATTAAGGGACAGCCCCAGGAAATCCACTTTTAAAGATGACACTGGTGGTCCTACTGTGTTCCAAAAGGGTCCTTTCACATTCTAAAAAGTTGCCATTTTATCACTGCTAAGTTACTTCCTTATCGTACCACAGAGTAGTTTTCATCCTTACACCTCTGAGCAAGATCAATGATTATTTCTAGATATTTATTATTTACTCAGCATACAGAATACTAGGCTCTCAAATAGGAACCTGTGTTACTAAAGGGAAAATAAAAATACCTGTGTATTTGTTAATATAGATATGATTGTATGTATGTTCCTAATGTGTGTGTAATTATTGAGATATGTATTTGGAAGAGTTAGAGAAACAATTTATGCGAAGATTTTTTGAAATCCAAGCATACTGATCTACCTGGAAAATCCAGAAGCTGCTAAGTGGGCTGCAGGCAAACTAGAAAAACTGTATTACAAAATCAGCTGTTTATATATTGAACACCACCACACATTCACTCCATGGGAGCAAAAACCCCCAAATTTCCCCTTATATTATTATGATCACTCATTCCCATGCCCATGGTACCAATTCCATCCTGGAAAGCAACAGCTGGAATGTTACAGGTAGAGATGTGAGAATTGCTGCTTTGGTACAAAGCTTCATGCCTTGGGTCTTAATAGACTTTGTCTCTCTGAAGCTGTTAAAGACACATGCTGCAGTCTGTGGCTGGTTGCGTTAATCAAGATCTAACTAGAAAAGCTCAGTATTTGAGCTGAAAGTGCACTAAAGCAGGCAAAAAGGTCTAAATTTACTAATTCAACTCTTCAGGGCTCAACCAAGTTTATTTTTTCATTTCTGTAAGGGGCCATTTCTTGGGGACACAGACTTGGAGGGTTTAGTTTAACCCTCCTGCCAAGTGGGTTCATAAGGCACTTGGTGCACAGTGAGAGAGGCCACAATGTCCTGTCACCTCCTACACAGCAGCACAACACAGGAGAACATCCAACCAGCCCTCTGGATTTTCCATTTGGTGCTAATTCCTGGGATTAAGCAGTGCTTTGGGTACAGCTCTGCTGTCTTTAGAACCCTAAATCTGACATACATGTAAGGTCAGGCTTCCCCCACGCCTGGCTCCTGTTCCTCGAGCACCTCGGGGGACCCAGGGAAGAGACTTCACTCCCCTGATGTAATTAATGTGCTTGAACCCATTAAATTACAGACATGAGATTGGAAAGGAGAGCAGAGTTATCTGTCAGAATAATGTTTGTGGCCCAGAATATTTGGTATTTCTAACAGGAGCATTCTTAGGAGCAAAGCCCAGTGCTGCAGTGACAGCAACGCCAAGGGATGGCCGTGGGGATCACACTGGGCACTGATCAAGGCTAAAAACAGCCCACAGAAAAGATGATACAAGTTGCCCACAATTCTTAAATAGCTCTGAACAGCCACGTGCCCAGTTATTAAGACAAAGGAAGAAATACTTGTCTTGTCATCGCTTTGAGTATGTTTTGCCACTGCTTTTATTTGGGCCCCCTCGGGCTCGGATCCTGTTTCCTACTGAAGGAGGTTGAAACTTTGCTCCTGAAGGACCTGGTTTCCTCAAACAGTAGCCACCTACTTTGGCTGTGAAGAGAAAAATAGAGATCATTATTGCAAGCACATCTAGTCCCAGCAGTGAACTTAATCCACTGTTTTGATTCCCAAGATCTGTTAAGTCTGAATGACTGAAGCAGCCAGAAGCTGACAGGCATTGTGCCTCAGCATGTTCCACACCAGCAGAGGTCAGACTCCATGGTCAGGGCTCCTTTTCCTACCTCTAGGAAATAGCTCTGGAATCAGTTTATGCAGGCAGGATTTGCTTCTGTTTCCAAATTCTAAGCAGCAACAAACTAACAACTGCCTGGCATCTCATCAGCCAGGACAAACAGCAAAGCTGAGGACAGACTGAACTGTGGATCCAGTTTAAGACTGGGAGGTGCTGAGTTTAATCCCTATGATTCATTAAGGTCAGCTGGAATGGGCAATTCCAGAGCTCCTTCCAGGAACCTGGAGTACTGACATGCAGATATGAGCAAGCACAGCTCGGATAGAGCAGGTGAACTCTGAACATGCAGCTGACTAAAAATCTCCAGAGTCTGAAGGAGGAAAGGTTTGGATGTAACTGGCTGAAAGTTCTGGTGCTGCAGGCAGTTTGTTTAACTTCTGTGCTCTGGAAATAAAAGGATTTTCCACGTGCTTCATAAAGAGAACTGTTAAAAAAAACACCACCTGACATCAGCATCAAAGTCTCTCTGACAGTAAAAAAGCTGCACAATGATAAATCTGTCAAGTTCCTGGGTCTGGACTGGAAAGGAAAAGCAGTGCACAGCACTCACTGTTCAGTTCACCCTGTAATTAGGATCAGATTAGAAGCCTTTGATTGGCCACTAAAAGCTAAATCAGGCTCTGGTTCCCTGTGTCAGCGTTCAGGAGCTTTCCAGAACACTGTTCAGCTGATTGTTCTATTCATGGTCATCCTGTTCCGCAGAAAAAAACCCTGAACTGATCAATTTATCCAATCTGCCAGTTTTCCCCACCAGCTGAGCTTGTGTCCTCCTTTTAACATGATTGTTATTGCATGATTTTGGGAATTTGCTCCCCAAGCACACTGCTCCAGCACAAGAACTATCACTTAGCTCACACAAATGCAAACCATGAGTTGCACAGACCCAGCTCTTGGGGATGAAACACTTTCCTTATTAAGCAAACGTTATTATCACTAACTAATGTCTTACCAGGCTGCACCAGAATGGTTTTGTTCATGGGGGATGTCCTCCGCTGGTTCATTTTACAGCCACCTCTGTCCATCAGGTGAGATCTCCAGGCCTGAAGTCAATTACAAAGAAGGGATAGTACAACTCCAGCAAAATTAGCCAATGTCACATGGGGAAAATGATAATTGTGTACAGGCTTTATGGCAACAGCACTTTAATCTGCTTTTTCAAAGTGTGAGATCCTTGATATGGAATAGAAATTAATATATCCATTATTTTAATGTATCTTGAAAGGTATGTCACATGAAAACAACCCATAACAACATCAGAGTGAAGGGTGGCCTCACCTCCTCTCCAGGGGGAAAGTTCTCATGGCACAGAGGGCAACGGTTAGCCACGTTTTCTGGTTTGGCAGCTGAAATTGTTTGAAAAATAATGTAAGAATTGCAAAGAGAGGCTAATTTCAGACACAAGAAGAGAATTTGCACAGCAAATAGCATAAAACTACCCCATGACTAACCCAGCTCCTGCCCCATTATCATTAACTGCTCCCAAAGAAGCTCCATGTTTAATCATCTTCATCAAAACAAGATCAAAAGGAACCACAGAATCCAGAATTGCCTGGATTGGAAGGGATCCTAAAGATCATCCAGCTCTCCCTTGTGCTGCCACTCTTGGCCCTTGTACATAGTCTCTCTCCACCTTTCTTGTAGCCCCCTCAGGCACTGGAAGGCCACAATTAGGTCACTTCAAAGCCTTTTCTTCTCCAGGCTAAACAATCCCAATTCTCTCAGCCTTTCCCCATAGCAGAGGTGACCCATCCCTTTGATCAGCTTGGTGCCCTCTCTGAACTCACTCCAACAGGTCCATGTCCTTTCTGTGCTGGGATAGTGCTCAATCCACAGGGATATGGTAGAGATTTTCCAGTCCTTTCACTCACCCTCCCCACACACATTCACAGAGGCCAAGCACTGTAAAACTCAGGCATTTATCCCAAATCTTCTCCCTCCTGAGGATTTACTTAGATCCCTAAGGCTGAAACACAAGCAGCCTGACTTGCCAAAGATCCCTGGTGTTTGAAAGTCTGAACCTCTGATGTTCCACCTTCCTGTTTGGAGCTACTCACGATTGCAAATCCTGCTCTTTGTGTGTCTGGGCAGCTCATCCCTGGGCACAGCCTCTCTGCAGCGTGGGCACTTCCCAAAGCTGTCCCTTTTGTCACAGTCAGTCAGCAGGTGCTCCGTCAGGCTGGCGATCTCCAGCATCTGCAACACAGCCACGAAGGTTTGTGCTGAGCAAATAGGGATGGGATTTTAAAAAAATCACTTTAGCCTCACCTTCCAAAAGGACAAAGGGAAAATTCCATTTCAGTCCATTTATTAATTCATTTTCTAATGCTGCTCTTTTCCAAAAGCGCTACCCAAATCACACAGGTGTGTTCAGAATTCACCTGCCTGAGCGTTAAATATCTGACAGTGCCTCTAAACCAGAATAACAGCAGTCAATGTCTTTAGTAGCTGTGGGAAGCTCAGTCTGACCTGTTTGCAGTGCTCACACCGGGTTAACATGGGGCAGTGCTTCCAGTAATGCAGATCCAACCCTTCCTCTGTGAAGGACTTGTTCCTTTCACCACAAAAAATACACAAGCTGGGAAAAAAATACAAACATCAGTGACACCAGAGAGAAATGGATGAGCCCTGTTCCTTCTGTTCCAAGCTATTCTGAAAAACAGCCAATATCTTGAAGATGTTCTTTTCCCTGTGTAGTGCTGACCTGAGGATGGGGCAGGTACTGGGAGTAATTTATGGTAAATACAACTACAGAGCATTTTTTCCTGTAGAAAACTCCACAAAAGTTCTGACAGCTGCCCACCAAAACTGGCTTTCCTGGATCCAGAATTCCCAAGGGCTTCCTCTCCACCCTCCCCCTACAACACCCAGCAAAGCCACACCACATTTTCCCCTTATTTCACACTGGCAGCTGAACATTAAACTCTGGCTATTTCTTATCCCACAAGCAAACACTCAGGAAAAAAAAAAAAAGTACAAAGTCACACTGTCCAAGAACTTAAAAAAAAAAAAAAAAAGCAGCTAGGATTGCCTGGCGATAATTCCAAATGTGTTAGAGGAGATTTTAGTCTTTATTGTTTCACTGCAGAAGGTATTAGCTTTGATCTACTGGAAAAACGTTATTACTGTTAGGGGCTCACAGATGACACCAAGTGCTTAAGGTGATTAGAGGCTCATCTCACTTACTTATCCAGGTAATTTGCAACAGAGGAAAGTTCCTCCTGAATATTTGCTGCTGTAGCCTGGGGGCTTCCATATAGCTGGTAACCTGTAAGGAGAGAACTATTAAACCAAAATCACGTCTTAATTCATCTATGTTTCTTAACTCTTATTTGAAACTACCTACCTCGAATCTCTGTCTTCCGAAAATCAGATTCTTTCTCCTATTGAACAAAGAAATTTAACTCAGAAATTTGCCTTCCAGGGAGAAAAGGAACACACTATATTCTGATTTCTGTCTGGAATTTTAAACTTAGAAGCAGAGCCAATGCACTACAATGTTTGTGCTTCTGGTTCTAGGGCAAACATCTTGTATTAAGGTACTATTTTATATTATAAAGGTATTATTATATTGTTATATTATAATAAAGAATCCAGATTTTACACTATGTTAGGAAAAACAACACCCCAGATTTTAAACTGGACTGCTGAGGAGAAAAGTCACCCAGGGTATGTCTGGAGTTTCTCTCTTTTTAATGAGCCAACTCCAATGCTCATTGTCTAAGTCCATGATACCCGAGGAGCAAAGGATTAAAATAACTTTAAACCAAAACATGCTCACCTCTTCAGCTTCAACCTCTTCTAGTAACTCTAACTTTAGAGCTGCTGGGTGGCCTTTTAGAACTTTAATTTCCTCCTTTGTCTGTTTCTCTGCTTCTGTTGCTGCTTTCCTCTGCGCCTGGCAGGAAATACTCTGTCAGTTCCAAAAGCTTTGGAACCATCCCTCATACACAAGATACTGCAAAACACATCAGCACAGTGCTCATGGCTGATAGAGGACAGGAAATCTCCTGCTTGGTTGAGTGTGATACAGCCACACCTCCCTTCTCCCAAATTCCTCTGCACCACCTGAAAGGAACACACAGCACAGCCTTTGGGCTTACTGTTCCCAATGGCTGACAGCAGAAAATAGCATTTGTGCATTTTCCCAACTGCTTGTCCATCTCTGTATTCCTTGTTGGCTTTATTCCCAGCAGTGAGTATAGGGAACACACTGAGCCTGCTACACTAAGGAACATTAACCACACACCTGAAGACACTCTGCTACCTGTGCAGCATCCAACCTGCCACGAAATCAGGATACTACTCAGCCAACTGCCGTGTCTGAAGTGGCCCTGTACGTTCTGCCCTCTCATTGCATACCCTCATTTCAGTTTCAGAAGATTTCCCGTCGATTTTGGCGAACCCATCGAAGAGTGTTTTGTAGCGCACGGTCTTGCGGGCGCCGGCATCGTCCGGAGGGAGATGTTCCAGCACGGCTGCCCTGTGCTCCCTGTACATGGCAAAGATGATCCGCAGCACCACCTCACGCACCTCGTGGGCCCTGTGCTCCAGAGCCCCCGTGGCAAACTGAAAATAATTGTAAACAATTATGTCTCTCTTCTCTCGCATTTTTAAGGATTCGTTTATTAGTCCAAGACTCTCCTGCAGCAGGAGAAATCTTCCTACAAGACAGGTTTTGCAAATACTCTTTAACCTATTGATTCTTTTTTCCCCATATCTTGATTCATGGAATCCTAGAGTGGTTTGGGTTGAAAGGGACCTTAAAGCTCATCTCATTCCACCCCATACCATGGGCAGGGACACCTCCTACTAGACCAGGTTGTTCCAAGCCCTGCCCAACCTGGTCTAAAATTACCAGCACTGTTGATCAGGGGAATACTCCTCTTCAGAAATTCTCAAGCACTCCAAACCAGCCAGGCAAGCCCCCAGAAAACCACCAGAAAATCCTCCACGTGCTGTAACCTCAACCTCTTACCTTCATGACGTTGTTGACGGTAAACCCGGAGTTTTCAGTCCCCATGGCTCTCAAGAGAGATTCCACCAATTCCACGTGGCTCATTGCCAGGTGTGTTGGGGAGTTTGGTTTAAATGTTTTAACCAGGTGGACTGGAATAATCTGGAGAGGTTTCACTTCAGGGCACAGTGCCATTTCCTAGGAACACACAGAGGCAGTGAGCAGGCAGACACTGCATGAGGACAATTACCTGTCTCTGCAAAGGAGAGTTTTCTCATCTCTGTAAGTCACTTGCAACAAAGAACACGAGTCACACCTGCAGCAGCAGCAGGTAGCCCCAGACTGCTCCAGGTGACCCTGATTTGGCAGGGGGTTGGACTGGATGATCTCCAGAGGGCCCTTCCAACCCCAGCTATTCTCTGATAAGATTCTGTGATAAGGTTCTGTGGTAAGCTGTAACACTTCACAGCAGCCAACCCTGGTCTCACAGCCCACTCTGATCAGGTGTTTCCCACCTGTGAGCTCCCAAATTTGAAGGGAAACACCCACCTGGATGAAGGTTGAAGCCAGAAGACGAAGACGGGATGAGGAGTCTCCTGTTCTAGAAAGCAAATGTGGCAGGGTTTTTTCCACACAATGAGAAGTTTCTAGCTTCCCTAGTTTGTGTTTTGGTATATATTGGGTAATGATCATTTTTAGAAGTCTCAGGGAAGCCTGAAAAACCTAAGTTAGAAAGAAAAAGGAAACACTGAGCAAAAGTAACACAGAGCCCCCTGTTTTCAGACAATACAGTAAAATCTATTCTTAATCTGGAATTAGAGTAACACCCTTAATGGAAGCTACTTCAGACAACTCTCTTCCAGAAAACCTGTTGCTAGGACTTAGATGAAAGGCTTCAGAAATTGTTTTATAAAGAGTAACAACTCGATTTTCTTCTTTTCTTCTTATTTAAGGTTTATTTGATGCCCAAGTGTCCCTCAGCTAAGTGCAGTCCCTTGAGCTCTCAAGTGAAGTAACTAAAAGTTACTTCATTGCTGTATTTCAACTTTAACAAACAAAAAGGCCCAACCTCACTGCACATTTACTGCATCAGCAGATGTTTGTCAAGCTCATGGCTCAGCCCAGGGTAGTGTTCTCCATCTGCTCAATGCCAGATATTGCCCAGTTGTTTTAGAGTTTTGAGGGGTTTTGGGTTTGGACTTAACAGCAGATTTATAAACAATTTGTTCCAAGTATCTCAACCCCATGGTTCTGCAATTTTGGCTGCCAGTTCTTCACTGGAGCATCAAACCTATCCCAACTTACTGAAGACACGGTGTCTTTGATGGCCCTTTCCACAAGGAAAACAGCAGCTCTCAGCATGTTCCTTAAATCCTCCTTTGGAGTGTCCACTGACACTTCCATCAGCTTCTTGTACACAGCCAGTAACGCGTCCTCTCGACACGACCAAGTTCTGGAATACGCTCCTGAAACCTGGGCACAGAACAGGTTTGTCTCTTAAAAGGTCCCTGCAGATATTTCAACACATATTTAACATTTATACAGAGAACCAGACTCACAAAGAACATATCAACTGAAGCATGAAATCCCCAGGTGTTCCCCACAGGAATCTGGCTTTATTAAAAGCACACATTTTGGAATGTGATCACAGAAATGGGATTAACAGGTCAGGCTCATGGAGCCCTTCCACACACAGTGAGGGTTTCTCTCTCTCTGCAAAAGACAGTGGCAAGTTATGGGTATTCTGGACCAATATCCTAAAGCAGCCTGCTGGATCCTGCCTGTTTGTCAGCACAGCAAGTAATCAATCACCAAAGCTACAGATCTGTAGAAATACTGAAAGCAGGCATCCATAAAGCCAAGGCCTAATTTTAAGTGCAGATTTCTAAATAGCAGCTCTGAACACATAAAAATCCACTCAACTCAACACAGAGCACAATAACCATGGATTTGTTCTACTGGTTCTTACCAAAGTCTCTCCAAAAACCTCCACAACGGGGCTGGCTTCCCTCAGTGCCTTCTCTGTGAGTGGTTTGGGTTCCCCAGCATTGCCAGTCCTTGGAGCATCACCCACATCCTCTTCAGTCACCTCTGGCTCAAGGTAGGCAACAGCTTCATCCACCTGCTTGCAGATGGTTGGGAGAGGCCTCTCATCGTAAGGTAAAAATTCAACCTAGCAGAAAAGATAAAAAATTGGTTGTTCTGGAAATGACTCAGATGTGAAGTGGTTTTATCACTAACTGGATTCACCTCAGTGCAATTTTTCTCACATCAAAGCAGCATCACTCCCCAGTTAACCACGAGAATAACCCCGTTGTTTGGAAGGTTGGACATCAGATTGTTTGCTCTGACAGATTTCTGCAGTAACAGAGGGAACACTACTCACATTTTCCTTGGAAAATGTTTCCTTGGAGGTTGTGGGCTGCGTCTGAGGAGAAAGAAGGGACTGGTAGGGAACAACAGACTCGGAAGTGGGATCCACCAACTGCTCTTCCAGCACAGACTCTGCCCTCTGGGGCTTTCCTTGGGGTGGGTCTGCAGGCTCAGGAGGGGAGCTCAGGGGGCTCTCAGTGCCACTCACAGACCCCAGAGGCAACTCAGGTGGTTTTCGGATCTGAAAAAAGGAAGGAGATTTTTTACAGCAAGGCTAAAAATGTGCTAAAATCAGTCAGTACAGCTACAACTCTGCCAACAGGATTCCGGGGGTTTCAAGTAAATATTAAACCTGGCTCACAGGTGTGTCATCATTCCCACTGGATGCAGCTTTATGAAACAGTCAAAAAACAATTCTGTGTGGGTGCATGTGTGGAGAGATTATAAAACTTCCTGTTCTGAGAACATTACATAATTGTATGTATGTACAAAATCACATGGATTCTGTATGGTTAGCCTTGATACCAGCCTAAGCCTCCTCTACCCCTCCAAAATAGGAGAAAGTACCTTATTCATGTGCATCATGTGAAATTATGCAAAAATTTCAGGATCCTAATGCCATTTTCTTGAGACCTCAACAGTTTAATGTGATTTATGGAGACTAAGCATGTTCATGAAACACCACATTGAGAGTCTTAAGTTGGGGAAATCCCCAATCCAAACAGAAAGCTGAAAATCTTGAGCAAATCTCAAAATTTCTATTAACTTGTGAATTAAGCTGGGTTGCTGTGCCATTTCTATTTAGAACACCCTCCTGAGTGTGGACTAACAGCACCCACCAGCAGCTGTGCATCCAGGAGGTCGTGCAGCTCCAGCTGCTGGTACACCTTCAGCCTGTACTCGTCCATCTGCTCCTTCTTCTTCTTGGCAAGGTCATAATCCTCCTTCTCTACCGCGTAACGCTTCTCCACCTCGTACCGGCCGAGTCGCTCCCCCACCTAGGATTGGTACAAATCACCTTGGAATCATATTCCCGCACATTTCTTGGAATCATTTTACTGAGCATTTCTTGGAATCACCTTACTGAGCATTTCTTGGAATCGCCTTACGCTACTTGCCTCATTGCCTCCAGCCAAATGACTCAATCAAGCTATCTGACTTTAAAACTATTCTTTTGGGAAATATATCGAAAATCATTACGATTCCACACAAACAGCAAGGCCCCGATAGGCCACTGGAGCACTGCTCCACTTAGGAGCCAAAGATCTTTCAACACCACCTTCTGCAAGTCTGCAATGGCCTGTTTGAGCTTCTTGGCGTGGTCGTAGCACTCGTGACGCACAGCTTCCCGCTTCTTCTCATCCAGCCTCCGGATTATCTGAGCCACCTCTGGGTCCTGGTACATGTCAAAGGCCAAATCGTCCAGAGGTGAAATGGAGTCACGTTTCCTGAAGGCATAAAGTGAATAAAATAATTTACAATAAGCCAGGCTTCTCTTTTCATTAGCAGGGAATTAACAAAACACAGAGACCAACAACTACTTCACACCAAGCAGAGGTTTTGCCAGGGTATATGCAAAGAACATCCTTACCCAAGGTAAGTTCCATCTAAGGCAGGGTCATCTGATTTAATTCCCAAGTAGTGATCTATCAGCTTCTCTCTGGAAGGCTTTGGAAGGGTGGAAAAAAAATCTTAATGCACATTCACCAGTATCAGGTGTGTGTTCAAGACAGAATTCTGACTTTCCACAACCAACATCAGCTCTGCAACGTAGAGCACTTTTGTTTGGGGGCACATTGAAGCAAGGAGAGGCTGAAAATGAAAATGTCCCAACCAATTGTGTTTTAATTTTTGCATTCCCATATTAGGGTCAAATTTCTTGCTTCAAGAGAACATTAAAAATAAATTAATGCAACACAGCTCTGCTACAGCACAGAACTGGCAGAAGAAAGGTTCATCCCCTCACTCCAGGAACCTGTTCTTGAAGAGATGGAGCATCAGTAAAAGGACAGGGATGCTTTGCACTTACGCTGCTCATGCTGTCATTGTCAAAGTCTGCTGGATCCCCAATGATGTTCACAGCTACCAGGGCAACCTGCAGAGATTCACAGAAAATGGAAACATGTGAGCTCATTCCTCTCTTCTTGGAACAAAAACCAGGGCCTGTGGTCATCAGGGTGGTGTGGAAGCAGAGAGGAGCACTGAGTGTTAAATGTGCCTCCTGTTCCACTGAAAATGTATCACCAAATCTACAACCCCGTTGTGCTGTTCCCTTTCCTGGTCTGGGATGGAACTGAAATGAGTCCCTGCAGAACTGAGGCAGGTGTTTGTGTGTCTGTACCACAGTGGCTGTGCAACACCTTCACTTAATGCCACAACAGGTCCAAAACACTCAAGAGTGGCTTTGTGACCCCAAAGCTGTTCTCAAAGGGAGTTCCTTGTCCTCAACACACACCCTGCTGTGTGGGCTAAACCTCAGCACAAGCAAGAGTGACAGAATGTGCCCTTGACTCGTTTGTTCTGGATGAGGTGCATCCAGCTGATCCCAACTCAATTCTAACCTGTTATTTGTGTTTTGTGCTTTAAAACAAACTAAAATAAATACAGGAGCTTTCTACCAACATTTTTTGCTTCTACAAATCAAGGGAGCAGACTTCTGTGCCTGCTCTTTACTAGGGAAGTGTCACCTAGGTTACCAGGTAAGGATTTTCAACTCACCTGCCCGTACAAGTTGTATTTATTGGCATAATTTTTATGGAAAATCAGCTTCAGGTACTGGCCAACTGCATCCATGTACACAGATTTCAACTCTCGAGCTCTGAAATCAGTCTTCTCATTGTCTGAGAGAGGGACATAACTGGGAAGGAAAACGTAACACGTGAGCAGAGGATACATCCAAACACACAGGAGGATTTCTGCTCCTCAGGTTTAAAACTCCCTCATAAGTGAATCAACGTGTGCTGTTTTCCTGGCAAGACAATTCACCTGCATCTCCAGCTTTGTCACAGAGCTACACAAGCCCAGGATCTCTCTGCTGCTCACACAGCGTGTCCACATCACACACAACCCACAGTGAGTACTATTTTCCCCTGAAGCTTTTCTTATCAAGACAATAAACTCATTCAGAACTTTCTGACTCACCCGAGTCTCTGAAACCTCTCTGACTGATAGGGAGCAAAGTATTCGGGCAGACTCTCACTGATGTAGAACTCAATTTTGCTTGCAATCATGTACTGGTGAGCGAGCAGCTGCAGCTTCCGGATCCGACACCTCTCCACCAACTGCAGGATGATTTCCTGGGGGTACTGACAGAGCCTGAAAGAGACACGGTTTCAGAATTCAATCATCCTTTTAAAGAAGACTTCACTTCCAACTTGAGCAATATTTAATTATGGAACTTTCAAGTTATTAATTGTAAGCCAACATCATAACTGTTGTAAGAAGAATCCCAAGAGTAGAGTGGAAACATTTTTCCCTTCCCTTTACTGTGTGCATACGTTCAGGTGCCCCGCACATGTTTAGAGGATGTGCTGAGACAAACACATTTTTCATACTAAGCCAAAGCAGTTGCAAACTCCAAGACTGCCAAGAACACAAATAGTTCCCATTTTCATTATCCAGGACTTCATTTAAATACAATGCAGTGCCTTTAGGTGTTAACCAAGGTGCTTTCTTCCCCCAGGATGACGATTCCATGGGATTAAAGTAACTTTTTTGTTTTATCAGTTTAGTCTGGGATGCTGCAAACTGCTCTGACCACGCACAGTACATCTGCCGCTCATTTTAAACTTGATGCTTCAGAACTTCAGTGCTCCAAGACCATCTCCTCACAGTACCTGGGCGACCGCCACCCGTTCACTGTTGGTGCATGAACCATCAGCTCCCGAGCACTGAACCCGTCCTCGTGTCCCGACGAACTGACCACGGTGAAACCAATCTTGTGTGGCATCCTGGGGAGCTGAGCTGGTCAGAGCCACGGCCTTCAAGCTTAAACTCATCCCTGGAAGGATGATAAAAACCCACTGAGACACTACAGTCAAAGAATTGCATCCTGTGGTCTGTCAAGTCAGTAGATGATGAGTACAAATATATATTCCCTTTAATTAACATTGGCACCATAAATGTTTTTACGGTGCCGGTTTTATTAGTGCTGAGCAAAACGAGGATATAGCTCACTTGCAGAGCAGTCTGACATTACACTAAACCTGCTAATCCAAGATGGAGCTTGAAACTAAGAACTCCAAATGCACACAGGAGCAACCTGCACCAAACCTGTACCTGCACCATGGTCTGTGTGTTGGAGCCAGAGGAACAAAAAGCAAAGCACAAGGTCAGTTTAGTCTCTTTGGGAACGCCACGCACCCACCGCGGCTACTGCTAGGGACACAAGACAAGCACCGGGACCGCCGCTGCCCAGCCCGGGCCGTGCCGGTGTTACGGCACCAACACCGGCCCCGTCCCTCCCTCCCCCATCGGCCCCGCAGGAGGCGCAGGCCCGGAGGGGTCACGGCCGCACCGCTCCGGGGGGACGGCCAGGACGGGCGGCGGACAAAGCACGCGGGGGCCTGGAGGGACCTCGGGAGGTCCCCGGGGCGGAGGGAGAGCGGAGCGCGGGGGGGAAGCGCCGGGCCGGGCCCCACCTGCCTCAACGCGGCCCCATCGCCGCTCTCATGGCAACGCGGCCCCGCCGCGCAGGCGCGACCGCCCCGCCCGCCCCGGGGCGCCTGCGCGGGGCGGCCCCGGCCCCGGCCCCGGCCCCGGCCCCGGCCCCGGCCCCGGCCCCGGCCCCGGCCCGGCCATGGCGGAGCCGCTGCGGCCCTTCCGCCTGCGCGGGTGCGGCGGCCCGCAGAAGTTCGGGGTGGCGGCCGGGAGCCTGCGCGGGTTGCTGAGGAAGGGCTGCCGGCTGCTGCAGGTGCGGGGCGGAGCGGGCACTGCCGGGCTGGGTGCCGCCGGGTGCTACAGGCGTGAGACGGGACCGTGCGGGGCGGAGCGGGCACTGCCGGCTGTGGATGGTGCGGGACAGGCGGGGAGCTGCTGGGTGCTACAGGGACGGGACGGTACCAGGCTGGGATGCTGCTACAGATGCGGAGCGGGTCTGCCGATGCGGGACTGGGATTACCGGGTGCCGCAGCTCCGGGCCGGGGCTGGAGCCGCTCGCAGTGCGGTGCGGGGCTGGCCGGAGCCGGGGTCTCACCCGCCCGCGGGGCAGCTTCCCTTGCCAGGCAGCCGCCTCTGCCTCTACGAGGACGGGACGGAGCTGACCGAGAGCTACTTCCGAGCGCTGCCGCCGCAGACGGAGCTGGTGCTGCTGGGCCCCGGGGAGAGCTGGCGGGGCTGTGAGTGCGGGGCCGGGCGGGGGGCGCGGGGGCAGCGCCGGCGCCGGGGGCTCAGCCGGTGCCGCCTCACCTGCCCCAGGTGCCAGCGACATCGAGCGGCTCCTGGCCGCGTTCTGCAGCCAGCAGGACGCTGTGGTGGAGGCTGCGCGGAGGCTGCTGACGGACGAGCGGGCTCCCCACAGGCAGAAGCTGCTGGCGGATCTCATCCACAACCTGAGCGAAAACATCCTGGCCGAGGACAAGGAAGACGACAAGAAATGGTTTGAAGGTGGGTTTGTTGCCGTAGGAGGCTGCTAAGGGACTCCCAGGTCTTGCCCTGCCCTGAGAAGTCGCTTCTGTAAATTTTGCTGCTCTTAAGGCAAAGTCTGGGAACTCTTCTGGCTGGTGAGATTGGGTACTTGGTCTGGGGTTTAGTTATCCCTTCCATCCTGTGTCTTTAGGTTTCTTTAAAGTATATGCGTATTTTCTATCAGACAACGTTTTTAAGAGATGGTGTTCCCTATTGCTTTATCAAAGATATCTCTGAAATACATTTTCCCCCATTAATATAAGCGTGCATTTATGATGTTTTAATGATTTACTAATAGTATATTGATAACTTGCACATCTCAGCCAGCTAATCTTGGTTTATCTTCTCTTTACACTCTGCAAGTCCCCCTTCCCATTCCCAAGCCACTACTGCAGTTCTTCCCCAACAATTCTGTTTTCCTTTCACAATCTCTTGGTGTTCCACATAGACGCAGTAACAAGAAACATTTAACAATACCAGCTACGGCTCTCTCAGCAGATGCTCTACAGCATTCTTTTAAGTGCTGAGAGCAGGGTAGTCCTGAACTAGTAAAATAAAAAAGGGAAATAAAAAAAACCCTGTGCATCCTGTGTTAGTGAAAAGCCAGGATGAACTCCCAGCTGGGCAGGAGCTGTGCTGAGGTACAAAACAGTCTTGTTCCCTCCAGGGCTGGAGTCTCGGTTCAAGAACAAATCCAGCTACCTGCGGCATAGCTGTGAGAGCAGAATGCGGGGCTACATGAGAGAGGTAAAAGTTTCTGTTGAAGTAACTTATAACAAGCTGTAACAGTAATTCTGTGGCCACAGGAGTATAAAGTACTTTTACAGTGTAACATTGTGATTGTAGAAAAGAGCCTCAGGCTGCCACAGGAATGGAGGAGTGATTGCTGGGTTTCCCCCCTCTAGGTTAGTGGTTTTATTTCAAACGTTCATCCTGCAGCACGAGATGCCTACAGAGGGATAATCGACCTGATGGCAGATAAACTGAAATCTGTGAAGTACAATGGGTGCTACTTCGACAGAAGGGAGGAGGAGGAGGCAGCGCGCCTGTGCACGGCAGAGGGGTGGTTCTCCTGTCAGGTACCTGCAGCCTTCCTGAAGAGTCACGGAATGGTTTGGGTTGGAAGGGACCTTAAAGATCATCTCATTCCACTCCCTGCCAGAGTTGTTCCAAGCCCTGTCCAACCTGGCCCTGGACATTTCCAGGGATCCAGGGGCAGCCACAGCTTCTCTGGGCAACCTCACCACCCTCACAGGGAGGAATTTCTTCCATATACCTAAGCTTCCCCTTTTTATGTTTGAACCCATTCCCCCTTTGGCATCAGGGGAAGGAAGGGGCTTCCTGGGTGCGGGTCAGGCTGGGGGGGATGTGGGGTGCAGGATCACTAGCACATGGCAGGATGAGTGTGACACCTTTCACAGGGCCCTTTCGACAAAGACGACTGCCCGTGTAAGCATTCCATCAACCCCTACAGCAACAGGGAAAGCAGGATCCTCTTCAGCACCTGGAATCTCGACCACATGTATGTACAAAGCGTTAATCCAGACTTACCTGCCTTGTGCCCTTCAGCTGCATCAGAAGCCTTAGTCCTGTGCAGTCAGCTCTGCTGTGAATGTGTTGTGAGAAAAGGTGCTAGGATGCTGCAGCTGATCTGAGAACAAAACCCTGAAGACAGATGAGATGCTGCCTCTCATTAGCTGCTTTGCTTCTGTGCAGCTTTGCTTTGTATGGAACCCCTTCTCACTGCACTAGCCGTGTGAATTCTCCTCTCTGGCAAAACCCCCTCTGACCCATTTCAAATGCAGGTGTGAAGCAAACAAGATCTGCTAAACTGATTTCCTTGGGGGAAAAAATCATACAGCTAGTTATGGAGAACAAATTCCAGTTTTGCCTGGCTCTGAAAGGAAGATGGAGGTTTGATTATTCTGAAAAAAACTCTTGATGGCAATTTTGTCTTCTCTTTTGTGTCCCCAAGAATTGAGAAGAAACGTGCTGTTGTCCCAGAACTGGCAGAAGCTGTCAAAACACGAGACGGGAGAGAAGTGAACTGGGAATACTTCTATCAGCTGCTGTTTACCCTGGATAATTTAAAACTCGTACATATTGCTTGTCATAAGAAAACCAATCATAACCTCAGCTGTGACAAAACCAGAATTTACAGAAAGAGGAAGCAAACCCATGAGATTTCGTAGTGCTGTCTCTGGAAGGGACCTGCTGCTTTTTTCAATCATGTCAGCCTGTTGGTTTTAAATAGCTCCAATTTCTTAAATAAGAACTATTTGAGAGTCCCTGGCACGAGACTGGCTGGGTAACCCAACCAGAACCTCCCAAAGCACACTCCAATATCCTGTTTAATTCTCCTCTCCTGCCTTCCCACTCCTTACAAGCTTCCCTCAGCTCAAATCAAGTGTGATAAAGGCACAAAATGAGCCAGAGGCTGACACTGATTCTACCCTGTCATCTCTGGCCAGTGTTGGCCCAAAACTCACAGCACACAGAAATGAAACTTGGATGAAACATTTCTTACAAACTAATCTGCAGGGGCTCATAGATTCTTATTCCTTTGAAGATTAAGCCAAACAAAGAAGGATTTAGAATCATGTTTTACTCTGTGCCTTTTGCAGGTAGCAACCAGTGTATTTCAGGAATGCCAAAGGTGATTCAGCAGCAGAGCTGCCACCTCACCTGTGCCAAACTCCTGCCCTCATCCCCGACCGCCCCTTTGCCATTGTTTCAAACATGCCTCTCCCAGAAAGAAGAGCAAGGCCATGGCATATCCCCACATTTTTGCTTTCCCCACCTTTATTTGCCATCTTCCCTGCTGATTTCCCTCTCCTTTCTAACACTTTCTGCCTCTTCAGCTTGAGTTTGCTTGAAGCACCAGCAGCAAGGACAGCTATAATGATCATGTTTACAGTAACATTTACTCACTGCCTTGGAAAATACTGCTTTGGTAAAACATTTCCTACCTCAGGCAACAAAATCACAAATGGTTCCATTTTTTACTTGAATTTTTTTTTTTTTTTTAATACCAGCTGACAGCAACTGAACTTTTGGGATTGTCAGTGTAAATCATGTGAACTTTTTAAATAAAAAAATGCCCCCACATCTGTGTGTGTGTGAGTACGTGGAGGTGCACTAGAGATTAATCAGGTGTGATAGAGCATGAAGGGAAACGTGTTTATGAATGGAGCACCAGCATCAGCTACTTCCTGCTCTGTAAATAATAGGAAAAGCTCTGTTTTCCCCCATATTGTTAGTCCCGGATCAGTTAGTCCACGTGGAATTGTGTGGAAATGGTGTTTCTGCCTGAGCTCTGAATTACTGGATCTTGGAAGCTTTGCTGTAGAGAGTATTGATTTACTTTAAACAAACTCAGTCTCTTTCCAAACACTGTGATCTGAAAAGTGAGGAGATGCATTTTAAACACAGGATTTCCCATTCCACTGCACGCAGTTGATCCTTCCAGCTTCCCTTCCTGCACTGTTGGACACTGGGGAGGGCAGCACCGGCAGGGTTCTGGTGACAAACCCAGTGTCACCCATGTGGCATGTGTGCCCCAAACTGAAAATGCATTTTGCACAGTGAAATGAATGTCTGTGAAACTGTGTTTGCTAGAAAGAGCCAGCAGTAAACACAGCACTGAAGGAATGCTGGGAGGAGCTGCTGCAACACCGAGCTGGGCTGGAACCATGAATATGCGATTTAAAAATCTGGATTTTTCCGTGTTACAGAATTAGAGTGAAAAAGAGCCAAGAAATATCTTTGACAGAAACAATGCATCAGCTGGAGTGGAAATGGGAATGCATTACCATGCCATGCATATGCAATTTGTTTGCCTTACAACTTTTGAATGTTTAACAGGCTCTAGCTGTAGAAATTAATATTTATTTAAACCATCTGCTGATAGCATTTTCTCTTTATTTTTAGAAACATAGAAGGAGCTATAACAATAAATATCTGGAAGCTTATTGCATAATCACAGTTTCAAAGAAATATTCCCACAAACACTGGGTGAATTAAGAGTTCCTGGAATCAGCTGAGGTTGCTCCTTTGTTTTTTAAACATGCAGAGGGGGCTGCCCCACAGCCTTAGCAATCTTCCTCTGTCCATCAAATCCAATATTGCTTGTTTATCACCACCAAAGCATTTGTTTCCAAAATCCCTGCTGGAAATCAGTTGAAAATCGATGAAGGACAACGCTTAGAGCAGCATGTGGAGGGAGGAGGCAGCACCAGGGTGTGGGTGTTTGGGGAGCTGCTGTGCAATGAAAACGTGCTGAACTCCCAGAGATGAGCACACTGAACCCACTCTGACATGCTGCATTTCATTTTGCCAGCAGAACTGCATTTTAGAGGTTTAACTGGTCCTCAGTTAGGTGTAAACAACCCACACAAGGGAGACCCTTGACCTTCTTTGTACCAGGGAGTCAATTTGCTCCTTTGTTACCTGGATGCCATGGACATCACAGAATTAAAAGAAAAAGAACCTCGTTCCAGCATCCTTTTCTAGACTGTTTTGAAAAAAAAGGAGTGAAAACAAATATTTCCTCAAGATACGAGGCTCAAATTTACAAAAAGGCTATAAGAACTTCTATTTTCCCTGGGTTTTTTTCCTAAATATCAGTGGTAAAGTGCTAAATTATATTTTATTTCCAAATCACTGAAAATTCGGTCTTTGCCCCAGATAACCACTGGAATACTGTATCTGCCAATTCCAGCAAAACAAACTGTCCCAGTTCTCTCCCTGAGGAAAGGGAAACAGACACCTCATGTTACTGACACAGCCATTGCCATGTGGTCACAAAGAAAAAGAAGAAGCATTTAATTTGTTTACAGTTTGCTCTTAGACAACATCCTCCTCCTCCTCCTCATCATCATCATCATCTTCCTTTGCGATGAAATGGAGCTTCCTGGCTTCTCGCCTGCTCCTGGTCATGCTTGGGAGCACAACTGCTGGGAGATCCTGGAGGGAAAAGATCAAATCAGTAAGGAAATCTGTGGTGGCAAATGGCAGAACTCCTGCCTTCACCAGTTCCCATCTTCCCTCAGCTGACACAGGAACCAACCCTCAGCTTGCAAGCAGTGGCACAAACCCAAAGCTGAAGCTGTGGGACTTTGAGGGGAGTCTGCCCAAACCAGATCCATGGGCAGTCTCAAGGCTGGCATTCCTTCCACAGGTGTGAGAGGATTTGCAGAGGGTGAAGGGCTCCCTAAACAAATCCTCACTGCTCCCTAAATACCACAGGAAATACCTAAAAGAGGGTGGCATCACTTCCCCCCAGGTTATGCTTGTTAAAGGCATTCAAATCTAAAGCTCTGGCCCTTGGATCAGTTCAAAAGCTGCGGTAGACAGAAACCAGTTTCCATTCCAAACAATCCCAATGCAGCAGGGCTGGAACTGCGTGATCTTTAAGATCCCTTCCAACTCAAGCCATTCGATGATTCTGTTAAGAACCAAAGACTTGCAAGAAACTATTTTGCCAACAATGCTGTGTCTCCATAATGTCATTATCAGTAAAAATACCTATCTTACAGAATTGGACTAAAAAAATCTAAATAAGAAAGATTTTACATCTGAAATTAATTTGGCTAGGCAAGTAGTTTCATCTCTGATGGAGACAATTCTATCTGGGATACAGGGGTATGACTCCAGGTATCCAACAACACAAATTCGCCAAGAGTTTTGAGGCAAGTTTTAAGCAGACCAGGGCTGAGTCTGAAGCAGGAACAGACTCATCATCTCACCAGCTCAACATCTCCAAAGAACCGGTGCACTGGCATGGGCTGGTTGCTGTCCTCATCCGAGAGGCCGCTGCTGTGCTCCAGGAGCATCGTCCTCCGCGGGCGATCCGCATCCTCCGAGGTGGCCCCGTCAAAGCTGCCACAGCTGCTCTCCTCTTCGCTGAACACGTGATGGTGGTGCAGAAACCCCCCCATTTTTAATGGAGTACCGCTGGATTTTACTGAGTGTGGCTCCAGAGAAACACCATGCTCCTTTTCCTGCTTCCCTTCATCAGTCTCTGGAATGCTTTCATCTTTTTCCTGTTGGATAATACTGCTGTCTCCTGGATCTTCTGAACCTACATCCCCATCAAATGTTTTAGGTGTTTCCCCCAGTGCAGCAAGGTTTCCGCTTTCATATGTGAGTCCTTCTAGCTCTGATTTTAGACTGCTTTCTTCACATTTCATCCTCTTTGCGTGCTGTCCTTCAACAGCTTCATGCGATGAACACTGTTAAAAAAAATAGACAAGATCCTAAAGCTCACTTGAAATAAACAAGAATAAAATCACAGTATCTCTTTAGTTGCAAAGCTGGCTGTGGAACAGAGGCGCTCCATCACACGAGTGGCATCCTGATCTGAACCTTCTAAGAAAAGTAATTAGTAGAAAATGCATGTGAAGAGACGAGAAGAGGAACAGACAGCTTACATAAACCACAATGTACAGTCCATCACCGGCGAGCGGAAAACACTTCTCAGAGAATAAACTAGCACCGTGCGAGGTCAATCACCATGTTCTTATTTTCTTAAGGATGATGCTAATAGGAATTACTGTGCCACGCCTGACTGTCATCACCCGGCAGGGCGAGTGGCTAAGTCTGCTCATATTTCTGCACTGGCACAAACAACGTCGTGAGAGAAGGGGGAACGGCGATAAATTTACTCAAATTCTCCTGATAATTCCCACATCGTGATGCTCAGACTGTAGCTGGTAATAATTACCTGCGATTCCCCCACGCGCTGACCGCCCTGCCCCGCGGCCTTTCCCTCCCACACCAGTCCACCCGGCCCCGTTCCTCGTACCGGGCTCGCCGTGTCGGCTGCTTCCCCCGCGGGCTGTGCAGGGTCGGCTGCCGGGGCCGCCTTCGCGGAGCGCCGGGCCCGCTGCCGTGGCCGTGGCCGTGGCCGGGCCGGGCGAGCGGGGCCGCGGGTGTCTGAGGGCCTCCGGCCCCGCGCCGCGCCACCGGCCGCCATCTTGGGCCGCGCGCGGGCCCGCGCTCGCCATCTTGTGGAGCCACTCGGCTCAGGAGCCCTGGGGCGACCGCCGGCACCGGGCACCGGGATAAGGGCACCGGGATAAGGGCTCCGGGCCAAGGGCAGCCTCATCCCGCCCGGTGAGGTCGGGGAGCCCACGGTCCTTACAACAGCCCCCTCACACACAGCAGCCCCTCACACACAGCAGCCCCCTCACACACAGCAGCCCCCTCACACACAGCAGCCCCTCACACACAGCAGCCCCTCACACACAGCAGCCCCCTCACACACAGCAGCCCCCTCACACACAACAGCCCCTCACACACAGCAGCCCCCTCACACACAACAGCCCCTCACACACAGCAGCCCCTCACACACAACAACCCCTCACACACAGCAGCCCCTCACACACAACAACCCCCTCACACACAGCAGCCCCTCACACACAGCAGCCCCTCACACACAGCAGCCCCTCACAACAGCCCCTCACACACAGCAGCCCCCTCACACACAGCAGCCCCTCATACACAACAACCCCTCACACACAGCAGCCCCTCACACACAACAACCCCTCACACACAGCAGCCCCTCACACACAACAACCCCTCACACACAACAGCCCCTCACACACAGCAGCCCCCTCACACACAGCAGCCCCTCACACACAGCAGCCCCTCACACACAACAACCCCTCACACACAGCAGCCCCTCACACACAACAGCCCCTCACACACAACAGCCCCTCACACACAGCAGCCCCTCACACACAACAGCCCCTCACACACAGCAGCCCCTCACACACAACAACCCCTCACACACAGCAGCCCCTCACACACAACAACCCCTCACACACAGCAGCCCCTCACACACAACAACCCCCTCACACACAGCAGCCCCTCACACACAGCAGCCCCTCACACACAGCAGCCCCTCACACACAACGGCCCCTCACACACAACAGCCCCTCACACACAACGGCCCCTCACACACAGCAGCCCCTCACACACAACAACCCCTCACACACAACAACCCCTCACACACAACGGCCCCTCACACACAACAACCCCTCACACACAGCAGCCCCTAGCTTGGACCACAGACAGTGTCACCTTAACAGAAGCTTTGCAAACGGAACATAAAGCAGCTCGTCACGGGCCGCAGAATCACAGAGTGGGGTGGGTTGGAAGAGACCTTGAAGATCATCCAGTTCCACCCCCCTGCCATGGGCAGGGACACCTCCCGCTATCCCAGGCTGCTCCAAGCCCCATCCAGCCTGGCCTTGGACACTTCCAGGGATCCAGGGGCAGCCACAGCTTCTCTGGGCACCCTGTGCAAGGGCCTGCCCACCCTCACAGGGAACAATTCCTTCCCAATATCCAATCTAAACCTACTGTCTATCAGTTTGAACCCATTCCTCCTTGTCCCATCACTGCAGGCGCTTGTAAATAGTCTTGCCCCATCTTTCCTGTAAGTTCCTTTCAGGTATTGGAAGGCTGTAATTACAGTTTCTGAAGGGAACTTACTGACCTCCCTCCCGGCTGCTGCTTGGGGAAAGACCCAGCCCCATCCTGCCTGGGAACTATGTAGCTTATAAACATTTGATATCTTTTGCTTCCCATTGTGTCTCACTCTGGAGCAGTGCTCGCTCCCATTCAAGACGTGGTCGGAGAGTTATTATTCAGATGTTCCTCTCTCTGCTTTCCACAGCCCTCAGGGAACAAATTATGTCAGTAACTCAAATCCCTCTTTAACTTCAAGGACTCAGAGGGTAGCAGATGAATTTCTGCGTAGTAAAGCACCCAGATTTAAGTACGTAATTATCCTGTCTGGTGCTGCGGGGAGCGATGGCAGGTACCGGTGCCCTGACGGCCATGTCTCCGCGATGAGGCCCGCGGGCTCCATCCATCACATTAAACACAGCTCCTTCTCCAGTTAATTCAGTGCTTTGGGGATGCTGTGGGGATTTTTATAATTCTGTCCATCTGAGGGCACAGGAGCTTGTTTCTTTATAGCAGCCTTTAATGTTCTTGCTCATTGCAGAGTCATCCCACGAGTCTCAGTGGTACCTGTGCTCCTTCATCCAGCTTGGCTGATTAAATGCTTGTCCGTTCATCCCGGCCTTAAAAAACAGAAGCAACAATTTAAATTGCAGAAATAAGTGGCAAGACTGTACCTATGGGGATATTCAAGAAATACATTTTTTCTCAAAAGTATAAAATCCCCCAGTTAAACCATGCAGGTTTGGAGACTCGCCTGCACGTTGCTGTGCAATTTCCCTTGGTGCTCAGGGTTCGTCTGTGCTTTGTTCTCTGGGTGAGATAATTCATATTCTTCTCCAAAACCTCCTCGACTTGCTCCACTCTCTCACAGTGTTGTTTCTTGCAGCCATGGAATACAGATGATTGTTTTTATTAGGCAGTGAACACTTATACTGTCTTGTAAACAGCCGCAGACTAAAACTGGCTGAATAGCAGCATTTCTGCAGCTGGAAAACGTGGTTCTTGTTTTAATTTCCACAACAAACTGAAAATAGTAAGGAAAATTTAATGTTGCCAATTCTAATAAATACTTTTCACAACACTGTATGTTTCTCAGTTTTTAAGCTGCTTTGGAAAGCTGATGTGACTGAGCACTGAGAACGGGGTGGCAAAGCCCTGAGCAGTCCCGTGGCCTTCAGTGACCTGGCGTGGGGTGAGATACACAACTAAAAGCTCCTGAGGCTCTGTGGGGTGGCCTTGGACACTTACAAAGGACACAGCAGCTTAGATGGAGCTGGGAGGGCAGGGCTCCCTCCAGAGCTCTCGTGTCACGCTCACCCTGTTCTCCCCTCTAACCACGTTATTTTGGGGGCAGGTGGTGACAATTTCACAGCTGCAGATGTTGCTGCGTTTTCTGAAATACGGCCGAGATAAAAAGTGTCACATAGCGCGGGAAGCACCCGGGAGAGACTGCGGATCCCTCTGAGATCCATCCCCATCTCAGCAGCAGTGACTCCCAAGTGACTTGAAAGGCGACAGGGGGACTGCCAACGGCCAACAGCCCTCGGAGAGAATCAGAGCAGCACGAGCTATTTACATTAAACCCACATTTCCACATAAAAGGGGGCTTATTCTCAATATTAAAAAATGGGTTATATTAGAATCTGTTGTTTAAGCAGGCAGAGAGGAAAAAATAAAAAGAGGGTTTTGTGAGCTCCATCATTGCTGTGAAAACTGGCGGCTCTGCAGCAGCAGCTGATGAGCTTATGGAGCAGGAAGGGAGAGCCGGGCTGTGAAACTCGATGTGTAAATGAGCTTCTTGCAGCACTTGTCTCTGCGCCTGTCACTTGCACCAGTGTCCCTGTCTGTTATAATCCTCCCAGTTCATTTGGCTAAACATGAGTGACATGCCAGGGACAGCAGCCAAAAAAAATGCTGCCTGTAAACATGCTGGCTGTTAACTGTTGAATGTGAGGTCTGTCAAGCTCAACAGCCATCCGGCAGGAGCGCTGGCTGGCCTTTTCCTGCCACGGGAGAGGTGGGTTGGGTTCAAGTGGCTGAAATCTTCTGAGGAGAAAGCAGGAGGAGGATCCACTTTCCAATAACCAGGACCAGGATCCTCGCTCCCTGCTGCATCCTTCTGGCTGCCTCCTCAGCAGGAAGAGTTGGTCTTGTGCTCGAGATTGGAAGGAAAAAATATTTAGCTGCTGTTGCCTTCCATCACACGGTGTTGTCGTACCAGCTCAGGTAATGTTGGTGAGCATTGAGGCTGGATGGGGCTCTGAGTAACCTGGTCTATGGAAGGTGTCCCTGCCCATGGCAGGGGGTTGGAACTGGATGATTTTTAAGGTCCCTTCTAAGCCAAACCATTCTGTGATTCCGTGATTCTATGAACTGCCAGTTTTGGACACTGCCTCCTGGGAAATTTTCTGGGAGTCTGTACCCCATTGAGAACTCAATATTCACAAGGATCTGCAGCTGCCATGAGCACTGCTGCCCTGAGGACCTTTGCACCACTCACATGGAATAAGCCCCTCATTTCCATCACAGAGGAGTGCTCGAATCAGTAGCTAGAGAGCCTTGACACAGAAATCACAAGGAATTTACGGTACATAATGAAACTTTATGCTTGCCACGTGAGAAATCTCTTTGAGTCTTATTTTGGATTTCTTGCAAGTGTCTTATCAAGGACCAAATGTGGAAAGGCAATATCTGAAGAAATTAATTAACACAACAGAGCTGTACGTGGGCTTTGTGAGAAAGAGCAACAAAGAGGAAACCTGTGACATTCGTTAATGACAAACCATAAGGGACATGGGAGAACAGCGAGTGCAGAGAAGCCCAGGCTGGGGGGTTGCAATACCTGTCTGAGGGGCTGTTTGGCACTGGGCTCCCTGTGATGGGTACAGCTGGAGACTCCAGAGCTCTGCATGGACCCTTTCCCAAACCCTTGCCTGAAGCCTTGCTGCTAATGGTTTTGTCCCCCTGCTATTGATCCACGTACCCACTTCTCATAACAATCCTTAGTGTTTACATGGCAAACCCTTCCCAAGGCACCTCCAAACACTGCCCAGTGAATTCCACCTGCCCCAGGTCTCCTGCCCTCCCTAAGCCCCTCATTGCTCCTGGCATATTGATTTTTAAAGTGTTTCACAAACCACAGGTAAATCTCTCACAGCACAAAGCGTCTCGCTGAGTCCAGATCCTTACCTTTGCTCCAGGAGACTGATTACATGGATTTAATGATTTACTGGCAACCTGGCCTCGCTGTTAAAAAGCCTCAGCTACAGAAACCTTTTCCTGGCTCAATTTAACGGCAGCAGTAACTGCAGCCGTGGGAACAGGCGCTCCCCGCCTCCGCTTCCCGCTTCGTCACGTCGCTTTGCTACAGGCTTTAATTAGGGTTTAATTAGGGTTTAATTCCCATCGAACTCCTCGGCCGGGGCAGCAGCTCGGGCTCAGCCGCCGCCCGACGCTGGGGGTCAGTGTGAGACCGGCGGTGTGGCCGCGCCTCTCGTGGACTCGGGGGCACAGGGGACACGGGGGGACACGCGGGATGGGCGACACCGGGAGATACGGGGGGACATGGCGGGATAAAGGACACGGACGGGCACCGAGGGACAGGGAGCTCTCTCCGGTTCTCGTGAGAGGCTCAGCCCCCGCCAAGCCTTTCTGCCCTCCTGCCAGGAACCCAAAGCACGGAAACACAGGATGGTTTGGGTTGGAAGGGACGTTAAAGCTTATTCCGTTCCACCCCCCCGCCATGGGCAGGGACTTTCTATTTGACCAGGTGGCTCCAAGCCCCGTCCAACCTGGCCCTGGACGCTTCCAGGAAAGGGGCAGCCACAGCTTCTCTGGGCACCCTGTGCCAGGGTCTCCCCACCTCCCGGGGAAGAATTTCTCCCTAAAATAGAAGCTATATTTTCCTTCCTTCAGTTTGAAACCATCTCCCCTTGTCCTGTCACTCCATGCCCTTGTCCATTGTCCTCTCCAGCTCTCCTGGAGCCCCTTTAGGCACAGGAAGGGGTTCTAAGGTCTCCTCAGAACTTCCTGTTCTCCAGGCTGGATACCCTCAGCTCTCCCAGCCTGTCTCTGTGGGAGACATGCTCAGATTTTGCCTGATTGCTTTTCGGGAGACCCCAGGGAGCTGGGGCAGTTGTGTTCAGCAGCTCTGAGTGTGCTGCTCCCAGCTGGCAAAGGGGATCTCAGGAGCAAACAGCTTCCCCCTGTTTCCTCCAGCCCCCACTGCCCCCAGGTAGCTGAGCCTGGTCCTGGCATTGCCACCCTGCTGTCAGAGGGACAAGCTGGGAACACCACACTCAGCAAGGCTGAACTTCATCCAGAAGCTGAGCCCAGGCTGATCTCAGCATAATTTGCTTAGTTAGATTTAAAATAATAATAATTTAAAAATGCCCTTCCTCTGTCCTACATGCCAGTGAACATCAGGCTCACCCAGCCCCAGCCTGGTTTTCCACCAGTGACAGGTAACATTTTGGTGAGTGTTGTACATTATTTACCACCATATCTTTGGGGAGATAAAAATTCTTTGAGTGAATGCAAGTGTCTTCTCTACACACCTGACAAGGGTGGAAGTGGCTGTTTTACACAAGGCTCATTAAATATAAACCCACCATGTTGATTTCAGCATCTTAAATTACTTAAGCCAATGTAACGGGATAAATATTTGATGGTGAATTTTATTAAATTTCCAGCACTATTATGTTACTGCTAAAAATATAAAGATTTCTTTAAAGCCTACTTGGTGGTCTCCAAAGGCAGATGATTGGAAATCTGACTCAAAACCTGCCTGCAGGGATTGCTTTGGGGATGGGAATGAATTATCTCCTTCCCTCTGTCCTCTGCAGGTAACAGCAGATTCTTCCAGCTCCCATCAGGGTTAGTCAGTCCCTGAAAATAGCGACAAGAGCCCAGGCCAGGCATGGAGCTGTGGGAGGGCACACAGCCGAGGCTGTGCCCACCGAGGGTGGCTCTGCCCAGGATAACCCTCAGGAGCAGCGTGGGAGAGCAGGGAGCGTCCCACAGGAGGGTAACCGTGGGGTCGCTGCTCACAGATGTTGATTGGGTTTGAAGTCTCTCGGCTGTCTGAGCTCTCAGGATCGTGTTTGTCTCCTCTCCCAGCTTTTGCACTTTGCAGCTCTGCTTAGAAGGCAGAATGGAGCAGAAGCACCCTGTGACCCGAGAAATGGGCACTTGTGCAAGCTGTGTGTGTGCCCCAAATCCAGAGGGGCCAGGGCACTGTCCCCACAGAGCTGGTGGTGTGGTGTGGGCTGGGGTCACCTCGGTGAGCACTCACAGCCTCTCTGCCAGCCATGCAGAAAGGGAAATCCACCAAGGGACTGAAAAGAGGACATCACCAGGATGTTTTTAAACTCTGATTTGACAAAATCCTACCAGATTTTCTCTCATTAGCACTTGCCTCTGAACGCAGCTTGAGGTGAGACCTACCTTTCAGCAGAACTGTGGCCCACACCAGAGCCCCATCTGAAAGTGCTGCCCTGTGAATTAGAAGCACATCTCGAGTCAGAGCATGGCAAGTTGTGCAGTCCCAAATCTATAAATATTTCTGTTTGCCTTTGAAAGGATTGCTGCACAGTGACACTTTCTCTCCCTGTCACATAATTAACTCTTGCTCACTTTCTTGCTTCACTGTCTTGCAATAACTCAATACATAAAGTTTAAAACCCCTCAGCAGTTTAATTCTTGACATTTAAGTCACGAATTTTTGGGCAGATGAAATGTCCCAGGACAGAGCTGGTCCAAGCAAAGGCACCGCCCATGGATGAGCACCTGAGATGGAGAAGGCAGCTGAGCCAGGTGGCACTTTCTTAGAAGAGCAAGAAGCCATCAGCATTTTCCTGAAGCGGTGTATCGTTCCCTGGTAACCTACAGGAGGAGGAGTTTAAGCTCTTCCAGGAATCTCATCACAGTTCAGTAGCTCCCTGAATTAAAAAAGAATAATTACAGCTGAAACACTGTGGAGCAGGGCTATGGAACAGGCTATTGAGGTCAGTCCCTTGTCCAGTCTCATGACTTCTTCCAGAACAGGAGCAAACTCGGTGCCAAAAGGTGCCCACTTGGATTTCTTTCTTTTTACGTCTGGTTCCCAGTGGTGGAGGTTGTGTGTGAAGAGCTGTAACTGCACCTCGGAGAGGACCTTCTACTGATGGGGATCCTCAGACAGCATCTATCTTCAAAAGAGCAGGAAGAAACAATCAGAGGAGACATGTTCTGTTCATGCAACAGCAAGCAATATTGTTCCATTGGTAGGAATCACGCTAGGACAGCGGCTCCAGTGGCCCGGAGCGCCGCGCTCTTACGCGTTCCTTCTGACTGGGGAATGCAGTGCAACAGGAGTGATTCCGTTATCAGCCCTGGGAGGCTCTGGTAATGAACCCACATCCTCATTACAATCTGTACTAACCCACATCCTCATTACAATCTGTACTAACCCACATCCTCATTACAATCCGTACTAACCCACATCCTCATTACAGTCTGTACTTCCTACATCAGGTATTGCCTCTATCAAGCATCGCTGCTGATCTCCTGTGTCTTGACTCTTTTGAAGCAGGTTTTCCAGGAGCAGCTCCATTACACGATGCCACAGCTCTGAGTCATCTCCCACCTCTCCACAGGGCCAGCTGCGTGCCTTTGTCATCTGCACCGCTCGCATCCTGTACAGAAGATGTCACACAACTGTCCAGACACCATCCCAGTGTGTAATAGCTGCTCTTCAGAGACAGATTAATCATGTAAGCAGAGAAAGACTTCAGCCAGGCACTCCTGCTCAAGCAGCGCGTTTCTAGGGCTCTTTTCTGCATGCACTGATAGTGCTTAATGCTTAACACAGAGTTGGAATTAAAAACCGCCCAGGAAGAGGGTTTAGGGCTCAGAGCGTTCTAATAACGCTCTCACAGAGCCAGAAACTTGACTGCCACATCTTCCTGTCCCTTTCTGTGTTTCTTCGCAGGGAAGAGGGGTGACTGGCGTAATCCCAGTCCTCCCAAGTTCCAGTGGAAGTGCCTTGGTTTCTTCTTACCATTGTCATGGGTAATTTTCTTCACTACATGACCCTTGCTGGTTATCCTTTTCAGCTAAAAATACCTGCTCCTCACATGTCCGTCTGGTGGGCAGGAGCCGCCAGGGCTGTTGTTTTGACGCTTTGATTTGATGTGAGGACACACGAATAGAAAGCCACCAGTGAATAGAAGAATAAATCTATATGTTCCTTGCTGTCACTTCAACTAGAAAGCAAAGCTGGCAGCTCTCGCTCTTTGGGGAATCTGGGATTATTTGGACAAAGGTTTCCCCATGGGTGGCACACTCGCAGGAACAAAGGAGCGGCGTTCACAGGAGGAACAAGTGTCCTGCAACCAGTGCGATCAAAAGCGAGCCCCGGAACCGTGTGTACACCAGGTTGGGCAGGACAGATTGAACAACAATCAGGTGCACAAGAAACCCATTCAGAGAGAGGGTTCTGAGGGAACTGAAACAAGCGTTGGCCTGGCTTAGTCTGCAGACAATAGCACTGTTTAAGGAGAAGCTGCTACACTCTGTGTGGCTGTGCTTTTGTTATCCTGCTTAATAGGAAAAGAAGTAAACCAGGTTCCTGGGCAGTACCCAGGAAGGCAGTGGGCAACTTACCTGTGCACGACTGGCACAGTTGCCATGCCCATCCATATGCCAAGGTTTGTCATTGCTTCTCAGCCACCCAGCCACGTCACCAGAGACTTCTGCTCTTGTGCTTAACTCAGTGCATTTTGGTATCAGAAGTGTTTCAGGATAGATTTTAGGGGAGAGAAACAGAGAAAGCACTAACCCCTGTTCTGGCCAGCTTGGAGCATCCTGTGCTGCTCCAGGGGCCAGAGGCAGCAGCACTGTCATCTGTGGACCTCCTGTCCCACCTCCCAACCTCCTGTCCCACCTGCAGACTGCCTGTCCCACCTCCCAGACCTCCTGTCCCACCTCCCGACCTCCTGTCCCACCTGCAGACTGCCCGTTCCACCTTCCAGACACTGTCATGCTCTTCTCCACCAGCATCAGAGCCAGCAGAGCTGTTCTGGCCCTGGAAGTGAGCCTGGCCCCGTGCCAGCCAGCATCCATGGCAGGGTGATCCTCTCTGTAATGGATTTCTTCCAGCAAGGGAAAGCAGTGCAGTGCTCCTTGTTGCTCACACACAGCTGAACACCAGCTTCTCCTCCCCTCTAAGCTCTCCAGAGACAAACTGCTCTGGTCAAGAAGTCAGAAGACTGGAGCAGCCCCTGGATTGCACTGTTCCCCGGGGACAGCACTGTTTTTACCACTGCTGATGTTCCTGCTGTGTTGCCAAGGTTGAGCTTCCCTCTCTCCGTGTGCAGCTTCCCGGCACTTGACCCGTGGCTCTGCATTCGCAGCTCCGCAGTTCTCAGCGCTTCGTGCTTTCGCTCACACTCCTGCGCAGGAAACAGGCACATCCCTCGGCTTCGTCTCCACGCTCAGTAACCACAGAAGGAGAAACCCCTTTGGAGTGCCTAGGTTGCATCTTTGGGAAGCAGAACTGTGTAAGTGTGCACTTCCATAAGTACTGCAGACAGGAGTTTATTAGATTCCACTAGCATGGCAACTGCTGCATTACAGATGCCGGAGACTTTGGAAGGAAGCCAACCACCAGTTTCTCAAGGAATATTTTATCACCATTGAGCTGTGCTGAGTGAGGATTCTTCTCCTCAAAGCAGGGAGAGCTGGGCAGGAGGAGGAGAGGGGCCACCACAGTCAAGTTGAAGCAATTCTTTCTTCTGTAGTTTAATCCTCTTCCCTCCCCCTGATATGCAGTTTATTTAATTGCGGAGACAAGATGCATTGCTTTCTTGAGGGATTGTGGGAGAATATTTGTAATCCAAGGGCTGTAATTGAACTCTGTAATAATAATTATACTTCTCTTCATTAATATGTCTTAAAGCTCATTACAAACTATTTTTGTGCCAGCATCTTTGCCAAATCCCTACAGGGTTAGAGATAATTTCTTATTCCAGTAGAGCAGTGACTTTAAGGACTCTTGCAGAGCAGCAGCAACAGCCAAACCCCTGAGCTCGCTGTTGAGGCCAGGGAAGCGTGATCCCAAGGGATATGAGGCACTGGCCAACATGGTACAGCTGGTCAGGGGCTGGCCTAGGATGGGGAATCCCCAGGCTTGGTGCCACTCAGCCTGCAGCAGCTTTACTGCTCCCTGCTGGGGATGGAGCACCTCTCCTCTGAGGAAAGGCTGAGAGAATTGGGATTGTTCAGCCTGGAAAAGAAAAGGCTTTGGGATGATCTAAGTGTGGCCTTCCAGTACCTGAAGGGAGCTGACAAGAAAGATGGAGAGAGACTATTTACAAGGACCTGGAGTGCCAGGACAAGGGAGAATGGCTTCCCACTGAAAGAGAGCAGAGTTAGATGGGATATTAGGAAAAAATTCTTCCCTGTGAGGGTGGCGAGGCCCTGGCACAGGTTACCCAGAGAAGCTGTGGCTGTCCTATCCCTGGAATTGACCAAGGGCAGGTTGGATGAGGCTTGGAGCAACCTGGGATAGTGGAAGGTGTCCCTGTCCATGGCAGGGTGTTGGAACAAGATGAGCTTCCAACCCAAACCATCCTGGGATTCTGTGATTCATCTGAACTGGGGTTGGTTGGGCTCTGAGAATGTTGTTCCAAGCTCAGTAGTCAGTCAGGGCACAAAAAATCCTGCTTGAATCTGCCTGTCCAGAGAAGGGGAGCCATTCCTGAGCCACGAGGCTTTCCTGAGCTGTTCTGCCTGGCTGGAATGCCTGCGGAGCTGCGCCCACCGCCGGCATCCAGCTGTGTTCTGACAGGCAGCGCCTGACACGAGGTGCCTGTGTCATTGTATGCCCCGAGGAGTGCATCTAAAAGCGGATGCTTTTCATACAAGGATATCTATTCCAGATCACAAGTCTGCAATTAAAATGAAAAATTCAAACTCATTTTACTCAGACAAGAGATATGAGGGACGTAGTGCATTAAGATGTGTTCCAAACTCTCAAATCCCATTATTGCTGGAGTGAGGTCCCAGTGCAAATCCCAGTGTGCAGAGGGCAAAATGTTCCCCAGGTTTAAGATAATGTTCTGCCCCTCTCCAAGGAAGGGATGTGGCTCTTTCAGAAATACTGCTCGTTCAATATTTAAGCTCAGTCTGTGCGACACGCGAGGTACCTTAGCATTCATTATCCTGTTTGTGCCAGCATCTCTGCCTAGTCCCCAATGCACTGGGGAGAACCATTTTCCTGCTGCAGCAGCAGCACTGAGGTGTGCTGTGGCAATTACAGGGGAATATAAATTTCCAGCTCTCCTGAAATCGCAGCACTCCTATTAAAGCAGCCCACTGGCTATGTGCTAAATTTGCCCAGACAGCGGCAGGGCCAGACAATGATGGCCTGTGGAGATCCTCCGGAATAGGCCGTGTGCCGCTGGGTTGGCTGTGGATGAAATGCACTCTTCTGTCACCAGCTCTCCGGCTCAGAGCAGTTCCAAGAGAAAAAAAAAAAAGAAAAAGGAGCAGAACAAGCGGCAGCAGCACAATAGGCTTTCTTTGAAGCAATTCTTCCAGGTATGTGTGTACTTGCTCCCTGGATCTGCAAGTATTTGTCAAATAAATTCAATTAATTTTCTCAAACAACCGTTCCTGCTTTTCATTGGAATCTCTCCCACTGAGCTCACCCATCGCATTTTAAGTTCCCGTTCCCCAGAGCCACAATAGCCAGGAGGAGTGGAGCTGCAGTGGCCACCCAGCTGGGCACAGTAGGGGACAGTTCTGCCACTTTTGCTCTGCAGAGCCCTCGCTCCATGAGCAAGGAAAGCTCTGAGCTGGATCATCAGCTCCAGATGGAATTTGCAGAGACAAAAGAGAAACAGATGACAGCGGAGGAAGTTTGGAGGTTTGAATGGCAGGAACAGACTCCTGGAGAATCCTTGCCGTGTTCTGCCTTGGAGCAGAATGGAGCAGAGGTCATGTCCATAGCTGTCCTGGCTGGGGAGGGACCGTCCCCTCCTCCCCATCACCCCGTGGCTGCGCATCCCTGAGCTCAGACCAGACCCCCGTCTCACAGGGAATGCCAGAGAGCCCCGGCAGCAGCCGGCATGGCTGAGGGCAGCAGAGCACAGAGAAGCAACTTGGAAGTCCTCTCTGCCTGTCTCAAAGCCGCCTCTGTGCTGTGAGCGCAGCTCCATGCGGGAGCCAGACAGCTGGGATCAGACAGGCACCGCACCGCCAGGCTGGTGCTTGTCAGCTCCTGCCGAGGGATGCGGAGGAGCACGCGCCGCACGCCTCCGCTCCCGCTGGAGCATCCTCCTCTGCGGCTGGAGCAGTGCAAGGGCTCGTCGGAGGGACGCTCACCCTCCTCCACCTCCCCTGTCCCTGTCCTGACGGGAGGGAGGGTGGAAGCCTCACAGAATGGCTGCGCTCACAGCATGCCTGTACCCGCATCTTCCTCCCGAGCCCTTTGCTTCTGAGAAGATTTTTGCCTCTGAGTTTCTCATCTCCTTCCAAAACATGACACATCCCTTAAACTGACTTGAATGTAAACTATGCAAATGCAGGGAGAAGGTAATTAGTCTCTGGAGGCTCCAACTGTGTTTTAAGCAATGAAGTCATTGGAGATGGGGACCGTTTCACCTCATTGAGAAAGGAAGAAATCCCTCAAGAGTTGGTTTGGGGAGGGGTGGGCTTGCAGCCTATCACTACAGAAAGCTGCCACCCTTTCCTAGCAAGAACTGCCTTGGATTTAAGCTGCCTTTAAGGCTTCGCTTCCCAAAGCGGGACAGGAGGAGGCTCAGGCAGCAGCCCCCAGTGACACACACTGTTCCCATCTCCATCTGCTCAGCCCATGCAAACACCCCACCCCTAAAAACCCCCAAATGCTCATCCTCTGTGCCCTGACGTTCACCCTGTGGGTTCTGCCTCCCTGCAGCACCAGCTTGCCAAAACCCACTCCTACTCTTGGCCATGGAGGCCTGAAAGTCATTCCTACCCTGGCCCAGGAGCTGCAGCTGCGATCGACTGGCTGGGCTCATATGTTCCAAATCACCCTAATGGCACTTCAGAAATGCAAATAAAAGTGAGATTATGATATTTTACGTAAATAAGCAATGTGGCAATCCCAGCCTGGCTTGGCCTGCCAGGCAAATTCACTGGAGAGATATTAACATTGAAATATGTGAGCGTGTTTGCATGGAACATTTATTGTATAACTCTGGGCTCCAATAAAGCCTTGTATAAATTATTCATTTTGGAATCGAGATGAAATGCCAAAACCCACCCACCAAGGGACTGCTTTTATTACTACCAGAGATCTAGTCTTAGTTAGCAGCTAAGCTGTTAACACAGCTCACAAGGTGATTCCAAATGGGGAATAAACCATTGCCTCCGTGTCACCACGTGCCCTGTGCCAGGGCCAGCAGCTGGGCACCCCCACACCTGCTGCTTTAGGGGGGAAAACCGTGTCCTGAAGAGTGTGAACTCCTGCCCACTGTGCTCATATGGGGAGCTGCGAGGGCAAGGAAGTGTTTGTAGAGGAAACCAGAGCTCGGACAGGAGCCCGGCACACTCGGAGCTGCGGCCACCTCGCTTCGAGCTGGGCTGCGGGAGCTCAGACCCCACGAGCAGCCCCCACGGAGCAGAGTGGGCACCGCGGGCTGCCTCAGGGCAGAAAATGTGGCTGTCGGGCACACGCAGCGCCAGCACCTCCTGTACCAGGGCACAAAATCCCGGGTAGAAGTTGCCATGGCAACTCCTCTTCTTAAACACTGCTGTTAAACAGTTGTATCGAGGCCTCCGCGAGCATCGCCAGCCCCCTGCGAGCTTCGTCACGGGGGCCACAGTCATGACAGGACCCTGTCCTGGTCCTGGTCCTGATCCTGATCCTAACCCTGGTCCTGATCCTGGTCCTGATCCTGTTTCTGGATGATGCATGGGTTTGTGCTGCTCCCTACCCGGCACACTGTGCCGAGGCATCACCACAGGTCGCTGTTCTTTCTGGAGTTGAAGGCTGACATTAAGGAGCCAGTTACCAATTTGCTGTTGAAAATTGCTTTTTCCCATCTGAAATACCTGCAGTGCCCAAGGTGCCCAGGTGTAGCTGCAATTAGTCTTCCACTCGCCCCTTCCTCCCACCTTACGCCTCCCCCTCTGCAGTTGCCAGGAGGCAGAACAAAGTGATGGATCATGGATGTGAGTTTGGGGACTGCTGGCTTCCCCGATTTGAATGGGGAGGGCTGCAGGGACTTGTTTTGAGCTGTATGTAGCCTGTCCAGCCTCACCTCCAGCCCACTCAGGTGGGTGGCAGAATTCTCCTTCAGCCTCTACACAGCCACTGCTTCCCCCTTCTCTTCCAGCTGGGCCAAAGACTCAATGATCTCGGAGGTTTCTTTCTAACATAAATGATTCTGTGATTCTGCATCAACAGCACCAGACATTCCAGCCAGGGAGTCAGAAACCCATGAGTGCCATTGCAGGCCTAAGTCACCAGGCCCTGATGGCACATGACATTCTGGGAGCTCATCTGGGAATGGCAGCAGCAGCAGCAGCCGTGTTCTATTCCAGCAGTAGCAGCCCAGCACTTGCACAGTCCCAGACATCCATAGTCCCAGGCACCCCGTGCAGCCACAATAAGTTCTCCTTCCCTAATGGAACTTTTTTATACCAGCAGCTGTCTCAGCCTCCAGCAGGGTTTTATGGATCATAAGAAAGGCTAAGTGGAAGTTTTCCTTTTTTAATTTTTTTTTTGGAAGCAGATCAAACACTCCGAGTCGAATGGCTTGGTGTGGTCTGGAGCAGGGAGCAGTGACAGGTGGAGGGGAGCTGCTGGTTCCCTGGGAAGGGACACGTGTCCCACAGCTGCACCATGGTCCTGCACCACCCTCCAATGACACCACTTTTGGCCCCAGAGGAGGGATGGGAAATGGGAGCCACAGAAGGGCAACAGTGACATGGTGATCTTGTGCTCCAGCCTGCTCCTGGCTTGTTTTGGCTGCAGGGTGGGGAATACTCTCACTGCAGGGAATGCTAATAAGGGGTTTGTGTGTGAGAGAGAAATAGAGGTGAAACCACCTATCACAACTGTGAATAATGGAATTAAGAGAGTAATAATTACCCGTGCATGAGATTCCAGGCAGAACAATCATCGCAAGTGCTGTATCACTGATTGTCTGGGTCTCCACAGACATCTCCCACCCCTTGGTTTGTATCACACTGCACAGCTCCGGACAGCTCCAATGCTCCACCACAGCTGGCAGCCCTGGGACCAGAGCTGTCAGGACCAGAGGAGGCCTGGGAGAGCATTTACTTTCTTGGGGAAGCAGCCAAGTGATGTCTTTCCCTTGTAACCCCATGCTCAGAAGCTGAAGACAAGCACACCCTTGTCTGCAGCTGGACCTCAGTGGTGGCAGACTCCATGGATGGGTTAGGAAACATGCCCTGGGAATGCGGACCAGGCACTGGGACTTCAAACTAAACTTCATTCTGGAAAAGTCTGGAAAATGCATCTCGGGCTTCAGAGGCCAAGCTGTGACACCTCATTGTGCGGCAGAGATGAGACAGTTCCAGATTGTGACATCTTCAGCGGGGATTTTATCTCCTTGCCCACAGCGGTGTGATTTGGGAGGCTCTGTGCTTTGGCAAGGAGATGATCAAGTGGCTCTGAGGACCTGGAGCCAGCAGTGTCACAGCCTCTTCACTAAGTTGGTGTTTCGAGCCTGTGCTGGAACACTCATTGCACAAGTTGCCGAGGCTGTCTCTCCTCAGCATCAGCTGGTGCTTGCAGGGAGGGGCCGGCCAGATTTTGACTGCTAGCTTGGCTGGGGCTGCTGCTCACCTCCCTGGGTGTGCAGGGGAGAGGGAAATTGGATCAGGACCTGCCCTTCCTGTGGGAGACAGGCGAGCATCCCTCATGTGCAGGTGCAGGGGGCTGAGCTGTGCCCCCCAGTTTGTGGAGTGCATCCATCTGATCTTAGTCAGGGGCTCATTGCACCACTCAGTGCTACGTGGGGGAGTTTGCCGTGACTTTCCAGCTGCATCATGCCTGGCAAGTGCATCTCAGAGGGGCCACGTGCCAGGCCCCTTCCCACCTGCCCCAGCCACTGGAGGAGAGTCTCATCCTGTGCTGGCATCTTCCCATGCAGTGTTGCGTGGCACACTGAGGAGATTCACCCTGCAGAAATCCAAACAACAAGGAAAAGTGTCAATAAACATATATTTTTTACAGCCCATTATCTTACCCTTGCCATCTTTTAGCCTGTTATTGCACCAAGCCATTAAATCCCCTCCATGAGGGCAATATGCCATTTGTGTAACACAGCGTAATGGGACCATTAATGCCTCCCCTCCCCGCCACAGCACTGCTCCAGGAGAGGCACTAATATCCACGTTCACAAAACCAATCCCTTAGCTCCAGGTTATTTGTCCTAAATGCAATGATATTGCCAAAATCCCCCCTAAAATTAGCCCAGGTGATTTTAACAAAACCAGTAAAGCATATTAATTAATAATCCCCGTGTTGGAAACATGAATACAAACAGGTCATTCTAACTGTCTATGAGCTCTTTCAGGAGCAGAAGGGCTTGTGATTTCTTGATGACAGTCACCAGAGGACAGGAATAATTTGCAGCCGAGTGGCTCGATGGAGTCACAGCTGACTTGTCCTGAGCGCGGGGCCCCATTTGTTGCTGTGAGACTGGCGCCGTGCTCCGTGTTCACTGGTATTTCCATTTACTGCCTTTCCGTGGTCTATTTTTAAAAAATAATTAAACAGCATTTCCAGTTCAATACTGTTTGGCTCTATTGGTGATACAATCTAAGGTGCAAAATTAAAATAACAAACAGAAGCAGTGCTGTCTCCTGAAGCCTGGAGCCCCTCTCCAGGATGCAGCCCCGTCCCAGGGCTCCCTGCTGTCCCTGTCCCTGCCGAGGCCAGCTCGCAGTGGCGGGAATGGGGACGGGGACTGGGACAGGGATGGGGATGGGGATGGGGATGGGGATGGGGATGGGGATGGGGATGGGGATGGGGATGGGCTGCCAGTGGAGCAGAGCCCAGCTCTGCCAGCTCAGCCCCCAGCTCCCCTCTGCGCTCTCCAGAGTGTCCTTGTTCCCCAGCCCACAGCTCCACTCAGAGCACACAGCTGAGCCATCTCTGCTCTTTTCCTGCTTCTGACGTAGCGGCTGAGGCTGCTGGCAGAGTTTGCCAGCCAAGGAGAACGTGAGAAACAGCGTGCTGCGATTATTAGCCACCCCCTTCTGAAAGGCTTGTCATTAGCAGGGTGACATGGGGACAGCCACCGAGGTGCTGTGGGCTGTGGGCATGCAGCAAGCAGGGAGGACTACCCAGGGCCAAAACCAGCTTGGGGAAACCCTGTTTTGAGCATGTCTGGCTCTAGAAGTAGGCCAGAGCACTGTGCAGCATGGGGCTGGAAGAATGGAGTGACCCAGACGACGTCCCTGAAAGCAGTGGGAGAAGCCACCGGTGCCAGGCCTGGACACGCCAGCTCCAGCAGCACGACCACAGAGCTAACACAGAGTTATAAATGTTTGGATGCTGCTGAGATATGTATCGACAGCAGCAATTAATCCCCTGCTTTGTTTGCTGACCTGCTGCATAGGAAGGGTCACACTCAATTCAGCTACTGAAATACGCCGTTATTGTTGGAGGCAGCGACTTCCCTTCGTGTCTCTTGCCAGCTTTTAGAATTCATTCTTCTAAATCCTGGCACTGAAAAGCAGCACCCCAGGCAGCACTGGAGGCTCACGATGGTGGAGATGGGAGTGCTGGCGAGGATGTCCCAGGGGATGTGTGTTCAGGACAGCCAGGGAGGCTGGCACTGCTTCCCTGCCAGCCCCGCGCCTGCAGCACCCGTGTGCCAGCGAGAATCAACATTTCGTGGGCTTTAACCTTCTTCCAACCTCTCTTCCTCCTTTTCCTCCTCCTCCTCCTCCTCCTCCTCCTTTTCCTCCTCCTCCTCCTCCACACAGCTCCAGCTCCTGCTGAAGCAGCTTTGGGAAGGCTGTGGCATGGACATGCCTGCCAGTGGGTAAGGCCCCCACCCCAGCAGGGGGACTTGGCCTCATCCTCACAGCTTTCCCTGCCTGCGCATGCAATCCAAGGAGAAATATGTGCTGAACTCACTGCCTGGTCACGCCACCCGCTTGGCTGCTGCCCTCGAGGTGCCAAACATGTCCTGGGAGCACAAACTCACCACATGTGACTGGTCCCAGCTCTGTTCTGGCTTTTCCTTCCAGCACTGTCCTTACGCATTTTCTGTCAGGAATTGATTCCCACTCTCCTTTCAGAAAAAGATCAAGCAAACCCTTATGTCTCCCTTGGCTGCTTCCTTTGAGGATTTTAAGTCGTTACCCTGGGTTTGAAGTTTGATTAAAAGGGAAGTGAGGAGCCCTGGTGTGGGGAGCTCAGGCTGAAGCCGTTGTGGGTTGGAAGCACAAGACCCCAGAGACCCCGACTCGTGCAGCACCAGCACCTCCCACCCCACACAGGATCCTCCAGCCTGCTCAGCCCATTCTGCTGCTGCAGGGGAAATCAGAGCCTGTGGCCACCACTCTCTGCCCTCATATTTCATTTCTCCTGAACAGGACTCAGTCATTGGCTCCTTTCATCTCCTGCCCAACACCCCAGCACAGCCATCCTCCAAAAGAGCCATCCAGGAGCACAGCCGAGTCCACAGCCGTCTGCAGCTTGGGAACCATTTGCCTCCCCATTCCACGGCAGCAAGAGCTTTGTTAGGTAACACCTGTGTGTTAAACCTTCATCCCTCACCGGCTGCTGATGCTTAAACAGCAAAGCTGAAGCATGCTGGAATTTACAGGATTATTATGTACATGTCGTCATCTCGAACAATGGACGTGAATTTGTGACAGACGATTTGGGGACGAGCTCAGAGCAGGAATTGTCTCCCCGAAGACAATGCCCTTGATGGATAATAGCAGAGCCACCTCCGAACAATCAGGGGCTGATTTTTATTTTGGCTTGAACTCCGCTTTCTCAGCACAGGTGTCCAATTTGTCCCTGCCTGTATAAATCCCACCAGTTAAATGACTCAGCTGTTGGCACAAATCAGCCCGGGAGATGTTTCCCTGGCTGGGTTTGTACCTCAGGAAGGCAGAAATACCACGCCCATAAAAAACCAGACAGCTCTGACATCCTCATGCCCTAAAGGAGATTTATTGGGATGAGTGAGGTTAAAGCAGTAGGGGGTTTCTGACCCACAGCTCAGGCTTCCCAGCACTCCAGAGATCCACCTGATGGCCAAACCCTGCCCCAGGTACCAGTGCAGGCAGTGGCTGCGATTTATGGCTGGGGCTGGCAGTGGGTTAAGCACCATAATCTGAGTGAGCATTTCTGTAACCTTCTGACAAGGGTAATAAACCGGAATGAGATGCGCATTGTTCCCAGGAATTTATCAAACTGAGATTGCCTTTCCCCTTTGGGAAAGGCCGCAGTGCGCCTCATTTTATGGAGAACAAAAGACCAAGGGCAGCTGCCCTGGGGTGCCAGTGAGTGTTTGTTTGAAAACCTTTAGGTGAAAGGAAGTTCATAGTAAAATGATGCAGAGCGAGGCCAGGCCTCTCAGCCTCACAGTGAGCCTGCTCCCATCCCATTTTACCTTGGCAGCCTTGTGAATCCCACAGTTTTCCACATACATCAGGCATGGATTGCCCTCACTGGGGCAGGGCTGTTCTGGGCAGGTTGGTGTGGGCAAAGCAAGGTGAGGCCAACCTGTGCAAGCCCACCCTTTGCAGAGAAAATCTCTGTAATGCAGTGTTTGTGTGCTGGGCTGCTCTCACAGGAGCTGTGGTCAGCACCTGCTGCCCGGCCATGTGCCAGTCAGCACCCAAAGGTGGGAAAACTGAGAAAACTTGAAGAAACTTCAGAGCACCCAAATGGAACCATCTTTTTTGTCTTTTTTTTTTTCACTGGAGCAAGTTAACACATGGGTGTTCCCACCTCATTGCTCCCCCTGGCCAGGCTGAGGTTCCCAGGTCCCCTCAGACTCCCAAATTTCCAAGCTGCCTTTCCCCTCCCCCCACCCTCCCTGAGCTGCTGAAGCCCCATGCGCCTCAGCAGCTCCATCAGGAACCACAGCAGGCTTGAGCTGTGGGTCCTTGCAGAGATTCTGATCATTTCCCATTGTTTGAGGCTGAGAAGTAGAGCCTGGATTGTATAAAGTAATTAAATAAAGCCGTCGGTCCTCCCTCTGAAGTGGCTGTGCCAGCAGTTTCATTATGGTTTGTTCTCTTTGGAATGTGACCTGGACAGCTCTTACACCACCCTAAGGTTTCACTTCAAGGATCTTAAAAGGAAATCAATTATTTTTAGAAATATAAATATTTTATGAAGCTGCTTCTTTTTGTAATGATGGAATAAAGAAAAATACGGCCACTTGGCTCTTCAGTGACAGGCGGGAAATGCAGCAATCCCACCTCGGAGCCTGCGGTACCTGAGTCACCTGCTCCAGGCATCTTAGCAAGGAGTCTGCCATGGAATATCCTCTGTTAGATTATACATCTTGGAGCTGCCCGAGTGATCAGGCTCTGGCTGAAGACTGCCGTGCCATGGCTCTGCCAGGGGAGAGGCCGCAGCTCCCTCCGGCCTCCCTGGTCACGGTGCATGGGCAGGTGATGGCAGTGGCACGAGTGGCCAAAGCAGCATTGGGGACCTCCTTGCTGGTGGGTGATGGTGTGCTCCAGGGAGGGGAGGTGCATTCCCTGAGCTCCAGACACTCTGTAGCCCAGATGGTGTGAAGGTCTGTGGGGGTGCAAGTGGCAGCGGTGCCTCCAGTGCCTGCTGGGAGCCTACAGGAAAGATGGAGAGACACTATTTACAGGAGCCTGGAGTCACAGGACAAGGGGGAATGACTTCAAACTGAAGGGGGAAAGAAATTGAATAAATTCTTTCCTGTGATGGTGGGGAGGCTCTGGCACAGGGTGCCCAGAGCAGCTGTGGCTGCTCCATCCCTGGAAGTGTCCAAGGCCAGGCTGGATGGGCTTGAAGCAACCTGATCAAGTGGAAGGTGTCCCTGCCTGTGTCAGGGGGGTGGATGATCTTTAAGGTCCCTTCCAACCCAACCGATACCATGATTCCATTATTCTATCAAAGGGCAGATCCAGGGATGCTTCAAAGATGCCATCAGAGCTGCACGTGTGCTTGAACTTCCAACCCCGGGGGACCCAGCCCTTGGGCGGGCTCCATGTGGGAGGGAGCACCCAGCCCTGCTCCCTCCCTCAGCCTGGGACCCCAGTGTGGCTGGAAAATGCGGGCATTTAAATCTTGAAATTGTTATTGTTTCTGTCAAAGGAGTGAAATCCCAGCTGCTTCGGGGTGCTCTTACATAATTTAGGCCAATCAGCGCTTCCTCACGCAACACGCGCTTAACTTCCACGAGCCCTAAGGCAGTGCATTTATATTCTGTTCTGCTGCTGTGAAATGAGTGGTGTGACGGTGACAAGAGGAAGAGGGAGCTTTAAAGAGAGAGAAGAAGCCAAAGAGAAAGAAAGATAGTTGAAAGAAACAGAAAGACAGGGAGAGGAGAAGATACAGAACAGCAAAGTGGTTTATAATGGAAGGACTGTAATTTATTTTGACACTAATCATGTATTATTCATTCAGAACAAAAATAAACCTTATTAACCAGGAAAAACAGATCTCCCATCTCCAGCCCACGTTGTGATGAGCGAGTCGCGGCGGTGAGGATCCTGACAGCCGCCTGGCTCCGTGCCGCGTCCTGTGCCGCGCGTGCCGGTCCTCGCCGGCACCGCAGCGCCCACGGGCTCAGCGCGAGGAGCTGCTGCCCTCAGCCCCCCTTTGGCTGCCAGGAAGGCCACATAATGCACTCGTATTGTTTCCATCCCCAGACGTTGTCCCTTTTCTCCGAGGCGCTTGACATCTTTTCCAGGCTATAAATAGCCGGGTTGCCGCGCAGCACCGCGGCGATGGGCCCGGCGGTGGCAGCGCTCTGAAGCCCAGAGGGCAGTGAGTTTGTCCCCGTGAGTCTGTAGCTCAGCACAAGGGCACGGGCACAGCCCGTGGGAGCACTGAGCTGGACACACTTCTGCCAGAGGGTGCCGAGGAGCTGGCACACGTCACCACCGCGCATCGGCATCTGCTGCCAGCGCCAACACAGCCCGTCCCACACGGAGCAGGAGCTCTCCACAGCACCTCAGATCTCTCTCTCTTCCCCACCCCGGTGCTACCCATCACTGACCCTGCTTTGTGCTCCCTTCCATCCCTGTTCACAGCACAACAAACACAGCTCATCCGCTCCCAGCCTCAAACCAGCCTGCCCCAGCCGCTGGCAAGATTTAGGGAAGGATTTTAAAGCATTATTACTGACTTACAAGGCTTTAAATAATATTGGACTCTGCGTATCTTTCAAATCTACTCTCTTTTAACACCCCTGATTGGGTTTTAGGGGCTGAGCCTGGAGATGGATGGGGCTGTCCTCTCCGTCACTCAGCCATGGGTGCTTTGCCACCTCAGCGTTTGTGTTCCAGGCCTTTTAAGCCAGTCTTAATTCACACTTTGGAGCTTCTTTTTGAACTTGAAAAGCAAACACATTTCAGCAGCACTTCCCTTTGCTGGCATAAGAAGTGTCCTGGGCAGGGGAAGGGAGTTGAGTGCCTCACCATGCCCAAGCATCCTGAGGTGCTGTTAACACCCCAGGAATGTCGAGCCCCTCTGGGTTGCGTGGGCTTTATGCACCTGGTTCACCCCTCTGCAAGAGTGGTGGGTCTGGGAATGACTCTTAAAGGAGATTTTTAAGGAATGGAACAGGAATGTTGCCTGTTGGTGGCATGCTGAGGTCAGCCCTTCCCTGGTGTCACCAGCGTCCTGCCCCTGCCCATCCCAGCTCCTCTCCTGGTGCTGGGGTGGGTTTTGTGCTCACCCCTCATCTCCACATACTCTGCATCACCAGTTCAGTTTATTTACTCATTAGAACACAGAAAAAATTAGAAGGAGCTCCCCGTGACCCCTTAACAGGAGCGAGGGTGGTGGGAGCTGATGGAGGCGAGGTTGGAGCAAGCAGGAAGCCACAGGACAATGTGCTTTGGGAAGCAGCAAATTATAAACTGGGGTATTCTGTCTCCAGAAAGCTCAAGGGTTTGATTCTCTAGCCAGGCCTTCAGGGAAAAGAATTAGAACAACAATTATCAATTTGTTCTTTGTGTCCAAGGGCAAATTCAGCACTTAGAGGACAGAGTTGTTGCTGGCTTCTTTTTCCCTGCTCTTTGTAATCTTGATTAGCAGAATGTACTTTAGTCTTTGAAATGAATGATTCCACCTCTCTGGCCCGGAGGGCTACTTCCTTGGAAAACATCCTACATCTGGGAAGCCTTGGGCCATGCTCTGGCTTTGTCTGGGTGAGCTGCCAAAGGTGCCCAGGGGCTCCTCCCCAATTCCCCCTCCTGTATCTGGAAGAGCAGCTTTGCCCAGAGCTGGCTGTCACCTGACACTTGCCAGCGATGGATGGTGCTGTCCGCGGGGTTTTAGTGGCTCGAGGGTGTAGGGTGGCAGAGCAGGGCAGCCCCCAGGCACCCACCCATCCACCCACCCACCCCTGCCTGCCCCTAGAGCCCCTTTCTCCGTGGGGTTCCCATCACAGCCTGTTCCCTGCACTCCCTCTCATTATTGATTCCATTCCCTGTTAATAGCCCCTGTCATAAGCCACATCGACAATAATAAGGCATTTTATGGTGATCTATGGGAATTTCCAGAAACCACATTCTTTATTTATTCAGCGGTGTAATGGTAATTCAATATTGTAGCGAGGCGAATTAAGGGGTTTTTTTACTCCTGGGCTGGAAGATGTGACTTTCCAAAACACAATTGCTCCTGAGCAGAGGGGTGAGAGGAGTTGTGGCCATCCTGGCTTTAATTTACAGATAATGGACATTTTTTACAGTCATTTTTTACAGTCATTATTTGAATATATCAGGTCCCGCTTGACCTGTCTGAATAATTCTTGATGGGTCTTGAACCTCGTTCATAAAGGGAGCTTATCCTTCAGCTCAAGGAAAGGATGAAGCATTAACAAGAAATATAAAATGTAATTTGCCCTCTTCATGGCCAGAATAATTCCTGGTCAGGGCTGGTGGTAGGAGGCAGGAGCACGGCATGGAGCTGCTCTGCTCGGCACGGGGACATCGCTGGTGCCACCCAGCCTGGCCCCTCCTGCCTTGGGCTGGTGGTAGGAGCAGAGCTGTTTGCAGGCAAACACGGGCTCTGCTTGTTTCTTCCTTGTGGGTTGTTTTTAGAAGTATAGGAAGGAGGATGATGGCAAAGCCAGCACGGAAAGGCTCCTGGAATGAGCTACATGATTCAAAAAGCCCGATGTAATTCAGATTGATAACTGCATTAAACTCGCGGGGTTTCCCTTCCGTAATCGAGTCACACCTACAGCACTGAGGGCAAAATGATGTTAATCACCAGCAGCACTGGGTGATGGATGCAAACTCCTGGCGTCAATGCCGGTGCTTGGGGACGTTAATTAGGGATCCTGATTTCTGCTCCTGCTCTCCTCCCCATCCCACGCTGAGTGCCAGGGGAGAGCTCAGGCTCTGGCTCTGCCCTGACTGAGCTCCTGACTGCTCCTTGCTGCCCTTGTCCCTGCGAGCATCCCCAGCACTGCCAGCCCTTTCTCCCTGTCCTTTCCTGAGATATTCCTTTCCTTGATGGATCTGCAGGCACCTTCCACACTGGCAGGTCTGTGGCACCGTGCAGGGGTCCAACTTTGATGCAAAAAACACCAAGACCGGAGCTTGCAGCCAGAGGGGACATGGTTCAGTCCTGCCACTGGGATCCGGGTGAGAAGCTGGAGCCGGAGCACATTCCTGAAGGATTCTCCCAAGAAGCTGCAGCAGCATGACCTCGGTTTTCTCCCTCCCCCATGTGATGCCTGGATATACAATGTGGACACGCACAAACACACAGCGTCCCCCGGCCAGGGAACACAGCCCTGGTGCTCTTTTATTTTGACATCAGATAACCTTGATAAATTCTCTTATTAAATTTAATATCTTTGATCAATCACAGTAAAACTTGAGGAGATGAATTATTAAAATGAAGAATTGCTTTCTAGGGTTTATGGTTATTGTGCTACCTAAATTAAACATGTAGGTCCTGTTATTTAAAAGAAAAATACTCCCCTGTCCCTAAAGCCACGTGTATCACCTCAGCTCGGCCAGAGATCTCCGATAAGCAGAAACCACATCGCCCTCCTTGCACACGCTAATTACACAGTGCCCTGTTTTCCTGAGCCATACACAGCAGCCAGTGCCACCTGTGCCATGGTGACACCAGCTCGAGGTGCTCTGAACCTTCCCCCATTAAACCCCCAGAGCTGAGGGCATCACCCCTTCTGCTGCCGCAGCTGCTCAGACCCAAGATATGCATGATCCCGAAGCCCACTGGATGTTACCACTGCAGGGATGAGCATGCAGCCTCCATCTCTGCTCTCGCCCATCTCAGGGCTCCCGAGGTGGTCTGTGCTCACCAGGCTGCTCCATGAGCAGTAAAACATTGATGCTTGAGCCCCGTTTCTTTCGGAGTGTGCTGAGCACCAGCAAGGTCTGTGCATGCCGAAGGAGGGATGAGGAAGGCTGCTCACAGCTCCCTTGCCCGCATTCCACAGGTAATCCCTCCTGCTGCCCGTAAGCAAGGGCCATTTTTCAGAGGTGGTCTCTGTTCACTGACTGCTCCGCTCTCCAGCTCCCGCTCTCCCTGTGTGGCTGGACAAGGTGTCATTACAGTGATTGAAACCCAGCTCAATTTCCTGCAGGGCCTGTCTGTGCTCCGCAGCCACCGTAACGCTCACGCTTCCATTTCCCAGCTAAGTGCCTCCGTCTTTTCTTGGCTGTTATTCTAATTTGATAACATTCTATATTTTTTAAGCTTAACTGTACAGGATGTAATGAAAGTGGTGAACATGTCAGCACCAAAGGGGCAGGGATGGGGAATGGGATTTGGATGGGAAGGTGCCGTGCAGGGCTCTCCAGCATGGCCAAGGGAAGCATTGGGCTCACAGGATCATGACTTAAAACTTAACAGCAGAAAGGTTTGGGGCAGAGAAAGCAACTCCTCCACCCAGCAGACCTTGAAATGAGGTTTAACCTTTTCCAGACTTATTTCAGTGCCTAGAAGTCCAGGAGAAAAAGTTCAGGGTTTTTTCTGTGTGTGTGTGTGAAGAGACCCACAGTGACATATATTTTGGGGTCAGCAAGGAAAAAAGAAGTTGGGGATCTGACGGGAATGGCATGCAGCCGGCTCTGGTGGGTGATGCCAGCCCCTGTCGCCTGCTTTACCTGCAGCTGCGGTGAGCAAGTGACTTTGGCCATCACCAGTGACCTCCCAGATATGTCCCTACTGGGCCTCACCAGCAGTGCCAGGGCTGCTGGGGCACCCAGCCAGGCTTGGAGCCCCTGGAAACATCAGCAGATGGGGCAAGGCCAGTGTGCCCCACAGCTCAGCTCTGTCCATGTCCATCCATCTGTCCATCCACCCATCTGACACCTGCACAGCCTCCCTCCTGAACCCAGGGAGCTCAAAGATCCAGCTTCTTAGGCTTGAAAGCTGGCAGCTTTATGTGGCTTTTTTTCCCCTCAAGATCGCAGGGAAAAACAATTAGAAGGGATAAAATCAAATGTTTTTTAAAAGAATGGGTTATTAGGCACATGCAGTGCTGCCTTGTCGGGATGAGCTGCAAGGGACCAGCAGGGTTCGGGGTGGATTATGTGTTTAGAGGGATAAAGAGCAAATCCAAAACTACAATTCTGCCTGAGGGAAAACCTACAAGGGTATCGGTACGTGAGGCAAGAAGCCGAGGTCCAGGCAGGAATTCATAATTACCTGCTGCCTCCTTCCCTGAAACTTTGCTGCGCCATCAGTTACAGGTTATTTTGGGACAGAAGACACTGAGATGACGGGCATGGTCCTGCCTCAGCCACGCAGCAGAGAGGCCAGGCAGGCAGATCTCAAGGTGGGAGAGCTGTTCCCAGCATCTTTGCAGCTCAGGAATTTTTTTGCAGCAGTGTCATGAGGAGTAACGACCAGCCCAGCTGCCAGAGCAGGAGTACAGCAAGCTGCCGTGTTTCAGGCGACTTAATCAAGGTGAACTACATTTCTCACCCACCAAGAATTTTCTCTGTATCCTTAAAACCAGCTTTAACCACTAGGCTGCAGATATTTTCCTCCCACTGCTTCCTCTGCGTTGCTTCTTTCCATGACAGCGTGTCAGTGCCCCTGCTCGCAGCTCCTCAGCAGTGATGGACGAGCGAGCCCCCGGCTGCCAGCAGAGCTGCCGAGGCAGACGGGCTCAGCACGGGCTTCCCTGTGGCACCGGCCTTGCTGGAGCTCTGCTGGACACGAGAGCTGGACTTTCACAGGCATATTTTGGTTAGGGCTAGCAGGGCATCCAGCTGTGCAGCGCAGCTGCTGAGGGCAGGGCTGCAGATGAGAGCAGCCACCTGCAGCAGCAGCTCCTCCCCTGGGCTGTGACAGTCCAGGAGAAGCTCTTGTCCTCCTGGTGTGATTCCTCCCAGATGTGACACTTGGGCCACAGCATGGAGGCAGCCACAGCTGGGGTCAGCATCCCAGAGTGCCTAGGTGGGGTCTGGGATGCTGGGAGGAGGCAGGGCAGGGCAGGGCAGGGCAGGGGAGTGCCAGTCCTTGCAAAGGTCTGCCATATCTCCCTGGGTGGCTTTGGACAGACACCCCAGGCCTCCAAAGCTCAGGTCACCTCCCAGCAGGTGGGATGGGACCAGCCAGGCCCTAGGAAATATTACTCTTATATTGACTCCTCCATTCCTTTGGCACCTGGAATTAATTTTGTATTTGTTTGGACTGTGGTGGGTTTAACCTACAGGAAGAGCCAGCCCTTGCCAACCCCCAGCAGTTTAATAGCTAAAGCGTTTGATTAAAAAATTTAATAGCCCTGGAATGATGGAACAGCTTCTGTCCACAATGTATTAAGGTTCTGGCATTCAGATTTATATGCAGTGTAAACTCCCTTTATATGAAAACATTTGTTTCTTTTCCCGCATCCACAGCAGAGCTGCCCCTTCTCCTGCTTCATTTCCAGCCACTTGTTTAATTGCACAGTTTTGGGAAGCTGCCACATATGAGGAGGCGGATTCCAGCGGCCGTGATTTGGAGGAGCAGAAGGAAACGCCAGTGCTGGCAGCTGCAGCCAGCCCAGTTGGTGCCTGTGTGCTGTGTGTGCTCCAAAGAACCCCAAAATGAGCAGCTTTCCAGGGGAGAAGCCACGGTGAAGTCTTGTGCCTTCATTAATATCTTGTTGCGGCCAGTTTAGTGCTCATGTCCGGGCTGGGCTGAGCGACACTTCTGGTGGCCTCTGCCATCCTGTTGAGTTACACATCCATACCCCTCTCTCAGGAGCACTTTGCAGGAGCCCAGATAAACTCTTGCCACTAGCAGACCCCATAAATCCTCGTTACCGTTTGCTCCAACCGATCTGCCCAGTGTTTCTCCTCTCCCCGAGAGCTCCCAAAGCCACCATAACTCTTCTCCAGGTCAAGTAGTTCATGGCAGACAGATACATCCAATTTACATTTGCTGCCTCAACCTCATGTTTTTAGGTAAACCTTGTCCCTTCATCCTGGAGGAGCAGCTTGGGCTGGGCAGGCAAAGCCAAGTGCCAGGGCCACGTCTCTGGGAAAGGCAAAACCCAGCCAGGCTCAGCTGGGACAGACCCAAGGGCAAGAGGGAGGGGACAGTTCAGGGATTCAACGCTGGCTCCTTCTCCCAGAAGGACATTTTTGTCAACCAGCATCTCTCAGCACCGAGCCCATGGCCAGGAGGGCACCAGCAGAGCCTCCTCCGCTCATCTTCTGGAGAAACTGGCATTTAATTTCCCATCACTCCTAATCCTCTTACTCCCATGGACTTTGCGAGGGTGGATTTTGAGCTGTTCCGAGCTATATCATAATGTCAGGCAGATCCACTGGCTTTAGGCTCTGCTGAAGGGCTTAATAGAGATTTTTGTCACCCTGGAGAAGCTTGGGAGGAAGGAAAATTTCCTTTGGGTTGGGGGGCTGGTGGTGGCTGGAGCTGGGGAGCACAGAGGAGCCCAGCTTGGCACAAGGAACTATAAATACCCAGCCCGTGTACAGGCTCTACAGCGAAAGGAAATTGCCGATTATCTTTGGCGACACTTTATTAGTGAAGAACAGTTTGTTCTTACACTCCTCTGCCTGTCTGCCTTTTTTAGATGAGAAACTACATGAAATATGCTGTAAAATACCTAATGTGCCTTTTTGGGGTAATAATTCAACGTCCATGTTCATAAATTCACATTTTGCTAAAAAAGTGGGGGAAAAAAAATAGAAGCAGGAGATCCTGGGTAATTTATAACCCTTGCTCTGTGCTATCGCTCCCCAGCCACCACGATGCTGCTGCTCGGGGATTTGGATCCTGCACGGAGCCAGCTCTCTGTTTGCAGTCCTTCATTTTGGCTGTTCAGGCTACATTAGGTTTTTCAAAGCTGAAGAACAATTTGGAAAACACATAAAGCCACTTCTGAAAGCTGGAGGGAAGTATCACATCCCTGGGATGGAACAGCTCCGATACCTGTTTTGATAGACTGGCCAATTAAGAATTGCCAACAGAGCTGGGAAATTTGCATTGGAATGTCGTTTCTGTCGTGATGAATTGGAGCTCCCTACCTACGCTCTACCTGGTGGATGATCTCATTTCACTTCTAGTGAGGTTCTGTCACTGTGCCTACACTCATGGCATTACTCACTCCACCACAGAGAACACTCTCATCTCTCCCAAGAGAACCAGCCAAGGGGGGCTGCAGCCAGAGACCCCCAAAGAGGCTTTTCAGGTCTCCAGTTCTGCGTTCAGGAGATGCCCAGGGCAAAGGCAGCTGCAGCTCTGGGCTCTTCCTTCCCAAGGCAAACAGCGGGACAGCTCTCTGTTTGCTCTCCCTCCTGCTCACAGGATTGAATTATTATCCCTGCAATCATATTCTTAAGGTTAAGAACAAATACATATAAGAACCTCGTGGAAAATTGGTCCACTTTGGAGCTGACAGAGGAGCACAATACTTCAAGCTGTCCTAACAGTTTCTCTGCTTAACAGAAACATTTTTCATTCCATTAGTGCCAAGTGCCCTCGTCATGCTGAGATTTTAAGGCAAGTTTCTGTGTGAAATATGAGGAGTCTCCACTTGAGGCCACGTGGAGAGGGCTTGGTGCTCTGTCTGAAGGGCCAGGGAATTCTCCAGCTCCCAGGGAGCCCAGAGCAGGCACATGGGCAGCAGCAAAGCCACAGCACCCCAGCCGAGAGGGTCCCCTCCTAATAAAGCCCTAACAAACCCAGATTAGGATTTATGGTGCCTCACAGACAGTTCTTCAATACCTTGAGCCATGACCTCAGTGCTGGTTTTGAACTATGGTTCAATTTTTGCTTGTTGGGATTTGACACTCAGCACGTGATTAATCACTGGAACATCCAGGGCTGCACAAACAGGGATGTGGAGGGGAATTAGGGAAAGATGTTTGGATGCACGGCTCAGCATCCTGAGTGCCTGGAGCTGCTGCATCCCAAACCCCGCCAGCACATCCCAGACCTGCAGGAGAAGTGCTCTGTTCCCTCTGGGAAGGCCAGGATTCGGTTCCAAAGAGGATGTCAGGACCTTCAGGTCTGATAACAGCTTCAGGCAATCACTGCACCCTGTGAGAGACCCCAGGGTCACCATCACTGCACCATGACCGGCCCCAGAGAGAGATGCAGGAGATGTCAGTGGAGCCTCTTTGGAGACATCAGGAGCTGGGGACAAGGATGTCAAGGGATAGCAGCACTGGGGCTCTGTGGCATGAGCAGTAGCTCCCACTTAGCTTTTATTAACCAGATACATCATGTGCCAAGCGGGCAGGAGGAAAATCGATGGCAAGGACTGAAGTAATGGACAGTGATCCGGCAGCTGAAGCTGCTTCCCAGCGCCTTCTGTAGCCACTTCTCAGGGGCCTTGTGCAGACAGGCTGTGGATCTTCCCAGCAGAAGCCCCGACTGATGAAAAGTATAGATTTACAGGGATTTGTGGACACTTCAGGGCAGAGGGCAAAGCCTTTTCTCACAGAGAAGCATCCCTGGGTGGACCCAGCTGCATTCCCATCCCCAGCACGGAGTTCACTCGTGCTGCTGCACCTCCCTTTTGGGATACCAGTAACTACATGAGAGCCTGATTTCTTCCTCCCAGCTCAGTCCAGATCTGACATCTTTTATAAAAATTTAAATCCCCACCAAAGGTAGCACACAGACAAGGACAGAGCCCAGACATGGCTCAGTCTTGACAACTTTATTAAAGTTTTAATATTCCTTTCACCTCCAGCTAATCTGGCAGTCGTGATTGGGACAAGGAGAAAATCAGGCTGAGGAAATGATGAGTGCTGTGCCTGGAGCTATGTTCCAGTGAGGGCAACACTCCCTGGCTTGGCTGCCCCCGTGCCCCCACTTTCTGCCACATTTGGCATCTTGTGGGAGAGCGGGCTGGCATCCTGTGGAGCCCTTCTCTGGCTGCCAGTGTTAATAACACCCTTACAAAAACGGTTCAACCAGGATGGATGGATTTGCTGGAAACGCCCGCACCTCCCGCAGCTCCTGCAAGGACACCTTTTAAAATGGAAATGAAACGCTGAGAGAAACCTGATTTGCTTAAAATAACTGTGGAGGTTGCATTGTTTTGTGCTGGAAGAACAAATAAACAAACAGAAGGCGCAGGTTTGAGGAACGAGAGCACGCTGCGTGTGACACTTTTAATACAGAGTTATGGATGGCACCATCGCGGGAGAACATCCTATTGGGATGGTGGAACATGGCTGCTTGTGCAAACAACCGCATCGCCAACCTGCGGGCCGGGGGATTATTAATGAGCGCTTCATCAGGACCTTCTTTTGCAGAATTTCTAATGACTGCTTAAAGAAATATGTAAATATGCATCCGTGCTTTGGCAGCCTGTGCCGGTATCACCGAGTGCTCTGTCCCTGGGAGCCTTGCAGGGGTGGCTCAACCAGGACCAACGGGGCTGTTGCAGCCCGAGCCGGGGTCTGCAGCCCCCTCCCCAGCTCGTCCCTCCCACAATTCTGGAATATCCTGTGCAAGGAGAACGCGGTGTCGGGTGTCACTCGCAGGGAGCTCCAGCACCGCAGGAGTCAGGACGGCGGAGATGCTCCTCATCCCCTGGCTCAGCTGGGTTATCAAGAATGAGAGATGACATTAAGGGAGAGGCTCCCTGGTCCTGTTACTGCTCCAGAGGGATGAGCTTTGGGATGAGCATCTTTTGCCAGCAAGGCTGGAGGGAGCAGCAGGAGCATTCCCAGGCAGCACCGGGCAGGTCGATGGGAGACAATTGAGGTGTCACTGAATTGTTCTGTCCTGGACGCAGCTCCGGGCAGTGAGAGGCTGACAATAAACAGAACTTGCTGGGGGACTGTTGGTGAAACCCTGCTTATGGCCAGCTGTAAATTCGCTGCGGACACTTCCACCTTTACTTCTCACCCAGGGAACAATATCCCCTCACTGAACTGGGATATACTGCTGTCGTTCTGCTCCACCAGCCTCACCGAGGAACTCGTAAAAATTAAGGCACGGATTTAGCTCAGTGAGATAAGGGCTCTGTGGTGCCAAAACCCAAGCACAAAGTCGTTCCAGCCCAAGGAGGCTGTGGCAGCAGTGCCAGCTTCCCTCTTCCATGTTCAATTTGCTAAATTCTTGGAAACTACGATTAAAGAAGTGGCAGCAGTTCCAGAAGTTTCATCCAGCTTTTCTTTAACCCTTAATTTTTTGCAAGGAAGGATAACATGAGATGAGCACATGCTGGTGGCGCTCAGGTCCCACATGGGCCTCAAGCAGCAGTTCCCACCTTCTTGCCTGCCACCAGAGGAGCAGAAATGGGGGAAAATTGGGTCTCCCAGCCAGCCCACACCGCCCTGAGCCTGTGGCCCAGCTGAGCCCTCACCCTGCGCTTTGCAGTGCTTTCAAATGACTAATCAATTATTCTTTATTAGGGTTATTTCTTTCATTTGTCGTTTCTTCAATGCTTTCAATGTTTCATTAGTCTCCTCTCAAGTTACAGTGGATTTCGAGCACTGTGGAAGAGGATAATTCATTTTATTAGGTCATTTATTTTCTGGGCACATTTTTAAAGGTCAATTAATCCATCTAAATGGAGGAGGAAGTATGGAATAGCATATAGAGCCTCCCTCCCCCTCTGCCAGAGAACCCAGGGTGAGTTCACTAGCCCAGGTAGGGAGGGATGCACCGGTGCCTGTGAATGCCACATCCTGGTGTGACATTCCGTCTGGAATTGTGCTTCCAGAAGCTACTGGAAGCTATTCTCCAACTCCTTCCCGAGCATGGAAGAGCTGCTCAGCCCTCCCAAACTGAGAGTGGTTGCCATGCCCATCCCTGTCCCCTCTGCTCAGAGCATCTCCTGCTACCAGGATGGGTCCTGTCACCTCACAGCTCCCAGCAGGGACAGCAGAGCTCCAGAATCAGCACAGGGTGGGCTTTGGTGGTGAAGGTCCATGGAGAGCTGGTCAATCCCGTCTGACACTCCTCTATCACTCCTTAGAGGACCTGAATCCAGCTCAGCCCAGGGAGCCAAACCCAGGACGTGCATCGCTGCCGCTGCTGTTTCAGCTTGTGTTTACATTTGTATTGATGGCCATGGTGTAAAACACCAATTATTTTAACTGGAAAATCCATGGACCGACCTAATAAAGCCTCCCTTAAAACAGGGATGGAAAAGCATGAACAGCTTGATGCCTCCATAAAACGTTAAAGGTGAGTTTTTCTCCAACAGGAAAATACTTGGAAATCTTTGAAAAGTCAAACCCCTCCCATGCAGGAGCTGGAGAGGAGCCTGTGTCCTGCCTGGTGACAGGGAGGCACGGACACCCCACCTTTCTGGGAACAGCAGTGAGGCTGCAGGTGATTCCTCTCGCCACCCCCGGTCTGATCCAGCAAGAAGGTGCCACTCTGCCAAAAACACCCTGTTTTGGGGTCAACTCAGCAGCTTTGTCAACTGCTGGACTCTCCACGTGGGGTTTTGGCAACGATGAGCTGCAGCCAGCAAAAAGCCGGGCACTCCTTTCTGGAAAGAGCCACCAGCCAGGGAAAATACAGATAAAACACCCCAGCATGAGGATTCAGAGGGCAGTTTTGGGTGATGTTGTAACAGCTTGGTGAGGAATATTAAGGAGGATGTGTGATTAGTCCCTGTGCATGGGAAGGGGAAGCACGGAGCATGGGCCGCTCCTGTTCACTGGTCACCAAACCAGACACGACACTCATTTTTAGGCTGTTCCAAACCTCCCCAGGGGTGTACGCCAGCCAAGGGCACAGGCACAAGGTGCCCTGGTTCAGATTAGCTCCTGCATCTTCCACCTTTGCACAATCTCATTAAAGGAGCAGAAAAGCTTTGCCGGGGGCTCTTTATAAACCCCGGGCTGCCGAGCCGATCGATGCCGCCTCCACAGCTGAGGGGATGCTCCTCTAATTACAAAACAAAATATTTTTTTTCTCTCCTTCCAGCGCAGGAACGAGTTCCAACCTCTCGTGATGCCAGGCAGGTTTCAAACCACTTATTAAATAATGCAGAGCAAGAGTTAAAAATTGATGTTAAACTTGATTTCCTGTAGCCTCCTGAGAGGCTGCTCAGCTCGTTATAGCCGACGTCTGCGCCGCTCACCGCGAGCCTGCAGCGTGTTAGTGCTTATCAAACTCGTGGAAAAGCTCCTTTATTAATCTCCTTTCCCATCCCTGACTTTTCCAGGGCCCTGAAAGTCTCTTTCTAAAGGAGCTGGGTGCTAGGGGTGGGCAGGGCTCACTCTGCTCTGGGTCAGGGTCTCATCACAGTGCCACAAGCTGCTCCCTCTGTGTCCTGGCACAAGCACCCTGCTGTCCCTGCAGTTTTATCCAGAATAGTTGCCTAAAAACGGAAGGGCATGGATGGGCTCTTGGGGCTCCTCTGCCTCCTGGACTGCAGCAACTGCCCCGCCAGGTGCTGGCAGAGGGCAGAGAGATGAGCTGGATCTTTCTGAATCCCAGAGGATTTTCGGAAGCCTCGTTGTCCCTTCTGGTGGTGCCAAAGAACTGACGCCTTGAGAGGCCACCTAAAACAGAGACTAGACAGGAGTAAGGAAATAAAGGGAGGTATTTATTTGAAAGGCCTTCAAAGGTACCCCTGGGGAGGCAGAGGCTATTGCTGAGATGGACCCCAAGATGGACAACAGGTCACGAGTTCTTCACACTTTTATAGGTTTGGTTCATTTGCATATCAGGGTTAATTCTCCAATTAAAGCTTCAGTTTAATGCTGTAATTCCCCTCAGCTTACCCCCCCTTAGCAGCTCTTTGGTTTATACTTTTTGGGCCTAGGACGGTCTGGGTGTCCTTGCAGAGCAGGCCCGGAGAGGCTTTGTTATGTCTGCCCAGCACGAGAGAGAGAAATGAACAGGCTACAAGAAACTCCAGAGTTACACACCAGGCAGTGCAGGATTTGAAAAATAGAAAAGTTAAAAGCTAAGGCATCATTCATAGGCAGACCTGCGCTGAGAAGATGCTGGGGACAGGTGGGATGTGTGACCTCGGAGCAGGAGCAGCTCCCATGGATTTGGGTTTCAGCACCAGCCACCACCTCCGAGGGGATCCCTTTGCCACACCCTGTTTGCCCTCTGATGCCACAGCAGCACCTGAGCTGGGAGATTAAACCTTTGTAGATGTATCCCAAGTCTCCTGCAACAGGCTTAGGTTTCAAACAGACCAAATAAATATTAATAAACCATAAAGAACCCAAGCTCCGTTAGCAAAGGAAGGGGATAACAGATGGGCTGGAGGTAACCGGAACATTATTTCAAGCTGAGGAGCTGGGCTGATCCACGAGCTGGTGAGAGCAGCCCTGGAGCTCCTCCCAGTGCTCCAAGAGCCCTGAGATGGGAATGCTGTGAAGGACTCCAGCCATGGCCCCACGTGCCCCGGCGCTGGGCAAACCCAGCACTGCCACCAAGCACTGCCACCACCACTGCCACTGTCAGTCAGGGCATGTAGGACACCCTGTAACCCCTTGCCACCACCACCCAGGGCACCCAGGGCACCCACCATTCTCTGGAACTGCCACCCAAAGCACCTGTGGCACACAGCACGTGCCACCACTGCCACCCCGGGCATGCAGGGCCCTCAGTACCCCAGTCACCACCACCCAGGGCACCCAGCACCCACTGTCACTGCCACCCAGGGAACCCAGGGAACCCAGCATCTGCTGTCACTGCCGCTCAGGGCACCCAGCACCCGCTGTCACTGCCACCCAGGGCACCCAGGGAACCCAGCACCTGCTGTCACTGCCACCCAGGGCACCCAGCACCCGCTGTCACTGCCACCCAGGGCACCCAGGGCACCCAGCATCTGCTGTCACTGCCACTCAGAGCACCCAGGGCACCCAGCACCCACTGTCACTGCCACTCAGAGCACCCAGCACCTGCTGTCACTGCCACCCAGGGCACCCAGGGCACCCAGCACCCGCTGTCACTGCCACCCAGGGCACCCAGCACCTGCCATCAGCACAAAAAGCTGATAGCCCAAAAGCAGGGCAGGAGGTTTTGTACTCGGGCACTGTCCAGCCACAAGTGCAAACAGCAATCACCAGTGAGGGAAAACTTCCAGGAACCAGCAAGAAGCAGAATGATCTTCAGAGAAGCTGTTGAAGTGAATGAGAGAAGAAAAAGCCGTTCAGCTTTTTAATATTTTGCGCCAGGCTTGGAAGAACAAACAACCTCGTGAAAAGGAGCATCCTCTGTTATTTACAGGGGAACCAGGGGGCTCCCAGGCTGGGGAGGACTTTCCTGCATCCCATAAAGCACTTTGTGAGGTCTGCTGCTGGGAAAATGATGAAAAGGGTGGGAATGCATTGAGGGTTTTCTCAATTTGTTTTGTGTTTTCTTTTAGTAGGGTAAAAAATGTACAAAAAATGGCCTGGCCGCCTCGGATCCTCATCGGGGGGAGATCAGAAGGCTCCTGGCTTTGCTGACGGTGTGTGGGGGATGAGGAAACAAGCGGGAAGGTTGGCGTTTATAAATTGTAGCTATTAAATCTAAATGGGGGGAACGAAATGGGCCATAATTGAGCTAACCAGTCGTTTCAAGAGTAAAATCCCAATTTCGGCAGTCAGCAAGAAAGTTTTCATAAATAGAAATACCAACTGTTCAGGTGGAGAACTTAAAGATCTCCGCAGAAGTGAATGATAAAAGAGTTACTTGAATACATTCAGAGCCCATTGTTCGCGAGAAGAAAGCAGTAAAGAAGAGGAAAATAGGGCTCCTCAAAGTAATGAGTGGAGCAGATGAGGGAGAACAAAGGGCCGGCAGCTCTGCACCCACTTCATTTGTTCGCAGCTCATTGAGGGGAATGAGAAGCGAGAGGCAGCAAGGGCTGTTTGATACCACTGAAAGGGTGGCGTTATTAAAGCTCAGATAAATAACCCAGCAGGCACGGGCTGCGGGCTGCTCACACACATCGGGCTCCTGAAATGGAGTTTGGGGCTTCTGGAGAGGGATCAGCGTCTCTGGGGTTGTTGTAATGGATCCAATTGGTGCTGGTGCCTCTGGCAGTGCCAGGGGCACTGGCTCCGTGTTCTGCTCAGGATGTGCCAGGACAGATGGGCCAGGAGATGTGCCTGCAGAGGTGTGCCAGGAGAGACTTCAGCAGAGATCACGTTAGGGAATGTCCAGAGGAGGCTGCGAAGGTGGGGAAGGGTCAGGAGGGGCCACACGAGGAGCGGCTGAGAGCACTTGGGGCGTTCAGCTGGAGGAGACTGAGGTCAGACCTCATCAGGGTCTGCAGCACCAACCTCTGCTCCCTGTGACAGGGACAGGACCTTGGAGCTGGGCCAGGGCAGGGTTAGGTTGGATTTTGGGAAAGGTTCTTCCCCCAGAGGGTGCTGGGCACTGCCCAGGCTCCCCAGGGAATGGGCACGGCCCCGAGGCTGCCAGGGATGCCCAGGGTGGGGCTGTTGGGGGGGTCTGTGCAGGGCCAGGAGTTAAACTGTGGTTAAATCTTTGTGGATCTCTTCCATCTCAGGAGATTCTGTGACTCCATGAGAGATGTCCCAGTGCCTTGGACAGGCTTTGAGCCAGCACCACACTCGCTGCTGCCCATAACCTCTCCTACCAGGCTGTTTATTGTTTTGGGCTGCATTTATTTCCAATTATGATTCAGTTTATCCCAATTAAATGCCACTTATACTTCAATGTAGTTATCCAGTCCAATACTCCTAATTAGTTTGTAAAGTATTAGAAGTCAATTTTAATTATTTCCAGTGGGTTTCGAGGAAATCTCAATTAGATATCTGTGCTTTTACTCCAAGCAGCGGCTATTCCTTCCCCTCCCTAAGCGCCATTTCCTTCCCCACTGTTCCCTGTGCCCTCTGGTGAGTCCAGCAGGAGCCACGGGGATCCACGGGGAGCTCTGGAAGTGGGGGCCACCCAAAGCCAGCGAGGTGATTGGGCCAGGCCACCCCTCCCTGGCAGCAGGAGCATCCCTGCGGGGGGTACCAGGCAGGGCGAGAGGCTGCCACAGCCTCCGTGCCAGCTACCTTCGGGAGCCTCCTCGCTGATAATTATCTGTACTCACACGGTGCCTTTTTTCGGTAATTGCTTCGTTTTGCACGGGATTTAATTACAGAATCCACACGGGGAAAGCACGGCACGGTTCAATTTTCTGGGGCTCGTTAGCGGCGGGGGGAAGCTGCAGCTGGGGAGGTCTGGCCTGGATGTCCCTGTCCTTGGGACAGTCCTGTCCCAGCAGGGAGGTGACAGGTGTTGGTGCAGAGAGCGGAGCAGGCAGCATGTGGATCTTTGGCTCCACTTTTACTTATTCCGTGCAAAGCCAAGGCTGAATTGATTTGCTCCAGCTCCTCCTTGACAGGAGTGGTACTCACTAAACTTAATTTTGTGCACAAAATCCCTTTTTTAAACCCCAGCTTGCCAAAACAAGGAGTGGCACGGTCAAAACGGTGTCACCTCAGATGCTGTTGAGCAGCTGCTGGCGCTCGCATCCCTTCCCGTGTGGATAAAGGCTCCTCCTTGCACTGGGAAAGATGAGTGGCAGAATCCCCCCTTTAGGGTGGCAAAATAACAACACCAAACAAAAATAACAACATCCAAAAATAAATAAAAAAAACCCAAAGCAATTCTGGGCTTTGACTGCAGATGAATCCTCCTCTTTGCTCATTATGAAATACCTATTATCTTCCTTTATCTCTAAGCCACCAGTGTTATTTCAATTTAACAGTGTATGGGAAATACAAGGAAATATAATAGAAGAGCCATGGATGCACTATTTAATGTCAGAATGACAGATGCTTCAATTAGGCAGACACGGCTATTTCTCCCCAAAATAGATAAAGATGAAATTTTTATAAGATTGCCCTGTTTGTGTTTCCGATACGGTGCTGGTACACGCTTTCATCACAATACAAATGAATACAAAAGCTCCGATTTCAGTGGAAACCTGAAGGGATTTGACAGCAGTTTTGCAAGCTGCAGAGCTGACTGGTCATTCCCTCAGCACTGGGAATGCCTTGGCTTTGGCAGGGACAGAGTGGCACCGTGGGCAGACTCAGGGCACCAACACAGCACAGCACTGACACGGCACTGGCACTGCAAGGCCACGCTCTCCCGGCCCCCTGGGAGCCCTTGATGCCTCTGAAGGTCTCTCCTTTCCAGTGCTGCTCCATTCCAAGGTGTGTTTGTACAGTAAGTGGGTCAAGGAATAGTCAACAGAAAAGTTATGTCTGTGTTTACCCAGGAATTATAGATATAGCCTGAATTATGCATGAATTTAAAAAAGTCAACACGAGCGGCACAGTAAACACGTTGGCTTTGCCAGGGGTTTGAAGAGGGGGGATCAAGGGAGGGGGGTGCAGGGGAGGTTCCTGTGGTGTGGGAGTCAGAGGCAGAGTGATGCCATGGGGTGCCAGGATGCAGGAGCCGTGTCCTGCCTGTGCCCTGGAGCCCAAGGGACTCCTGCAGCAGCGCTTGTGGCACTGAGTTTATTCCTGGCTTGAGCCCGGTGTTAATTGTTTCCCCCTTGTCAGCTCTTGCCGTTTGTCGCAGGTCAGATCCCTCACCCAGTGCTGGGGATGTTTTGGTAACGAAGAGCTGCAGACATTATTTATTGCTCTATTTCAGCCAAAACAAGCATTACTCTCATTTATTTATTAATCACTTTTCAAATTCAAAGGAAACATCTGTGCAGATTCGCAATTAAGGGGGTTTGTGGCTCGAGCGAGATTTCCCTGTAACTTCTATAAATAGATCCGGTGTTTACTGCTCATTGTCTCAGTAACTCTGAGCAGTGGTGATCATCCTGATAACCCTTCCCGAGAGCTGTAACCTGTCCATAGCCCTGTGACCCGGCTGCATCCTGAGAGAAGGAGGAGGAGGTGATGCTGCGGTGCTGCTGCTGCTCTCCAGCAGCATTCCCACCAGGATAGGCTGCTGGTAGGAGAGAATCCTCCTTCTGTGAGGTGGGTGATGGAAGCAGCCCCATCCCAGAGGCCACACCAGCCATCCCAGCAATCCCAAGAGCGTCGCTGCCGCTGCCTGACCACCCTCGAGCCCTGGGAGGAGTCTGTTGCTGCTCTGCAAACCCTGAACAAGGGGCAATCCCAGACCCCTCGTGCCACCAGCACGTCAGGGATGACTGTGCTGAACTGCTCTCATTCCTACCTGCTTCCTACGTGCCACTCATCCATCACAGCCTGGAGCCTCATCCCACCACAGCACTGGGCTTTGCTGCTCCACTGGGGGCATTCTGAGCTCTCCCCACTCCCCAAAGCCATCACTGTGCTCCTGAGAGCCTGGACCAGGCTCCTGAAGTGCCATGTGTTTTTAGCAACAGTGAGTGTATTTATAATCCAAAGGCATCCTGGGGGACGAAAATTATAAATGAGGTGTTACGACTCAGCAGTTTGATCCAGTTCTGGGACTTAAAACATTTGTTAGTGATAAACACATTAATGCCATTAGCATTTCAGAGGAGGAGAGGATGATGGAGCACAGGAGAGACCTCAGGACATCCAGACAGCTTCATCTCATGGCAGTGACGTGTGACAGGCAGAACATGCTGCCAGCACTGCCGCAGCGAGTCACACCTTGACCTCAAGGCCACCAGGCCACCAAGTTTTGTTCTTGCCCCTGCTCCAGCACATGAGAAGCATCTCATGTCACATCTCATCATTTTGTGTCATCTCATCTCATCTCATCTCGTCTCGTTTCATCTCATCTCGTCTCATCCCACACTCCTGGGTACTGGGGCTGCTTTTTCCCCATCTCATCCCAAGCCTTGGCCCCAGCCATGCTGGCTGCATTCTCAAAACTTTCACACCTGGGAACTAAACTGCTCCTGAGGACTTTGAGAACTCCATATTTCACCAATTTCTTCCATTTCACTTTCAGGTCTATCCATCACCGTCTCTTAGCAGGAATTTCCATATTCCAGCCGTGCTCTGCTCTGCCAGCCATCCCCTCCGAGCGGGCTCTAACCTGGTTTGCCTCACGCAGATGTGACTAATGCATTTAACCTTTCTTATGAAGCATATTTATTGTTTTCAGGCCTCCACTTTCCAAATCTGCTCCCAACAGACATTTGTCTTTTTGAGGTTCCCAGGGTTTCCTGTGCAAAGCCTGAGAATCAATACAGCTCCCATCCCTTCAGCTTTCCCAGCCGCCGGATCCAGATTGGATTTAAGCCGGGCTCCATCCCCCGTTAGGCTTTAAGCAGCCCGAGATGGAGCTTTATTGACTGTGGTGGGAAAGTGTGATTTATCCCTGCTGCTCATCAGCTCCATTTGCCCAACAGAGCCGCTCCTAGGGATGGCTGGGAGTGGGACTATAAACATATTTCACACTCTTCTCCTGAAAGAGGTAAAATACAGAGTAGACGGCTCTATTCTATCAGCCTCTGGTTATTCTCTCCAATATTTATTTCAAAGCCCTGCACGAGCCCCTTTTGTGCGGAGAGGAGATAAACCTGCGTTTGAACTAATTGCAAATCTCTTTTCCTGGCGGAGGAGCCGTGCGAGGGCGGCTTCGCTGGAACAGCTGCGGGTTTAGGCAGCGGCTCTGAACGTGCCGGGGAACTCACCCAGGAGGGAGAGAGCTCAGCATAAACCCGGGGCTGAGCCCTTCGGTGTCTGCCCTCACCCCACGTGCAGCAGGAGAAGCTTTGCCTCCTGCGCGGCAGCTCGGAGCCGGCTCCATGCCATCCCTTGGATGCAAAGCCGAGCAGATCCTCCTGTCCATGGGATGCCTCGTCTGGAGGCATCGGCAGCTGCTGCTCCACGTGCCGGTGCCTCTCCCGGCACAGCTCCCGCCCCGTCCCGGCGGGCGATGTGCAGGAGCAGATGCCTGGCACGGGGCTGGCAGAGCTCTGCCTTTGGGAAGCCTGGGGGAGAGAGCTTTGCTGGGATGTGCTGCAGCTGCTCAGCCGCGCCACGCTTACAAACCCGCGCTCCAAAGAACCAGTGCCAGCGCTGGAACTGCGAAAGACCTGGCAAAAAAAAAAAAGAGGAGGGATGTGGAAGGTGGGCAGGTGGTCCCTCAGCTGCAGCCTGGAGCCTGGCTCCCTGCTGGCATCCCAGGCAAATCCCTCTAGGACTCCGACCTCTGGGCAAGCACAGAGTGTGGTTTGTGAGCTGCACGAGGACCTGGGGCCACTCAGGTCCTGCTCCTGCTGGGATCCACGTTATCACTGCTCCGTTGTTGGCAGAATCCACAGGCAGAAGCCAATCCATGTGCCAGCCATGGCCATCTGACCAAGAGGGGAAAGGGCCCGTGTCGCCGGGAGCTGGGCTATTCCTGGCACTTGCTGTCACTCTTTACTTGCGGGTAGTTCCTGCACGGAGTTCTGTTTCCTCCCGGGAGAGGGCAAAGCCACACGCACTGCGGCCACCCTGCTGGGAGGGCTCCCGCCTGCTGGGCCGGGGAGATGCCCCTGGAGTGGGCAGCAGGACAGGACAGTGCCCCCACTCACACAGCTCCTGCTGCTGGTGCTCCCACGGGAGGCAGATCCGTCTGAAAAACAAACCTTCCCTTGCCTCCGCTGAAGGTGGCCTGAAAATCCCAGAGTGTGTGTGCTTTAGCAATTCAGGAGAAATTAAACCAGCTTATTCTCAGGAAATCATCCGTTTCCTGGAGAGTCTGGGATGACGGCTGCTGGCACCCGCCCAGCGCGCTGCTAACAAGCGAGCTCGGAATATGAGGCAGCAGATCCGATGCGAATTATTTTTGCAAAGCCGGAGGATTTCATCTCAGATGAGCTGCCAAAGTGGGAAGTTTTAATAAGTGTAATCCTCCAACATAATTAACCAGTGAAGAGATTGGCCCTGGAAGGTTTAAGCACTGCAGTCCGAGGGCTGAGAATGGGTGCTGGGACTGCAGCCTCAAGCCCTCCTCCTTCTAATCAAGGGGCAGGGAGGCAGTCCTGGAGCCCGCCCTCCTCCTGGCATCAGGTCTTCCCCAAGGCAGCAGAAGCAGGGAGAAGAGCCTTGGATCCAGCAACCTCCCCCAAACTGCTCCTCAGAGAAGCTGTGCTGGGCAGAGCTTCACACCAGGCGAGTCTGGGATGGCCCCTCCGGTGCTGGTTTAACACTGGGAGATTTGGAAGCTGATGAACAGGAACTCTGCAAGGTGCTTGGATTTGGGATGAGGTTCCTGTCCACAGGTCCCCACCGATAGGAGTGGGAGCGCCAGTGCAGCTGATCATCCTTTCTGCTGTCAGCCCCGCGCGATTCCCCAGCGAGCGGAGTTGCTCAAAGGCGCGTATTAAGGCAATCATGTTGTCTGCTCTGCCCCGCTCCCGTGACAGCTTCCCCGGCATGGCCGGAACGGGAGGCTCTATTCCTGTCGCGTCAGGAGTGCGGACGAGCTCTCAGGAGAGCCCTTCTTTACTGGGAAGTGGCATCTCTGTCGTGTAGTCCAGAGAGAAATCAATGAGAAAACGAGTCAGGGATCAGCGGGCGAGGCTGGTGACTTGTTCCTGTTACACTTGGGCTTGTATAAAGTGGGGGAGTGGTTGTGGGGTAACAGGGGCTGCCCTGTGGTACTGGGGCTGCTTTTCCCCATCCCACCTGTGTTTCCGAGGCAGCGGCTCCCCTGGGAGCCCGGTACAGCAGTCAGCAGGTCAGCTGTCCTTGGGGTGAATTCCTTCATGCTCAGCAAGTCTTTCTTGCCACAAGTAGCAAGAAAGAAATAGAGGAAAAATGATCAGATTTTCTCCCTCATTTAAACGGTGGAATATTGGTTCCTGATAGATAAGACAAAGAGGCAATAAAGGGTCGCCTTTCCATTAGATCTTCTTAATTGGGCTTTTTCCTGAAAGCACAAAATCAATATTTTCATCTACATGAACCCAATAAGCTCTTTGGGTCACTTGTAATAACACAAATCTGGGCCTCGTACATGTGGGCTGCAGGAGTGTGGGCAGCTGCCTGCTGCAGCCCTGGCACCCACAGCATGGGGAAAAACTGCCCTGTGCAAGGAGCTGCTGTGCTGTGCCACAGGGATCAGGGCTGTGCCACAGGGATCAGGGCTGTGCCACAGGGATCGGGCTGTGCCACAGGGATCAGGGCTGTGCCACAGGGATCGGGGCTGCGCCACAGGGATCGGGGCTGCGCCACAGGGATCGGGGCTGCGCCACAGGGATCGGGCTGTGCCACAGGGATCGGGGCTGTGCCACAGGGATCGGGGCTGCGCCACAGGGATCGGGGCTGCGCCACAGGGATTTGTGCCACAGGGATCGGGGCTGTGCCACAGGGATTGGGCTGTGCCACAGGGATCGGGGCTGCGCCACAGGGATCGGGGCTGTGCCACAGGGATTTGTGCCACAGGGATCGGGGCTGTGCCACAGGGATTTGTGCCACAGGGATCGGGGCTGTGCCACAGGGATTGGGCTGTGCCACAGGGATTTGTGCCACAGGGATCGGGGTGTGCCACAGGGATCGGGCTGTGCCACAGGGATCAGGGCTGTGCCACAGGGATCGGGGCTGTGCCACAGGGATCAGGGCTGTGCCACAGGGATCGGGCTGTGCCACAGGGATCGGGGCTGTGCCACAGGGATCGGGCTGTGCCACAGGGATCGGGGCTGTGCCACAGGGATCGGGCTGTGCCACAGGGATTTGTGCCACAGGGATCGGGGCTGTGCCACAGGGATCGGGCTGTGCCACAGGGATCGGGCTGTGCCACAGGGATCGGGGCTGCGCCACAGGGATCGGGGCTGTGCCACAGGGATCGGGGCTGCGCCACAGGGATCGGGCTGTGCCACAGGGATTGGGCTGTGCCACAGGGATCGGGGCTGCGCCACAGGGATCGGGGCTGTGCCACAGGGATCGGGGCTGCGCCACAGGGATCGGGGCTGTGCCACAGGGATCGGGCTGTGCCACAGGGATCGGGCTGTGCCACAGGGATCGGGGCTGCGCCGCAGGGATCGGGGCTGCGCCACAGGGATCGGGGCTGCGCCACAGGGATCGGGCTGTGCCACAGGGATTGGGCTGTGCCACAGGGATCGGGGCTGCGCCACAGGGATCGGGGCTGTGCCACAGGGATCGGGGCTGCGCCACAGGGATCGGGGCTGTGCCACAGGGATCGGGCTGTGCCACAGGGATCGGGCTGTGCCACAGGGATCGGGGCTGCGCCGCAGGGATCGGGGCTGCGCCGCAGGGATCGGGGCTGCGCCACAGGGATCGGGCTGTGCCACAGGGATCGGGGCTGTGCCACAGGGATCGGGGCTGTGCCAAAGGGATTGGGCTGTGCCACAGGGATTGGGCTGTGCCACAGGGATCAGGGCTGTGCCACAGGGATCGGGGCTGTGCCACAGGGATTGGGCTGTGCCACAGGGATTGGGCTGTGCCACAGGGATCGGGGCTGCGCCACAGGGATCGGGCTGCGCCACAGGGATCGGGGCTGCGCCACAGGGATCGGGGCCATGCTGGCATTGGGATCCCAGCTGCGGTTCAGTGTTGGAAGCCCAGCTGGGTGCCAGTGTTGGGATCCCAGCTGGGGGACAGTCGTGGGATCCCAGCCAGTGGCAGGTGTTGGAAGCCCAGGTGGGTGCCAGTGGTGTGTGAGCGATCAAAGACTTCAGCGTTGGAGGAAAAAAAACCCCAATTCTGAGCCTGGCATCGTCAGTCAATATCTGCCAATTCCTAAGAAATTGGCCACCTTGAAGTAACCGAGGTGCAAAATAGAGACGATTAGACAAATTAAACTCAGGCTGAGCTGGAAGAAAGGCCATTCAGCTCGCTGCAAACATTATCTGCTCTAATTGGAAGCTTTGTTTAATTTGGCTTTGAAATTGAATTCCTTCTCCTTCCTGGAGAACTGTTATTACCTTAATTCTCTGCTTTGAATAAGACCATTTATACGGTCAAATCCAGCTTGTTTGCAGCACAGCAAGCCCAGGAGCGGAGCAGCCACTGCCTCTCCCGCGCCTCCAGGCCCCTCCTCAAACCCTGTGCTGTTCCCTGGTGTCGATGCACGTTCACCCTCCCCATGCTGGCCTTGCTTGGTAATTACATTATTCATGCAAAGAGCGAATGATCTGTTCGCACTTCACCCTCCCTCGCAGGCAGACTTTCCACGTTCCCCGTTTGCCTTTAGGGCAGCAAAAGCGGAGGCAACTCCAGGGCAGGGAGATTCCCAACCAGGGACACTGGGCTTCCCCAGGGAAGAGGAGCATGTCCTCATGCATCCATGGCTTGCTGCTCCTCGGGATGAGACATCAAAGTGGATTTTCCTCTTCCCAGTGCTCGCTTATTCCACCGTCCTGTTGCTTATTTGCAGAACAGCAATTGAGGGAAGACAACAGCGTAATGAAGGAATTGCATCCCAATTTCCAAGTGTGGCCAACAAGATCCATCAGGCACTTTGGGAAAATCAAGAACTTTATCTCCAATCAGCCAGCTTTTATCTGCTTAGGGATAAACAAGGCTGAGGAACCAGCGGTAGCAACAGCTGCATCGTAAACAAGCCTGAAACCAGACCCTTCTGCTGGAAGTAAATAATTGATCTCCGAAAAATTCTGCTTAGGCAAAGCCATTTCAATTACCTGGCAGATGACGACGAGTGTGGAGAGAGGTTAACGGCTCTGAAATATTTAAGGAGATGTTTGCCTGGGCGCACCGTAGTTTGTCTTTCATTTCCCCTAAAGAGGGAGACTATTTGAGAGGTGAAGTGATAGGGAGGCACAACCCTCTCCAGCCCCAGGCTGGACTGGGCTTGGAGCAGCCTGGCCCGTGGAAGGTGTCCCTGCTCATGGCAGGGGGGTTGGAACAAGATGAGTTTTAAGGTCCCTTCCTCTGCTCCAGTCCATTCCCTGGAGGTGACAGGTGTCCCCTGGGCGGGTACATGTGGGAGAGGAGCACTCCAGGCTCCAGGGGAGCACACGGTGCCGGGCCGGGGTGCCGGGCTGTGCCTGAGCTGTGCCGCGCCGCTCAGAGCGCGCTATCAAAGCCTCGGTGTTATCGCCGCGGCGGGTGCGAGCGATCGGCTTTGGTTTCGTGAGAGCTTTGATCATGCTACCTCAGCTGTGGGAAATGCGTGGTTCCCTTTGTTTCGCTTAACTTCCCTTTCTTCACTTTCATCCTCATGAATAATTTATTCTTGTTTGTTCTGTTCACTTTCATATTTTTGTTTTCTTCCCCATTAAAATTCAGCTTCAGTGGCTTGTGGAGAAACTTTGAAGATCTCCCTCCCTGCCCTCAACCTTTCAGAAGGAACAAATTCCTCCCAGATGTGGTCACAGGGAGGGAGACACTTAACCCCTTCTCTCCCGGCTGCTCCTCACAGAGTGCCCACCCTCAGCCCTGGTCCCCCACACCTCTGGGGCGTGGAGCATCTCCAAGGATGCAGCAGGTCCCAGGAGTGAGAGCAGCTGTGCGGGACATGGACAGAGGGACTGACCTGCCGAGGGACTGACCATGAGGATGAAACTGCTTCTGACATTATAACGCGTTCTGCTTCGGATCTGCTGGGTCAATAAAAGCCTTCTCTAAGGAGGGAGTGCTTCTCTCACGTTGAAAAGATTTTAAGTTTTCAAAGCAGAGCACATATTCGGTGGACAGAAATGCCCTCACGCAGCTGCTGAGGAGGTCTCAAAACCACAGCACGGCTCATCCCTTGCCCTCCCCCTGGCCTCAGCCACCTGCCCCCTTCCCTTTCCCTGTAGCAGCTTCCTTAGCAAATCCTTTTTTTTTTTTTTACAGACTTCTCCTTTTTTTACATTTTGCCACTATTTTTCCACACTGAAAGATGGATTTTATTGTATTCACCCTTAAACCCTCCAACACAAAGTGCATCTGCCATTTCCCATTGCATCTCTTCTCCTCATGTGGCTCGTCCCAGGTTCAGTAACTCCACCTGAGTTCACATCAGCATCTGGGGGTGTAGTGAAACACACCTGATGGCACCAAGCTTTCCCACTTTGGTGATCAACCCTCAGGCTTTAAAATCCCCAGGTGAGAGCTGGGCTGTGTCTAGCGTGCTCTGGAGCTTTCCCGGGCTAGGGTTGCTTGCCCTCCTGGAGAAACATACCGTCTGCAGCCTTTTCCGAGCATCAGGAGGGTAATTACTCAGAGGGGAAGCGAGATGCCTCTGCATTAGCAGGTATCATTTGTTCTGGGGTCGCAAATTGCGCTGCTGTCGCTGGTAATGCTCTGACAGCAGCACCCGAGGCCCTTCGGAGGGGGAGGGTGCTGCTCCTTGCTGTGCTGAGCCCAGCATCTCTCGTCTCCTCGGGTTACCATCCGTATTTAAAAGTGTATCCTGGAGAATTGGGCAGTTCAGGGAGGCTCAGCGTGCGTGTGCCAGCTCCAGCTGCCCAGTGCAATGCAGGGGCAATTACCGGTGATTATCAAACATGTCAGCGATGTGACTTACCCCAGAGGAGCTGGGAGAGCTCTTTAAACTGCTGATCCTGCAGCCCACAATCCAGGGGAGGACCCGGGAAAACTGGCTGAGAGCGAGTCTGGCCCCTCACACGCAGCGAGATCCTCCTGCCTGCGAGGCTGCCTCAGTGGAGACCTTGCTCTGATTGTAGCTCCTGTCTGAAATTTCTGGGTCAGGATTATTGATTGGGATCATTAATTGGCCTGGCTGTGTGAGGGTTGGGGCCGCAGGGCTCCGAGGTGCCTTCGTAGGCAAATCTCCACGCAGCCTGCTGAGGCTCTTTGCTGGGGCTCCTGGCAGCTGCTGATGGCTCTGTGCCTTTTCCCTGTCTCTCTTCCATGGCTTTTAAACACCGGGATGGACCCTTTGCCCTCCCCTCTGCCTGTTCCACCCCTGTGCGGCCATTCCCTGCTCCTGGGCTGGCACCGTGGACCCCTGGGGATGCAGAGGGACTCGATCCCGGTGTGCAGGAGGTCTCCCTATGGGATCCTCAGTGCAGCTGGCACAGTTTTAACTGCTCCCACAGGAGGGAGAGGGTGCCAACCCCACCCGTGAAAAGGCACATTCCTTCCTAGGGAAGCTTCCTATCTAGGACTCTCCTTGCAAAAGTGTTTCAAGCTGAAGGGCTTATGGCAAATAATCACCCTCGGATGTGTGTCTCTCTCTGCTGCTGTGGGATTTATAACATCCAGAAAACAGACAAGCCCAGGATAGCACCTTAACCAACACGTGTTATGTCAGTTCACACCATGTTACCCTCCCTGCATATTTTCCGTGCTAATCGGATTTGACTTCCCTGCAAACTGACAGCGCTCGCAGGTTGGCACACAGGCACACACCACTCCTGAAATTAAAAATAGTCAGTAATCGGTACCGCTGGGCAGCTTTGATCTCAATCCCATGCAGACCGTGATGGTTTTCCAGCTCAGGCACACAAGCCGGGCATGGATAGGAGTCTGTCTGTGTGGGGAGGCAGGTGGGCTGCTGAACATCCCGAGGGGTGTGCTGTGAGTTCCTGTGCCTCTGCAGCGTGCCAGAAACTACCCATTTTAGGGCTGGGGATCGAGGTTGAGGTCTCAGAGGGACCTGAAATTCCAGATCCTGTCAAAATGAGTGGGTTCACTTCCAGTGAGTCATCCATGTGAACCAGCAGGCTGGAGCCTGAGGTGGTGCGGCGGGCTGAGGGTCCCGGTGGGCAGGAGCAGCCCGGCACATCGGGCACTGCTCCGGCTGCAGGAGCAGTTCTGCCTCTGCTGACACCTCTGCAGATTGCAGTGCACCGGGTTAACTCGCAGCAGGCAGCTCTGAGCGCTGCCAAAGTGCTGCTGCTCATCCTGAGGAGAGCTCCAGCCACCCGGAAAGCGGGGAAGGGTCTCCCGAAATAGCCTCCTCGGCTGCTGTGGGAAGAGGCTCCGCTTTGGGGAGGAGCCGAGGATATCTCACGTCGTGAGCTGCGCTTTGGTCGTGACAGACAAAGCAAAGGCTCAACTCCCAACTGCAGGGCTTTCAGCAGCAGTGGCTGGTTGGAAGAAAACAGGAATTTCTTTGCCCCGAGGAGGGAGGGAAGACAATAGGTAGAGTTGGGTTAAACAGTAATCACAGGTTGAGGGAAAGAACAGAGGAATTTAAAGCTAATTAAAAGTATCTGAGGTTTTTAAAAACCACTTCTAAAGCAGATAAATGGAAATAACCCACCGGGTGCTGATGAGCTTTGAATTTTGTTAGGAATCACAGAAGAATAAATTTAGCAAATCACCAGGAAAGGCTAATGCAGCCCTGGCGCTCCAGCGCACAGCCAGCACTGGTAATTCTCCAAATTCCTGACAATTATCCATTTCAGGAGACACTTCCACTTATCTTGCTCACCTTAAAACCTTCCTATTGAACTCTGCCTGTGATTAATCTTTGTTCTTGCTCACCTTTCTCTGTTCTCCATTATCGCTTTCCTGCGCAGTGACATCCATCCTCACCTGCCTGCCCCTTTTCCTGTGGCTGCTCCATTTCAGAGAGATTAAGCTTTTAATTGCAGGGAGTTTTTTTGCTTCATCACTGCATCATCACAGAGCTGCCTGCCAGCTCTTTGAGCCTTCTGGGGCAGCTCAAAGCCTTTCCAGAAGGATGGGTGGGATGCTGCCGATGGCAGCTTCCTTCCAGGAGAGGAGGATTTGGTTCAGACCCCAACCAGACACTGGTGAGGGTGGCAGCTTTGGGCTCTTGAGGGATATGGAAGTGGGAATTTTCCAGAAACTGAGGGGTTTTTGAAAGAAGGATAAATGCAAGATGGAAAATACCAAGGGAAGGAGGATGGCAGCCTTGAGACATCCCGGCATCCCTGGCGATGGAGCTGGGGAACAGGGAGGGGAACAATGTGGCATGGCAGAGTAAGGAAGAGGAGATAATAATAATAAAAAGGGAAATGAAATAAATACAAGAGAAATCCAAGCTGCATCTCAATAGACTGTAGGGTTCAATGAGCAGCTGGGACAAAAAAAAACCTGCAAACACCGTGGTTCCTGAATAATAGAGATGGGAGAGCAGGTGATGATAAGACGACCGAAGGAAGGAAGGAAGGTGGGAAAAAATAGAAAGGAGAAATTACTGGAGGGAGAAACCTGCAGGTGATGTGCTATTTTGCTATGCTAATAAAGAGATGAAAGCAACTGGAACAGGAGCAGAGACTGGAAAAAGTCTTACTTTTGTTGGAAAGTATAAGAGGATAAACGTTTTTAACATTTATGAAGTAGCAAAATAAAGCAAAGAACGGCTCAGAACATCAGCTTGTAGATGAGGAAATTAAAGCACATAAAATATTTATTCATTTGTGCTTAGTGGCTGTCAGCCATGCATGCATTGGAGAAATGGGATGTTTCTAGGCACAGTTTTATTCTTGCTCCTATTTTTCCCTCCTTTCCCAGGGATGAACAGGAACAATTTGGTGAATAGTAGCTGAACGCTGAGCTCATTTTCTACATTCCACTAATGTTTCATTTCTTAATACCCTTGAAACAAAAATGGGAAGTTGGTATAAAACATTATTGTCCTTTCAAATCATGGAGAAGAGGAGCGTGGTTCCAGGCCAGGCAGCAAGATTACAAACTGGCATCTGTGCTAAAATGGGAATGCAGTGCTGGTGTCAGTGCCAGGCTGGAAGAGGCCCTTTAATGAGCCACAGAAAGAGGGATGTAACACAGGTTTTTCCATGTCACCAGCTGTCTCCAGCCTGGCCCAAGAGGACCATTTCTGAACAAAGCTCTTGGCTCCTTGTCTCTGAATATTTCACCTGCCATCCCCACCAACACAGGGAGCAGATTCTTTGCTCCAGGCAACTTATCAGTTACTGCACTGGCAAGGAAAGCAGCTTCCTAATGACAGATGTGGGCCTCAATGGTTGGAGGTGGCACCGGAGCTCTGCGTGTTCCCCAGATCTTGGTGGGATGCTTCACTCAGAGGTGCTGCAGGAACGGTGACACCGGCACTTGTCGGGTGCGCCTTGATCTCGGCAGCAGGGAGAGGGGCTGCGAGGAAGATCCAGCTTTGGAGAATCCTTGTCTGTCCCTTCTTGTGTCTTTCTGGAAGAAAACCAGCTGTGCTCGGGGGGCAGGAGCGAGGCACAGATCACCCACTGGGTTGGGGCGCTATGTCTTTGTCCCCAGGCAGGGCGAGGGGAGGGCAGGGGCTGCACCTGGGCGGGACTCACCTGCAGGGCCGCCGGGATGAGCAGCACGGCGGGGCTCGGCCGCTCTCTGCACCGGGAGCGAGGCACGGGGAGGGCTCACTCAGCCCCATCGCCTGCGGGGCAGCGCCGGCCCCAGGCAGTGCCGTGTCAGCCCCTGGCCTATTGCTGACTTCAATTTGTTGGATGGGGAATCCCGGGCGCTCCAGCCTTGGCTGGCACCGCCTGCTGCCTGTCAGATACATTTACTCTCCAACAGCAGCATCCAGACTTGACCAGCCCTGAGCTCACTCGCTGCTCCTCTCCTTTAGGAAGAAGTTCTTTCTCTTAGCCAGGCTGCCCTGATTTACCTGGGCAGATGTGGGCATGTGCCCACCTACCTGCCCCGTTTGGGCTGTGGGAGCCCAGCGAATCAGACAGCCACGATTTCCTGGGATGGGTGGGCAGATGTGCCTGGAGGATGCAGGGATGTAATCCCGGGTGTGGAGCAGCTCCATGGGCAGCCTGGGGCTCTGTGTCCCTGTTGTGCCTGGCCTGGCTGGGTGTCGGGGGTGGCAGGAGCACGGGGATCTCCAGCTGGATGAGGAGCAGGCAGCCAGGGCTGGAGCTGCACCTTCCTGGGCCGTGCCACGGGCAGGAGCTGTCCTGTCCTTCCAAGGTCAGGTCAGCGCTTGTTTTTGCAGAATTACAAGTGCTAGTGTTACATTACGTGTTTTCCCGGGTCTCTTGGGGTTAATGGCAAAGCTGCTGGTTAGCCCAAGGGATTTTCTAAATCCTCCCCTTCCAGGAGTGCTCTCGTGGGAGAGCTGTGCGTGAGCCTTGGGCAGGGTGGGAAGTGCAGGAGAGCCTGTGCTGCTGCCTTTGCAGCCTTCTGTAAAGCACAGAGGTGTCAATATTAATTTCATCATAAAGCTCAAAACCTCCCTTGATTTTTCGCCTTATCAGAAATGATAAATTCTTAGAGAATTTCTTAGTCCGGATGCTACAGTTCCGGTGAGATACTTGGATAATGGAAGGCAAAATCAATCCATTGACTTCAATTGGGATCTGCCAACTTGTATCAGCTGAAAATATGCTATTTTTTTTTGTCTTCTGGTGACAATCTTATCGAAGTAGGGCTAACCCTGCCTGAGAAAAGGAGAAGCTGATAACCCCAAGCAGTTCACTGCACACCCAGATGATGCAACTTCCATCTCTGATTCGGGATCAGAGTTTTCTCAAGGACAGATAAAAACAGAAGCAGCAATTTCTCAGGGTCGTGGCTGACAAAGCACTTTAACAGCTTCTAATGGCACTTGTGGAAGGTGCACAGGAGCTCCTGCACTGTGGCAATTACAGAGTTCGTGAGCCACAGGTGCCACGCGTCACAGTCGTGCCCAGCTAGGAGCCGGGTGCCACAGAGAGCTGGTGAGCATCCCCTGCCTAACCCTAATCCTTGCCTAACTCCAATCTGCCAGCTGCTGAAATCAAGGAAAGCCTTGATTTACAGGGCTCCTTTTTCCTAGGGGGATGAAGCTTGCAAACGCAAGGGAGGGGGTGGTTGAGCTGTGTGTGGATATAGCTGTCAGGAGGAAACCAGCAGCAGAGTGAGGGATGTGTCCTCTGCCTCGCCATGCTGCTCCTGCCTGTTCTGCTCTCCTCTGAAGAGCATCCTGTGCTCATCTCATCCACACTGGGCTCCCAAACCCTTCCTATTCCCTTGAGGCCTTTGGCATCAATGTTCTGCATATAGACTCTCTCGAAAGCCCTGGCACTTGATTCAATCACTGCTTAATCTAACCCTCTAATTTAATCAATGCTTCATGGACAGGGTCTTTGTTTAAAAACCCAAACAAACACAAAACCTTCCAGTCTCTTTTGTGATTGCTTTGTGCAGGTGTTATTAGGTTAATGCAATCAGCATCGATAAAGCTGCTCTCCATGTAATGAGGGATCAGCTTTGTTGTGGGCGCTGTGGAAGGGAGGGAAGCAGAAGAAAGAAGCCGCAAGCTGGATCCTTGAGATGTTACCACTGACGCCACCAGACTCAGGGTGACCCTTCCTGCTGCAGGAATAATGGGAGGCACCAGCAAGTGTCCCACCCCCTCTCCAGATGCTCTGAGTGAGAATCAAGGTGTGCTGCAGCATCAAGAGGCCAGGAAGGATGGACACAGGCAGGAGGATGGAGGTGGACTGCACGGATTTCCAAGCTTGTGCGGCTCTTGCAGTGGGAGTGAGGGCTCTGGCTGCTCAGGGTGAAGCTGCTTTTCCTCCCTGGAGCTCCAGCTGCGCCTGGGCACTGGTGCATGGCTCCAGCTGCAGGTTCGGCCCACCCCATGCCCACTGGTAGTGCTGGGAGAGCACGTGCTTGGGGCTGGCTCCTGGCTGAACGAGACGATGCAACAGCTCTCGATAAGCACAAATCCTTCAGCAGTCGTTCTGTGTTTAATCAAGTTTGTAGAGCCTCAGGCCATTCATGGGGGGAAAAGTGTTTTCCATCTGTAATAAGAGGAAAGTTTGGCTGTCAAGGGGTGTAAAGCCAGATAATGAAGTTATTCTTTCTCGTTGCATTTTGCTGTGAGCTTCTTGAGAACGCTCTCAACAAAGTAACGATGCATGGAGGAGAGGTTTCCAGGCTTCGTAAGTGGTGGCAGCACCTTCCACTTGCAGGGCTTAGGGGTGCCAGCATGTCTCCAGCTTCATAAAGCCAGCCCCTATGGAAGTACAGGGTGGATGGGCTTGGTTTAAAGGGATAAAAATGCAGAGGTGCCCTTGATACTCCAGGTGCAAACCCCATGGGGCAGAGACTGGGGTCTCTGTGGAACAAGACCCATGGCGCCTGCTGGGATTTTTCCATCCTAAAATTGCATGAATAGTGCTGGTGGACTGCCCTTGCCATCTCTGTCATCACCTGTTTGGGAAATTTCCCTGATTTTGCCTGCAAAAAGCTGTGGTGTTTTGTTCATGTTGCATTTCTACTGAAGCAAATCAACCACAGGAAAGACAGCAAGGGAAAAAACCACAGAAACAAACTACAGTAAGTATGAGGAAGGGGATAAAAAAACCTAACAAAAACATCTCTACCTTCTTGGGTTTTTTTGGGAAAGCTCAATTGACTCCCTTGGAGCCCCCAACAAAGTCAATGATACTTCATCTTTAATTTGATTTTTCCCTTCAGTAAGGGTGGTGAACATTAATGTCACCGTAATTCTGCAAAGTGCCATTAGATAACGGGGGAATATCAAACGTGAAGATTATGTGTGGTATCAGTGGCAAAATATTATACTCAGCAGTGATTTAGAAGAACATTAATGTCTCAGGCATGCTGTGAGAGATGTCAAGAATTGGACAATAAAATGTCTCATTCTTCAAACAATCACTCGGGGCTGACGCCTGGCTGCTGGGGAGGCAGATGGGCGCCCGTGGAGCTGAGCAGCCCCTCTGCAGCCGCTGCCCTGCCCGCGTATCTCCGAGGGCAGACACCTCCTCTGCGCGGGGGAGTGATGGATGCTGCCCATTTCCAGCGGGTCGATAACGGGATCGCTGTAGACCACCGTTATTTTTGTGCTTAATTCACTGAATAAAATGAACCAGGTAAATCACTCAGAGGAGACGGGAGCGGATGTTAATAGGCACATTTGCAGCGCTATCTAAAAATGAGCTCTGCAATTACTGACTCATGCTAGCGCTCCTGTTTGGTGGCGCGGCTGGAGGCAGCGCTCACCTGCCCCGCCAGTGCCCTGGGGAGAAGCCCCCGGGCTCCCCAGAGAGAGCTGGGGGCTGCAGTTCAGTGGGGCTCTGCCAGGGTGATGCCCAGACCCTGGCAGTGCATCACAGGGGAACAGGGCCCTGATTTTTTGTAGGCTTGCAGGCCTGAGGAGGAACGGAGCGGGGTTGGGCAGCTCTTCATAGACTCATAGGATTGGGTTGGAAGGGACCTTAAAGCTCATCCCATTCTAACGGAGGTGGTGCCAAGCGATTTGGGCAGTGTTGCCATAGAAGACACGGCGCCTTTCTCCACAAGAAATGAGGAAGCTGGGCCACGGGCTGTGTTCCTTCTCTCCCTGGGGCGGGCGTGGAGCCTCCTGAGCATCCTCAGCCTTGAAGTTTCCCAGCCTCCATGAGAGGCTCTGTGGTGCCAGGCTGGACCAGGCGCTAGACAGGCGATGTGCAGCACTCTGCCAGCTCCCCAAAATAGCACCGTTCCCGAGGCTGGATTAATCCCTGTGGAGCCTCGCTGCCAGAGCAGGCCATGGATGGGTGCTGGGAAGCACTCCCGCCAGCACGCAGCGTTCCCGTGTCGGCAGGAGGAGAAGGAAAGGGTGGGGGGCCCGGGTGACATGGCCATCGACCCGTTTATCACGGCGGAGCAGAATTAATCGCTCGGATCAGCAGAGTCATTGTGGCTTACAGAAAACAAAACAAAGGCAATTATTATTCCTCCCTTGTCGGGGGGCCGTGGCTAATCTCGTTACGCGCAGCAGCGAGGCGCCGGGGAAATCTCACGGTGCCGATAAAGCGCTCGGCAGCTGCACAAAGCAATTACGGTGAGACCGTGGGGCTGTGCTGGGGGCTCAGCCCTTCCCTGGGGCCAGGCAGGGCTGTCCCCAGCTGAGCATGTCCTCTCCTCACAGGGAGCCCTTTGGCAAGGTAAGGTGGGTGCTCTTCCTCACCTCCAGGTGCCTCCTCCCATGCCAGCGTTGATGCCTGCTCTGCCCAAACCTCCTCCAGAACCAAAGCAATTTTGGGGCTGTGGGACTGATTCCCCCACAGGCACCCTGAGTAGCATCATCCCTGTGGCCAGAATCAGCCAGAGGCGTTGCCATGTCACCCTCCTAGCACTGCTCGGCAGAGATGTGCTGTCCCAGAAGGTGTCACAGCTGCTCTGGGCGCAGTGCAAGCTGGGATAGAGCAGCGATAGAGCGGTGCTTGGGTTTTTTTATAACTCTTAAATCATCCCCCAGCTCTCGCTGCTGCTTTAAATTGTAACTTGGCTTTTAAAAAGTTTATCGTGCACTAATTCATTCAGCCCGTTCATTTCCATTCTGCTGACAGGGGACAAAATTGCTTCTTTTTTCATCCCAGAGAATTCTAACTTTGTCAATTTATGGCGCCTTTTTGATTTAATCAGGAAATTTCCTAAACTTCCGTGGCAATAACAAGACATTTTTCAAGCAGTACCTGAGAGCGACCCCAGTATTATTTATAGCCCTGGTGCACACGGTATTTCGGAAGGACTTCCCATGAGTCCCTGGTGGTCAGAAGATGCAGGTTGTTCCCAGCATCACTTGACTCTGCTCCTGGGGAGCAACTGGAAAACCCCTTGTTTGGCCTTTGTTTTGCCACTGTCTGAAAAGTCCATGTGTTGCCCTTTCCCTCTTTCCACCCTGGAGGAGCCCAGACCCCTGGGATGACCTGGTCATCCTGGCCACCTCCACTGCCAGCACGTCACTTATGTGCCACGGACGGAGCCGCTCTGGTGCTGCCCTGCAGAGCTGGTATCACACTGCTCTGTGCTGAAACACTGTCATTTCACTCCTCCAAACACTGTCAGAGCAAGCCATGGGAGGGATTATTTTTGGCTCTGTTCAGTGTAGTTACCTAGCAATTTGCAGGAGGCTTGGTGATACTGGGGAGCTACTCAAGCCACGCGAGCTGCACTGCAGCGAGCGATTCAGTTGCTGCCTTTGGTTCCTTCTGCTGCTCACAAATAGTCCAGGTGCCAGCTTGGAATCTTACAAATTTGTTCTCCGTTGGACAGATTTCAGCCCCGTTGCTTGTGTGTGAAATACTTCCTCTGATCGTTGCTTTTGAGCGCTCGCCGCCTGTGATTCCCCCATCACGCCTGGGCTCGGCTGCCGGCGTGCAGCAGAGCTTTTCCTCTGCCTCGTGAAAGGAAGGGAAAACCACGGCATGTGCTGATATGGATGTTCTGTAGGACAGTGCTGGGAAACCTCTTTTGATGTTTTGCTTTCACATTTCTCAAGTTGAAAAGAAATAACGTGCGAACGCCTTCCCCTTCTGCTCCCAGCGCCGCATGCTCCCCTGCATGCTCAGCACCGCCGCTCCAACCAGCCGTAAATACTGTTTGTGTCTGGCTTATTATCTCCAAGGTAATTTATGCTTTTCTGCTCATCCGGGGCGTTTACAGGGCTTCTGTTCTCTGCAGAACTCGAAGAGTTGTGATGAAGAACTGCTGTTGTTCAGTTAAACAGCAATATTGATTGCCAAGCACCAACCAGAATCAGTGTTTTCCATTCTCCCAGTGTCAAACTGGAGGGGAAAAGCCTGAAGGAAAAGCCAAAGTGGGGCAAGACAGGGACAGTAGAATCCAGATGGCAAAGAGCCATGGTGATATGGTAAATTGTCAAGAATCTTAATTAGGAACAAATTAAAGATACTCCAATTCCACATATAACATGACCCATGTTATTAAATTATTGCTAAAATGCTCTAGACTTCTTCCTCCTACGGGCATCTCTGGCATCTCTCCCTGGCACTGCTGCCGGGCTTTGTGCCCATCCTGGTGGGCAGTTCCATATCCCAGTTGAACATTTGATGTGGGCAGGAGGTCGGATCCCATCGATTACCATGGCTGAAGGACACTTGCTGAATCTCATCAGGTTGTGGCAGTGCACATTCTGCAGTGGGCGGTGTCTGCATGGTGACGTTTGCAGAGACAGACGATGCTCTTCAGGGGAAACGCCTTCAGGAAACTTCTTCCGTGGCACATCCATGTTGGCTGCATCTATTATCCAGCCATTTTGTTCTCCGAAGCACTGCAGAGAAGACAAAATGAGAACCACGGTCCTTCCGGAGCTCCAGCGGGTGCTGGATGTTTGCTTTAAATAGAATTAACCATGCAAATTGAATCATGTGAGCGTAAATTAGCACTCGTTCCACCAGTGCTCTCGGTGTCGCTTAACCTACCATTTACCCCAAGACATCTGCTAAGTGCCATTCTTTCGAGTACTTAAACAGCACCTCTCGTTACCAGAGAGCCCCAGCCCCGCGCACCAGCAGAGCTGCCGCAAGCCTGTAATTATCGTTAAAGGACTATTGTGCTCCTGGCGCTGATGAAGGCAGCGGGTGAGGCTTTCCAGGCTGGCTCCCTGCTTGCCAAGGGGAGGATGAGTGGGGCTGGGGCTGAAGCCTGCCTGCTCCCTTCCCGTGCCCGCTCCGGCAGCGGGGAAGGTCCTGGCACATCACTACGCTGGTGTTGCCCGAATATCAGCAGCGGTGGTCGGTGTAAGAAACTGAAAATGCACTGCCAGAGGAAGGCCGCCCAGCCAGGGTTGCTGCCCGGCAAGGAGATATCAGTCTGCTGGAGGATTGCAGCCCACACTCTCTCTTGCTGGCATTGCTTCCTTTGAAGCTGAAACGGAGGGAGAGGGCCCAGGGCTGCAGCCAGCACCGTGTGGCTCCAAGCCTTCTACAGAGTGAGCAGTTATTTAAGCTTTGATGTCATAACTGGGAGAATTAATGCGTTAACCTCGTGGAGAAGGTGGTGTGCGGGCAGGCTGGAGGCACCGGCGCTCTGCCCTGCAGCACAGCTTTGCTGCTGCGCGTCACATCACAACTGGAAGTGCGATGAGGGGATGAACAGGTGGAGGACGATGGCATTGCTGATGCCCAAGCAGCTCAAAGGGGTGCCTTGGATCCTCGGTCTGCTCTTTGGCTGGGCCCCTCCTAGGAAACGTGGATGTGATGCTCATTGGCTTCTCGTTTTTCCAGCCTCTTCCTGCAGTGTGAGAAAACCCATTGTGGCTGGTGTGAATGGAGTTGGACACCATTCCTCCACAGTGGTTATGCAAATTCCCGGCCATAATGACACGTTGTCGTGTGTGATGCTGCGAACAGATGGCCTGAAGACAGGCTCAAGATCGGAATTAGTCCTGGACTCCTGCAACGGCACTGGGAGCATATGGACCTCATCGATCCCTGCTTTAGCCTTAATAGCAAAGGGAATGGTAACATATGAACGACAGCCAAAGGAGAGCAGAAAAAACAAGATTGTGGTGATTCAGTGGTACTCAGGCTCTTCTGAAAAGCTGAAACGGTCCCTCCTCAAACTCGAGCATCATTCCAGTAGCAGACGGGGCTTTGCTGTGGAGGATCCCGAGGGCTCGAGCAGCTCGTCTCTGCAGCAGCACAGACCGGTCTGCGTGCACCCAGATCAGAGCCCCTCAGCCCTGTTATTTATGCTGTGGTTTCCCAGCGGCATGAAAGCACCAGCGGTGGTTTAGAATTCCATTTGGCACTTTGTTTTACGGGGAGGCTTCGGGAGCTGCGGTGATAGATGGCTGCTTCCCTCCTGTTTGTCACATCTGTGCTGTATGAGTTATCAGCGGCTGGTTTCTGACTTGGAGCCAGCGCGAGGGGCTTTGGAAAATGGGGCATCGCTTGTTCATTGCTTATAGCTTTGTAAATCCGTGAAGGACTGGGCTTCTTCTGCCTTTTATTTCAGTCTAATGGTGTTTTAAGGCAGCTCGCTGATGCTGCTTGGGATTTCTCCAAGGACCAAATAGGAAACTGATACGTACCATGGAAGTGCTGAGCAGAGAAGATTGATTCTGTCAGTTAAACATCACACAAGCATAAACAGTGTGTGCTGCTGTGCCTGCTCCCCTCTGACATCAGCAGAACCAAACCTTCCCGTCAGCAGGCGAGCTGTCACTTCAAGCCCTGAATGCAGCATCTGGATGAAAAGGGACTTTTTTTTTTTTTTAAACTCTCCTATTCCTAATCAGCTGGGTGTCTGGGTCCTAATATTTGCCTAGAGCGAGTTCTTTCAATAATCTGTAAGTGGTCCCCAAGGCTTGTCGCTGCGAAAGCGCACAAAAGGGATCTTGGTGCCTGTGCTGCTGAAATTAATTGATCCCGATATTTCCTTGAGGAGGGATAAAAAGAAAAGAATAATGTGGTTTCAGATCAGGACAGTTGAAATCCCAGGGAAGATGGTATTCAGTGGGTGCCCTCGGCTGCTTTGCCAGGCTTCAGGGGAGCTCTCATGCCAGCGCTTGGTGCACTGGTAGCCAATGGCCAGGAAACACCCCAGGATTTCTTTGTCCTGGTTGCACATGCCCTGAAAACACCCACTGGAAAGGTCTTTCAGCCCTCCTCATCCTCAAGGACAGTCTGTCCCTCCTGCAGTCCAGTGCTCTCCGGCCATCACAGACCTCTGTCGGGGACCGGCCCCACGCTGACCCCCAGCCCTGGCCGTGCTGTCAGCATCTCTGGTTTCCATGGCAACTGCAGAATGCCAGGCATGGAGCTGGTGCACACCACAGCATCGCCAGTTTTCCCTGGTTCCTTCAGGAAGTGGGTGGCACAGGCTGGAGCTGCCCACGGGACCCCAGGTGTAGGACACTCTGCACAGCCAGACCCAGCTGCAGGGGGTTTATTTCAGAACCACTGTGCAGGAAGGGAACTCTTCCACCCTCCAGAGAAGCACATGTGGATATTTTTAGCAGGGCAGGAAGACAAACGAGCTCAGCTCTTCCAAGCATCCATCTGCTTCGTGTGTTGTGGGCCCCACAGCCTTTCCAAGTAAATTGAGTCCTGTGCCAGGCCCCGTTTGCTCTCCTGAGCTGCTCTGCTGCGAGGCCGTGGGGTTTGCTTTTAGGAAATGCCCATCCCTGCTTTCTTCTGCACAGGGCAGACACGTGCCTTGATTCCTGGGAACTCAGCTTTCTCTGATGCTGTCCTTGAGGCAAGAATTCAGGTTTTTATCCCTTGCCTTAACCAGAGGCAGCTCGGCTGGATGCTCAGGGCAGGCCGTGGCCCGGTGGTGTCCGTGGCTGCCCGCAGTCCCCAAGCAGTGCCAGCAGCACCGTGACTCCCACCCCTCGCCCCGGGCCTGCTGGGATGCTGCAGGTGGAGTGAGCACATGAGGGGAATGAGACTGATAAAATACTGTCCCAGGATAGTTCCAAGAGCAGTCTCCCGGTGTATGAGGCTCCCTGTTGTTTTCCAGTCACTGACACCGAACTGAGCAGCTCTGATCCCAAATGTGCTCCCAGCTCCCATGGCAGGGGGTACCTGGCTATGCCAACGGGAATTACGGATGCTTGGAGCTGATGGGCAGGGAGAGGTGGGTTACACCTTTCCTGCCAGTCCTGAGAATGTGCAGATCCTTGATGCTCATCTTGGTTTTTGTGAGTTTTGCGCTGACGGGGGAAGGCGCACGAAGAAGAGAGACCGGGGAGATTTGGAACACACAAAGCACAGACCAGGGATGTTTGGGACCATCCTGGCCTCGGTGAAGTTGCTCACGGAGCCGCAGAGCAGAGCTCGGTCTCCCTGGCAATGGTTGCCATGCGATCGCTGCTGTGGCGCTGCATCTGCCTGACTTCAGTCAAACGCGCTCTTCCCAAGGGAATGTGCTTGTGTCGGAGTCCCCAAGGAGGACAGGATGGATGGGCTCCCGTTGATGGGGAGAGGGCAACAAGAGGGAGTAACCTGAGGGAGGTCTGAACCCAGAGGTGGAGCTGCCCGCAGTCTGCAGCGAATATGGGAAGCAGATGTTGTGCAGAAGCGAACCCCACGCTCCCCAAACTGCTGGCAGGGTCCCTCCCAGAATCCCATCCCACTGAGGAGCACGGCTGTCAGACAGAACCCTGCAGTGGATGCAGTTTTCCAGACATAACATGGCCTGGAAGACATCTATAACCTGTTTTTCGGTGGTTACTGAACCTTTCCGGGTCGATGCCCAGGCTGCAGTGTGTCACCGTGGCCTCTGCGCTCCTGGACTTGATGGAGGAACAACTTCATTTAAGTGCCTTCCCAGTGAATGATCAGAGTTACTCTGTGAGATAACTCTGCTGGTTTGAACAAAAAGTCCTTCACAGGAATGCAAGTTCCTCATTTTAAATCCAAATGTAAAATTAAAAAATTCCATTACCACAAGAAGCTGCTCGGAAACCAGTGGCTTGGGTAAAGCATTTGATCACACATGGAAAATTATCGAGTCGAGATTGAAAATGGGTTGAGAAACACGTGCTGGCTGCTCAGAATCATCTGTCACCGCTGGGCAGAGCCAGGTCCTGGAGAGTGAGTTCAGGGTTGGTTGGAGTTATCTGGAGAGAGATGTCCCAGTGTTTCCAGATTCCTTGCATGTGACTTCTGTATCCACTTTTTCACATGAACGGTAACGCTGAAGCGAACGTCAGTCATCAGACAGGCATAATTGGATTTGGAAAATGTGATATTGTGAATTAAGTTGACTGATGGGGAAGTGTCAGTTTTATTAACAATCTTCCTTCAGATGATAATTTTATATCTATAAGGATGAATTACAAGAGTGCTTGAAAGCATCAGTCTCAAATGATGAAGTCATTTTAATAAAGGCTGACTTTCTCTTTCATATACTTGTTTTTAAATATTTTATCTCCTTATGGGAAACTGTGTCCAATTCAGAGCCAAAACTGATGTAAAAAATGCCATTTTCATCTTCACACAGAGAAACACCTTCACCCTCAGGCGAGCTCCCAGCTGGGTGCAGCCTGGCCTGTCACCTGTTCTTGGGGTTTCAGTGCAAATCTGAACATTGAACAAATCTTCTTCCTTCCATGGTATTTTTCCAGAAGAAAGAGGTGGGAAATGCAGTAAGAGAAGGAGTAAGACAGAAAATCTGACACTTGGAAACGTCCCTACCTCCCTTCAGCTGAAGAAAACTTGTCATTGGCTTTATCCACACATTTCACAGCAAGGGGCTGGTTTTCCCCTCATCGTTCCAGCCATGGTGCTGCTGGGATTGAAGGGTTTGGGCTTTTTACGTCAGTGCTGTGGGGCAGCTCAGATGCAGGTCACCATTTCCCTTTTCTACCTCAGTTTACTCTGATTTGGGAGCGCCTCAGTAAATGTTTGATGTGCCTCCAGCCGCAGTGGAGGCTGGAGCCGTGTCCCTCACGGTCACTGGGTGTGCACAGCCTGTGGTCCCCTCTGACCGAGCCTCTGTCAGGGCACGGTGGCCACTTCATTATGTCCCTATTGATCAATTAAACGCTTCGTGCCTTATTTATCCCGCAGCCAGGAAGGAGCACTGCAGGAGCAAAGAGCAATCGTGTTGGACTAAAATCTAAGGAAGAAAAATGAGCTGGTAAAAGCCCTGCTGCACCCGGCTTCCCCCTCAGAGGAGCCTTGAGAGATTCAGAGTGGGTTTTTTTCCCAATGAAAACGATTTGATGAAAGCCCTTTCTGGCCAAAGTTTCGGTGTTTGCGAATCGTGACATGGTGAGGGAAGGAAGCTCTGTGCTCCCAGGGGAGTGGAGCCTGAAGAACAGCAGAGCTTTGTGGAGCTCTGGGCTTTTGTGCCCAGCCAGGCACTGAGCCCCTTGCACCCAGGAGCTGGGGATGGGCAGATGGGCAGATCCCAGCCCTGGGATGAGGCACAGGCAGCAAGCGCAGTGCCCATTCCCTGACACAGAACCCTGTTCCCACCAACCTGATGGGATGGCTGACGTATTTATTCATACTTGAGAGACAAATGGAGGGAGGCAGCTGCTGGACTGCCCAATGTTGAGATGAAAGATACCTGCAGAACACCTGGGGAGGCTGGACAGACAGAGCTGCTGCTGCCGCCGCTGGGGCTGCCACAACTGTGAGGACACAAACCCCCGCAGTGGGTCTGTCCTGACCCACTGCTGGCGAGGAAAAGGTGCCATGTCAGGGTCTGATATGCCCACCATTTCTCCCTCGCAAAAGGAATCCCCAGTTTCAAAGTCTGACTAGAATTCTGGCTGCTTTTTGGTGAAGATCTGAATCTGGTGAAGCGGTTTTGTTCTGCGATATTTTGAAGTCAGATGCTTTAGTGGCACAGAGAGCGCGGGGCTGGATTTGCATGTGAAATGAATCATGCCCAATGTGATTAAAAATGCCATAAAGGATGAATTTAAGATTTTTTTCTTACTTACTATTAAAGTTTTTCAGTAATTTTCCACCCCCTCAGCTGAGCATCGTTCAGATGAACTGGAGAGAAACTTTCTCTGCGATTCATTACTGAGGGGTCTGAGGGGAATTCTCTGTATTTCAGTGAAAAAGGAAAGCTAAAAATAAAGGTTTTTCCATCAGCAAAGTATTTGTGTAGAAGCTGAGACTGTGGGGAGCACAAGGGCAGCAGTGTGTCTTGTGAGTGGTTGGTGGAGACTGACCAGGAAAGGGAGAAGGAGCAGACAGGGTGTGGTGTGGGATGGGCACGGCGAGCACCCGCTGCCTTTCAGCGCGTGGCAAGGCCCCAGAGCCACGGCTGGGAGGCAGTTTGGCACTGGCATAGACACTGACACACTCAGATCTGGAAAACCCAGTGCAGAGTGATGGAGAAAGGGCAATCTCCCTGCCACAGGATGGTTCCACAGGCACAGGAGATGTGCTGGGAAGTTGGGACCTGCCTTCAGCGCCTGCTAAATTTGGGGACCGTGGCAGAGCAGAGGGTGCTCTGGCTCACAGGGGCGGTGTAGGGACTGGGCAGAGCAGCTCCAGCATTGTGAGCAAACAGGAGGCTGGGCTGGGATGCCGTCGCTCCCTGTTCCAGCAGCTGAGTACTGCCAGTGTGACCCTTTGAAAAAGCCACCGCTGGGCTCAGCCTGCGGATGAGGAGCTGCTGCGCTCTCTCCTGCCCATCTCGGGCACCAGTAGCACGAGGCTGTTGCCAGCCCCGGAGCTGAATGTAAACACCCGAAGTTTGCACAGCACCAGCCCAGCTCTGCGTAGCTGGCTGGCACAGATGTGTAACTGGGTGAGGCCCAGGAGCAGCTGCTGCTGGTACCCGCACCCCACCCGCTCCCCATCCCATCCCATCCCCATCCCACCTGCATCTCCATCCCACGCACATTTCCATCCTGCCTGCATCCCCATCCCACCCACATCTCCTTCCCACCCACGTCCCGGTGCCCACGGACACAGCAGTTAGTCCCTGAGGAAAGATTATTTGCATGATTAGAAAAAAGGGGGAGGAACACTGCAGGCAGCAAACCACGCTCCTTATCCATGCTCTTATGAAACAGATGCGTGTCAGCAGATGTCTTAATGCAGGCGTCTAAACCAGTGAGAGCAGAATCAGCCTGTGGCTGGGGGAAGAAAGGAGATCCCTCTTCACCTCTAAATGCTGGCTGCAATCGTATTTGTATGTAAATGCAGTTTCTGTAAATGCACACTAACTCACCAGTAGCTGCAGGAGCCATTGCGTATTCATGGCAGAAGAGCTTTTTACCCGAACAGGAGTTTGCGAGGGTACTTTGCATGATTTTTTTCCTTTTTCTCTGCGTGTCGGAGTTTGACTAACATGTTGAAAATTAAAAAAATAATTGAAACGGATCATATGCAGCTCAGCAGGGGCCTTATTTTCCGGTGAGTGGCAAGGGAACGGAGGAGCGGTAACGCGCAGCTTTTGTAGCCTTGTCACTTTAATGAATTCTTTAGGAACATCAGCGGCAGCGCAGGGGGGCTCCGGCTCAGCCAGAGCAGCAGCACAGGCTGGGTCGGAGGAGTCTTATCCCAGAGAAGAGCCTGAGTGTTTTCCCTTAATCTGCAGTCTCCTGTTTCCTTGCGAACGCAAACTGGAGATGGGACGCGCCGACGGGAGGAGCGCTGGCGCTCGGCTGAGCTTCTCCCCAGGAATGGCCCCTTCAGCGCTGGCAGAGGAAAGGACCCTTCTGGATACCCACGGCCAAGTTCAGCTCAGGTGTCACATTACCTGGTGCCCATCGTGCTCAGCCCGGCGACAGTCACATCCCCGGTGGCATCGGTTCCTCGACAGCCGCCGACCTCCCGGCGTGTCCGGCCGTGCCGTCCCCCAAACCAAACCACACCCCTCCAAAGGCGCAGAGCAAACAAACCTGGGGTCGCACGAGTGGTCCTGGAGCCCCCAAAACGGACTCCCAGTTCTGCCAGGGAGGGTCTGCCAAGGACGGCTTCCCAGGGAAAATCAAACCCAGTCGTGGCTTGGAATCGTGTCTGCCTGCAAACATTTCCATGCCACATCTGCTGCTTTGAATTAGGACCTGAATATTCATCTCCAAAATGTATAATTTATACTTACAGCAGACAATTCATAATTTAAGTGTTATTGCTCTAAATTAAGTATTACATTTAAGCTGGCTGTGGAGCAGATAACTAAAACCAAGACACCACAAAGAGGAAACCCACGCTCAGGTGGTTCATACCATGAGGTCCCAGCTGGATGTCAGCTGCCAGGCACACCCAGAGGGAGGATGCCCCATCCAGAGCAGGGCAGGACCCAGCCACTCCTATGCTCCCACCTGCCCCTCTCTCTCCTCCAACAGCAGTTGCAAGAGAAGGAAACAAAAAAAGTCAGGAATGAAAAAGGAAAATTAAACATGAAAATTTAATTAAATCACCCTTTGATCACTCTCTGTGGAATGGACTTCATTCGGAAGATTATTTGTTGGAGAGCAATAACAGCTTCTAATTAGGAGAGGATTCAATGTGGAACGAGGGGGTTATTATATTTTTTAAATCAACCCGGTTTCCCCTACACCAATCGACAAGACCGCCTGCACATTACCAGCTAAACATTATTAAAGTTGTATTTTACAGCCTGGTTACTCGCCAGTGTTTATGAGTGTGAAATATCTGGTTTAAATCTGACACAGAAATATCATCAAAGCGGTCCACAGAGAAACAGCTTGTGCCTTAATTGCAAAAAGTGGGTGCTGAGAGCAGCTGTCTCCCATGGAAGGCAGGGTGGGAGCAGCCTGGCTTTCCCCACGGAGCCTCCATGGGCGCTGCTGTCCTGGCGAGTGCAACCACAGCCCCACCATCCCCAGGACCAGCCTTCCCAGCTGGGATGAAGAGCTGGAGGCAAGAGGTAGAGGTGTGGTGAAGAGTGGGGACCTTGGGCATCAGTCAGCCAGGCTTTATCTCCCGCTGAGTAAATCCCCTGGAAGAGCGGTGTGGCTGCCTCGGCTTTGTGAATGAGGCCCTTAAAGATTTGCATATATCATAATCCATGTGAGTCATAACCAGCCACTGCTTCAAATGCTTTCTGAAAGAAAGAACCAAATATCCCCATTAGAGCTTTTATCCCCTGCTATTTCATATCACAATAAAATGTCAAAAGGAAAAGAGAAGCAGATTTCTGATATTATTACTTTGAACTTTTCTTGGCTATACTCCCCTGAAGCATGACATTTACTGAGGAGAGGGAGAAAAGAAGAGGCTGGAATATCTCCTTAATCATCTTTATTTCAGCACTGTGGCATTGAGCAGCTGGACCATGTCTCCTGCCTGGATGGGAGAGATGATGGGTGGCACCATGGCCCTGAACCCTTCCTGTCCCCTGGCACCACAGAGGACCTGTCACCTCCGTGATGATCTGCCCGGGTGCAGCTGGAGAGAGGCAATGGACATTTGTACCACCACCACCACCATCATCATCATCATCATCATCATCACCACCACTGTCATATCAACATTAAGATAAATTCAGCAACACATGGTGTAGTTTGGTAATATCATAATATCAACATTTAGCACTTTTGAAGGCATCTGGTGCTCGATCCCGAGCTCTCCCGACAGGAGCAGCCTGAAGAGCCAGTCCCTGGAGATCCTGGCAGAGGATCCTGAGGAATCTGTCCTAACTGTGTCTCTGAGGTCTGGCTTTGCCACAGGATTTACACCACAGCATAAAGGTGCCTGCAGGGAATTACAAATGAGTCGGTTTGTAAAAAAAATCCCAAGTCATTAAAAGTTCATAGTGAAAGGAAAAGTGGGAATAGATGTCATAAAAAAGTTAGAAGGATAAAGTGGTTCTTCCATCAAAAGCTTTTACAAGCCCATTTAAGAAATCCATTTTAACTGTATTTTAATTTCTTTTATGGACCTAGTAAAGCCAAATGGTGTCAGGGAGATTCAGAAAGGTGGGGCATTAGCACTGTGCACCACTCCCATTTCTGAAAAATCTCACTTTTTCCATGGACTGAGCTTCCAGGGGCTATTTTGATGCATGGAAGCAGATGCAATTTAGCAGTTTCATCTCTCATGTTTAATTTTCACATGAGCATGGCAGAGTTATGCCCTGGCACAGCAAAGATCCGGGAACAGGATGGGGAATTTCCAACAGGCAGTACCTGGAGAGGGAGGTTCTTGGAACAATGCTTTTCCTTTGGGGTCAGGTCAGCTTTTGGGGCAATTAAAAAAATAATTAAAGCCACCAGAAATGAAGAGCCTCATGCCATGGGTACTCAGTGATTGGGGCAGAGCTGGCAGGTGGAGATGCTGACCTGCTCCTGCCAAGGACATGCTGCATGTGGGACTCTGTGCCAGCGATGCCAAGGGTGGCTGGAATCCTGCAAAACTCAGAGCCAGGTCATAAGTGACCGTGTGAAACCCTGGCAACCAGGGAAGCACAGCAGTATTCGAGGTCCTGCCCACACCAGGGGTCCTGCCTGCACCAGGGCCAGCGTGTTTTGGGGGTGGGGAGGGGAGCGCTGCCACGCTCAGGATGGAGAGTTGTTGTTATGGTAACAAATGACTCGTATTCTCCGAAGGAAGCACGATTTCAGCTTAATAGGGGGAAAACGCAGGGAAGAAGAAAAGGATAATATTTCAAAAAGCTTTAATGAGACGTGAATTGTACGCGCTCGTCCTCTGGAGTGTGTAATGGTTCAGCGGGGAGGACGAGCCATGTTTACAACCGGTCCCACGCGCCCAGTGAAGCTGAGCCCAGGGAGAATCCAAACTTCAGGGTGCCCGCTCAGCTCCTCTAACACCAGCCAGAACACCAGGGAGATTCTGGTGGCTCTAAAGCCTCATCCCCTTCCAAAAGGTGCTGCCTGTGCAACGGTACCATGGGAAAGGCAGAGCTGAGGTGCCATCCACAGGGAAGCCTGGTGAAGGGGGGACTCCAGCAATGCTGTGGAAGGACGATGATGCCCGTGTGGTGGAGGCAGAGCTGCCCTCATCCTGCCTACCTGCTCCCTTCACCCTGCCTGCCCTCTGCTGCAGCCCCCCGGTCTGGGGGCATCTGTCCAGTGTGGCACAGCTGTGCCATTGCCTGTGCTGGTGCAGCCAACGCCAGCCTGGGCTGCCTGGACTTCCCTGACAGAGCTCCACACGGGCTCCTGCCTTCACTTCCTCTCCCCAGAAGCCGAGGAAAAGCAGTGCTTTGATAAGGAATGCAATCATTAGGAATGTGCCAGAAACCAGGTATTAATAGAAGCACTATTAGAGGATTTATGGATGATTTAAGATGCAGCCCATTCTGCTTGTGAATACCTCGTCTGTTTAAGAGCAGTAATTGCCTATTATCCAGCAGCTTCTAATGTGCTTGGCTCGTGCTGGCGTGACACGCGAAGATGCAGCACATCTTAAAAACAGCCAATGCCAATTCCAAGGACCTGCTTGTAATTTCAAACACAAGAATCCAATAAAACTCAGATGGTGGCTGAGAGGTGAAAAAGCCAATGGCACACGGTGGGCATGGGCACAATGACCAGGGAAGAGCTCATAGCTCGGAGGTGGGCACAGCTCTCAGCAGGTGACAGCTCTGCTTATCCTCCGAGTGTGTTCTACCCCTCCTCCCCATGTGCCACTTGTCTGGGGCCCTGCAGCAGAGACAGTTTCATGGATCAAACAGAGCCAGGTAACAGCCAAAGGGACGTGAAAAATGCCGTGGCACCAAGTGCGCCTGAGAGCCTCCTGGGTGTTTATCTGCCTGTTGTCCTTTGCAATACACTGATTTGAATTTTTTTCACAGTATTTTGGAACATTTTCACCCTTTGAAGTGCACTAATCTGCCAGAGAAGCCTTAATTTCTGAATCGGGGGTGAGATTCCCCCCGCATCCACTCCTGCTCTGTGCAGGAGGCCCTGGGATGCGATGCTTGGGGGAACATCAACAACCTCTGGAGCTCCACAGCAGAGCCCAGCTGTGCACACCGGTTTATTGCAAAGAGAACGGGCTAAAACCAGCCAGCGATGACGCAGGAAGAAGACCAGACCAGTGCCACTCTCACTCCACACAGCCAGCCCTGGGCCTCCCTGGGCAGCACAAACCCACCTTCACTGCGACCTCCAGCAGAGGCTTTTCATATCTGCTGAAAGGAACTTTCTGGTGGCAAAAAGCCTTCCTGGTGGCGGAGGGAAGATCCCGCTGTTCCTCTCACAGGCTCTCGCTCGCTCTGCGAGGAAGAAAAGCCTTTTGAACAGCAGCCACAGCAGCCAGGCAGCGCCTTCCACTGTCTCCTTGGAGGCTTTTAATTTATAGTGCCCACACTTTGACGTGTTGATCTTCCTGATTGCACAAGGAATTGAATTGGATTCAGATTTATTTGTTCTAATTTGCGCCTCCTGTTACTTATCACCGCAGCATCGCCGGCCGCAGACGGGCTTTGCTCAGGCATCCCAATTAAAGCCTGCGAAGTGCAAATACACACAAGAGCAGCTGGAAATGCGATGAGCAAAGAGCAAACAGGCAAACAAGCCAGAGCCCACGGTGACTACAAACCAAGTCATTTTGGTGCGAGTTTCACCAAGAGGAATTGCAGCTCCATTCGTTTCCCAGGAGTCTCTCCTCCTGCTGCTCCACCAGCGAGGAATGGCAGCCAGGCTGCCCTGGCCATGATCCCACTCAGGTCGTGATACCCTGCCTCCCCCGTGTCCCTGCCAGCCACATGATTTAGAGCCTAATTTTTGGACAGCTGAGCACTGGCTTCAACCAGCTGGTCTGCCAAGAAGGGGACAACAAGAGTGACCTGCGTGATCCAGCCCTTGGAGGTCTGCTGATCCACAGCTGCACTCAGAAGGTCGGGATTAAGAATGAGGAGTCTGAGTAAAGGTTAAAGGGCTTTGGGCTTCTCAGTGGCTGATCCCTTCTGGCTCTAACCAGCACCCACAGCCTCTTGGTCTGGCCAGCGCCTTCCCTGCTTCCTGGCTGAGCCCTCGCTCCCAGCTCCGCTGTCAGGAGAGATGAAAGGGTCCTGCTCGGGCTGGGACTGCCCATCGTTTCTCTCAGCATCATTAATAGTCTGTTGGTGCTATTGGAAGAAAAGGCCTTGCTTTTGAATTGGGGAGTCCCATCCTCTGGGTCTCTTTATCCTCCCCTGTCCCTGGCAGCCCTGCAGGGCTGTGACTTCCATGCCAGGGGGCCAATTGTCCCCCCTGCTCCTTCTAATAAGCTCAACAGACTGAGCTTTTTAATTCCTTTAGGGGAGAGATTTTTCCAGTCCTCAGCTCACCTTTGCCTGCCTCCTTTCTGCAGAGCGTTTGCTCTGTTTCTGCTGCCATCAGGTGGGATTTTCTTCTCTCCTTATTAAACCCCCCCGTGTTCTCCTTGCAGGTGGCACTACAGCAATCCATACATAAACACCAATAAAAAACAAACAGTTCTGGCCAGGCATGCCATCATTTCTGGCTCTCCAGAGCTCGGAAGTGTTTGGAGTCTGCGCTCCCTACGAGGCAGCTCGGAGCACCAGGGAGCATCGCAGCGCTGCCTGACCCGGGCACACCTGCCCTCCCGGGAAGCATCAGCTCCCCACCTCGCTGCTTCCTGCCGACAATGTCATCTCGCTGCCCCGGCCTCCCGTTGTGCCCCGGGAGTGACAATGACACGGCAATCAATGGCAATGATCTCCCGAGTAGCCTGGCTGATAAACATGCTCTCGAGGCTGCTACGAGCGTGTCTGAGCTGCTCGTTCTGAATAAATTGGGGTTGATGTACACACTGTGAGTTGTGTGTACTTCAAATTCATCCTTTCGATTCCCGGTGCTTGCAAACCCCGGCTGCTGTGGGGATAATGGGAGCGCTGATGAGCTCCCTAAAGAGCGGCCAGGGCGTGCTGGTGGGATGAGAGGGACCCGGCCAAGCACCCACCTCTGCAGCCACTCATCACTGTGGCTGCTGGGGTTGTGCCTCTGCTCCCTGCGGATCAGGGCCAAAGAACAGGTACCTGTGCGCTCCTTAGCTGGGCTGCCAGGCTGCTTACCCAGACAGCAAAGCTCTGATCCCAGGTGATCCACTGGCTGGGACAGCAGCCACTGCCAGTGCTGAGGGGCTTTGGAAGAGGAGATGGAGCTGGAGCTGGGCTGGGACCCAGTGGGTGATGCTCAGGGCCAGTCATTGCAACGCTTCAGCCCAGTCGGGATGGGTGTTTTGCTGTTTGCTTTGTGGGGGCGGGGGGAAGTTGACCTGAGGCGTCCTGATCTCCTCTGTCCCCGTCCTCGTCCTGTGCCTGACCCGCAGCCAGCAGCTTTACATAAAAACATGGTGTTTGCACAAGCAAAACCCAGACTCCCTGCCCCCCATCCCCCAGGGCCTCCTGAGCAGGTATCCATCATTGCCTTTGTTTGGTTGTCTTAATTGAGCCTGCTATTTATAGCTGATTATTGGAACCAGGTCAAACTTATCTCGGTGTGGTTTCCATAAAGACAGAGGCAGCGAGGAGCTCTGAGTCCCTCTGCCCGTCCCCGGCGTTGTGTTTGTGCTCGGTGATGGAAAATGGGGGGATGCACGAGGGAGGAGATGCACCTGGCGGGGGATCCATGTGGGGGGATGCACACAGGAGGGGATGCACATGGAGGGGATGCACATGGAGGGGATGCACACAGGAGGGGATGCACACGGGGGGGGATGCACACGGGGGGATGCACACAGGAGGGGATGCACACGGGGGGATGCACACAGGAGGGGACACACATGGAGGGGATGCACACGAGGGGATGCACACGGAGGGGATGCACACGGGGGGATGCACACAGGAGGGGACACACATGGAGGGGATGCACACGGAGGGGATGCACACGGGGGGATGCACACGAGGGGATGCACACGGGGGGATGCACATGGAGGGGATGCACACAGGAGGGGACACACATGGAGGGGATGCACACGGAGGGGATGCACACGAGGGGATGCACACAGGAGGGGATGCACACGGGGGGATGCACACGGGGGGGATGCACACGGGGGGATGCACACGAGGGGATGCACACGGAGGGGATGCACACAGGAGGGGACACATGGAGGGGATGCACACAGGAGGGGACACACATGGAGGGGATGCACACGGGGGGATGCACACGGGGGGATGCACACGAGGGGATGCACACAGGAGGGGATGCACACAGGAGGGGATGCACACGGGGGGATGCACACGGGGGGGATGCACACGGGGGGATGCACACGAGGGGATGCACACGGAGGGGATGCACACAGGAGGGGACACACATGGAGGGGATGCACACAGGAGGGGACACACATGGAGGGGATGCACACGGGGGGATGCACACGAGGGGATGCACACGGAGGGGATGCACACGGGGGGATGCACACGGGGGGATGCACACAGGAGGGGATGCACACGGGGGGATGCACACGGGGGGGATGCACACGGGGGGGATGCACACGGGGGGATGCACACAGGAGGGGACACACATGGAGGGGATGCACACGGAGGGGATGCACACGGAGGGGATGCACACGGGGGGATGCACACGGAGGGGATGCACACGGAGGGGATGCACACGGGGGGGGTGCACACGGGGGGGATGCACATGGAGGGGATGCACACATGGAGGGGATGCACACGGAGGGGATGCACACAGGAGGGGATGCACACAGGAGGGGATGCACACGGGGGGATGCACACAGGAGGGGACACACATGGAGGGGATGCACACGGAGGGGATGCACACGGGGGGATGCACACGGAGGGGATGCACACGGAGGGGATGCACACGGGGGGGGTGCACACGGGGGGGATGCACACGGAGGGGATGCACACAGGAGGGGATGCACACAGGAGGGGATGCACCCGGGGGGGATGCACACCTGCAGGACCCCACTACTCCTCTGCCCAGCACCACCACTGCCTTGCACCTGCCAGTGCCTCACAAGCCCCAGGTCAGCCCGGGAGGTGCAGCTCCGTTCTGCAGGACATACACATTCGCCTTTTGATCCCCAAAGTGGCTGCTGAGAGGGATTGCTGTGAAGTCCTCGGGATGCGAGTCCCGAGCTGCGTAATTGTGCTCCCGGTAAGATAACGAATGGCCACAGACAGCAGCTCTGGCTTGGCCTCCGTGTACTTCAGCTGCTGTTTAACACAATCGTTTTCTTTACTGGCTATAAATATGTTGGAATACTTTGACCTCGTGAGCCAGCATTATTCTTGGAGGCAGAATTATTTCTTGCTCTGTGGCTCATCAGTTAGTCTTGGCCTTGAAGCTGCCTGGCCCTGACAAGCATGTGAAGCCCCATTTTACACAGCAAATGAGACGCCCACAGCAGGCCTTGGGGGAGGCAGGGCAGCAGGGGGGAGCACCCTTCCCATGCCAGCCCTCACTGATGCTCTCCAGGTGATGATCCACGTGCTCACAGTGCTGCCACCACAATGCCCGAGTGGGCAGTCGGGGTCCCAAAATCCATGGAGTCCATCCTCCCACATGCAACTCCCCTGACACAAGGTGGACATTGCACGTCCCCGTGTCCCCGTGGAGGCTGGAGCGTCTCTTCCCATGGGTGCAGCTGATCCAGGGCAGGTGGAACTCGTCTCACGGCCGCTGCCTGCTCCTGCCCACATCAGCACTGTGCTCTCCCTCCATCCGCAGCAATTTGCTTGCATGAATAATTAAGGCTGTAGTCTCCCATGACTTGCTCCTTGTATTCACTGCTAATCCCAGCATTTTGTCGAGAACCTGTTTCTTATTAATAGCCTGTTTTACGGTCACTCTCAGCTGGTAACTTATTAGCAAACCCCTTCCTGCTCTGCTGTTCTGCTGGCAGTGACCCTGGCCCTTCACCCCTCTCTGCTACCCTTCCCCATGAAATCCCAGTGCTGGAGCAGTGCTAGAGCAGAAAGAATTTACTGGTTAAATAATTTATCTAGATTCAGTACAGAAAGTCTTTTGAGGAGATTCATCAGCTAATAAAGAAAATTGATTCTGGAAGCCAAAGTCAATAGGGGGTTAGAGAAATGCCACCACTTGCCATGGGCTCCCTTCCAGAAGCCTCTGCTGCCACATCTGGCTCGCTCTCCACATGCCTCCCCAGCAGTGCCACCTCTCTCAGTTCGGATCAGATCTGCCTGCCCGCCCACCAACCCTTGAGAAGCCTTTTTTGAAACCCTGTGCAATCTGGCAGACAAACACAACGAAATTTAAGGAATGGAAGCATCCAGAAAACACTCAGATTGGCCTACAGAAAGTGAGGTGGGAGCTGGTGCTGGGCCTGGGATGTGCAGGATGGAGACCCAGCACTTTTGGAGCAGCCTGTGGAAGATGAAAAATAACCGAAGGAAAGCATGGGAGAAGTGAATTTGGCAGCAGCGTGTGCCCATATGGCTGGTTTGTGCTTCGTGTGTCTCTCCATATGTTGCACGTACGTGTGTTTGTTCGCCCCCGTGCACTTTGCACGCCAGCGCCAGCCTCAGCCCCAGCAAAATCCTCCTGTAACAGACTGCCGAGCTTTAGGAATGCTCTCCTTCCCTCGGCTGCTCCTCAAAGCCATTTATCCAAACGCCTGTGGTCGCTGAGGACCATTCCAGCTGTCTTTTCCCTGCCTTGGCTTTGCCCTCCATGAGCTCTCCCCGTGACGCCTGGGCTGTGCAGAACAGGCAGCATTTGGGGGGCTTGGCCAGCGGGTTTGCCACAAGCCGGGTGAGGTTTGCTGGGAAGGAGCCGCTCTCGCTGCCTTCAGTGCCTCGGCTGGAGCCGTGTTCCAATCAATAATTCAGGTGCCCTCGCAGTGGCCACCAGCAGATCCCTCCCTGTCTGCTTAATGGGAAATCATGTTCCGGTGCTGAGCAGGCAGCTGTAACCCAGGGACGCTCCTGGCATCCTCCCACAGCTGGGCCAGCCCGCACTGCTCTGCTCCTCCAGCCGGGTGGGCAGCTGAGGGGCTCAGGGTGTGCCGCCCTCTGACACCGGCAAGACAGAATGGGAATCTCCAGGGAAAAAACTCCCGTGGGGCTGCAATCATTACAGCCAAATGGGTCCCTCCAGGTTCCAAGCCCACCCTCCAAGTGTGATTTCAGCTGAAAATTCAGAACCCTTTCCTGGTACAAATCATTCAGGCAGGGTGGATCAATGGGAGATATCATCTGTGGCTCTCCTCGGTGGCCAAAAACGTCTTGTCTGTGAACACAAAGTCATTAGGAGTGTGATTAATAGCGTCTGAAGGCAGAAGCTGGGGTAGGGAAGCTATCTGTGAGCTCTGTCCTCTGTGTAACCACAGCGAGGGGTGCCCAGTGGCACGGCCACCTCTCCCAAATCCCAGCATCGAACCCGCTCGAGGGGCTGGCAGAGGGCTGATGAATCTGCACCTCATCAACTGCCTCGAAAGTGATGGAATGCCTTCGTTTCCCAACAGCTTTTCCTTTGCTTGAGAGAGGGAAGAAATTCTGCAGTCACTGGAGCTGAGGTGAATATCCAGAACCCTCCATCAGCAGGAAAAGTGACCCCAGACTGTTAAAGATAGAAATAATGACCAAAACTGGTCTAGAGGAGCAGGAGAATTTGTGGGAGGATACAAAGAGAGGAGAGTTGACCACAGTGACCAGGTGGCAGATGCAGGGCTCTGCCCAAGGTCAGAATAGGAGGCAGAGGTTTCCCTGTACGGGGAGGTCCATCCTCCACCTGCTGCCCTGGTGGGACAGCAGTGCTGAGCCACAAGAGCAGCCAGCAAGGATGGGCAAGGTCAGGCAGGATTAGGGAAGCAAAAAGCCATGAAGATTTTAGGAAGATGGTTCAAAGAGTGAGGGAATTAAATCTGGAGGTGCCATGGAAATGATGGCCCATAAAGTTAATGAGATATTGCCAAAGAAAGGGTAAACAATTAGGACTATTAGCTGCAAAGATAAACCAAGACCTATTGCCCTCAGAAACACTGAAACTAATTAAATTGAAAATTACAACATGGGAGTACAAAAACAAAAGCAAATAAATTGAGAGAAAGAATTAACTGGCTTAATATCATGATGATAATATTATTAGCAATAGGAAGTGGGGATTGTATGATTAAAGCTGTTTATTCTCAGGCTCTTTCTCTGGAAGCAGGCGAGGGACACAGAGCAGGCAGGAGGGACCCACCGCTCCGGGGGTGCTTGGGGGTCCCAACCCAGCACTGTGGCCCCTCCTGGAGGGGATTTGCTCATCCTGGTGCCCTCCCCAGTGCCGTGCCCGTGCTGTCCCTGCTGTGCCAGGCTGGAGGTCAGGCTCATCTGCCCGCAGACCTTCCCATGCCCTGCTAAGGAGAGCCCTCCAGGAGAGTCATTATCACTCCAATTACTGGTTCTGTTTAAAGGGATTAGAGCCAAATTACCTTTGCACTTTGCCACCCAGAAATAATCCTGTTTTAAGTGGACAGATTCTCTCATAATGTCCAAGGAGATGATGAATGGGTGAGGTGCTGCTCGAGTGGATTCTGGCCCTTCCTCGAGGGCACCTCTGGAGCGAACAGAATTCACCTCCTTGGAGCTGGTGAGGTGGGGGCTGACGCACTGGCGATGGTTACAGCAGCATCCCAGTAGGGGTGACAAGTTGAGGAAGAAAAGGCAGGCTGGGAACAACAGAAGGACGCTTTGGGCAGGACTTTGTGCACCTTGGAGGGAATGGGGAAAAGAGGAATGCAGTGTTTGCAGAGCACTGGCTCCCACAGCCAGCCCTGTCCCAGCTGAGATTGCTGAAGGCTCCAGCTGATAAAACAGCCTTCGTACATCTTTTGTGCTTTTGCCCATTTTGGGAAAGTGATCTGCCCTGCTGCATTGCAAAGCCAAGGCTCAGGTATGTGTGGCTTCTCTAGAAAAGGATGTCTCCTCCCTTCCCAGGTTGCGGACACCCAGCGCAGGCTTTAAAGCTGCACACACAGGGCTGCTGAGCCCCTCACACACTTTCGAAGGACGGAAATAAAGCCAAGCAAAAGGCAGCCAAGACGCTGGAAATTAGGTGCAAGCTGAGAAGTTTGTGAAGGCAGAAAGGGGCGAGTTTATGGCGAGTTTATCCACGAGTGCCTGGCAGCCCTGGCCCTGGAGTCACAACGGTGTTGGCAGAGTCGCTGCGGCTGCGCTCGTGCCCCGCTGGGCTGGGTGCAACCTCTGCGATATTTGTGATCCGGGGAGCGAGCAAGGGGCCTCTTTTTATGGTCCTTTCATTATGGTGCTTAATTTCTTCTGCAGAAGCAATTACCTTCTCCAGGAGGGCAGCAATATCGCTTTCAGATGTACGGCTGCTATTGCCACCCCCCAGCTCCGCCGCTGCCAGCGCTTCTGCCACCACCGCCGGAATAGCAGTCGGGATGGGATGCAGGAGCCAGCAGCTCAGGCTGCACCGGGACAGATAAGAGACTTGCAAACGGGAAGATAACCCCATCCCCATGCCAAATATTTACCTGAGGGGGCTTGTGTATCGCATCCAAAGGACAGTCTACAAGGGCTGATCAAACACTCAGTGACCTCCAGGAAAAAAGCAAAAGGGATAACGTGTACCTGGGCTGGTGATTTCGTGGTCTGTTTTCATCACCAAGTTCCCTGTTTGTTGAGGAAACTGCAGCATCCTGCATTGTTTGAATTCTGCTTATTATTTCTCACACCATCTTCAATTAACGGAAGGAATTAGCACCAATACACGTAATTTTCTATTTTCATGGGCTAAAAAAAAGTTACTTCTTCATCCAGTTAAATGAATATAGGAGGAAATCCAGTATTTTTTTCTAGCCAGGCCCACTCTGCAAAGGTGTTGGAGGGGCCTGACTATAAACCATATGACCCAACTGGGTGTGATACAGCCATCAAACAGGAGTTTGTTGGGAAGATTATTCAATTTAACAATGTTTCCCCTCTAATTAAAAGTAGCGTATCAAGGGTTAGAGTGCTGGGATAGAAACTGAGGGCAAAGGAAAGGATTGCCTGGTTCCATGTCGGAATACCACCATGGGAAGGAGCTGGAAAGGTGCTAAGCAGGACCAGGACCACACAGCATCCCTGGGGAGACGGCCCAGTGAGGGCCACGGATCCGGCTGCAGCTCCGCAGTGAGAGCTCTTGGCAGGATGTGACAGGGGAGTGATGGCCACTGTGGGGATGGCATCGGGCAGGGATCATCCTGGCATTGTCTTCTGAGGGTTGAAGGGAACTAAGTGTGGCAATCACAGCCGGGTGGGACAGTGATGACTCCTCTGGGTGTCACACAGAGCACGGGCCGGGCAGGACGGGGACACTCGTGAGCAGGCAGTGGCATGGCCTCAGAGCTGCTGTGTCACAGCAACTCTGCAGGGTGTTGACATTGGCAGAGCCCAGTGCCACCGGGAGCCATGGAGGAGCTCTCCGAGGACACGAGGTGTGATAGATGCTGCCCATCAAGAGGCAGCCAGAGCTGAGCTCCGCTTGCCATCCAGTTGTCTGCTTTTAATGGATATAAATGGTTACCTTTAGCACTGAAAAAGCTGAATAGATACAAATATTACTGATAGCATGTGGGTGCACTGGGCCTCATTATCCTTGGGTAATCGAGGTTATGTGGAGCTCTTCTCCTGTATCTGTCACTGTCTCTCTTGGCAATGTGCTGAAGCAGGGAAACCTTGAGGACAAATTGCCCAGGGAGCTGGGAAAGGGCTGGGACCCAGATCCTCACTGGGCAGAGGGAGCACTGGCCTCCTGTCGTGATGCCACGCAGCCCCAGGCAGCCTCTGCTGGTACACGGTTTTGACTAAACCCCTGCAAGCAGTCACATATTCGGTGAGTTTTGTTTCTCTTGCTCTTCATGAGTCACTGGTGAGAAGCCAGCAATGGACCCACAGCTATTCCTGAGTTTCTGCAGGAAGCATCGTGATCCATCCTGCGTGCCCAGGGCTGGTGGCACACAGGAGAGCACCTTTTCCTCCCCCAGAACCCGTGAGCTGCCCTTTGCTCCGCGCGAACGCCACTCTGCAGAGCTACAGCAGCATCCCTTCCACAAATAAACCCAGTTCTGAGGCTGCGCTTGGCGGGGAGTTTCGAGGGGTTCCTCAGCCTGGCAAAGCTGGGGAATCCCACAAGCCACACACGGCTCTTCCCACTCTTGATGGGAGTTATCTCGCAGCACACGTTGTGTGTTTTACAGCGGAATCTGAAGTACAACATTTGCAAGCGCCGAACGCTGAGCGCTCACGCTGAGAGGTGCCTTCCTGCAGGTACTGCTACTAATGAAGCTGAGGCCATAAAATATTCCTGGAAAGTGCTTACAAAAGGCTTTCAGATATGTCAAATGATGTTTTTCATGTTATCTCGAATTTGCTTTCTGTTTCTCAGGAATACTCAGCCTTTCAGCTCCTCCCTGCCTTCCCCCCCCCCCCCCCATTTGGAGGAGGAGGAGGGAGGTGTGCTGTGTGCATAATCACACAGCTCCCTTACCCAAACCTCTCTGAAAATATTGAGCTGCATTTTGGCACTGAAACACTCAAAACTGACTCGTAAAGCTCTGACTCTATTTACTTCTTGATTAAAAGGAGGGAAAAAAGCCAAGTGTCAAATACTTTTCCTCCAGTTGGCTCCTTGGCTGAGGGGAGGAACAGCCCACAGAGGCCTCACCATGTCCCCACCCAGCTGTGCCATCCCAAGCAGGACCCCGAGATGCTGTGTGTACCCAGACCCATCGCTGACTCTTCCCCCATCACTCCCTCTCTGTTGCAATGATCACCAAAACCAGCTTCTCCTCAGAAAAGCAATGCCATTGTGGAGCTGATCCAAGCCCATCTCCTTGACTCCCTTTTCACCATAGGCAGGAAACCCATTAATATGATGAAAATGACCTCAAATTGCTATTGCTGGTTTATTTAATCTGGCCGGGCTCTTTTCAATGCCCAGCCACCGTCAGCGAAGACAAATTGCTTGTCGGATGTTTAAAGGTTTTGGGATGTAGGACAGCATTGATTTTGTGTGTCTGAAAAGGTGACACTCCCTGGGCTTGCAGCGAGTGGGGCTTTGGTGACAGAGACCTGCTGGTGCTGATCCTCCCACTGATCCTGTGTGTGTCACTGCCACACAGAGCAAGTGGCCAGTAGGCACTGTGGAAAACTCAGGGAACAGAGCAGGAGGAGGAGGTGAAGCGATGGGGAGGAAGAAAAGCATCAGGTCACTGGGCTCTCTGCTGTTGTCCCCCTCGCTGCCCACCCTGCAGCTCTGCCAGGGGGTGGCTGGGACCCAGCATGGCACCGTGGGGCCCCTCTGTGCCCGCTGCTCCTCCAGGCAGCCGAAAAGTCACCACTGACTCCTTCAGGATGCGCCGAGCAGATGGAGCGCTTTGCCTCTCGCTGGGAAGCGTTATTGCCGGTCCTTGACTCAACGGGGATAAGCATTGCCAGTTCCAGGCACTTATTGAGCCTGGAGGGCAGCGGGGTCCCCGTGGTGCTGGGTTGGCACTGCGGCCACCTCCTGCTCTCCCAGTGCTGGGGCACTTCTGACCTGGACCCTGCAACCATGGAAACAGGTGGGAAAGTCTCCATCACTGCCAGGGGATCCTGGGGCCACCAGCCCCCAGAAGAGCCGAAATTGCCCTCCAGGACTACGTGTCCCCTCCGAGAGCCCTCAAGCAGAGGGTGCAGGGCTGCCCCTCTGCAATCACGAGCCTCTAAACCAGGGCAGTTCCACACCTGATATAGCCTACATGCAAAATAAAACTGATTCCTTGTTCCTGCTTCCTCCCACAAATTCCTAGGAATAGCCCTCAAAGGGGAAGCTCCAAAGAAAGGAGCGATTAATTCTCGGTGGCACATTTAAACACCGTTTTTATTACAATTCAGCCTTTCACGCACTTTGCCCTTTTCCGATTCATTCTTGCTCTTTTGAGGTGGAACGAGGCTGATGTTTTGCAGCTCCTGTTTTCAAGGGGAGTTTTTAACTCCTAGTTTGCTGTTGTGGCTGTGCTGGGGGTGAGAGCCTTTCCCAGAGGATGCAGCTGGGATGCTCCTGGGGAGCGGTGGGTGCTCTGCCCTCCCAGCACAGGCAGAGTGGGTTCAGTGGGATGCAGTGGGGCTCAGAGGGGCTCAGTGGGGCACAGCCTCCAGTTCCCTGGTTCCACCACGCAGTGCTCGTGCCATGGTGTTTTACAGCACACAGCAACAAAACCTGAAATGTACTGGAAATAATTCTACTATCAAATGCATTCAGCTCTGTTTGTTTGCTTTTAAATTAACATTGGGGATGAAATGATTCACTGAACTACAAAGAGATCCCTCGACTTGACAAGAATCGCAGGCAGGATTCCTTCCACTTTCAGTTATCACAGGAAAAAAACATTTCAACATCTTGTCTGCTCAGTGCAAGAAAAATAGTTCTGTGCTCTGTGCTGGGGAAACAAGGAGCTTATCAAAACAATCTCCAGCATCAGAGGGACGAGATGGCAGAGCCTCCGGTGAGGCACCTTTTCTCTCGCTGTGCACAAGCCTGGAGCTGCTGCGAGGAAGGACAGGGCTCTGAGCAGCTCAGGGCCACTTTCATGGACTGCTGGCGCCCGTGACAAAGGGGATGGATCCCACAGGAGCCAGAGCAGGAGGAGCAGCCACTCTAAGAGGCTGCTCAGCGCCAGTGCTGCAGCCCGAGACCCTAAAAAAATGGGGAAAAGGGAATGTTTCTCAATGATTTTCCTGCAGAGAGAAGGATGGAAGTGTCCCAGAGGTACAGGGAGAGGACGAGAAGCAGGCTCTGTGCCCCCATCACCCCACGCACTGCGTGCAGATCCTTTGGAGGTCACTCATCCCTCTGCACCATGCACATCCTCTCAGCCTGAGTAAAACCGGACGGATTCGATGATCCTAAGAGGTCTTTTCCAGCTTAAATGATTCTCTGGTTCTAAGAAAAGCTTCTCCCTGCTCCCTGTCTCCTGCCTAGATGAGGATCCTTCCTGCAACCACAGCAGGGCATTCCAGGATCCTTGACATGATGATTAGGAGCCATGGCAGAGCAAGCATGGCTGGATAAGCCGGACTAGTCAAAGAGCACATAAGCTTGGAGTCATAATTAGACATGGCTAATGGGGACAGAGGGACAGGAGCCACGACCTTGAAGGTATCGGGGAGGAGGACTGATAACAAGGAGGCCAAAGGGCTGGGGGCTGCTTTACCTATTCTGAGAAGTCATCAAACTCCCCTGAACGACTTAATTGCCAAGAAGTTTTGGAGGATGTGCTGACAAACTCTAGCAGAGCTGAGTGAGTGAGGAGAGCAGTGGGCTGGCAGCAAGGCCACGCTCTGCTGTGCCCAACCCCTCAGGCTGCCCCTGCCACTGGCCAGGGACGGACACTCGGATCCCAAACAGCTCCTGAGAAGTCCCCATCTGCCTGCCAAGGAGCAGGAGCGTCCAAGAGCTCCCTTTGCAGGGCTGGTGTCTGTGCAGCAAATGTTTCTGGGTGGTTTAGGGCTGGGCAAGGACAGGTAACTCCACGAAGAGACCAGGAAGGTTCTGCTGCCGGGAAAAGCAGACGGAAAGATGGATGCCAAGGAGACGCTGTGGGAGAGCATCGTATAAAAAAGTCATCAATTTCCAAATCATTTTAGTGAGCAAATTCCTTTAATTTTGGTGTCTTGGGGCCAAACACAAAACAAACAAGCCTAAGGAGTTAAACACTTCTCTCCATGGGTTGGATTTTATGAAGGAAGCTCCAGCTTCCAGGTCTCCAGATGTGCAAGGACTTCTAAAAGGCCTTTTTGACACAACACCAACACTTCCTCTGTGGGTGGGCTTTGGGGAAAAGCCAGAGTTTGGACAGTTGCTGACACAGGCAAGATGCTGAGGGGTGTGGCAGTGTAGGCTTAGGTTGGGTTTTATTTCTTTTTAATCAAGCTGGTTTGCTCACTCCAGTTTGAAAACTTCCGACTTTTCCTGAGTCAACAAGGTCACCTGACAATCAAGCTCCCTGCTTCCATCAGGGCCCTTCCACCCACTTAATGAAAACAAATGCTGCTGGGACAAGGGCCGTCCTTCTTTCTGTCCTCTGGGGCCCCGAGAACGGGCTTGCTTGAGGCTTCTGTTTATAGATGTTGTGTTAACAAATGAACCAAGTGATATTCTGGCTGCTCCCAGGTACATCTAATTCCCGAACCATAACGGAGCTGTTCCTGGTCCTGGGTCACTAATGCTGGTGGTGTCGGCCTCTGTGTCTAGTCCTGGGCACATGAAATTCATGTTCCTCTAAGAAGGTGCAGAGTAAAACCCCTCGGAAGCTGTTTCCCACAGCAGGTTTTGAGGGGCAGGGGAGGGGCTCAGTGGGCAATTAACAATGGCTAATTGCCGCCTGCCTCCTTGCCCAGGTCCATACCCTCAGAAGGAGGGAGCTGACATTGCCTGGAGGGGCAGGTTAATCCCCTTTTATGAAGTTTGAGATCCCAGCTTTGTAATAAATCCAGTGTTTCGGGTGGTGAAATGCCACCGTCTTTTAAAAGCAGCGTTAAATCTTCCTAAACAGGTCATGGCAGGTCCTGACCGGGAGAAAAGCCCCGAGAATCCAGGCAGCAGGAGGGGATGTTTGTGCTGTAAGCCAGTCCTGAGGCCGTGCCGGGAAGCAAACATGACCTAATGGGGATCAGTTGGTTTGCAGCAGGACCTTGGCTGCAGCAGCTTCTATTTCCAGCAGCATCGAGCTTCCCTCACTTCTAAGGGCCTTCAGCCTGTAGGATGCCTTTTTTCCCCTCAGTATTCAAGTGCTGGCACAGTCTCTGGCTGCCGGCCCTGCGGGTACCGGGGGATGAATGAGGGCAGTTGGAACACAAGGGAAATAACAGCTTACTTTTATTGGGAGATAAAAAAATGGAGACAAGGCGGGAGTGGAAAGGGGCTTAAATAAAACTCTGCAGCTCAGGCTGGAGGCAGTGGAAAGCAGCAGGGAAGAGGCAGGAACTGCCACGGGCATCTCCAGGCTGGTAAACACATCCTGTGCCTGCCCATCTGTCTGTCTGTCTGTCTGTCTGCAGCCTCAGCCCATGCTGGCCAGCACCTCGCAGCCTCTGGCACTGACTCCAGGAGCAAGTGGGCATCCCTTTGGAGGCAAACATGGGGAACCCAAGTCCCCTGCCTTGCCCTGTCCTCCCTGCTGCTTTCCTTCCCTCATTGCTGCTCACCTGGAAAACGGCCACAGCTGTTGCATTAAAGAAAAAAAAAAACAACCAAAAAAAAAAAAAAACCAAAAAAAGGTGTTAAGTGCTTTGTTTGGGGCATAGCCCAAATATCTAGGCTTTTCTCCCAAACTCGTTACATTTATTATTCTCCTGGGAGTGTTTCCTTTCTCCCTGCGTTGAAATCAGCGAGTGTATCCAGCAGCAGGAGCAGGGAGGACCCGGGTGGATGAGGAGCAGGAGGATGTGAAGAGGTTTTCCCCAGCTGTTTCGGAGACAGCGAGCCAGGCTCCCCAGAGCCCTGCGGGAGGGTGGGATGGTGGCTGTCACCTCTCCATCCACACTGCCCGCTGGGTGTAGGAGCAAAGGAGCCCAGGAGCCTCATGGGGTGGTCAGGATGCTGCTGGAGCACCCTCGGAGCACTCCGGGGAGAGCAGCGGGGGCTGAGGAGCAGCCGTGTCCTTCTGCCAGAGGACAGGAGCAGCCAAGGGACACTGCCCACCGTGGGAGCCAGGCAGGGCCACCCTCGCCGGCGCAGGGAGCTGCTGGGGGGCTGCGGCGCCTGGGTTTTACCCTTGAGCTCTTGTTTTGCTGCTATTCTCTGGAGCAAGACACCTTCTCTTCCCACAAACAAAGCCATAAATCCTGGCGCAAGCAGGCTTCACAGGGAGAAAAAGTGAAGCTGGGATGACAGCGCCAGGGAGCTGTGTGAGGAGGTAAATTACTTGAAATATTGCTGAAAACTTCCATGCCGTAAATATAGTTCTGATCCCAGCTAATCAATCATCACAATTATTCTATAAATAAGGGAGAGGTTGGCTCTGGTGGTACCAGACTTTTTTCCGCAGGCCTCTGGAGCAAATTTGTTAGCACCTTAAAATAAACTATTTGCTCCAGGTAGTTTGTTTGTTCTCTCCAGGCTGCACCATCCTCTCATTCATTTTTCATCACCTTTGGATTGGTCGTTGGGAATCTTTTAGTGCTTTCTTCCCTGCCTGGCTCTCACAGAGGGATACTGCAGGGAGCAGGTTTAAAAACCAGCCAGACAAAACACATCCAGGCGGGTCTCAGCCCAGAGTTCTCCCCCCCAGCTCCTCGCAGTGCTCATGCTAAGGAAGCCTCTGTTTAATGTCTTTTCCACAGGGCTATAAACTCACAACAGGCCATTTTTTTCCCTTTTATAGATCAGCATTACTAATTTATTGGCAGTTTACTATTTGGAAATGTTCTCATATAAATTAATGGGAAGGTGATATTACACCTAAGGCCCTGGGGGAGGAGAAAGCCAAACAAACCCATGGGCCCAGCGCTCAAGGAATGGCAGCATGTTAAATCACCCCTTTGCTCTGCAGAGGCCGTCGTTCCAAGGGCAGAGCTCGGGCTCTGTCTCCTCCAGGACTCCCACGAATCCCATCCTGGGGAGCCAGCCTGGTTCCAGGGCACACAGGTTGGCATTCTTCACTCTCCACATAATTTGCTTCTCTCCAGCTCCCAGGACCACCTGATCTTCCTTCCTAACTGTGCTTTCCAGGTGTGAAGACATTCCCAGCCACTTCACCAGGGATTTAATTACATGCCAGAGGAAGATGCACCCAGCTCAGACAGCTCCAGTGCCCAGTGAAAATCTGTGCAATTGTGCAGTGAAATGGGATAAAAGTGGCTAAACCCAGACAAATTGGTACTGGCGAGGGGATGAGGAGCCACAGTGTGTGTGGGAGGGAGGAGGAGGGTTTTTTCCAGACGCATGAGCCATTGTTAAAGACTGATCCTTCATCTCATGCACTTCAGGGGCAAAAATGGAAGTTTTCCACCCCAATAAGACCTCCCCTGCTTGATAGAAGTTTTCCCAGTCCCAGGTGCTTCCCAGTGCAAGCTCAGAGCTGGAGAGGGGCTGAGTTCTGTGGCTGCTGGGGGGTCCTGCAGTGTCCCACACACAGGGCAGGACCCAAAGCCACTCGGCTGAAGGGGAACACCGTGTTCATTGACACACTCCTTTTATTTTATCAAACTATTGCTATTTATGAGGGAGGCTTATTGAGTTAAATCACTTCTCCCGCAGTAATATAAAAATGCTGCGGCTCGGGAATGCTGACAGGCGGGAGAGCCAGGCTCACTTTTCTTGCTGAGCAGACGAGGAACAGGAATGATTATTTTGTATCGCTTTGCGAAAGAGACCTTCTTGTAATATACCTGCTGTGCATTGATAAATAGCACCAGCAGATAATAAGGGCCTTGGGCAAGGAGCAAGGAAGAAAAAAGGCTTTCCAGCATGTGAACACAAATGCTTTAAATGTGAACTAAATTGGCCTGATCATTCCTCAGATTTGCAGAATTAAACCGTGCCCAATTGTCAACATCACTGAGATTGATGAGACAAATACAGCCAAAGCAAAGGGAATCTATAACAGCCCTGCTAGAGACGCTTGCAGGGTTTAAGAGCCACACACCGTTCATGAAACCCAGTGCTGTAATTTCATCCCCATCCGAGCCACCTCCCAGCAATGGGGAGCTGGGAAAGTTCATCAGCCAGGGACACAGGATGAGGACACTGGTGCTGGAGCTGGAGATAAGCCGAGCTCAGAGTCAGACCTCTGCTCTTACAAAAACCTCATTGCATGGGAGCTGCAGGGCTCAGCCTGTGAGCGTTGTGCACCCCATCGAGGTGAAACCCCGAGATTCAGCGCAGGTAAAGGTCCTGGGAAGCAGGATGGGTTTCTTTGCTTCGCCCTCTGTAGCACACCGGGATGGGATTGGCTTTCCTCTCCTGTGAGGAGCCTGTGACAGCCCCTCTCCTTCACAGAGCAGAGGAGACCTTTGCTTCAGCTCCACTTCTCCGGGTTGTTAACGGCTCCCAGCTGACAGGCACCGTGAAGGAGAGACGCCTCGCTTCACCTTGCAGCAGCTCGATGGAGAACCTGGGGAAACCATGGCAATGCTGAGGCCAGTGTCACCTTTCTAATGGTGCCGAGGATTTCTCAGCAGAGGTAACAAAGGCAGGTACCTCTCCTGCTGGTGAAAGCCTGGTCTCTCTGTGCCTTGTCTGAGCCCCCTGGGCTCTCCAGCCCCAGTCTCATCCCCCCGGGATCTCCAGACCCTGCCTGACACCCCTGGCTCTGCAGCCCATGTGGCAGAGGTGAATCCAGCCGAGCTCTGCCTGTGCCTCCATCAAAACAAAAGGTACCTGAGGACAACATGCAGGGTGGGCAGGTGGATTCCTGCTGCTTGTGTTGAAGGTGATTAAGATGCTCACTCATCTGTCCTTCGGGTCCTGCTTCAGTCAGGGCTTTGCAGCCTGGCCAAGGAAGCCAGTGAGTGACAGATGATTGATTTGAGCTCATTCCTATCAGCCCTCACTCCTATCAGCCCTCACTCCTCTCATCCATGCTGGAAGAGTGGCAGAGCCAGAGCAGCTTCATCGACACAGTCCTGGACACCTGCCTTCAGGATTCTTGTACCTGGAGATATCTCACATGAGGAGCGTGTCCCCACCACACCCCACACAGAGACATGCTGAGGATCGTGGCATCCCACACTACCCTCAGCTCAACCAGGGGCTCATGAATTTCTTAAGCCAGCGCTGGAAGTAAGAGGTGTAGGGGAACCTCAGGGCTGTTCCTGAATACCAAGAAGAAGAGGAAGCACTGAGCTCCCTGCTCAGCTCCAAGGACAAAGCGCTGCCCAGCTCCATCCCCATCCCCTCTGCAGTAGCCTGTGGGTGGCTCCTACGGGACCTGCAGGCAGTTAAGGGCAAAGACCAGAACCTGGGCAAGCTCTGGGGCTGTCAGGGACAGACATTTCGGGGCTTTGGCTCACTCTGGGGCTGGAGGAGGGGTATGGAGGGGGCAGGCATGTTCCCCACTTTCACTGAGATCCGAGGCTTTAGCGCAGTTCTGCTGCCTGGCTGCTAAGTCAGGGCTTCACGCTTTCTAATTTTTTCTTTTGTCTTGCATACACACACGAGACAGATTTTGCTTCCACAAGGGATATTTATAGGACATATGTTGGAGCTTGAAGAAGCTGATTAGCAATGTTTAGCTTAAAAAGGGAAGAAACTGCATGAGAGCAGCCTGGCCAGACAAGTGCTACACAAGATGTGAGCTTTGGGGAGCAGCTCTGTGAGAGACTGAAGTGTTGAAGGTTACTGACTCAAACAATGCACCATTGGCAAAGCATCATGTGCCAGGTTTGCACCCCACAGCTGAAGGGAAAGAGGGAAGGTTTTGGGGGTGTGGTGGCTAAACTTCTGGTTTGCATAAGAGCAGCCCAGGTTCAGAGGGGGTGAGCACCCACCACTGGATGGTGACCTTTGTTGAGCAACAAGCTGGGTTTGGAGCCAGGCAAAGGAAAAGGCTGATAAGAAGCAGATCCTACGAGGTGGGGTAATGCTTTTTCATCAGGGCAATGTCCTCCCTTGCACAACCAGCTCAGGTGTAAAACTGCCGCCCAGGGGAAGGTATCAGGACATTCACACATAGGCCTGAGGGTTTTCATCCCTTCTGAGGGGCCATAACTGGCTCAGCTATGTTGGCAGCAGCTGTCATGTCTTAAAAGGGGTAATAAATCATCAAAGACCCCCAAAGTGCCCACAGACTCATTTCTGGGGCCCTCCACCAGAGGACTGCGCAGTATTGCAACACTCAGTGTAAAACTTCCATCGAGGGAGCTACCTGGGCATTCCCACCTGAACCTGAGCCTGTATGAACACACTGGGGTTTGTAGGCTTTCCCCACCCCCAACAGACCGAGACCATCACTTCAAACAACAGACATCTAAATTGCAACAATCGAGTCTTGTCACTGGATCCCCAGGTGCTGAGATCCTTCCACTATCTACCCTTATCCTTTCTTTGTCTTTATTTTCCTTTTATATTTTCTTAAGTGATACCTTTATACTTTTGTATTGCTGTATTTTTATTAATGATAACCAAAACGGCTTCATTTTTTTCCCTTTCCATTGCAACCAAATTGTTTTAAAATAAACCTCTCACACACACACACATATATATATATCTAAAAATACTGGTCATTCAGCGTCGTTTCACTCTGATTTGCCCCAAGGGGCCTATTAACAAGAACCTCAGTTACCCTATTTTCAGCTCCCTCCCTTCCTCGCTGGGCCCCAGGACTGGCTGAGCATCACGGGGCTCCTGGAGCTGGGGATGTGAGGTGGTCTCTGCCTCCTCTCCTTGGGGAAGGACTCTGGGGACAGAGGCAGCACCCCCCCTGGAAAAGCGAGCTGTGGCTGCAAGGCTGGCTGACACCTCCAGGCAGACAGCCCCTGCAGCAGGGAGGCTCTGGGGACTTGGGTGACTCTTCTAGGCTTGCAGAATGGGATCATGAAATCCCATCCAGCTTTTCCCCATCTCATCCCTCCCCTCCCTCTCTCCTGCCTTGTGATTCCCTTTCAGGGGTCCAGCATGCCAGGTTGGAGCTGTGCCTTGTTAGACAACCTGGTTTAGACCATTAGAGGAGTTTAGGGCAGTGGGGGATGCTTTCTGAAGGGAATGCAAGTCTCAAGAGAGCTGCTCAGTGTATAAAATCCCCGAGGTGCTTTCCAGAATCCTATTCCCTGTCAGCACTGGTCTGAAAAACGAAAGGACGATGCTACAAGGAGGCAGAAATTGCATTATACTCCTCTGTGCTTCACAAGCTCCAAGTAACACTTCTGCTTCTCCTGTATGAAAGGAAAATGGGTAATGACAACCTACTTCTACTGAAGAGACAATTTTCACTCCTCCTTGGCAAGCGTAGCTGGGGCAGTGTCTTTCTCTCCACTCAGAGACAAATTAACAGATTTTGCCTCAGAACACGGTGGATGAAGTGCAGCACAGCTGGCAGCGTTCCCCTGCTGTGGTTCACAGCACCCTTGGGGTGCCCACACCTGATCCAACCCATGGTGGGTGGGTGGGTGAACACACAGAGGCTGTTATGGACAACCTGGGAAGCACAGACCGGATTGCAGGGAAAAACCCTCTTTTCTCCCCTAACACGGGTCTGCGTGAGCATCTGTGCCCCCCAGCACAGCAGCCAGCCCCAGTCAGCGCCTGCAGCTTTTCACCAGCACCAGGAACTTTACTCTCTTAGAGCGACGACTCTGAGAAGAACAAGTTAGACAAATGAACTCGCTAATGACTTCCTTCCCTGCTACTTAAATGGTGGGATAATTCATGGTTCCCGCTCCTGCAGCGGGCTGCTCCATCGCCTGCCCGTGCAGGCGGCCCCGGCAGCGCTGCTGAGGAGATGAGTGAGACAAAGAGGGCCAAGATTGCCGAGTGGCACCGCCCGCCTATTCAAACACCACAAAAAATGCTGTGCTGGCTGCTTCGGGGAGGCACAGAGTGCGTGCTGCATGTGTCACTGGGCAGTGACAGGCAGGGCTCTCCGGAGGGCAGCAAGGATGCACACTCTCTGGCCAGGTATCTCCCTCCCTGTGAGGTTTCCGCTCCAAGCATCCCAAAGCAGCCTTGAAAACCTAAATAATCTCCTGTGTATAAAAGCTTTGCCTGAACACCTGCTTTGGTACTGTCAAAAACCTCAACCCTCCTTTGATCTCTTTTGTTTCTGGAAGCTTCTGGCTGGTGATGTTGCAATGTGGAATTGAGGCCAGAAGCTTGAGAAGAGGCTCAGGGCCAGAGGAAGGCTGATGATGAGGGCATGGGACCTTTCCATGCTTGCTGTCACTTGCCTGACCAATGTGCATAGACTAAAACAGATGTTTATAGCCAAAAATCCAGTAGCTCAACCCGCACTGCCAGGCCCCAGATCCCCAGCATGGTCCTCCCTGCAATCCTCCACCAGCTCCACACACTTGGCACAAATGGGGAAATAATATTTTTTTAAGTGGGGCTGAGTTAAGAGGATTTGTTTGAGGTACAAGATAGCTCTCATTAACGTTTGCTCGTTTGGGTTTATTTAAGCCTTAATTGATTGTCTTTTACTTAACTGCGTTCCAGTATCTCTCGGGCTCCATCGAACGCTCTTCCCTTCTTGTCTCTCACGATCTTTCATGTTGGTGAGCTGGGTTTAATGGCTGATAAAGTCCGTGAGCTTGCAGTAAAGCTGAGCTTTCTCTTCCAGGTCCCTGCACATGCAGCCCCCAGGCAGGTGTGCCCAGGTGAACCCCGGGTTTTGTTACCTGTCTGTGCCGCAGCTGCCGTAATCAGCAGCTGAGAGCACTGTGAGTACAATCCTGGGATTGTTTGTAATGAACACGCCGGGGCTCGAGGCTCCTTCCCTTCCGGAGGCAGACTGGACAGAGCCACAGCCCGTTTGTAAGAGGCTCGCTCCAGGAGGTGGGGAGGGGACAGCATCGGCTTTGTGGCACCACCGAAGGTGGGATTCCTTTGGTGAGGGAACCAAGCCCTAACCACCCCAAGAAGTGAGGATCGTGCTTAGTGAAAACCAAACACAGCTCGGCCATTATTTAGGTACTTTTGTAGCCCTGGATCTGCCTGGGCTGGGATGGAAGACTTTGTTCCCCGGGCAGCTGCCGCGTCCCAGGATAAGCTGGTCCGCAGTTCAACCCCCGAGATTTCATCCTTCCCACATGAGGTTCCTTCTGACCAGGAATCCAGCTCCAAGGAACGTGGGGATTTGGATGCTGAGCTACAGCACTTCTAGCGGCAGCTGGAGCCGATCCAGCGGGAGCGCACGTGAGGAGCAGGGGCTGGCAAGGCGTCCAAGGGACAGCGCTGACCTTCCATCCAGCTGCCCTGTTCACAGGAGGCTTCTTCTCTCCGGAGAGTAAGTTTCTCTGGAGGCAGAAAAGAAACCCAGTGAGTCAAAAAGGCAGCAGAGAGACTCATCTCTCCACAAGCCTTGCTTTCCGCTGTGGCTGTTCAGAGCCGAGTGAGCCGTGGTCACTGACGTGCTCCTTCCTTGCAGGTGGTTTGTCCCCGTGAGGAACACCCCGGCAGCGCTGGCTCTGGGCACCACGGTTCTGCTCCTCGCTTGTAGCCAGGAGCAGCTTTGAAGAATGTGTCCCCAAATGCATACAAAAACTTCTTTTATTGCAGCAGCTGAACAGAAAAGCAGCTCGGCTTTTGAGAGACACACTTTTCTTACAGTACACCAGGAATAATGTCGCTCCTTACTGGCAGCACCCCCGGAAAGAGAGAAAACGCATCAGGCTCTGATGAAACACCTCCCAAAATAACCAGCGCCTCTCCCCGCAAGCTCCCCTTTGTGCTCGGCTGTCTTTGGGCGAGCACGGAGCACGAAAGGCACTTCCAGCCGAAGGGAATTCGGTGGTGGCTGCGTATCTCTCGGTGCGGGGGCCCGAGGCGGCGGTGGCGGATCCGCGCTCCCGCTGGCCCGACACTGTACCTGCGGGCCAGCTGTGCAGATCAGGATGGAAACTCTCCCAGGGTTTGGCTCGGGAGCAGGATGCCCGCTCCGGGAGCAGGATGCCCGCTCGGCCGGCTGGTGGAGCCCGCTGCAGAAGCAGCCGGGCCCGCTCCGCCGGGCAGCGGGCCGGGGCTCCCCGGGGCTGCTGAACTGCGGGGGACCCCTCGCCCTGCCCGCAAAGCACGGATTGAACCCGCACTCCCCTGCTGCCCGCCCGGCGGGGACGGGCTGTACGGGACACCGGGGCTCCGCGCGGTGACACCGCGGTCCCGGGATGCGGAGCTGCTGGGCCAGTGCCCACCGGCGGAGCGGGGGCTGCGCTCCCCGGGGCCGCCGGCGAGCGACTGCTCGCGGGGTCCGGGGAAAGAAGCTCTCCAGCGGGGGAAACGGCTGCCGGAGGCGGCGTCCCGGGGAAGGACGGGCCGTTCTCCGGCGGGGTCCCGGCACTGCCCGGCGATCCCCACGGAGACGGAGCCGCAACCGGGTCCGGGCGCGGGTGCCGATCCGGGTCCACCCCCGCTCGGCCGCGGCGCGGAGGGGCCGCGCTCCGCCCCCGCCTCCGCCCCGCGCAACTTCCCCGCGCCGCGGCCCCCCGCCCCCGCCCCGCGGGTGCGCGCACAGACGCGCGCGCGCCCAGCCCCGCCGCGCCGAGCCGAGCCGAGCCGAGCCCCGGTGAACCGCACCGCGCCGAGCCGCACCGACACGCGCATGGGGCGCGCAGCCTCCGCGGGCGCGCAGCTGCCCCGCCGGCGCTGAGGGGCCGGAGCACCGGAGCACAGACCCCCGGTCCTCGCCGCCGCCGCCGCCGGGCATGCCCGCCCCGCCGGCCGCCGCCTGCCCCGCCGCTGAGCGCCGCCGCGGGCGCGGGGCGGCGCGCCCGGATGGAGCGCTGAGGCGCTGAGCCCCGCCGGGCCGGGCCGGGCCGGGCCGAGACGTGACGATGTGGATGCGACGGCTCCCGGGAAGCAGGTAGGGCCGGGGAGCGGTGGCCCCGCGGGGCAGCGCCGGGCGCATCCCGCCGCCGGGCGCGCTCGGGGAGCGGCGGAGTTAAACCATGAACTTGGAATGGGGAGCGGGGAGAGGGCTGGGGAGCGGAGCGGGGTGCGGGACGGGGAGCGGTGTGTGGAGCGGAGCGGGGAGCGCACAGCGCAGCCGGCGGCTGCCGGCGCCCGGGGAGGCGGCCGGTCCGCGCTCCGCTCGGTGCCGGGCTCCCCCCGCCCGGTTTCCCCGGCCCCGCTCGCCCGCCCTGCCCAGGAGATGGATCCGCGGTCAGCGTCCCCTCGCCGGCTGCTCGCTCCCCCCTGGCCGCCCCGGCGGGGGCCGCTCGGGGGAAGGGGCTGGAGGGGCGGCCGGGGCGCGGGCAGATGGATGGATGGATGGATGGAGGGATGGATGAATGAATGGATGGATGGATGGATGGAGGGATGGATGGATGGATGGATGGATGTGTTCGGGAGATTAATCGAGAATTGCAAAGCAGAGGAGACGGAGGCAAAGTGTTACGTAACACATTTTCATTACCGCTGCGAAGTCATCTGAGCCGAAATCTTGTTATTTCCATGGTGCTGTGGCTGGAGAGCCCTGGCCCCGGACCCTGCCTGCGTGCGGCCCCGGGGCCCCAGCAGTACCCGGGCTTTGGTGGCTTCAGCCCATCTCAGCGGAATCGAGTGAAAGCAGCAGTGGGTTAAACAAGTGAGACCCAAAAGAAAAGTGAAATCCACGATCTGTTTCGTTCTCCCCAACCCGGTTTTGTATTTGGAAAGTCCTGGTTTTGAGCGGTTGTGTTGGGCAGGGGTCAAACATCCAACGTCCCTCCACCGAGCGGGACGGTGGTTCCGGCACATCACCTGCTGCTGGGGAGAGGGGTCCCAAGGCGAGCAGTCCCGAGCCGCCACCTCACTCCCGCAGCTCGCAGCGGGCCCTGTGGCTGCTCCCCGGGGAGCAGGACTGGGTGGGCAGGGGAGCAGCGGGGTGAGCGGATGGGTGCGTGTAGCCCCCACCGCCAGCCCTACCCCACGCAGCACCTCGGGGAGCCCATCAGCTCGCGCCGCCCCCCGCGCCCCTGCGCTCCGGCAGAACATGGCTGCAGCGTGGGGGCACGGAGGGAGGCGGGCAGGGCCCCCCGAATCCACGGACAGCGAGTAGTGATGCGAAAAGCCTTTGTTCGCCACCCTCGGGAATCGCTGGAGGCTTTGCCCCTCTGCCCGGGCTGTGGATGGAGTCCTGGAGGGTGAAACCTGAACTGAGGTTTTGTCTGTGCTGAGCAGCTGGGGGAGGCCCTCGGCCTCTCTGTTACACTCCCGTGCCGCGCCGCGTATTCCAGAGGCACGTGGCGAGCCGGCTTCCAATGCCCCCCTGTCTTTGTCCCGTGCCTCCGGCTGGTGCACCCCGACAGCCCGGGCACACCGGAGATGTCTGACATCGGAGACAGCTGCCGCCGGAGATGTCTGTCCATCCGTCAGCCGAGGATGCGCTGCTGCGTGTGGGAAGGACAGAGTCTGTGGTGATGTAGTGACCTTAGGAATTCCTCCCGGCGAAAGCACCCGAGGGTTTTCTCAGGGTGCCACGCGTTTGGATTTATCGTGTGTCCGGTGAAAAGCCCAGTGGAGCTGGAGGGCCGTTTCCCAAGGCTGGCGCGGCAGAAAGCTGTAATCCTGGGAACAGAGGACGCCCTCTGCTTTGTTATTTTTGAGGAGAGTTTAGCAATGGAAACAGGAGCCCTCTGCTTGCTTCCCTCCTCGATTCATTCGCCTTGCGAATTTCTGTGTTGTGTATCCTGGATCCCCAGCACCAGGCTGTCCTTTCTGCCACCTCATCAGCTTCCAGTCCCTCCATGTTTTATTTTTAATAAGAGATAACTTTACTGCTAACCTTGCCTGCTGCTCTCCCTTCTCTCTAACTCTAATTGCTTCTGGCTTTATTTCTGACATTTCCCATGTCATTTCTCCTCATTTTCTCGAAGACTACTAGAAAAATAGCTCCAGGAGAAGCAGTGGAGCTTTGCAGCGCCCGTTTCACCCCACGCAGCCTCTGCCTGGAGCAGCTGCCTGCGGCGGGGAGATGGTACCGTGCTGCTCCTTTCAAGTCGGATCCCTTTCGCCCGGGGCGGTGGCAGTGCCTGACCTCGCGGTGAGACGTGCTCCTCCGCCGGGGAGGGCAGGACCTGTGCAACTGCATTGCTCAGAATTATTCGGTTCCTGTCAAGGGGAGCTGCTGCTCCCCGGTTCAGAGCAGGGCTGAGCGAGCAGCGCTGCCCTGAAAGCCTCTGCCAGGTCCCAGGGATGCTCCAGCCTTGCTCTGCTCTTGGCAGGTGTGGGTGCTGCGGGGCAAAATCTGTTCTTTGGGGAGGTGGCAGTGGCTCTGTCACTCCCTGAGTGTGCACAGACATAGGTGTACGTGCACACGCCTGCGTCAGTGCCTGCGCCCGCCTGTGAGGGCACAGCAGCTTTCTGCAGCATGCCAGGCTTCCAGCGCTGCCGAGGACTTCCCCTCCATAGCTACGAATATAATGTTTTAAACAATATGCCACGGTTTTTACAGCATTGAGCTGTGGAGTGATTTGCAGTAGGAGTAAAACCACCGTTTGCAATTTCTCGGCGATTGTATAAAACAACTCATTAAAAGCATACATCCCTGCACATTGGCTCCGTGGAAACTTTATGGGCCTTGTAGTTACTGCCAAAGAAAACATTTTCCATGAATTTCACTCATCAGGTTCACACTGTCAAATGTAGATTCAGCCGCTCGTCAAAGATGCAAGCCTTGCAGTCTGGGAAGTAATGAGAGCAGTAAGAAGTGGGAGTTAATGGCCTCCACTGAGGAGTCCTTACTCATCCCGCATCCACACAGGGGCTGAGCTGGCTGCTCCCGGGTGGATTGATTGCCACAGAAATTCATCTGGTGTCACTGGCTATGATACTTAACAGCCACAATAATGCTTGAATAAACTGCACTTTTATGCAGCGGTTCGTACCTCCACGCTGGCAGCAATTTCCCAGATGAGGCGAGGGGAGCGGCGCGGGGCTTCGGCAGCCGCTTCCCGGAGCATGAATAATTGTTGTAATAACGCCGGAGCCACTGCCTTGTCTTCATGGTGTCTCCAGTGGGGTGGCGGGTGGGAGCTGTTGTGGTGCCACCGCTTGCCTGGGATGTTTGGGGGCTGCCCCGTGTGGCAGCTGCTGTGCCAGCCTTCGGCAGGCAGGACACGGGACGGGCGAGCTGCCGGCCCAGCTGCTCCCGGTGCCGGAGTGCCATGGCTTGGCTCTGCCTTATGTACATGGTCATCTGCTGGAAAGAAGGAGTTGCTAATGTTCCTTCAGAACCCAGCCTGTAACAGGGAATGGCAGCCAGGCAGAGGCCAGCTCTCCAACCTTGTTCCCACCTTCTCTCACCCAATCTGATCCTCGAGCTCTCTCAGCATGCCTTATTTACCTTGGTATCTATAGGTAGGTACGGATACAGGGCAGTGGTGAGCACTGCCAGCAGCTCCCAAGGGCAGCTCCATAGGGTGTGAATAAGCCGTGGGACTTCCAACAGGTTTGAGGTTCATTATGAAAATGTATGCATGCTTAAGCCTTTAAATATAGCTAATGGGAGAAGGACTGGGAGGAAAGATTACCAAGATTACCGGAACCTCAGTGTGCCGAGCAGGAGGAGCAGGAGCTGCTCTGCTCCGGGTTGTGGTGCCTGTTGTTCTCCTCGAGGGCTGGTGGTGACCAAGTGGGCAACAACAGTTCCAGCCCAACAGAGTTTGGGTTTGACAGCAACACTCTTCTAGCAGGATAATTTCTGGAGGCTGAATGTGTTGGGTGGGATCAGTGGATGGTGTGACATTGTTGGCGCTTTCACCCCCTCCTTTAAAACAAAAGGGCTTTCCTTCTGTTCTGCCTTCCATCCTTCCTCCCTTCCACCTTCCTTCCCTCCCACGCTGGGTGGTGCTGCTGGGAGGGGGCTCCTGGCCAAGCCCAGCATCCCAGCAGCCACCATGGGTTATGAGGGGTTGTTCCCGAACCTGCTGCTTGGCCCTTCCTCACCTTGGCTCACTGTTTTCATCAGAGCAAATTTTATCACTAAGAGGATGTAAACTCTGGACCTGAAGTGACTCCTTAAAAATGGAATTTGAGTTTATATGAATATTTTTCTGTGGCTCTTCTTACTGGGACTTGCACCTACAGACTTTGATAGCTTATATAATTTCCTGTGATGGAGATGTACTTCATCTAATTTCACTTGGAAATGCATTGATTAAATCAGAACTGCTGAGAGATTTAAACTGAGTCTCAGTGGCCTGAACTTAACTGTGGGAGGTTTACCTGCCTTCATCCTTCAACATTAATTTGGTTTTATGAGGATTCCTTGTGAAATGAGGTTTTCTCTGCTGCTGAATCTCTGCTGCTTTCTGGGTTTGTCAGTTGCTTTCTCTGGCCTCAGAGGCTCTGCAAGGCAAAGCTGCGCTAAAACCTCCGTTCAGTGCAGCACTGAGCTCCTTCACTGGGGATGTGGTGGGGACTGACAGGCATTTTGGCTCCATCACCCCCCAGTGCCCCTCGCACTCTGCCCAAGCTGGAGGCAAAGTGCCCACACTGCCTGTGGCGTGGTGGCAGGGCCGGGTGCTGTGCAGTGGGGTGCTGACATGAGGCCAAGGTTGCTGGGTGTGATGCTCTGGGAGCAGGGTGGAGACCTGCCCCAAGTGCAGCTGTGTGGGAGTGTCCTACCGTCAGTGCTGAGAGATTTGGCATTTATGGTCCCAAGCAACACTGAGAAAAGGAGGAATAACCCAGCTTGGCTGGAGGTGGGTGAGCAGGGGTGGGGTCAGTGGGTGATGGGTGCCCAGGGCAGGAGGCCAAAGCACTCACTGGGACTCGCCTGAGGACTTACAAAAATAAATAAAGCACATCATTCACAAAGTGCTCATTTCCAACTCTGATCTGCAAAATGTCTTCTTGTGACTTGGAAATGATGCGTAGGCAGGAGATACGCTTTGACATGCGATGATTTTTGTTGAAGTTTGCTCTGAAGGTCTTTCTTGGCAGCTCCGCTTTCCTGGCAGTGCTGGAGCATCCCAGGGGCACTATGTCCCTGCTGCCAATGGCTGCTGTGTCCCCACGAGCCAGAGCCACTGGGAGCAGAAGCTGTTCCCTGGCACAGCATCTCTGTGGGTATGGAAAGGACTCTTCAGCTCCTGCTGCAGAAACTGGCAGGGAGGAGAAGCAGCGCCTTGGCTGCAGAGCTGCTCCGGACCCCGGCTGAAGCATCCGTGGGATGAGGCTTAGCCGTGGCGAGGCGGGAGCAGTGAAGCTTCGCTGGCCTGGCTGCTCCACTGCTGGAAGTCAGCTCCACTGACTTCCAAATAAAGGCTGAGCAGAAGCTGCTTCAAAGACAACACGTAGCCTGGGAGCGGCAAGGCACTTCCTTCAAAAGGCAAGTCTGGATCCTTGAGGTGGAAAAACAGGAGCTCACCAGAGGGCAGATGCCCTAGCACAAGAGAAGCGTGGAGATGGGAACGTGCTGGTGCAGGGGTGACCGTGTGCCGCAGGACACCGGCAGCACAGCACATGCTGTGTGAGGAACCACCTTGTGCCACGCAGGAGAGCGGATTTGTAGCTTTTATCTACAGCTTGGTGAGAATTGATGGCTCCTGTCCCCAAGGGTATTGGCTGTGCCTCTTCTGCAATATCCTGGGATGGTCAGGAGAAACTCCAGCCATGTTTTATAGCACTATAAATAGGGGGTGTGGCTGTGTGATGCCAGCTGAGGAGCTGTGCAGAGCTGCTGTGCTTGGCATGGGAAGGCTGGGGACATGCTGCTCAGCAGCAGCGTTCGAGGCACTGGTGAGAGCAAATGCCGCTAATTGATGTTGCCACTTCACTGCACGCCATTCAGGTTGAAGATGTGACAAGGTCGGGGGCAGCTCAGGTTGCCCCCCCGGGAATTGCCTGCCTGGCGAGCACACGCAGCTTCCTCAGGGACGCGTTCCATAATTGCCTGAGTCCCGCGCGTGACCCCAGCCCTGCTCCCGGAGCCTGCGATAGCATCTCTGCTCCCTTTGCAGGACTCCAGTAATGAGGCATCAGTTAATTGACATGGATGAGGACATCCACTTAAGGACCCACCGGAACGCGGGTGATGAATGCCAGGAGATGAAGCCGCGCATCCCGCCGGGAGCGTGGTTGGCTCTGCCTCATCCTGGCCAGAGCCAAAGCTTGGCTGAGTCCGCAGTGGCGGGGCGTTCATGTAGGGAAGGTGTGACCATTCCAGATGCCAGCAAGTGTTATTTTAGAAAGAGCTCCCAAAATGAATCAACCTGTCTTCTACAAGTAGCTGTCATTCATGCATTTCCTTACAAAGTTTTTAATGGAAAGGATAAGGATGACTTATTCATCTTCCTGTTTCTTGTCTTTGTAAGGGGCTCTATTTTAGCATCATCCGACATGATACACTCAGGACTTACTCTGGGCTCCTGTCAAAGTGACATATTCTCTGGCAAAATCAATTTTGCTAATTTTGATGGATGAGGATGGATGCGCATAGGTGCCTTTGAAGGAAGTTGAGATTCTGAGGGATGCAGGAGGTCATCCCTTGCTGCCAACCCATTGGAGATAATGCTGCAAAAGTTTAATCTCTCCCGCAAAGGGGATTATTGTTTTTTAATGAGATGCAGAGCGCAGTGATCCCTGACTCACTGGCAGTTGGGCTCTGAGGGGCTGTGCCCCCAATGGCACAGTGTTCTTGAGGTCCTGGAGGCAAATCCTCATCGTCACTTTGATCCATCAGGATTTTGCCATGGCTGCAGTTGGGAGAGCCTGTGAGCTGCCTGGCTTCTGTATGCGCAGTGAGATGGCCATGGCAGGGAGAATGGCTCTTCTCCATGGAAAAGAAACTGCTCGGTGCTAAAAGGGATTTAAAACTCTCTGTGACAGGATCAAGAGTCTTTGCCCTGGAGTTCATTCCCGCTGCCTTCACTTTCTATTTTAGCTTGGCTTTTTCATCATCTTTTTGGGCTGTTCTTTCTCCATGCTGCGTGTCACGCTGACCCTTCTCTGGCAGCGGGATGTCCCTGTGGTGGGGCTGGGCACAGCCGGTGCTGTCTCAGAAGTTGGGGGGGGGGGGCAGTAGCTCCCCAGGACCACCAGCCAGAGCCTCGGCTGGGCAATGCAGTGCCCTGCACTGAGCTCCCAGCTCCCAGGCCTTGGCTTTCTCCAGGCTTCCCTACTGACGAGTCACACCTTCAAAGAGAGCTCTGCTGCTCCATTTTTTCCTATTGTATTTCTTGCTCCATAAAAGCCATCTGTTCCTCTTTCTGCGTTCAGAGTCTTCATTCCTCTCATCTTCTCCATTTCTGTTAGAGTTTATGGAGCTTTTGAAATTATTGACGTGTTGCCTGTGTTCATTCCTGGGGATGGCTGCTGAGGTTTCCGGGCAGGCTGTGCATCTCTGGGCTGCCGGGGACTTCCCAGGAGAAAGACAGGTTTGGATCTCAGCCACTGCAGTGCAAATTGAGAGCAGCTCCACCAGGAGACTGTGGTGCTGGAGTGAAGACCCGAGTTAGTTGGACTTCCATGTGTGGACATCCAGCCTTTGCTGTGGGGAAGGGTCGGCTGGGCCTGTGCTGGTCAGCCAGAAGCTTCCAGCAGGTCAGTGCTTGTCTTTGCTCCTGGGAAAGCAAGGCACTTTGGGAAGCCATCATTAAAAATCCCGTTATGAGGTATTTTCTCCCTGGGTCTGTTCCATGGTTGGAGGCGTTTCCCGTTGATACGGATACCACGGTGCGCTCTGATGCGCGGCTCCTGCGAAGACACATTGTGTTACAAAGCCACCACAGACCTCTTTTAATTGTTTTGTTTTAAAGCTTGTTAAGCTGCTACTTTAGATGTACTGAGCCAACTTATCTTATTTTTGTTTTAGATCAAAGCGTTTCCCGCATTCATTGTAATGACACGCTCGAGCACATTCATTTAGAAAATAAGATCAGTGCTGGGTTATTTATCTGGAAAGCGGTGGGGTTAAAGGGCAGCATAAGCTGTAGCTTTGTGCCATGGTTTTCCTCTCTGTAGGTCCTCCAGAGCCGAGGGCTGGGTTGAATTATTTGCTATCCCTTGGAATCACATTGTGAATATGTATTCAGAGGAACAAAATCCCTCATAAGCTCCGGTCTGGGATCTGGCAGGACTATTGCCATTCTGGTGGGGAGAGCCTCGCTTCTGCCATGCCATTCCCATTCCATCCCATCCCATCCCACCCCATCCAACAGTGCTGGGCATTGCATCCTGCTTGGACACCCCAGTGCAGTCCCTTTATCCAAGGGAGAGACCTGATCATGCTGCAGTTGATTGTACAGGAGGCAGATGTGTGGCAAAGGAAGAAAATTCATGAGCAAAACAGGGAAAGCAGAAAATCCTTGGATGGCAGCTGTGGGGAAGTGCGCTGTCCTGCCTGCGCCTGTGTCCACAGCAGGGAGCCCCTCAGCTCAGCCGCTGGCCCTATTTATTGTGGTTAGCATTAACTAACAGCAGGGATGATCTCTAAGCTCTGGTTTTAATGTGCTTCTACATATGTTGCAGCCCTGTTCCCTCAGCAGACTGATTTTTGTACATGGGGGAGTGTTTTCTGTCCTGTGATGGGGATGGGAGAAGGCGGCACTGTCTCGTGTGCCAGGACCTCCTTGGTCACCATCAGTATGTAAAGCCTGGGCAGCAATTCTGTGGTGCACGAGAAGGTGGAATACACGAGGAGGTTTGGGTAGAAGCTAAAATGAGGGGGGAAACCCCTGATTTCCTTAGGTTTATGGATTGTTTTTAATATCAGCAAGAGCAGAGCTTGAGACTGTGGCTCTTCAACAAGATTTTGGTGGATCTGGATATCTGAAACTTCCCAGCAAGTTGTGTCTGAGCTGGACCTCTTGCTGCTGCCTGGTCCCCAGCGCTGGTGCAGAGCTCGAGGGGGGGGATGAGTGGGGTAAGTTGGCGACAGGTGCCAGTTTGGGCTGGAAAGCCAGCGCTCACAAACCCCCTTTATCCGGGAGGGACAAAAGCCGAGTGTTATCGCTGCCGGGTTGATGAAACGCCCCACTGTCCGTCCCTGCCACGCTAAATGCACGCAGTGTTTGCTGGCTGGGGCGGCCGGGTGGCAGTGGGGGAAGCAACGGCCGTGCTGTGCCCACTGAGGGGGATGCTCCAGCAGTACCCACACCATGTTTGCTGGGAGGGATGCTCCAGTGGTATCCACACTGTGTGTGCTCAGAGGGATGCTCCAGTGGTACTCACACTGTGTGTGCTGGGAGGGATGCTCCAGTGGTACCCACACTGTGTGTGCTGGGAGGGATGCTCCAGTGGTACCCACACTGTGTGTGCTCAGAGGGATGCTCCAGTGGTACCCACACTGTGTGTGCTCAGAGGGATGCTCCAGTGGTACCCACACTGTGTGTGCTCAGAGGGATGCTCCAGCAGTACTCACACTGTGTGCTGGGAGGGATGCTCCAGTGGTACCCACACTGTGTGTGCTGGGAGGGATGCTCCAGTGGTACCCACACTGTGTGTGCTCAGAGGGATGCTGCAGCAGTACTCACACTGTGTGTGCTGGGAGGGATGCTCCAGTGGTACCCACACTGTGTGTGCTCAGAGGGATGCTCCAGTGGTACCCACACTGTGTGTGCTCAGAGGGATGCTCCAGCAATACTCACACTATGTGTGCTGGGAGGGATGCTCCAGTGGTACTCACACTGTGTGTGCTCAGAGGGATGCTCCAGTGGTACTCACACTGTTTGTGCTGGGAGGGATGCTCCAGTGGTAGTGATGGGCTGTGCCCATCACGGAGGATGCTCCAGTGGTACCCACACTGTGTGTGCTGGGAGGGATGTTCCAGCAATACTCACACTATGTGTGCTCAGAGGGATGCTCCAGTGGTACTCACACTGTGTGTGCTCAGAGGGATGCTCCAGTGGTATCCACACCGTGTTTGCTGGGAGGGATGCTCCAGTGGTACCCACACTGTGTGTGCTCAGAGGGATGCTCCAGTGGTACCCACACTGTCTGTGCTGGGAGGGATGTTCCAGCAATACTCACACTATGTGTGCTCAGAGGGATGCTCCAGTGGTACTCACACTGTGTGTGCTGGGAGGGATGCTCCAGTGGTAGTGATGGGCTGTGCCCATCACGGGGGATGCTCCAATGGTATCTGGGCTGTGCCCACTGAGGGGAATGCTCTGGCGGTACCCAGGTTGTGCTTATCGTGGGGGATGCTCCAGTGGTATCCAAGCTATGCCCACTGCAGGGGATGCTCAAGTGGTACCCAGGCTGTGCTGCTGGGGGAGATGTTCTAGTGGTACTTGCCCCATGCCCACTGTGGCGGATGCTCCAGGACCACCCACACTGTGCCTTGCCAAGAGGAATGCTCCAGCAGTACCGTGGGGTGCAGGGCCTGAGCCTGCCACTGTGCTGTTCCCCTTGGGGAGCACTCAGGCCAGTTCATCCCCTGGCTTGTCTGGGACCTGTCTTGCCATGCTGGCAGATGAGCCCGCAGCACTTGCCAGGGAGCCAGACTGGGCTCAGAGCTCCTGCTGCCAGAGTGGTGGCAGATAAATGACCGAGCACTGGTTTTGCACAGAAATTTGCTGGAGACATCTTTGTCTGAAGATGCATGCAAACTTCTGGGCTTCCCACCCACTTTGGCACTTCTCAAATCCTGCCTGAAATAATCCCTGAAGACCAGGGAAAACACTCTCAAGCAGATGTCCTGCCCTCTCTAATCAAGCTGAGTTGGACTGGCCATAATGGGCAGTGTTGGCCAGCTCACTGTGTTAGCTCTCACACTCATCATCAGGCTGCCTGGAGGCACTGGGCCCTTTGTCCCGCCAGTGTCTTTTAAAATATTTGAAAATGGGAACTGAACTTGAAACTCAGGGTTAAAGGTTGGCCCAACTTTGGCAGCAACTGGGCGCAGCTCTTGCCTTCGCAGCGATGCCACGCACGCCTGCTCTCTGCCCGCTCCCTTTTACTCTTCCCCACATTGCTCTGTCAGATCCTGACTCTTCCCACTGTGTGGGTGTGGGATGCACTGGAGACGTCCTGCGCTGGCAGGCCCCAGCACCAGCCCCAGGCGCCTGCACTGGGGCTTTGCCCTGCCTCTGCCTCTGGCAAAGGACGGGTCTGGAGGCAAGAGCAGCCGGGGCCGCGCGCTGCGGAGCCAAAGCTGTGTGCTGACGGCGTTGGCAGGGGCTGCACCTCCCGCATCAGCACATTGGCTGATGGTACCACTGGGTATTAATTATGCCTTCCGCACTCGCGGCTATTCAAATGGTAAAATTGTTTATTTGCAGCTGGGTGAGCTCAAGGCAGAGGCAGAAGAGCGAGCGGCTCCCCCCCCGCCACGGCCGCCCTCCTGCCCCCCTCTCAGGGGGGATCACCAGGGATGGATCCCACTGCCTCCATCTTGGCATTCCCATCCTGGGGGGACCCGTGGCTTCCCAGCCCCACCCAACCCCTTTCTGCCCCGTTTTCCCAGGGAAGTGGGTGTTCACTGTCTGCCTGGCTGCAGCAGCGTGGCGGGGAGGATTCAACCTATTTCACCCTCTACTGATTTCCCTCCATGATAAATCCCATCCCCTCCACCGTGGGAAGCCGCATCAGTTTAATTACTTGTGGGGAGAAAGGGGCAGCGGAGGAACTTAGGACTTGTTTTAAATATCACTTTTATTAGCAGGTAATCCTGAAGCTCAGGACTGTAATATAGATAGGTAGTGATGTGGCACATTTAATTTACTTAGGTGCTATTGTGTGTCAGCCTTTGTGCCTTAAGTCCCAGTCCTGGCTTTAAAGAGCTTGGCAGCCATATTTTCACAAATTTATAATTATCTAGGAAGAAGCTGGGGCTACAGATGGCACAGTGGGTTGTATGTTCCCAATTCCCATTGGGTCTGGGATCAGAAAAACTCATCCCATAGCAGAACACAGCTCAGGAGAGAGGTCTCCATGGTGCTGCTGATGGCAGGGGTGTGGGGTGGGACGTGGTTGACGCCATGCGGGAGTGGTCCACAAGGTCTCCTGCTGATCCCACAGCATCCATCATCCATGCCGCCCTCACACGGGATGGTGCATCTCCCCTCCTCCCAGTCTTGGGGAGGGTCCTGGTCCAGCCCAGAGTGCAGGATGGCAATGCTCCATTTCCATGGTGATGGTTGGTAGTGTGACAAGAAAGGACAGCCGCTGCACTGCAGGGATCATCACACAGGACAGAGGGAAGGAGAGGAGAGCAGCTGCAGTGGTGGCTGCAGTTCCCACCTCAGCGAGGACACACAATCGCGGGCCAAGTATCTGCCACTGAAGTTTTCCCCTCTTCTTCCTGCTCCAGTGTGAAAGTCACCCGCTGGGATGCAGCGGCCTCGTTCTATTCTGTATGGAGCCAGCGAGTTCCTGCACGTACTCTCATAACCTGCCCCGCTCCGAGCACCTTTGTAGGACACGCCGCGCTGCCAAGGATGCTTTTCCTAGAGCTTCCTTGCCTTGTCTTGCCTGGGTCAAGGAAACATCACCCCAGCTCTCTGACCACAGCTCGTGCTCCGGGCATTCACAGGAATATTTCTGTCCCTGCCTCGCTTGGTGTTCAGAGATATGAAATGCTCAGAGTGCGTAAATCACCCCAACAAGGACATAACCTTGATTCCCTGTGCAATACCGATAGATTACCTAACAGGAGGCATGAAATGGAAGAACGGCTCCATTTGTATAATTCTGCATTAAAAATCAGCCTATTCTGCAGTTAATGCTCCTCTGAAGTGTCTCCACAGGCAGGGGAGAAAGGGGCCGATGCTGGAGAGCAAAAAAGGACCTTATGAAAGGGACTGCACTCAAGTGAGCCTTTGAGGCTTTGGGGAAGTGGGTTAGTGCTGACGGGTGGTGTTTTGATGTTTGTCAGAGCCGTGATCCCAGTTAATTTTCAGACACATTACCAGAGCCAGGGGGTTCTGGGAGCACAGCGGGTGCACTGGACTAATCCATGTCCTGTCTACAGCATCAGGGTTGCCTGAGGTGCTGCCACCCCTGAGAGTGCCCAGGACTGGGGCAGGGGCTATTCTGTCCCACTCCATGCTGGATGCTTCTGCTTTCTCTCCCTGCACGTGGAGGTTGGTACCATGTGCGCAGTGGCGGCAGCAGCCAAGCTCCACAGCAGCCTCTTCCCGGCTGCCGAAGACCGCGGCAAGCTCACGTCCTCCAGCATCCTTGAAATTAATCTCTCTCTCAAGAGCCAACTGTCCTTCTTCAAAGCACACAGCTGCACCTGGAAGCATTCAGGAAGGGGTTTCATACAGGGGAGGACTCTGAAAGGTGTGTTGGATGGGGAGGCCGTGGTGGCTCCAGTGCAACACCCACTGTTCCATCACCTTTGGAACCAGGATGGGCTCGGGTGGGCTCAGGAAATAGCCCCGGAGTGCCTGGTGTGCCTGATCCGTGTCATTAGCCCGGCAGTTTCCTTGAAATCTGCTCTCGTGCTTCTCGCAGGTAAATATTTGTGGGAGTTCCATTTCCTGTGTGTGAGCGCGGCCGCCTCACCATCCGTGGAGCCAAGGGAGAGGATTTGTGGCTGCTGGGAGCCAAGGCCTTGGATGAGGAGATCAAGGACAGGATTTCATTTTCTCAAATATATCCGCTCTGTGTTGCTTTATCTAACCCAGTTTCAGAGTTTTATTGAGTTTTTCGTAGAGTTTGAAAAGTATTTTGGGATACCATTCCCATTCACCTCCAAGATGGGAAAGGAAGTAATGTGAAAATTGCCCACGCTCCTCAAATTTCTTTGCAAAATAGGTTGTGTGTGCTTATAGGGGGGTGAGGAATAACCAAAGCCCTGATTCCCGTGCGAGGAGCGTAACCCGATGCAACCCTCTGGCCCATGTGTGCCCCCGGCCAGGACCGGCTCCGTGCCCCCAAACCGAGGCAGGCGGGTTCTGTGTGTGGGTCTGGATGATGTGTTCCCTTCCCTATGACGGAGCCCCTCTTTGAGTGCAGTTAGGGAGTTATCCCATGCACTGGGAGCAGCACAGGGGGCTCTCCCTCTGCTCTGCTGTCCCTGAGGAGCAGCTCGTGCCACTGAGGAGGTGTTTGAGCTGTTTGATGTCTCGGCAAAGCAGGAACGCCCTCCCGGCCTCCGAGCAGCGGTGACTTTGTGCTGGCGCTCCCGAGAGGCGTGCGGTGCTCTCCTGCCTGCTCGGGCGACGGGGAGGCGGAGGCGCGGGGGCTCCCGGGGCGCTGTGCCGGGCCGGGCCGTGCTGTGCCAGCCGCAGCGGGCTCTCCTGGGACAGCCCAGGTTTTCTGGGGCAAGGACAAGGTGGCAGGAGCTCCGGGCGGGATGTATCCCCGCTGCCTGGGTGTCCTTTGGGACGTGTCGCTCCCCCTGCCAGCCTTGGCAGGGTGCTGGTGTGGAGCGGGGGCAGGGGTGGCAGGGGAGGGCCGGGTGGTCCTGCCTCTGGCCGCGCCACGCGCTGCCGCATCCATCCCCGCCGCCGCGCCGGGCACATCACGCTGCGTTGCCACGACAACGGCAACTCCTACACGCTGCTATTTATTCTGAAGGACACTTGCTCTTATCTGTTGTTGCAAAGCCCTCAGAAGATCGCATGCCACGCAAAATTCCTCCGAGGTAACCGGACTTGGCTGCTTCTGTCCCTGAAGCCATCTCCTGGGCACATGCCAGCCGATGTGGTGGCGAGGAGGACACTCCTGGGGTGACAGCCCCTTGGGTGGCATCACTTGATGGGACACTGGCGGGACAGTGACCCAAGCTGTGCTCAGGGCAGAACGGGGTCTGCCCCATCTGGCTGTCCCTTACTGCATCCATCCCAGAGCCTCTGGCCTGGGGAGCAGTGGCAGCAGTGAGGGACACTGGTGTGGGTGTCACCAGCGCTGCCTGGCTGCGCTGGGACACAAGTTTCCAGCATGACCCAGGGGAAGACAAGGGTTGGAGGTTGTTTCTGCCCACAGATCCTCCTGGTGCTGCTGTGAATGATGCAGCCACGCTCAGGCAGGTTCTGCAGGAGCAAGCCCCTGCAAGCTCATGCTGCCATCACTGCAGCCTGGAATGTCACAAGGAGACAGCAGGAGATGGAAGCAGGAGGAGTATCTGTTTTTCCTGTGAGCTGCCAATCCCAAGCACCGGCATTTTGTCTTTCAGAAGTTTCCAGGCAGTGGCTGGGATGCAGCAAGCACCAAGTTTGGGCTGGGCACATCTTCCCTTGCTCTGTTCAGCAACCGTTCATAAAAGTTCTGAGTGTGACAACACAGAGAGCTGGGAAGGGGGTGAGGTCTGGGGGTGTGCACAGATGATGTAAGAGGTGGCACTTAGGGTGAGTGACATGCCAGGAGGTGCCCAGCACCTTTCCTTCCTTGCAAGGAGAGGTGTCAGGTGATGCTGGGGAGTTTGGCAGAGGCTGAAATCAAGCCTGACACACTACAGGAGTGATCCTGAGCATTGCAAAGGTGAGTAAGTGTTTGATGATCCGGCTGGAGCATGAGCTTGTGACTCCTCGCCAGTGGAAGCACGACATTGCCTACAGCACGTGGGGGACACTCTTCGTGCTGCCACCACTCTGCTGGCCTCTAAAAAAACCCACCACCACCACCACGGTTTGGGTGGTTTGTGGTTTTTTTGAAGCCTTGAAATCCTTCCTCCCCCAGCCTGAACTATTTTGGTTTCTGTTGTCTGTTTCTGGCTCTTCCCTTTCTCCTTCTGCGCTCTTTCCTTGCGTTGCCTTCTCCCTCCCCAAAATAAATGCTGTTACGCTTTGAAAAAATACCCAATTAGGAAAAAAGCAGAGATCCTCTGAGCAGAAAAAGCCTGTGCCTGGGAGTATCCAGGTCAGCTCCTTTAGCTTCGCTTGCTCAGGCACGGAGGGAGTGTACAAATGCTTCTGTCAACCAGATGCACATTCTGTCGTGCTCCCAAGGACTGTGCGGGCGCCGCTGCGGAGGATTAGCCTGTTTAGCCATGTAAAGCTCTCATTAACTCCTGCTGAGTTCAACAAAAGTCTTTCTCATGTAAAAGCTGAGTAAAATGGAGGAAAGATTTTTGGGCTTTGGCCTAATAACTTTTTTTTCCGGGGGGGGGAAAAAAAGCAACAAAAATTTGCCTATCAGAGATTTTCTTGCTGCTTTACGTGGGGCAGCATCGGAGGAAACATGAGGCAAGCAGGGCCCTGGTGCTGTGCCACCGGGGAAGGGAGAGGGCTGTGACGTGATGTGACGTGATGGTGACATGAAAGCAAAATTGTAACTACTGAAGCTGCCAGCAGCTCAGGGGGGTTCCAGCTACTCTGTGGCAGAAAGGGCAGCAAAAGGGGCTGCTCCTCCTGCCCTCCGTGTGCTGCAGGGTCGTGTTCAGCTCTGGGTGCCCCACGCCGTGGGAGGGGATGTGCCGTGCTCCGTGGGAGGATGTTCCTGCTGCGGCGTGGGCGACTGCCATAGTGGGAGATGGGCTACACGTGCAAATGCAAGAGCCCACGGACTCATCTGCTCCAGCCCTTTGAGGGACTCATCGTGCTGCCTGTGGGCTTGGGAAGCAGGGGATGGGCTCTCTGATACCCCCACATCTCAGTGTCCCTGGAGTGAAAGCTTGTGCTGCTGGAGCTCCACTGGGCCGTCTGCTTTGGATAATTCACCCAAAAGGGCTGAGTTCAGACAAAGCAGGCACTGGCTGCTTCTCCAAGGTGTTCCCTGGTAAAACCCATCCTCAGGTCATTCCCATCATTCCCAGACCAACTGAAAAGTCACAGTTGCAAATGGGGATCCTCAGCCTGCCATGTTGGCAGTGGTAGTTTTCAGGGGGAGCGAGTGCAGGGTGCCCCACGATGCCATTTTGGGGGACTTTGGCTGGAGAACCAGGGAGGATAATGATACCCATGGAGCTGGGGGATGTTTTGGGTGGCTGGGCTGGGAGATCTAGGGTGTGCCATACTGAGAGGGAGTGCGGGGTTGCCCCACTGCCCTTCTAACACGGTCGCTGTCTGTCCACAGGTCAGGTTGCCCGCTCGGAAGCCATGCTTGGATTTTAATAGCCATGTTCCACCTAGCCATGGACCTTGCCAGCTGCCAGCCCCCAGCCACCGGCACTGGGGGGAGGCTCTCGCCACGGCCGGCGCTCCGGCACAGACTGTCCCGTGGCTCGCCGTGGGGCACGGGGAGCGGGGAGGAGCTGCAACGCCCCGGCCCCCCCTGGACCTGCGCCCCCGCGCCCCCTCTGCAGAGACCCCGCTCCCGCCGGCCGCCCCCCGCTGCCCCACTGCCCGCTGGCCGCCCCCTGCGCCGGCCGCGCTCCCGGAGAGGCCGGCGGCACCTGCGCGGCCGCGGCTTCGCCCCACGGGACGGGCGGCCCACGGCGCTGCCCGAGGTCATCGTCTGGGGCCCCACGGGCGAGGAGGACTCCCTGGAGAGCAGCACGCTGCCCGGCGCCTTCGCCACCACCACCACCACCGCCGCCGCCACCACCGCCGCCACCACCGCCGCCGCCGCCACCGCCGTCACGGCTGCCACGCCGCCCCGAGGGCCTCCCAGCACCCCGGGCCCCGCGCCCGGCGGGGACGTGCCCCGCAGCAGCCCCGGCCGCAGCAGCACCGCCGAGCCGGCCGCCGGCCACAGCAGCGGAGGCAAGGATGCTCGCCCGCCCCGCGGGCTGGGAGACAGCACAGGTAGGGTCTGCCGGGGGCCGGGGTGGTGGCGGGGACATCAGGAGGGCTGGCGGGTCCTGGAGCAGAGCACGAGTGTCCCGGTGGCAGCGCTGCCTGGGACAGAAGTTAGTGTGACATTAAAGAAGCGCTCGGAGGAGAATGGCGGTGCTGATTATCGCTTTTATCCGAGGCGTTTTCCAGCCACTTGCTGTGTTTTCCCATTACAGTCTCCATCCACAGCCCATCTCCCATAATCGCCCTGAGCGCCACGCTCGGCACAGCAATGCCTTCCCCCAGTGCTGGCTGCTGTGTGGACATGGATGGGAAAGCTGCTTCCCATTTATTGCAAATTATATTTGTTATTGCTGATATTAAACCGTGGGATACCGGTGGATAGTTTACAGAATTTACTCACTGTGCATCGACTGCTTTAAGCCCACTGCGATTTTCTAGTCGAAATGAAAAGGAATTTTATGGCCTAATCTTAATCTCAATTAATTTATCCAGCCTGCCCTGCTTGGCAGAAAGAGACGATGCAACCAGGATGTTGTTCCTGACTTAAAGGAGTTATTTATAGCCGAAAAATAACTGCCAGCCTACACACCTTTTACAAAACGCTGGAATTGCCTGGATAGATCAGTGAGGGAGTATTGATAAGGGCTGTGGCTTTTGCTGTCCCCTGCATGATGAGAGCATCAGCCTGGTCTCCCCAGACCTGCTGTGGTCAGTGCCTCTGGCTTCAGTGGCATCACCCAGTCCAGGAGGGTGGGGTCCAGTGGCTTGTTGCCATCAGCCAGCTGCAGGAGCCCCTCTGCCTGCGCCAGCTGTGGGAGGATGGCTCCTGGCATGTGCTGAGGCTCTGGGACTTATTGGAGTGGGCTGCCTTGTTTAGGTGAGGGCGAGCTGACAGTGATGCCACCCACCCGCCGGTGCCACCACTGCTGTCCTGCGTGGCCGCAGAACAACGGGAGCTGCAGCCCCGGCAGCTCCCAGAGGGCCAACTGCTTTAATCTTCAGGCTTTAGCTCTCATTAGGGGCTTTTTCCAGGATCGGAGTTTTTGCTAATTAACTTCTCTTCGAGCAGTGAATGCAATAAACTCCTTCCCGGGTCTAAAGGCCCTGTTTGATCCCAGCTCGTCCACCCTCAATTGAAAAGCTCCTGAGCTCCAGATCCACTTTTCCTTCCAGTGCTGGGGCTGAGCACCCAAGAGAGCTCTCAGTATGCTCCCAGTGGGAGCACCATGCCCCTGCCATGCCTCAGGACAGCGTTTTGGGAGCGAGCAGCCGACACTGTCTCAAAGCAGGGTCTGTGCCCGTGCCAGTTTTGCTGGTGCGGCGCCTGTGCGAAGCCGTGCAGCTTCCCAGCCCTGCTCCACTCTGTTATATAAGCTGTAGCGGCTGGAAGTGTTTGTTCTCTGCTGGGAAAAACATATGGCTACAAATGAGGATGAGGTAACTCGCCTGTACGGTTTATTTGCCTCAGCGAGCATTGCCAGTCCCTGTCCGGTGAGGCGCCTTGACGGGAGCCTGGGGCGGGCGCGGTGCTGCTCACGCTGCCTGTGGTCCCTCAGCTGTCCCTGGCAGCTGCCTGAGGGGCTCAGGTTAGTACCACCTGTGTGTGGCACCCACGGGAGCCGGGGTCACTCCGGGAACTGGCAGAGCTGTGCCAGGGCTCCTGGAGCCATGCAGATCCACACTCTCCCGTGCTCGATTCCATCGGAGCAGGTAGCTGCTGTTGTGCTGCTGCCCCCATGTCCCTCCTGTGCTGTGCCCTTGTATCCCTCTGTGCTTTGCCTCTGGGTCCCTGGTGGTTCTGTGGGACCGTGGGGTCCTTGGGGTGCACGCAGGGTGGTAAAAAGAGCCGCTTCACTTCAGCAGAGGCAGCAGTGCTCGCTGAGATGAGCAATGGGAGCAGCTCTGCTCTGTCAGATCTTCCTCTCGCCCCCCTTCCTCCTCGCTGAGAAGCGAGAGAGAGAGAGAGAGAAAAAAAGCCAGAAACAATGCCTTCATGAGTCGCTGACAGCAAAAACAGGCTTTAAAAAATTCCCCTGGAAGAGGAATTACTCGGCTCATAGGCAGGAGAGGCGGCAGAGGAGCGATGGCTGGTAATGCCTGGGATGAGAGGAGAGGCTGGCGCGTGCCGTGGCCCGGTGGGTGCTGCCACGGGGGCTCAGGTGACCTGCGGCTCAGGTCTTCCTGTCCCGGTGCCACCCCTGACGCGCAGCACAGCGCTGCTGGCATCAGCTGGGCGTGCAAGATGTTCACCCAGGCATAGTTTATGCTTGTGCTTTTCAAAAATGTGCATCCTTCTTCGAGGCTGTCGTAATCATTTTACTCTGGAGCAGGGAAAGAGAGGAATAATTAAAATTCCAGCATGCTGCAAGTGGGAAGGGCTGTGAGGAGCTTTCACCGGGCACTCTCCACGTGGGCTGGGCTCCTCCGTCAAGGCAGAGCATCCCCGGGTCCCGCAGCCTCAGCCAAAGCAGAGAAGAGTGGAATGAATCAGAGCTGTCAGAGCAAGGCAGGAATTGCACTCGCTGGTTTGTCCGAGGCTCCTTTCAGGAGCTTTAGGATAAAGCCGTCTTTAATTAAACCTTTAAGTGCTTTATAAAGCAGAAAACTCCATGTGCTGCCTGCTGCTCTTAGTGGTATTTGATGGCTGGTCGTGGCGCGTTTGGCACCGCGCTCTGTGAGCAGCGAGCTTGTGGCAGAGCTGGTGCTCAGGGACACCCCTTCCCCAGGGCTGCCGTTCTCCTGGGAGGACGTGGGGATCATGTGGGTGCTGGCAGCTGGATCTGAGCTGGTGGTGGCCCCAGGCCACTCACCACCCCCTCCCCACTGCCAGCCAGCAGCGTGTCAGGAATAAATAATAATAGAGGCGTTGCTTCCCACTGGTGATGACCCTGCCTCCAGAAAGAGGGGTGCTGGAGGCGAGGAGATAGTGGATGCAAAAGGCTTCAAAGGAATTAATTAAAGATAAAATGTGTTTAAAAGAAAACCCTGGGCAGTGAGGATGGAGCTGCCTCTTTGATCTGCAGTGCCAAGGAGTGGGGAGATGCCACAGCTGGGGGACGGAGAGGAGGTGAAGGGGCTGGACAGTGTCTCCTGGGCCGGCACCACCGGTCACCCTCCCTGGGAGGTTCCCAAAGGATCCCTTGTAGGGCCGTGCATCAGCTGCAGTTCTCCAGAAGGGTGGAGGATGATGGTGGAGGCAAGGAAGGAGCGTGGCCATCAGCTGAGCTCTCCCTGCAAGGGAGACAGGACACTGCCCGGGATGTGCAGATGGCAAACGTGCCTGTGCGCATCCTCCCACATGCATCTCAGTGAGCCAGAAACTCTCCTCTGCTGCTCTCCAAGTATTTATTGCTCGGTGATATTTGCTGTAACACCTGAGAAGATAAGTCCCAGGGTCTTTAGCATAAGCCTTCAGGATCTTCCTTCTTGGTAAGAACATTTCGCAGCAGCAGCAGTAGTGGGAAGATGTTTTCCTTCTTTCATCAGTCCAGCTCAAAATACCAGGAAGTTAACCAGGAACCTTGGTGGGTTTTTCACTGAAAAGCTGCATTTTCACCTCAGGATGACTAACGCTCCCTCGGCTGGGTTTCGGAGTGATCACTGATTTACCAGGTGGAAAACCAAGGGGCTTTGCTGCCCCCAACTTTGCCAGCAAGAAGGTGTTGGGAAGAGCAAACCCAAGGCGGTTTGTGGTGCGGTGGATTGGGCAGCAGAGGAACTGGCTGTGTACTGTAACAAGGCTTTTCAAGAAGGCTTCTGCTGCATCTCCACCCCTGTATCAGACCCTTGTGGCTTTTGTAAATTATTCTCCTTACAAGCTATTAACCAGCAGTAGGTTCATGTTACGGCCAAATCTGGCTGATCCCCCCTGGGAAAGGCCGGCGGTGGCAGCAGGGAGGCCACACCACGCTCCTGATTGAATTGTTCTGTCCGCAGGCAGCTTTGTCAGGGGATGAGGCTTTAGGGGCTCAGATGTGATTTCTGATGGCTGGGGAAGCTGTAAAGCCTCTTGAGTCCAGCCGGGTTGCCCCAGCTTCTCCACGACGCTGACGAGGAGGCATTGGCATCCTGGTGCCCGGGGCATGTGAGAACAGAGGAAGGAGACTCATGGCAGGGATGAGGATGAGATACTGAGGAGAGGGAGATCCACACAGCGCACCTGTGGGAAGGGGCTGGGGTGCCTCCGGTGCAGCCCTGGCTGGGGGTAGCCGTATCAGGCCCGTAAGAGTAACTCCAGTTTTCTCCCTTTCAAATGAAATAGAGCTGTTTTCTCCTTTCTTTAATTTTATGCAGCTTCAAGGCCTTGACGAGAGTCTTCAAAGAGTTGCAGCTCGTAGCTGTTTTTATTGGGAAAATGAAAAATACAGGCTGCCTAACCAGAGCTGTTGAAATAAAGGCCTTGGGGGATAGAGGTTCTCTTTGTTTTTAATTAAGAGCTTATATCTCCTGTTCGCTGCCATTGCGCGCTCCTGCAGTAGCAAGACATTAGTCTCAAATGGATTTTCTCGTGGAATTAATTCCATTGATGCAGAGCTGTCCGGGAGCCGTTTCAAAAGGTGGCCAGAAAGGCCAAACCTCAGCACTTTCATCTCAGCAGCAAATATATGGTCTTTAAAATAACAGATAAAAAAAGCCCTGGCATTGGCTTGCTCTGAGAAGATTGGGGTTTTGCTCGGGATGTGGGGAATCGGGAGCTGAGTTGTGCTGCCTGCTGGGATTCTGTGGCCCCTCTCCCCCTACCATGGGGATGAGAGGCCCCGGTGAGAGCGGAGTGCACACGGATGGCATGAGAGTGGAAAAACCCAGCGATATTTCAGCATTTCCGAGGGTTCAGAGAGCGCCTTTGAAGAGCTTTCCCTCCTGGCAGGCAGCACGCGGAATTCTGCTGCACTAGCAGAAGCGCAGAGGCTTGGACACACTTTCAGTTCCATTAAATACTTCTCCTGTAATTACCCTCCAGTTAAATGGTCACTGCGTCAAATTGCCTGGTAAAAGCCTTGGCAGGGGGAGCCCTCGCCGGGCCCTCACAGGGCTGAGGCGTTCGCAGGTGCCAAGGCCGGTGCTGGGTGTCCCTCCCTGCCCTCCCGCTGCTGCTGTCCCTGCAGCTCCCGGTTTCCACGGTTAATAACGTGTAATTATGTGGCCGCCGGGTTCCATGACCCACTGGGATCGGAGCTTTTGCCGTGGAGATGAGCAAACAAAACCCAGGCACTGCAATCCCTGCTCCCAGGGTCTCTCTCTGGGGGCACGGGCTCTCCCAGGGAGTTATGCCTGTGCCAGGCAGCTTCCCACACTGGAGGAGGAGGATTTTGCTCTATGAGCTGTTGATTTTATCTTCCAAGTCCCCTTCCTCCATCCAACTGGGCTTTAAGGGCTGTGTCTAAAATACTGCTTTGCCCTTGGCAGCATCTTTCTCCATCTCACCTCACCCCCCAGGGTGCTTTATGTCCCTTACAGGACACTCCCCTCTCAAAGGGTGCCCCATCCATTAACCCCACCCCTCGGAGATTGGATATTTGTTTGATCTTGATCCGTATGGCCCTACATTCTTTGAGGGCCTAGAGGAAAGGATTTGATATATTTATAAGTTAAGAATAAAGACCTGGCAGCATTTACTGCAGCAGGTATCGCTGTAGGGCTTCCCAGGGAACCATCCTGGGCCACCTGTCTGGTCCCTTCCCTCTGTCCATCACCACCACTGAGACAAAGATCTCCTGTCCCCTTGAAATCCCCCTGGCTTCTGGTGCAGAACTAATACATGATGCAAAGGAACTTTGCTGTGCCGGTACATATGGCAACTTATGTGTGTGATGGAGTCTAAAATTATCCAGCCTTTCTTAAAATCCATGTGTCCTGCTCCGAGGAGCTGCCATCCTTCCCAGTGCTCAGCCACCTGCAATCTGTTCTGCCTGTGCCTTTCCCATTACGTAAATGCAAGGATTAATTGCATCGTTAGGTTCTCCCTCGGCCCTGCCACCACTGCCTGAGCTCCCAGTGTTGCGGAAGGTCTTGTCCCTGACTCCGCTTCTGTTTTCAAAGGAATCGGGCACTGGGCTGGTTTGATTTTATTTTTAGAGTCTTTCCTTTTATCTCTCTCAGCAGCGTCCCACTGGGAGCTGCTCCAAGACTGCCGTGCAGGATGCGGCCAGGCTGGCTGCTGCCGGGGTGGGCGTCACTCCTGACCTGGCACGCGTGGGCACGAGCTGCCACCGCGCTCCTCGGGCCCGTCGGGACATGCTCCCATCGTCAACACCCTCTGGGAACTCATAGCATGGGGCCAGAAGTCTTTCTCCATGCCTCACCTTCAGGAGGTGGGGTGCCAGTGGGCGGTGGGGAGCCCCTGTGGTATTTTCCCTGTGAATTCCCCTGGGAGATGAAAGCCAGAGGTGGAGCAGCTGAGGAGTGAGTGCCATGGCTCCGGCTCTGGGTGGAATTGGCTGCTGCCCACCCTGCCAGCACGGGGGCCATGAGCGAATCCTTCCCCATGAGCGGTGGCTGCCCCAGTGCTGCCCGGTGGCCCCCAGGCAACCCCAGCCCCAGCTGAGCTGTGGCCCTGGCACTGACGCCTTCCTTGCCACAGATGCATACAGATATATATACATATAAAACTGCTTATTTTCCTGTCATTCTAAGACTTATTTATTTATTAAAACTACCATCCATCAGGAGCTGCAACATCTGTTTGTGAAAAATAGCACATCCTTGGGCTGCAGCCAGGAAAAATCATTTCATTATGAAATTGCAACTGTAAGGCAGCGCAAAATCACAAACATAGTGTACAGCGAGCTGCTTTTGTTTCCAAACTGCTCATTAGGAGTGATCCACGAGCCAAAATGATACCCCATGGAAGGTGAAGAGGGGGAAATGAGCCCACCCGACCTGCAAAGTGAGCAGCCGTCAGTGCCGTAATTATTATCCCTGGTGAATCCCACAGCCGGTGCAAGGCTGCGCTCGTCTCCCTTTCCGTCCCGGAGGGGAGACGTCTTCACTTCTCTTCCGTTCTTCGTGCCTAATTCGGGCTGACAAGGAACATACTTGAGAGGATAGGAAATGAGGAGCCTGGCTTACAGATTATTTTGTGTAAGGCAGGAGAGAGGATTGCAGCACCGCTGCCGGGGGCTGTGTGTGGCCCTGCACCAGGAAGGGCTGGGAGGGGGTGGCAGGGGGGCTGTGTGGGGAGGGGGACTCTGCCGGGGTCCCCTCAGTTCCCATCCCCACTCTCTTTTTTCTTCTGTCTGCAGGTCTGGCAGTTCATCAGATAATCACTATTACCGTGTCCCTCATCATGGTCATAGCCGCGCTGATAACAACCCTTGTCTTAAAAAATTGGTAAGGTCCCTCCTGCTCTGCTTGGTTTGGGGGCTGGTGTGGGACGGAGACAGGATGGGGATGGCGGTGCCCATCCAGCTGCAGGTGCCAAAGCCCGTGGCACCTGCCGGGATAGTTTTGGAAAGGCATCGCAGGAGAAAATGGGGGGTTTACACCAAAACCTCCAAAGGAGGTTGGCTCATGAGGGTTCGGCTGTGCCCCCGCAGCTTCCCCACCTCACACCACCTGGCCCGTGGCTTTGGGGACCAGCACATGCCCGGGGTTGGGTGGACAGGTCTCACATGGGACACGTGCGCATCGCCGCTCCGGGGCTGAGTGCCTCAGCACGATGCCGCCTGGAGAGGACGGAGCCGTGTGTTGGGCCACAGCGGATGTTCCCAGGATCTGCCCGGTGCCGGCAGCAGCTCCTCCACCGCCTTCCCTAAGGAGCTTTGATGCTGCTCCTAAAATCCCCAGCCTGGCTTGGCAAGAAGCAGCTGCATCTCCTGCCCTTCCTTGGGACCCCAGGGGCTGAAGGGCACCTTTGAAGCCCCTCAGGTGCCACGGTTTGAAGCATGCCCTAACCCCCAGGGCGCTGCTGTGCTCCTCCAGCTTCATTTTCTCCCGTTTATTCTCTCAGTGTGGCTGGGCGTATGGCAAAATAGGTTAGCTTTCGCTCCAGGCACTCCTCACTTTACCTATTTTCCCAGAGAAACTGGCCTACTTTGAGGTCAGCGTTGCTGGCGTAGCGACACGGCTGCAGCACGGGGCTGAGGCGAGAGAGAGCGGCCGCACGGCCCTGTCAGTGGCTCTCCCCTCTGGCCTGGCCAAGCTCTGCGTGGGTGCTGCAGCAAATCGATTCCTGCAGCCAGGAGGAAATTGCAACATCGGGTTGATGAGGAGCCTGCTGGCTGACTGGGATGAGGGAAGAAGCCCTTTGCAGGGCTATGGAGGTATCTTCATCTTGGCAAAGCCGTAATGCGGCGCAGCAGCCGACCAAAAGCGCCGAGGTTCTGGCCCCACAGCTGAACTTGCTTTGGGGAGCAACCAGTGACGCTCTCTCCTGTAGCTCAAGCGGGATTTAATTCACTAAACTTCCCTGGTTGCCACAGTGTTTCAGTGAAGGAGCAGGGAAGATAGTTTATAAAACACTTGTGGGGTTTGTCTCCCGTCGCAGCAGTGAGCGGTACGAGTCATTGATCCGGCTGACCACAGCTTGGGAGAACAGCTCAGTAACTGCTGCTGAAGCCGAAAAGGGGAAAAAATAAATCCAGTGATCAGTGTAGAATAGAAATGCTTTACAGTAAGTGAAATTGAGAGCTCACCAGAGAAAATCCCTGGCAGGGGAGTGTGGGCAGCACCCAGGTGTGTCCCAGGTGAAGAAACAGTACCTGGGAGTTTGCTCAGCTCTGACCAAACTGCCTCGGTTCGTTGGGTGACCCCGGGCCGTGTGTGCGTGCTCCGTGGCCGGGCTGACCCACATCGCACACTCCGGCCCCATCCCCAGCAGGGACACAGCCGCCGTCCCGTCCTTTGGCTGGCGCTTGTCGCCCTCGGGCAGGACGGGTGAGCGATGGCTGCGTGCCAAGCCAGCGTCCTTCTTGTCACTGCTGCTCCTGCACACGTGCCGTGGGGAGACAGCAGTTGGTTAAGGGCTGTCTCTTTCGGTTGCATCAACCGGAGCAGAGCCGGCAGTGCCCTGCTGCTGGCAGATGCTGCGGCCTTGGCCAGCGCCACTCTCGGCACAGCCCCGCGCTCCTGTCCCCAGAGTGTCCCCACGGGTGCCCCTCTGCAGACAGTGCCAGCATCTCCAGCTCCCACCGCCCTCAGAGCTGCCACCTCCCAAAACTCCCGCATTCTGCGAGGCGCTGTCGATCCGATCTGGAAAAAGTGGCATCTTAATTAAATCAGTGTCTAGACCCTGAAATAGGACCAGGCTGATTGAGGGCGGCTCCTGCGAGCTGGGGTTCTCCTCGTCTCTGACATACTGAGCCAGAAGTGTTGTGCAGCCACGAGATCCTGATGAAGCCTCCAGAGCTGGAGGAGCCTCCAGAGAGCAGGGCTGCCCTGCCAGCCATCCCTCTGCTGTGTCACACCAGGTCCTGAGCTCATTTATCCAGAGAAGTTCCAACCTGTTGGTGCCTGCCAAATGGAAAGGGTTTCACTTCATTGTTCTCACCTACATATTTTCACTTAAGAAAAGGCTTTTGCTTCCTGCAGGTACAAATGTGTGACTCATTAAGTAATTCCTCTGATGGGAAAAAGCTTGTGTCTAAAATATAAATTTGATTCTTAAAAAAAAGCACCAAGCCAAATGACTGCTTGTGGCTGATCTTTCCAATTCTGAATTGGAATTGGAATTTCTGAATTCTAATCTAGTATTGAGCAATCTGTAATGACTGGTCAGTCGGGTGAGTCCCCTTGCCAAGTTTCAGGGATACACTATGCATCCTGTCCCTTCTGCTCTGGCCTTTCAGGCCATAACAGACTTATAAAAATGATGGAGAGCAACATTTTACACAGGCAGACAGTGGGATGGTACTGGGGCAATGGTTTTCAGCTAAAAGAGTGAAGACTTAGGTTAGATCTTAGGGGAAATTTCTTCCCTGTGAGGATGGTGAGACCCTGGCACAGGGTGCCCAGAGAAGCTGTGGCTGCCCCATCCCTGGAAGTGTCCAAGGCCAGGTTGGACGGGGCTTGGAGCAACCTGCGACAGTGGAAGGTGTCCCTGCCCATGGCAGGGGGGTGGAACTGGATGGTTTTTAAGGTCCCTTCCAACCCAGACCATCCCATGATTGTCTGATTCTCTGTCCCCCGGCCCAGCTGCGCACAGAGCGGGCGCCCGCGGCGCAACAGCCACCAACGCAAGCTGGACCAGCAGGAGGAGAGCTGCCAGAACCTGACTGACTTCGCCCCCGCCCGTGTGCCCAGCGCCCTCGACATCTTCACCGCCTACAACGAGACGCTGCAGTGCTCCCACGAGTGCGTCCGGACCCCCGTGCCCGTCTACGCAGAGGACACGCTGCACTCGCCCGGGGATTATAAAACGACCTTCAATGGAAACAGGTGAGGTGGGCGCCGTGGTTTCCCGGTGGGTTGGGGAGCGCCATCCCGCTGTGGTGATGGGGTGCTCAGGGGTGATGTTCTGGGAGCATGTGGCAGAGCCACCTGCCTGTCGGGTGCTCACGCACTCATAGTTCAGTGTGGGACTGGCCCCTGACCCCCAGTTCTGGCAGCAGCGCTGGGTGGGTGCCTCAGCAGCCCTTGGCCCTGCAGGGCTGGGCGAGCTCAGCACCACACGGTGTTCAGTTCCCAGCTACTGCTGCTGCTGCCAGCACATAAAATGCCACTGGATCCATTTTTCCAGCGCCCAAGCTGTCTCCTCAGTGGCACCGGCAAAGCTGCCGGGCTGCAAACGAGCGGGTGATTAATGGAGGAGCAGGCGGCGAGAGCCAAATGAACCGTTTGGCTGCTGTGAAATAACGGCGGAGTGTTAATGAGGAGCGTCACTGGCAGCCAAGGGATGTGGCCGTGCTCTGCCAGCCCCTCGCCTGCCCAGAGGGAGGGGATCGGGAGCAGGATGGGGAGCGATGGGGTTGGGAGCGAAGTTTCCCACACCAGAGCCCTTTCACTGGGTGCTGGTGTGGTTTCACCATATGGTAAATGTGTGTCCCCATCAAAGGTAGAGGGGAAGCCAGGCACAGAGTTTTGAGGGAGAAAATAAGCAGCTGATGCTCCAGGCAGCCTCAAGGAACCACGGCATGCGTGGCAGCCACAGCCCATGTCTGCCTGCCCCAAGGACAGGCCTGGAGCCAACAACTTCATCGATGCCTCTTCAATCAGCAGCTCTTGCGTGTGTTTGGGGTTCTGCTCATCCGCATTTTCCAGGGCTTCCTCACATCTTGGAAGGTGGAGAACTGGCAGGGATTGTCACACCTTTTTGTTGGGTACCCACAAGCCTTGGTCTGATGTGAACCCCCCCCAGCCAGGTGACAGAGAGTTCCTGTGTTCTGGTTGGCAGGGATTATGGCTTTTCTGCCAGCCAGGGATGCTTTCTGGGACCCTCTATCCCAGAGCACTTCCAGACAGCCTGGCAAGCCCAGGCCCACTCAAAGCATCACTCTAGAGAGGTGTAATTTTTTCCCCCTAAGAAGCTGATTGTGCAGCAGGCCACCCCGGCTTGCACCGTGTGTGTTACGTACCAGCGTGTACAAGCCCCTCTTTCTGCTCGCTGCAGACCCTCTTCTTCTGACCGGCATCTTATTCCCGTGGCCTTTGTGTCTGAGAAATGGTTTGAAATCTCCTGCTGACTGGCCGAAGCCTGTTTGACTTCTGGGGGCAGGGCAGACGCCAGCGGGCTGTTTCCTGGTACGTACCGCGCTCCCCGCATCCATCCCGCATCCATCCTGTGCCCCCACTGTGCCCATCATACCCTGCCTGGTGCCCTCCTCCCATCTGCACTTCTGTCAGTGTGACTGGACATATTTCCTGCCGTGGATGGGGTGCTGGGAGCCAAATGGCTTTTCCAGGGAGGTTAACTGCAGACAGGCCCACGCTAACAGACAGGGACTGGGATGGACACGGACTCAAAAGCAAAGGGTCCCTGGGGCAGCCTTGAACTTCAGCATGATCCCATGGTTCCAGCCCACCTCTAAAACCTCAACAAGCCACAGTAATTTCCATGCTGGGAAATGGCTTGATCTGTAATTAACCTCTGGTGGCATGATGGACAGCCCGCCTAGTCCGAGCACCAGACATCCGGCATGCATGCTCCATCAGTATCTGAAAGCTCATTTGGTGATGTTTGCTGTCATGAACACTTCCATGCTCACTGCCAGGGTGCTGGGGTCCTCCTCCTCCTCCTCTTCCCTTTCTTCCTCCTCCTTCTCCTGCTGCTCTGCAAAGCCAACCCTTCGAGCACAGTCCCCAGCAGCCAGTCACACCTGGGGTGTTGCTGTGACTGAAGGAGTGCACTGATGTTGTTCTGGTTGCAAGGGTACAATCTTTGGGGATTTTCTTCTTTTCTGTTGAGTTGGCCTGAGCCGTTTCCACCTCCTTGTGTCACTTTTGAAGGGGGCACAGCTGATAGCAGTGGCAGGAAAAGCCATTGAGGTCTGTGTGTGCCAGCTCGCCCTGGGCAGAGGTGCCCGCTCCGAGCCACATGCTCAGATGAATTAATTGCTCTGTCTCAAGTCCCTGCTGTAATGAATCATATATTCAGTGTAAATGAAATTTCCAGCCTTCCCTGGCTGCAGCTTACTCGGAATAGCCTGTTTAACATTATGCACAGCTATTGAACACAGAAATATAATTAGATTAGAATGGAGGGGAATAAAAAGTTAATGGTCTCGGCCGTGCCGAGGCTGGCGGTGTCTGGACAGGGCAGGTGAGGTGTGTGCCAGTGCAGTGGGGCAGAGAGCAGGGGTTTGTCTGGCATGGCCCCACTGCCCCCCAGAGCCTCCTCTGGCTGAAGCAGCTTCACTGGTGAAGGTGAAGGGCTCTCACTCCCCATCCACTGACGTGCTCATGTTTTTTCTCTGACTCTTTTGTTGTGGCCACTGTCTCAGGGGACAGAGGGCGAAGGAACCCAGGCAGGAGCTGGTGCCAGGACTGAGGACAGCAGAAGAATGAGCAGTGCAGTTCTGCAGGGAACACCAGCCTCAGCAATAACCCATTGGGCCTTTTCCACCCTCAGTTTTGTAGTTTGGGATGTCTTTCCATTGACTTAAAGTGAATTAAAAAAAAGAAAAAACACGTAAAGCAAGCCAGCTACACTCAATGCCATCTACAGCTCTCCATGCCTCAGGTAGAGGGAAGGAAGGAGCAGCTCGAAGCACTGTAGGAATCCTCTGTGGATCCCATTGCTCCTGCCCCCAGTCCTGTGAAACCCCAGGCCAAAGACTGTGCCCTGGTCACCTCCACAGATTTCTTTAAATAGCCTGAAGCCGTTCCATTACGCCTTATTAAATCCTTGAAATTCTCATTGACCCGTTTTCATGGAATCCATAAAACGTGCATTGACGTGCTCTGGAAAAATCTATCCGGCTCGTACCTGGAGCATTAGCTCTGTAATGGCACTTCAATTACAGATGCAGTTCTGGAAGCTGCTGTTTGGTTTCATTAACGATAACAAAATGAGATTGATCCCCAAGCTGTTCTACCTGTTCTCTGCGTGTTTACTGTGCATAGGTGTATTTGCACCAGGCTGTTTCTGGGACACACTTGCATAAGTGGTGTGTCCCAGTTGAAACCAGGTGCTGGTGGGAAATCCCGCAGGTGAAATGAGCATTCCAAGTTTCATGTGCCACTGTGCAAGGTGCAGATGGCGTTGAGATGAGCTCCCTGCTAGGCTGTCCCTGCCACCGTGGTTGCCTTGTGCTGTCACCAGCTGCCAAGTGCCAGAGGAGCAGTGGGATGGAGGGAAGCGCCAGAGGAGCAGAGGCATGGAGGATGCCTCTCCAGCTCTTGTTTCTAGAGGAAAGGCTGGTGGAAAAGGAGATGCAGCTGCTTGGGCTGCACCACTTCCGGGGGAATGAGTGTTTCCTGGCTGGCATGCACAGCTGCAGCAAGGTCACCTGAAGGGGACAGTTGCTGTTGACCCACTACACCACAGCAGAGGCAGAGGATGCTCTGGAGCACATGCAGCTTTTTGGCTGAAGGGACTACATGCAGCTTTCTCCTCACAGCCCCTTTGTCCTGGTGTTTTACAAGTTTTAATAGACAGCACTTCACAGCTCTGAGCCGTCTGGTTGGCACATTAGTGCTCCTGATGGTGTGGGGCCAGAGCTGGAGGCACAAGGCAGGTGGCATGTCCCAGGACGGGGATGGCAGGACAGAGGTGCTGCAGGTGTTTCGTTGACACAACCACTGGGAGCCAAGTTGGAATTTAATGTGAACTTCACATCTGGCAGTCCATCAGCCTGGTGTGAGGACTGACCGTGGTGCTGCCCAACTGGCACCCTGGCCTTGGGTGATGCTGAGAGCCTCATCAGGCTGGGCTGAGCACTTGAGGCAGCAGATATAAGGGACAACACTGCGGAGCATCTCCAGCCCGGAGAGCTGCAGGGAACACCAGGGTTGTGTCACGAAACCTGGTGAAACTCATCTAGTTACACAGGGAGCAGATGTTGAAGCTATTTCCTGGGGTCAGATTCCTCCTGCACCTGCAGGAGCCGTGGGGAGGGTTCCTGTGCTGCAGGCATGGTCCCCGCCAGGACACCGTCCCTCCTCACAGCAGGCGACACTGCCCGTGGCAAGCAGCTGGTGGAGCTTTCCAGCAGATTGCTTGTGCCAGCAGCCAGGCCCCACTGGAGCACCAGCTCCTTGGTAGATGTCACACCTCGGTGGATGTCACGCCTCAGCAGTGGCTGCCAGCAGCTACTCCTGCAGGCGGAGAAGCTGGTGCGTCTGCAGCAGCCTGGTGTAGCAGTGCAGCCTCAGTGTGGCCCTGGGCTGGGTAGGTGAGGAGTGGAGCAGTCCGTGAAAGCTCTCAGGAGTTACCTGCAGGGAGGGATGAAAAGGAGAGCTCCCCTTGCCCTGGTGCCAGTGGTGCTGGAGGAGCACCCAGACAGAGGCAGGAGCACTGCCGCTCTGCAGACCAGCACGGGACGTGTGACAAAGACTTGAGTGGCTTTGTCCGAGCACCGCAGCACAGGGTGGCTGGTTTGACTTGATCTCATCCTGGCTCTGGGGCTTTCTGAAATGGAGTTTGAGATTCCACATTATTCTTGTCCTTAATCCCACTCTCTTTGACTGAAAAACCCCATGGAATGAGATTATACAAAAATCTGTAAGGTTGATCAAGCGCTGACCTACTTTGCACAAAGAGGCTATTTGGGATACAATACCAATTGTACATCCTGCCATCGTGCATTAACCAGTGCTCACCCGGAGCCACGGGAGGCTCGGCACCGCTGGCAGGGATGGGGCAGTTTGGGACCCAGCAGCTGTGCTGGTTCAGTGACATCGGCCTGACCCTGCCCTGGCACAGGGCGGTGAGAGCTGACGGCGTTGTGTGGTAATGCCGCGCTCAAACACGGCAGCAGCTGCTGTGCTGGCCCCGTTCTGCCTAACAACAGCAAATGGTTTGTGTTAACATTAACAGATAATGAGTCATCATAAAAAATCCCGGCTTGTCTTCGGAGGAGTAGCAGCAGTCCCAGCACTCCCAGCACAGGAGATTAAGGACTCTGGAAAATCTGTCTCGCTAATTAAGACTTCAGGGTTGTTCTTGGCGATGGTGTATTGGGCATCTTGCTTTAAAATAGTGGTTTTTAGAGAAAGAACCTTGGGACAAAAAGCATGCCACGTTCTGGATGCTGATCCCAGCCAGGCAGAGAGCACAGATTAGGGATGTGTGAATTAGGGATCCTGGGATTAGGGAATCCTGAGCACTGCTGTACGGGTTGTAGGTACCTGCTTGCAGCTGGCTCTGGCACACCCAGCTGTGCTACAGCCCATGAAATGTCACGGACATGTAAAGCAAGTGGCCACATGCCAATGATGCGGAGTGATTGTCTTCACACTGAGGGTCCAATATTGTATACAGAGAGATCTTCCAGTAGACGGTAAATAAATAGCTTAAGGACTTTGATAGGATCTCTGGTTTGGTGCTTAACCAATTCCTTATTGATTCTTTAGATTTAACTTTAGAAAATCTTGTTAGTGCTTGTCATCATCTGCTCGTCTGCCAGAGCACTCGCTGCTCAAGGCCCGAGTGTGAGAAGCTGCAGAATGCAGGGATGATCAGGAGTAAATCCCACTCTGGAAAAGGCCTTGAGGAGAGAGAAGTAGTGGTCCCAATCCCCAGCACAGACTGGCAGCTGCGGAGAAGGAGGAGGAGGTCACTGGTACCCTGCTCCCTCCATGCTCCATTCCCCCAGGAATCCTGCAGCTCCACAGCCAGGGGGAAGGAGGAGGAAACCTCCAGGTAGTGGGGGATCATCTAAGCAGTGACACAAGACGTGGTGCAATTCCCTGTCATGACATAATCTTTCTTTTTCTTCTCGTCCTCAACAGGATTCCATTGGTGAACCTGTAAAAAATATAAAAAAATAATGGGTTACCTGTACCTACCATTTCTGTTTACCAGTAGGAGACTCAAAGAGCAGCGTTCTATGGGCCAAATATATTTTTATAAAAATGAACACGCCTATAGGTAACTGCGTTTTCAAGGAGCGCGTTTTTGGGAGGAGAGAAAGGAAAGTGTGCGAGCAAAGAATCCCGTGGAGGAGGAGGAGGAGGAACCAGCAAGGGATGGAAAGGGAAGGATGAGCGCCTGGAGCCCGGCCATGGACGGTGACTCTGAACCTGTGCCAATAATACCATTATGTGCCATGAACCGACGCAAAGACTTTGCAAAGAGCCGAGTCAATAACGCCTGGAAATGTTGTGGAGGAAGAGTGGGGCATCTCTTCTGGTGGGGTCATCCATTCCAGTCCATACGCGTACATACATACGGTATATGTAGAGAGAAAATATATATATATATATACACACACAAACACTTTTTGTACTGTAGCAATTTTTGAAGATCTTAAATACTCATTTTTAAAGATGATGTCATGGGCTAAAAGTCTCATTTCTTTAACACGCATCATGCAAACTGGGTGATCTGATGTTTTCTACTTTGGCAGCTTGCCTGTCAACCTATATGTGTATATATAGGTAGACATATATACATATATATACGTGTGTGTGTATGTATAGACATATATATGTATGTATACATATATATATATCATTTTGGTTCTTTTTGGAAATGCTTTTCCAGCGTTGCGATGTGACCGTGGTGGGAGACAGCCGGGACTGCGCTGCCGGCGGGAAGCAGAGGAGAAGCTTCCCAAAACCATCCAGAGCGCAGCTCAAGGCAGTGCTGAAGGTATTTCCCGGCTTCTGTATCCCGATAAATCATCAAGGTCGATGGGAGGAAGCCGGAAATCCTGGGCCTGCCCTGTGTCCACAGAGCTGTGATCTCCGCCACGCTAGGCATGACACCTCGGGGCTGGACGGGGCAGATTTTAGGGGCGGACTTCCAAAAGATTGGCCTCTCTTGGCACAGAAGACAAATTTTAGGAGTGGGGTGTGGGAGGTTTTTTGGAAAATGGCTTCTAAATTGGCCACAGCACCAAAGTGTACTCAGCCCTGTGTGAGAAACAAGAGGAAGGGGCTCGTTGCCTCCTGCCCCAGCCTGGGGCTGTGGGATGGAGAGAGCCTCTTCCTTTGTTCTCCTGGTCTTGGCTGGCTCTGCTGCAGCAGGAGAAGACACAGCCATCTGTCCACAATCCTGGAGATCACTTAATAGTGTTTAAAGGGAATTTTTGCCAGGGAAGCACGATTCTGCAGGCTCCGGCTTGATGTGTTGATCTAGAAACGTCCATGCCCATCCAGCTCCTGCTGAGGTGGGTGGTGGTGGTGGGTGCTGACCCTAAACCCTCTTTCCAAGTCTTTCCATGGAGTCGGGTGCTGCCATGCTGTGCTGCACATCGTACACTGGGATGGGTCTCTCTCGGGTCCCTTCGATGTTAAATGGGTGGGAACGACAGCAGAGATCAGACCAAAGTCCTCCAGTTCTTTTTGTAAACTGCCCTTGGTAAATACTAGTGCTTTTTTAGAACTGTCCAGATCCATGTTTCTACTCCCCCACTGATTACTCAGCTCCTTTTCTTTATGATAATGAACGTGCAGTTTAAAAACAAAACAAAAAAAGTAGAACCCTGGTGTTGCGCATAGCCACGCGTGCGGTCTCTTGTTCCCATGTCCTTTTCTGTCCTTTTCCCATGGAATTGCACAGTCTGGATTATTTGTCCTGAATTTTTGGACACTGCCTCAGACAGAAGTCTTCCTTGCCAGCCCTGACAATTACCTGCGGACTCGAGCCAACCATCCCCCTGGGGAGAGCAGTATCTCCTGGGTGGCTCGTGTCTGGCTCTCCAGAGCATTGGATGCCTCCAGGGAGGAGAGGGGACAGTGTCTTGCTAGAGCAGTGGCCCCCAAAGCTTTAGCCGTCCCTGGGGCACATGGGGAGTGTCTGTCCTTGGGAAGCGTGGAGTCTGAGCGACTGCTCCAGCGTCATCTCAGTGTCCTGGGGCTTTCCTGTGATGCTGGTGTCAATGGTGCAGCCCCTGCCACAGGCTCTCCTCCCTTTGTGACTTCATGGGAATCCATCCACGCCAGCTTGGAGCCACGTTCCTTGAGCTTCTCCCCTTAATCTTCCTATTTATTTCATTCCCACAGGTATTCCAGTGTAATCGCGGTAGCAGTATGACAAGAAATATATCTCAGCTCCCTCATTCCAGGGCATGTGAAGCAGCATTCTGTTTCTGCATGGATGGAACCTGCTGCCTGCAGGGGAGTCGTCAGGCAGAGCTGGGGGATGCCAGGGCAGCACGGGCAGCACTAGTGCAAGCAGTGGTGATGAGGAGGCACCTGGCTCCCAGGAAATTCCCTGTGGAGCTGGGGAAGAGGAGGGGAAAGCGTGTGTGTGTGTGTGTGTGTGTGTGTGTGTGTGTGTGTGTGTGTCAGGGAGAGAGAAGGAAGGCGAGTCACTGTGACCCCGAGGATGGTCACAGGTTTCAGAGGGCGGGACTTGTCTGAGCTTCCCCCACAGTCTGCAGCAGGACATGTCCTGGTTTCCCTGGAGCTGAGCGGTGAACCAGGGAACAAAAGTAGATGCACAATCTTCCCTTATTTATAAGGACCAACAGCACTTGCACTTTATCAGAGGAAGCCTCCCCCAATCCATGCTGGGCCAGTGCGGTGGAGGGAGAGGAGGAGGAGGAAGGGCTGGGATGGAGCCGCTGATGCAGTGATGTACGAGGCAGGATCCAGGCGTCCCAAGGTCTTGCACAGTGAAGAGAAATGAACTGTGGTGATTTCATTCCCTCCTATTGATGAAAGCCAAAAAACAAGAAAGAAATGAAAATAGAAAGTCGCATTTCCATGGCATAGTCTATTGAGTAGATCATTCCACCATGGAAAAGCAGGGAAGCGTGGTGTTCTCAGACACGCTCCCATGGGAGCCTTGTCATGTTTTGGGCACATCGTCTCACCCCGAGGTCCTGGAAGCTTAAAAAAAGAAAAGTTTTGCTCCTTGCTTTGCTGTAAGCCCTCAGCCCGCTGCTGCTTGTTTCTTTTCAGTTCATTTTCCGGATTCCTTAGCCCCTGAGTAGTCCCTGAGAAACACACCATGGCAGCCGAGAGGCTGCCACATCCCCAGACGTGTCATGGAGTGTCTGTGTGTCACTTGTGGCTCTGTCCTAGAGAAAGTGGTGTGGGACAAGCCACCCATGGCAAGGAGAGGTTGGTTCTCCTCCAGCTCTGCGGCAAGCCCAGGCTTCCCAGGGCCGTGCGGGACTCTCCTCTCTCCACATCCCTTGCAAACCCTGAGCAGGAGCCACAGGATGTGCCGCTCCCACTGAGCCAGGGAGTCGGCTCCGCTGCTGCCACCGGCACCAGCGGGCTCTGTCCCGCACCAAACCGAGCTGGTTTGGGGCTCTAGGTCCGAGCTCCCATGTCATGGCACCAGCAGGTAGGGCGGGCAGGGTTTGTTCCTCAATCCCCTGACCTTTGGAAGCCGGGGTCCCCTGAGGGCGGCTTCACCCTACAGCACCCCGGGCAGAGCCGGCCCTGGGCAGCCGCCCGTCTCTCCAGATCCGATCGTTTACCTTCACTCTGTCTTCCCAGCTGGAGAAAGGGCGGCCGGTGGTGGTGGCAGGAGCCGTGCTCCAGAGAACACCAGTGCTCCATGGGGCACCATGGGGTCAAGGGCACCGAGCCTGCCAGGAGGTCACCGCAGCGATGGCAGCGCCGGCGCGGGGACGGATTTCAGGTTACCTCTTCTCCACTGGCAGCTTGTCACGAAGGAAGGTAGTTCAGCTGAAACGGTAGTTAAATAGTAGATATTCTACACATAATATATATTTTGTAAAAAAAAAATTAAAAAATAAAATAGAACAAAAATATATCTATCCTATCTCAGCCCGCCCATTTCAGGATGAATGTGGTTGGAATTTTCTTTCAACCAGATATTAAATCTGTACGCGATTTTTTCAAAACCAGCAAGAAATCCCTCGCCATTTCCAAGTCTGTGGGTTTGGTCTCCCGAGCTCATCTAACGCTTCTCACACATTTTTAAGAATTACTCTCAGCGTTTGTAGGTACATTTTTAATAGTGTCACGAGTGGAGATTATATTTACTTTGAAAAAAGTATATGTTGCACAAAAATGTACACTAAGGGCACAGATTTCTGACCCAGATTCTTCTATTTTAGGTTCCAAGGGGTTTATTTTTTTTGTTTGATAGGACATGTACAGTGAAGTTTACACTTTATTTTTATTTTGCCAAAACCCGTTTTCTAACATGAGACAGTTTTACTTTGTAACCGGTTTTACATCACTGAGTACTTCTTTCTTTTCCTGGGAAAATCCTGCACCGGGAGGCATCCGGTGGAAGCGCCGTCGCCTTTTGGCATTGTGGCTGCCCCACGCGCCCACAGCGCGAGCTGGGGCGGTGCCAAAAGGACCTTTTCTTCCCGAGCGGTTTTTAATTTGTCTCTGTCCGTGGAAGCCGTGTATTTGGAAGCACTGTAAATGCCACCCTGTCCCCTTGCCCTCTGTATATTTAGTACTCTGATGTTGCTATTAAAACTGATATGAGAACCGCGCAGCCGGTGATGACTGGGTTCCTCCGCGCGCGGCCGCAGTCCCTGGGGAGGGGACGGGGTTGGTTTGGTGTCCAGAGGGATCAATGTCTCAGCAAGAAGGAGTCCAGAGGCTTCTCTGGGGAAATCCCACTGTTCCCAGCTGTGCATGCCTCGGGTGAGCAGCTGGGAAATAGCCCGGCCTTCGTCCTGGGAAGAGGGTCTTGTGCATCCCCTTGGAGTCTCCGCCATGGCAGCACCACCTCCACACCCTGTGGCACAGGCAGGAGGGTGCCCGGTCTCCAGGCTCACCCAATGTCCCCCAGATCTCTGAGGGGACCCTGTGTGCCTTGGGACAGCTGCTTGCAAGAAGGAAGCCATTTAATAGGACTGTTGGGGAGTTAATTAAACATCACTAATGATGTCTTAAACAGCTCTGCTATGAAATCACTTCACCCAGCTGCATCTTTTACCCAAGGAGGAGTCCTGGCCATGGGCGGGTCACTGGTAAGTGATGGCTCTGGGTTGCACATTGGGTGTGGAGCAGGTCACAATGGTTCACACTCAGGCTGGCCCTGCTGCTGCACTGCTTGACAGATGGACAGACGGATGTGGGGACTGGGCAGCACAAGGAGGGCTCTTGCCAGGCAGCAGGGGCAGCTCCCACAGCCCCCTGTGCTCCCACAGCATCCCCCTTTCCCAAGGCACTGGGACAGCATGGCTGTCATTCCTCACAATGCCATCTGACCTGGAAGGGGGGAAAGCCTTTATTGGTGTCCATGTTGGCTTTGAAGAAGGATGGTCTGGGAAGACAGACATCAGCCCAGCCACCTGCCACTTGCATTCCCAGGCTGTGGCAGCAGCCTTCCCGCAGCGCCAGGACCCTCCACAGCTCTCCGTGCCAGGGCAGCACAAAACCAAGACCAGAGATAATGCCCAGCCCCAGCCCAGACAAACCTCCAAAAGCTCTGTTCTGCAGGAAAATATATAGAAAAATGGGGAGGGACAAAGCGAGCTGCTCTTCATTTTAGGGCCAAATTGCCAGCTTAAATCACTGAGACAATGTGTACAAGCGAACAGGATGCGAATGGCCTCAGAGCTGCATATATCAGCCGGAGAACTCTGTTCATTTCCAGATGCAAGTGGGATTTCAGGGCATGAAATACAGTGTTAAGATCTCATTCCTTTCCCTGCTATTTATCACAGCCGGAAACGTACTCACCAGCCTGAGCTGTTCCAAGTGTCACTGCTGGGAGCGTGGAGGAGAAATATTGTGCTGAGCCGTGGGAGAGGGATTGGGGTGGGACAAGGCAAGCAGCCAAAGGGAAGAACCAGCATCCCTACTCCCTCCAGCACCCATCACCCCAGCATGGAGCTGGGAGCATCCCCTCGTGCTGCTGGTCCCGCCGTGCAGCAAGGGCCAGGGCACGGCCACCACACACCATGCCCTGGGTTAAACAGTGCCACGAGTGGTCCCCAGGGCTGGAGGGGCTGTGACAGGGTCACCATCCCCTTGTCAGCACTGGAGGCTGCCAGCTCATGTCCCTTCAGCTCTGCTCAGCAGGGCGAGGCTGGGAAATGAGGCTGGAAAACAAAACACCACACACTGGTGCCGCAGCACACAGTGCTGATAAAAAGTAGGACTAAGCATTATCCAAGTTTAATTATTATAATTATACCGGGGAGAAGTAATTGCTGGGGATATTTTAAGCTTCAATCAACACGCTATTTTGAAAACCGAAGCCCTGATTTACCCAGGGCGAGGTGGTTACCATCAACAGGCACCCGTGCTGCCGGCAGCCAGAGGAGCCCACCGGGAGGGTTTGTGAGCTGCTCGGAGCTTCTTGTCTGAAAATAGGGATTTGGGAGGGCAGGAGGGTGAGACAAGCAGTGGGAAGGTGGAAAGGGGTCCCCCATGTCCCACAAAGCATTGATTAGAAGCCTGGATGCAGCACCAGGATGGGCTGCAGGAGCAGCATCAGCTTCAGGAAGAAGAGCCATGCAGGATGGGCAACCCCAGCTTGGCGGTGGCTCTGAGGAAGATTGGCTGGAGCTGGATGATGTAGTGATGCTGAAATCATTTAAGCTTGTTATGGTGGTTTCTATGGCTCTCTGGCTGGATGTAACAAATTGTCTGCATCATTTTCCAGATGGATCATTCTTAAATCATCCAGGACAGGCTTCAGGGCTCTGCACCGAAGCAGCGGAAGGCACTTTGGTTCAATAAATGCTGGAACTGTTCTACATCAAGTGCTATTTCTTATTAAAAGTGTAAGTACATCATCCCAGCTGATGGGTCTCCAAGATCTCCACACTCTCCACCCTCTGAGTGCCCTTAGAACCCCACGGGGATGGGAGACAGGAATGGGGGGCCACATGTAGGTGCCTGTGGTGGCAGGCAGAGTGGCTCTGCGGCAGAGCAGAGGGAACGCTGATGGATAAGGTTGTCCAGCAGCTCATCCCTACTCCCTGCTTCCCCCTCCCCAGACAGGTACCAGCCCCCGGCATGCATCCATCTCCTGGCGGATGGCGTGGCCCACGCACGTCTGAACAAAACCTTTTATTAAAATTGCAATTAACTGACCCATCAATAAGTTCTGCTCAGAACGGGGGATTTATCACTGCTGTCGTTGCTGAGGCAGCCCGTGGGTCGTGCCAAGCCCCGCGGTGCCCTGTGGCAGAACGAGCTGCCGACGTGCCCGGCCCCATCGCCGCGCTTGGCCGCGGCCGCGCGCGCCCAGTGAACGACGAGCGCTGAGAGAGCAGTTTGTTACTGCCAGGCAATTTGTGCTAATAAGCAGTTCGAGGCAGCGATGCCTCTCAGCAGAGATGAGTTATGGCCGGAGGGCTTGGAGAGGAAGAGCCCTGAGGATGCCGCAGTGGAGGAGACCTGCATGGCACATGTTGGCACAGACCATGGTGGGCACAGTCTGTGGCGGGGCTTGTCCATGGTGGGCTAAGTCCACAGTAGGCTCAACCCACAATCTCCACATGCCCACCTGGGATGGGCAGTGAGGAGGCTGCCCATGGCTTGTGCTGTGGACTGGCTTTCCAGTGGGTCTTCTCCTGAGGACTCAGGAAGCACATGTGGATGCAGTTCCCAGGTTTCAAATGCCGGGCTTGTATTGGATCTAATCTCGGGTATTTCTGGTGCTGGCAGGGACTGAGCCCCAGGGCTGCGGGACCTGCTTGGCTCTGCTGGCAGTGACATGTCTGTATGTGTTTAATAAACGTACCAGAATGAAATCCCCACTGTTCCTGCTCATTTTCCGAACATGATATTAACTGAAAAGTGACATTTTTCTTAGTTCCTTGTCAGGCCAAAACAGGGACAGAATTTCTTCGGGGGTTTATTTTCTTTCCCTTGCAAATTTTCAAGCGTGAATAAGTGCTGTGACTGGCGCAGAGGATGGAGGCTGGAGCTGGTGGTGGGTGTCCTGGGAGCCGGCTCCTCGCCTCTGCCACAGCAGGACCAGTGCAGGAGGGGCAGGAGCAAAAACCCTGGTGGCACTTGGGGGCAAAGTGACATCCTGGTGTGAAGCCCTGTGTGAAGCCCATGTGACACCCAGGTCAGCAGCACCGGAGCACAGCAGGGCATCACTCAAGCAGCGATGCCAGGGGAAACACGTCCACCTCTGCGGGCGAGCGTGTCCTCTCAGGAGTATTTATTGACCTGTCAGAGGGCTCCGAGGTGGCTGACCGCACTTTCCCCCTGCAGTAATTGATTCCAGTCGGCTTAGGTCAGGGAACAGCTGATTTCTCTGCCTGATACTCGTTCTGGCCTTCGATAATGCAGCGTTTAGGAATAGAACACAGGATTCACCAGCGGGGGCACATGACATGATGTGTCCGATGGACAGCACGAACAGGTATGGCCACATGTGGCCTTGAGGCTTTATTTTCCCAGAAAAAGCCACAGTTAAGCAACACTAATTCAGCCTCTGGCTGCCAGTGAGTGTTTCCAAGCTCTCTGCTAACCCAGAGGACTGCTCTGCTTGTGGTGACATGGGGCCAACCCTGCCTGAAAGCTGGGATCCAGCTCAGTCCTTTCCTCTGAGTCTCCTCTCTCCAACCGTGCAGGCTCTGTGACTGGGGTGATCAGGACTGGCCCGTGCCCGGGCTTCACTGTGAGGGACATGGTGCCTTTGGTCTCAGCCAGGCTCAGTGTGGGCAGTCAGAGTGCAACATCCTAGCTCAGGGCTGGCTGGCCAGGGGTCCTGAGCACTTGCAGGTACAGGAGCCAGGCTGCCACCCTCCCCCCGGCGCCTTTCCAATTACCAGCACATCCTTCTCTACTTAAAAGCCCAGCCAGTACTCTGCCCTCACACTATAAAAAGCACAGCTTGACATTTGTTTTTCCCTATCTATTTCTCATCCGTGTTTTCCTTCTCGTCGCTTCAGCCTCCGCGACAATGTCCCAGCCAGCAGCTCGGCACAGAGCAGTGGCTTGCAGCCAGCACCATTTGTGAAATGGGTCTGGGAAGCCATGGGAAGAGCCATATCCATATAACAGTCCATAAAGTTGTCCATCGGAGCAGTTAGCCATGCTCAGCCCTGGGAGAGAAAAAGCCCCACATTCACCAATTTGCTCTCAATCAGCCCCAAGAGCCTCTTGGCTGAAACCATTCTGTGTCCATGGATGCTGTTAATGCTGGGGCTCGTATATTTGCCCTGGCATTCTCCCAGGGGCTTAGGAGACGGGAACCCTCAAAACCTGGCCGTCCTGGGCAGACACTGGCATGCTGGAGCTGTGTGTCCCACATTGCCTGGGAAGAACCTGGCTTGGTGTCCCTTGTCCCACCAGCAGTTTTCAAAGTCCAGCAGAGAGCGTGGCTGAAAACCAGGTGCCAGGGGTAATGGTTTAAATGCCACTGAAACCTTTTCCCTGAGTGTTGGCAGGCTTTAGAACTGTCTGGCGTCAAATAAGGGACTCCCAAAGACACTGAAGTCACCTCTCCTTGGGCAGAGGGGAGGGCAGAGCAGTGCTGGGCTGTGCACGCATAACAGAGACGGCTCTGCCTGAGGAACGACTCTGCAGGATGGGAGAAGAAGCAGCCAAGAGCCCAACAAAACCCTCTCCTGAGCCCACAGCACCGCTCGGTGCCAGGGAGGCTGGGAGTGGGTGAGCAAGCCCCTCTCCGGGGAGGCAGCCTGCTGGCAGGGACAAAGGCAGTGACAGCTGAGTGACACCGAGCAGCAGCTGCCAAAGCCCGGTAGCATCCTATCCCCAGGGGGCTGGGAAGAGACCGGACAGCGCAGCCTCGCTGGCGGCAGCCGGCCAAAAGCGCTGGGCACACGGAGTGAGCAGACAAAGCAGGGGGACGAGAGCCCCCGGAGCCGCTGGAGACCTCCGAGTGTTGCTGGGTCCCACTGAAAGGATTTGGAGCTGTTTGGCAGCCAAGCACCACCCTCAGTCCCGCCGGCGCGACATGGAGTGTCAGATCCAGCCTGGCTTGCAAAGAGAGGAAAGAAAAGGGGAAGTGAAGGTTCCCAAGCTCCATGAAATTCCTTCCCAGGGTCCAGCTGCAGTCCCATGTGAGGGAGCCAAGAGGGGAAATGCAGCATCCCTGCCAGGGCCAGTGCCGCAATTCCCAGGGAAGTGAGGACATTGAGGCTGTATTTTCAAGGTGAAAAGGATGAGAAAAGGGAAAGGGGTAGGAGAAAGAAAGGAGATGAGGCATCGGTAGGATGCAGCAGCAACGCCAAATGGGCACTTCTCAACTTGAGGAAAGTTTGGGAGAGCCATTAAAGCCAGAGATCAGTGAAGGGGGAAATTGAAATGTTAGGGGCTGGAACGGAAAATTAGGCTCAGATAATGGCCCTGGGGTTTAAAACACCCTCCAATAATCTGTTGTGAAGAGCTGTTAAACACTCCCATTGGAGATGTCTCTGTATCCAGCTGTCCTGGCAAACAAAATCCCCAGAGCTGTGGCACGACAGGCATGGGGTCACAAGGTCCTGCCAAGCTCCCTGGCATCACTGATCAATGCTATGGATAGCATCCAGAGATGAAGGAGAGGCTGGAAATGCTTGGGCAAAGCAGCAGCAGTGAGACCCAAAGGACAGGATTTCCACAGCCAAAAAAGCCACCGAAACCGTCTGGATTGCTCTGGACTTGTCCCCTCTTGCCACAGTACTGCCAAGGAGATGGGACTCGTGACACCCACAGGGAGGTCCCGCACTCAGTGCTGGGGCAGCAGCAGGAATAGCCCTGTGCCTGGGAAGTCCTACAGTTGGACTGGGAAGACAGGAGGACTCTGGAATTAGGCAGAGTCAAATGCCTTTGATCTAAAATGGATTTGGAGTGGAGCTGGATGCGCTTGTCCATCCATGTTTTTGCTGCCAGGAGCATTTAGCGTGGCTGGCCTCCCTCTCCCACCAGCACTTCCAGCCAGGCTTTCCAACAGGCTGGGGCTGTTCCAGTAGGACCCTCAGAGTAAAAGGAACAATGGAACAACCTGGGTTTGTGGAAGGTGTCCCTGCCCATGGCAGAGGGTTGGAACAAGATGAACTTCAAGGTCCCTCCCAACCCAAACCAGTCTGTGATTCTGTGATTCTAAATCCCTCCTGCAGCTTAAAGGTGCTGACATCCGCTGTCAGCACTCCCACAGCAAACACAAGTGCACGTGGAACATGGACACAAGCACAGCAAGCTGCTGCAGACCCTCTCCCTGCTCACATGGACTGTGGGAAGCTGAGGGAATCGTGAACATGGCACACACGGATGTGCCAGAGGCTACAGCTGGACACAGCTGAGCCAAAGCAGAGCTCTGGAAGTCAGCTCCTCTCACAGGCAGGTGTGCAGGAAAGCAACTGCCTGTGGGGTAGGAGCCTCCCAGGCTTGATTAGGCTGGGGGAGACGTTATTTAGGAGCCAGGTAGGGAGCCAGTGCTGTCTGGGGCTCAGCCCGTGCTTGTCCCTTCTAGGGGCCCAGTGGCAGCTCTTCCCTGGCAGGTATGTGGCAGCTGGGGGGAATTGCTCCTATTTCCCAGCTGGCATCACACACATTCCCTTCCAGCCCTCCTGCTCGCAGTGATAAGCCTGGCTTAGGGAGATGTGCTAATCTGGCAGTTGCTATGAGACCCACTTGATGTCTTTGATGCAGTGTGGAGGCAGGTGAATCATTAGGAGGAATATCAGGTTTTCTGGCACAGCTTGAGGAGACGCTGAAGTTTCCCCATGGTCGGCAAGATGCAAACACTGAGGTCCCAGCAGCTGGGAAATGCATACCCCGGAGAAGCTGGGAGCATCGGCTTCTCCCTGCCACGGTCTCTCTTCCTTGTGGCTTTCCAAACTGTCAGCCTCCAGCTGCTGCTGGCTCCTTACAGAAGAAATGTTTCCCAGAGTGGATTCTGAGGAGGGGCAAGCTGAGGATGTGCTTCACTCTAATTCCGGAGCCATCTCTGCCAGCTGAGCCTGCTCCTGGGTGCAGCCTGGGGCTCTCCAAAGCAAGTGCAGATGGAGAGAGCAGGGAATGATGGCTGGAAGAGGTGGGAATGCCAGCCAGGAGGGCCGGTGCTGGTGCACTGGGGGCAAGGGAAGGGCGCAGCTCATTCCTCCTGGTCCTGGCATTTACCACAATCAGGATCACCAAGCTGGGGTCCCAGCCATGGTGCTGCACCCTGCACAGTATTTTATGTAACTGGGGGAAGGAACCAGCACAGCAGAAATTTTTAATTATGTATTTGACTGGAATAGTCTCAGTTTGAGTTCATGCAACGTTGGTTAGTTACCTCAGATAATTAGAAATTTTACAGCTGGATAAAAAGTTTATAAAGCACTGAAAAGGGTAGGGCATTTGGGATGGAGATATTTGGTCCCTCTGCTGGTTCTGGAGAAGGGAAGAGTTTTGGGCTCTCCGAGGAGTCCCAGTTCCCACTGGCCCCTGAAGGTGGTTCTGCTGGCAGCTATGGCCCCGCTCCCTCCATGCACAGGCTCCTTGGCTGGGGACAGAGGGTTCAGTGTGAGCTACTGGTTCAACCCAGGCACAGACTGGTGGTAATTAATGGGAATCAGTAGGCCCTCGAGCTGGGGATGGGTGGTTGTCCCGGCAGCGGGGATTTAGGGATGGTCCAAGGCCAGAAGATGGTCAGTTTGGAGGGCTCATGGTTCCCCCATTGTCTGTCAACACACCCTGAAGTGCTAATTCAGGTTTTGTCAGTGAGGGTTTTTTCCCCCTTGGCATCCCTTTACTGAAGGGAGCAGAGGTTCAGGGAGGATGTTAATGATCATCTTGATGTTTTCAGTGTATCAGGGAGGGGTGTTTGCTCCCCCAGTGAAAGCCCTGGGGGTGCTGAGCCAGCGGGTGTTGCTCTGCTGACGGGGTTCCGCAGCAGTAACGCAGCAGCCTGCCCCATTCTGGTCCTCGGGGGAAGAGGGATTCAAGGAGGGAAGCATTAAAAAAGTACCTGTTGTAAAGGAGTGGAACAGCGTGGGCCATTATTTACATTCAGAGTAATAGCTCAGCACGGCAGCAGCTGAGAGGTGTCTCAGGGCGGCACGCGGGGAATAAAACTGATGGATGCTGCATTTCCCTGACACACAGGGCTCGTGGTGGAGGGACAATGCTCCTGTGAGCAGGCACTGGGAGCCTGCTGGGGCTGGAAACCTGGCGGGGAGCAGCCCTGAGCTGCCTGCAGAGGTTTTGGCTGCTTTTAACCCCAGGATCTCCTGGGGCATCTCCTGGTGCCTGGCTGGGCTGCTGTCGCTGTGGGTGCCCATCACCCTGCATGGGGAGCAGCTCTTCTCCTTGAGCAAACCTGCCAGGATCCCTCCCTGGACAAATTCATGTCCATACAATTTAAATTCTTCTTTAAAGCCTGTGTGATGACCAGGTTTGGTGCTATAGATAGGAAGAGTTACCGTGGGTGAAGGGTTAAGTGCGTGGTGGCTCACGCAGATGTGAAGTCTCCTCGCAAAAGTGCAGCCTTGCAAATGGAATAAAAGTGGTTTTTTGAGGTATTTTAAATCAGTTTTGTTTATGTAATCTGACAAGTTATTATGTGCAGTCCTTATCTGACTTCATGATTTATGGGAAAGAACCTCAAATCTATATTTAAAATTACTATTAAACACAATTTTTTTGCCTCTTCAGCTGAGATAGAAGCACCATTAGCAGTTGTTGCCCTGGAGCTCAAGTACTTCATTAGGAAAATGAATTAGGAAAATTAATTTTTCCCATTAAATCTTCCTAAGATCCTGATGCTATATTTGCTTGTAAATGTTCAATAATAATAATTATTTTTAAAAATAAGGTTCAGCTAGTTGTGATCTTTGGTTTCTCTTCTCTTTAAGCTCCTGGGGGTGTGTGGCTGTGGGTTGAGACCAGGGGATGCCACTGCCAGCATGGTAGGTTTGTGTGGGCAGACTGAGACCTGGTAATGGAGAGGGGGAAGAAAAGGCCTGTCTGGTTCAGAGAACTTCATCTGGTGCTGCTTCTTGTTCAGTTTATTGATCTTTCAGAGCATTCTGGGAAATGCTGGAATTTCCATGGCTCTCGTTTTGGTTCAGCTCACGTCCTGGGCACTGCGATGCTGGGTGGTGGGAGATGCTCTGGAAGATTGTGGTGCTCCTGTTCTCCATCCATCTGCTGCTTCAGTCCTGCAGAGAAGTGGCTTTTCAAGTGCAGATGAATCTGAATTCATTTGGCTTTCTCTTCGTGAGCCCAGAGAAATGCCAAAGCCTCTTCTCATGTCTCAGCTACTTCTGGCAGGTTTGAGCTCAGATAGGAGACGGGTTTCTGTTTTCATGTTCCTCCAGCTTCAGAACAAAAGAGCTGATGGCATTTGTACATACATACACATGTATTGCTCCCACCTGGAATATTAATTTACGCTGAATTCAATCACATTTTGTTACATCTTCCTAGTTTAATTTTTTTCCCCTACTTGAACATTATTCCTACATTTTGATTTTAAAGTTGCTGGAGTTGGGGTGCACGTCCCCTCCAGAGGCTTGTGTCTCTCCGAGGATGCTGCCAGCATCATATCCACAACCACATAAGGATTGTGGAGGGGAGAATCCCAATGCTGAGCTGAACAGGAGGCAGTGGTTGTGTTCCAGAGAGCCAACCTGTGCAGTGGGATTTATGGAGAGATTCAATTATGGACAGCACAGTAAATTTCTCTTTAATAGAGCCTTAAATATTCACTGGCAATATTTATATAAGCATTGTAACAGCTGCAGAGGAATCATTAAGGACTACTCATGGAGATAATCTCGATTTTAAAATTCCTTTGATGTGCATTTTCAGAGAGATTACAGCCACAGCTATCTGGTCAATAAAAAGCCTATCCTCCTTCACAGGGTCTGCAAGCAGACTGGGAGGACAATCAAAAATAACCAGGCAAAAGTATCTGGATTGAGCTGGGATTTTTTTCTGGCTCCTGTTAATTTTTTTGGCATCCAGGTGTCATTCCAGAGGGATGTCATGTGTGGCAGTTAGACACCAAAGCTGTGCAATCAACCACACCCAATCAAATGACCAATGGCCCCTGTGAAAGGTTTCCCCATCCAGCTCAGTGGCTGGAGTTATTTGTGTTTCCATAGAAATGCAAGAGGGATTCCCCTCTTCCCCAACTCCTGCAGAAGGCATTTCCAGGATGTTCTACAGGAACTGCTGCCGTGGCCAGTTACTGATCACTGAGCTGTTTCTGGGGCCAGTTTGCTGTTGCAGGTTGGTTTGGTTGGTTGGTTTGCAGTTTTATAACCATCCTTGGCACCTCCTGCTGAAACCCTGCCCTTGGTACCTTTGGCTCAACTGCTGCTGCTTCTCTGTCTTGTGTGCAAAGTTTAACCTCCTCAGAGCCTTGCCTGAGGTTCCCATGCAGGAGGTTTGCTCCATGGCTGCTCCAGGAAGAGCCGGGTTCCCATCTGAGAAGAGATGGAGAGACCCCAGTTCCAAAGGCTCCCGAACCCGTTCGGCGATCGGGCCGTGTGTTAACAGAAGTTGAGCAGACTCTAAAGGCTGGAAGATCCCAACTCCTTCTCCTCCTTCAGCAGCTCAGTTGGCCGAGTGTGAGAAGACACTAATTTGAGCTGGCAGCAACTCATGTTCACTTTGGAGGAAAACAAGGCATCAGAGAATAGGCAGGAGCAGAGCTCGGCTGCAGAGCGGCTGCGAGGCGCGGGGAGGACTGGGGGAGCTGCTCACGGTGGATTCCCAGGGAAAAGGACATACTAAGATGCTGGGCTCTACCTAGCAGCTCAAAAGCCTTTCTCCAAGGCTTTGTGAGGTGCTGGTTTATGTTTTCCTGGAGGGGAAGGAGTGGGAGATAAGGGGTGCGAGGCAGATGTTGGTAAGGGCTGTGTCTTCTGCAGCCTCTTCCTTGTGCAGGTGGCTGAGCAGAGCAGTGAGCATGGGCTGTCTGCAGACCCATGTGCGACCCTCTGGCAGGGCTGGCACAGCAGCACGAGCCTTTTCTCCCTCCCCTTGATCTCACAAAATGGGAAGATTTCAAGTCGGAATCACAAATATGAATCGTGTTGTTTTACGAGTTTCCCACATGGAACAGCACTTTAAATTAAGCACCATAAAGCTCAGCTGAACGTGGTGAAAGAACAATCCAGGGCTGAGCTGAATGTACAATTGCCTTTCCCTTTCCTTTTCTTCCTCCCTAGTCCTGGTAAATCCAGGACACCAGGAACCACAGTCGGGAGCTGTCCCTGGTCCCAAGCAATGCTCTGGGCTGAGTTCTGGCAGAGTTTGGCCCCAGCTGCTCACCTCAAATATTTCCTTGGAGTTTTACATGGCAGCTTAGTCCCAAACCTTCCCAGTGAGAGCTATTTCAGTAACTCTGCCCTGCCTCCGCATCTGCAAAGTTTACAGAATAAACCTGTTTGGCACTGGAGCTGGTTTGGAATGGCTCTGTGGGAACAGCCCTGCTTCCCTGAGCCAGGAATGTTTGGTTTGAAACCTCTCTAGTCCCATGAACTTTTTCTGCCTCCCAGGCTGGGGTCTGGGCCTGGCAAGCAGCCCTGCACTCAAGGACTTGCTCTGGAACAAGCCCAAATGCAGGGAAAATGTGTTTCCTACACAGGCAAGCCTGGATTTCCTTCTGCTTATTCTGCCCCAGCAAGTTCTGGTTCCAGCAGTGATGTCCCAGAGCCACTGAGGAGCAGCTCCTTGGCCTGTGGAGAGAAGGTTTTGGAGGCTGCTGCCTTGAGCTGGTCCTGGGGATGGGGATGGCAGCCAGGGGGGTTTCCAGGAAACCCAGGGTTTGTCTGGGCAATGCCATGAGGATTCTGTGTGGCACTGCGGATGCTGGCAATTCCAGGGCTGTGTCCACCTGCAGGTGGACATTGGGAATCTGGCTCCATTCACCAGCTCCAGGAACATACCCCTGCTCTGAGGTTCACTGCAGGCTGGGGGGGCATCTTTTCCCACATCCCACTGCGGAGGCTCGCTCATATTTAAGACCCTGCTTTCCTCCGAGCCAGATTTTCATCCCTGGCTCCATAGAAACCGCAGTTTTCCTGGGCTGTCAGATATTGTTTTGCCTGTACTCCCAGAGGAGACAATGAAAAATTTCAAAGTAAACACTTGCCAGTAGGTGTAGGGGAGAGACCCACCAGATATTCTCCCTCTCTGCCAAGACTATACATGTTCATTTTAATTTCCAGAGGTATTTATAGCTCCTTCCTTCCTTTCCAATTATCACCATGAGAAAATGGTGGAGGGGAAGAGAAAGCAGGAGGGAACTGGCTCTGAAGTCTGTCATTGGGATATTTCCTCCCTTCCTTGTCCATTGTGGTCCCTGCTGCAAACATTGGAAGCTGGAGCATGTGCCACAACCTGGCCAGGGCCAGAGAGGCATCCTGGTGCTTGGGAAGATCCAAAAGGTGCTGGCCCGGGTGCTGCCTTCTCCCCTGCAAGAGAAGGGAGCTGGGGAAGGAGAGCAAAGGGCAGAAAACAAGCTGTGATTGCAACTTGTGATTGTATTTGGTTTGTAACAGCCAGAGCAATAATCGTGTTTGTGGAGCTGAAAAGGGAAGGGAGACAAATGGTCTAATTTGGATCAATATTAATTTTATGCAATTTAACTTTTTATTACAGCAAATCGTTCAATTATCGTTCTAGGGATCCATCAAGGGAGAAAAAAGCCCTTTTAGCTCAGAAAATGCCCAGCTGAATGGGGAAGGTGTTTGTGGGCTGAGGGAATTTTTTTATTGCTGCATGTTTGATCAGCCACACGCTTCTGTGTGGAAGGAATCTGTGCCTGCAGGAGCAGCAGCAGCTCCACAGGGATGGGAAAGCAGGGATCACTGCCAGGATCGCTGTGGAGAGCGAGGGTCAACGAGGCACCTGAACCTCTGCTCCATTGCTGGCTTTTCCCTGGCACTTGAGGCAGCCTCTAATCAGGAAAATGTCTGAAAATTTAGGAATTAGACCCCTGGCATTTGCTTAGAAAGAAGCAGCAAGAATCCATGCCCCTTGTCCTCTCTCTGAGGAGACATCCATGCAATGAGTAATTAAACTGCTGTGGGCTAATGAGAAGCCTTGTTGGCATCTCTCATCTTCTGCCGGGGCATTGCAATCCACCGGCTCAGGGCTGACATTGCTGCTCTGATCCAGCCCTGGCCTCTGGTGAGAGCAGGGACCTGAATAAGTTTCTGTTTGCACTAAAACAAATGATGCTCGTAAATTGAACAAACCACTGTGGTTCCACGGCGAGTTTCACATTCCCCACTGACCTTTCACAAACACGGAAAGGCTCCTGTGGACAAACCCAATCTTTTCCTTACAAGTCTGAGCAAGGTGCTGCCTGTTTTGCTGAGTTTAAAGACTTGAGAAGGTCATCAAGACCGGTATGTGCTCGGTTTCAGCGGTGCCCCAGCACCGTGCTGGTCCCAGTGTGGCTCCTGCAGTGGGATGTGGGGGCTGGACAGCACGTGCTTGGCACATCCTCGGGGATGTGCTGTCTTGATTTGGCATGGAAGGCCAATTCCTGAGTTTGTCCTGGGGAGATGTGGCTGACAAACCCAGAGTGTTGGCATCCTCTAAAGCCATCAGTGTGAAATGCTGTGAAAGGAGCTCTCACAAGTGCCTGGTTTAGCTCTTTCCCTCCTCAATCTGCAGCACCACCTCACCAGTGCAGAGACATTAGCTGGGAACCACTGGCACCGCCTCACGCACACTGAGGATGCAAAGTGTTAAACACAGCATTTGTCTCTCTGAAAATTGGTACAGGCTTTGAACATTGATTTTTACCTTAGGGCTAACGTGTTACTTTGGGGAAAAGACTGTAGAATAAAGGATGTTTTGATCTGTTTTTGCTTTAACCTTTTAAAATACATCTCGAGCACAAATGCTGACTGCTCGTTTGTTGCCCATTTTTGGTCACCTGCAACCCTGGGAGGGAGAGTGGTGGGAGATCAGAAGGACAGAGGGGTTATTGCTGCCTCCAGCAGCTCAGGCTGCAGGCTGTGGCACAGCGTGTGCCCACTCACCTCGGGCCCTGCCACGGGGATGGCACTGGGCAGATGCTGAGCCCGTGACTGGAAGGACCAGCTGTGACACAGAGTGGTGGCCGGGCACAGCCGCCACACAGCCCCTGTGCTGCCTTGGCATTCATCTCCTCTACCTTCAAGCACCAGAAGCTTGGTTCAGTGCCCTCAGCATCCCCCACCAAAAGGGAAGTGCCTGCAGGGGCCTGGGGATGCTCACCATGTTCAAACCCAGGTGTGAGCACAGGGGTACCTGGGAGCCATCACTCCCCTCCCACCAGCTGCTGTGACCGTGTCCCCAAGCCTCATGTGGGGCAGAGCTCAGGGATGGGGCAAGTCCTCAGTCCACAAAGTCGTGAAGAAAAAGCTGCCTTTGGGCCAGGTCCTCGCAGAGGGCTTCTGTCCCTGCGCTGACACAGAGATGCTCAGGCACTGCTCCAGCCAAAGATTTTTGGCAGGAGCAGCAGGACAGCCAGAATAGCTCCTGCTTTCTGTACAGGCCTGAGGGAGGTCTGTCTCTGTTACTTCTTTCTGAGAACCACAGAGAAACCCATCAGAGACAGATGTCCGAATTTTAAGGTCATTTGTTCCCTTTTTATATAGTAATATATTAGCTGAGCAGTGCAATACTCGGTAAGCGCCTTAGGACAGCAGAGCTGTTTTAGGGAATTGGCTGAGAGATACTATCTCTCCCTTAAAGTGCAATAAATAAATGTAGTTTCCTCTTCAAAAAACGTGGGGAAGCTGTGCCATGAATCTTCCAGAAAGTTAGAAGGCCTTTGAAGCATTTGGCTTGAGACATAATCGCTCATGTTATGCATTTAAAAACAAGCAAACCGAGAAACCAAACTGCAAACCTTTCCTTCATGTGCAAAAGTTTGGGAAAGTTTCATTTGTCAGGGTGAGTGATGGCAGAGAGGGCCCAGCCCTGTGCCCAGATCTGCATACGGATTGCCTTAGGGGAAAATTTATGGGTTTGTAGCATCTTTTACATGCTCTACTAAATTCCTTGTGTTTTATGCCGCGCTCTTCACAGCACCGAGTTTGTCGGGTTGTGTAACACCTCTGGAACATTTATGGATGAGCTCCTGGTGCCACGGGAGGGGCTCTGCCCTCATGCCATGGCAAGGGAGGCTCCGGCTGCTGCGCTGCTGCGGGAGTCCCCAAGGAGCCAAATCACCAGCCAGAGGGGCAGGGGCTGGGAGCAGGCACAGGGTGAAGACTCCAGCACCACGACAGATCCAATGCCGTGGCGGAGGCAGCGTTACTTGTTCTGAATGCTCACACTTCAGCTGGATCTGGTTTTCACGGATGCCATTTCCCTAGCAGGAGGTTCCAAGCATGCATCTCCTTGGCCGGGGTTCCCCTGCTGCAAGCCAGGGCTGGGCCAGAGAGCCTGGCTAAGGGCTCGCCCTCCATCACAGCCATGTCTCAAGGACCCTGTTCATCAGCAAACACAAAAGCAGGGAGCAGAACCAAGCAGGAGTTTTTCAGGACAAAGCAAGCCAGCATAAAAGACTGTTTGGAAATAAAACTTATTTGGAATTCATTGTTCCCTTGCAGCAAATCGCACTTTTAAGGTAAAAAAGCCTTTTGACTAAGTGCAAAAGCTTGTACTGTGTTCTCCTGTAAAGAAAAACGTGTGATTTGTGTTGCTTTTAGTGCAGAGCCCTCCCAAACCTACAGAGCAGGACTACGAGTGGACTCTGGAGACGCCCGGGGCGGCTGCACCCACATCTTGCCCAGGGATGCAACACAGGCTGGTGAGTGCAGCATCTGCCCAAAAAAGTCCCAAAAATGCTGCCGGGGAGCCCAGGAAACCCTGCTCCAAGTTTCAGCAGCTTCCCAAGACTGGGATCACATTGAGCACTTCCCTCCATCTCTCCTGCCCCTCCTTGGTCGTTCCACCCCATTCTCACTTCAAATGCAGCAGAGGTCACAAATTCCAGAGGAAACAGCCTGGCATCTCTTTCCCATGAAATCTCCCCAAAAGGAGGCAGAGCAGCCAAGTATTTTGGATATCTCCGCGAGGTTCCCACAACGCGTGCGGTCTGTCCTTGGCCGCTGCTGTGCCTTTGTCCCCGCTCTGTCAGGAAGGTGCCGCTCCCCACCAGCACCCAGGGGGTCTCCAGCTGGGTCACGGTGGTGTTTGTAGCCTGAAACAGGGAGAACCACAATTTGTTGTGTCCAAACTTCTCACTTGCAGTGGCATTCACCGTCCCGAGGCAGCAAAGTGCACAAAAACTCTGCTGGTGAAGTGGAACAAGGTGAAGCAGCCCCTTCCCAGGGCTGCAGTTCCCAGCAAGTTTCGCTCATTTCAATAATAGAAAAACACTTCAGTGTATTCCTGACATTTTCACATCAAAACATAATTATGTTTCACTATTCAAATATTTAGAAGACAGTTCTTAACCGATCCTTGCTCCATTAATTTTTCCTATTAATTATGTATAGATTTATAAATAGCAATATAATTAATATTTAACAGTATTTTTATTAGAGAATTTCAAAAGCTTATTGAAAATCTGCATATCTGAAGCCCTACCTTTTAAGTGGAAGGACAGTTGGCTGCTTCATCTTCTTCCTCGCTCTCTGTCTTATCAGCTTAAACACTGGCCACACTTCTCCCAGGGGAGATATTTTTAGTTCGGGGTTTTTGCTTTTTCATCATCATTTGTAGTGGGATATATAATTGGGTGCTGCTAATTACAGCTGATCCCATGCAGGTTTTATTCCCGAGTGGGAGGCCAGGCAAGGGCTGCGCCTCTGCCCCGTTCTGTCCCAGGGGAGTGCTGCGCCTGAGGCTATGGCTGGGTAATTAATCACTGTGAAGCTGATTGAATTCCTCCTGCGATGGCTCAGAACAGCCTGGCGATGTCCTTCTGACTGCCTGTAGGCTGGGATGTGCCTCGGTCCCTGCTGGCACAGGGGCTGCCCTCATGCCCCGCTCATTTCCAAGGTCCTTCTCTCTATAACCAATGCCCACCGAGGCTGAGTCGCCGTGGAACCCCAACGACTCCGTGCTGGGCTGTGCCATTCGGAGCCCAGCAAGGAAAACAAGTGATGTCAAAACAGGGGCCCCAGCAAGCAAACTCTGGGTGCCCGGGTGCCAAGTGGGTGACTCAGTGCAGACCTGCTGTGCCACTGTGCCACAGTGCCAGGTGCCACTGGTCTTAAAATCAAGAGTCATACACAGTTAGAAGGGGAAAAGGGATTTTACCTTGGTATTTATTTTAAGGATCCTCAGGTGCACACATCCAGGTCATATGCATCGAGATGCACCCTGCCTGAGTATCCCCAAAGATCGGGTATAACATTCTAGGTGTTACTAATTAGCACATCTATCACAGATTCTCCAATGAGAGGTTCAAGTGAGCCCCCCTCCCCAAGGAACCTTCCCCTGGATGGTTCTATCTTGGTTTACAGAATGTGTTCTGGAGAGGACCTTGGGGTCTGGGGCACACTGATCCCTAGCTACAAAGTTTCTAAAATGTTTAGTCTCTTAGCTTGACAGACAAGTCCAAGAATGTAGGCAAAAAGCACTAGGAATACAGAAGTTGTAAAAAGGTATAACAGGGGTGTAAAAGAAAAGGCAAAAATCTTCATGGCATCACCATAACCCAACCCATCTGCATGTTTGTTCCATTCGTGATGCCTTTTACTTTCCCAATGGCATTTCCCTCACCTGAGTGCAGCATTCCTTGCCTTGGAATACCGGCACAAGCATTTCTCAGCCCAGTCTTCCTTGACTCATCACTTCCTCGCTGTTTTCTGAAACAAAATTCCAGGTTTTGTTGGTGATTCTATGCAGAGCGTAAGGTTACCCCAGCGCCGCTATCCCAGCAGCATCCCTGACTGCTGCGCTCCAAGCCTGTGTTATCCCAGCGGGGTTATCCCAGCACTGTTATCCCAGCGGTGGTCCCCAGGCCCTGGGAGTGATCCATGGCTGCGCTTCCGTCTCACGTCTTGCGTCGTTTCCAGTCTTCCATCACTTTGCTGAAATCTGCGTACAGCGATGGCACTTGGGTCATCAAGATTAATAACACTAGAGTTCTGCCGGCGTTTAGTCAGGGTAAAACACCTGGAGCTGCTCTTTTATGACTGATTAATGAGGGGGGAAAAAAACCGCCGTGGTTCTAATTGGCATTTGAGTTCTTTCTGAGTTTTAACATTCATGCTATGCAAATATATCAATTCCTAACAATGTCTAACAAGATCATTTGAAAATGAGTCTCCCCGGGGGATTGCAATCACGGCTTTGGGAAAGGCCTGAGCCCGTTTGCCTTCCATGGATTTACAGAAGGCGACAAGAAAATACTATCTCCTGTTGGATGGCTGATGCACTTCCACCGGGTTCGACCCAGGTGTGGGAGTGACCCCACCAGCCCCCACCTCAGCTGTTGCCCACCCTGGAGTGTTGGGAGATGTTTCTCATCTGATGCTGTGTTCAGTGCCAAACTCTGAGAGCAGCAATGGGCTCCCGGTCATTTTTGACCTTCATCTTCACACCACCCCTTTGTTTTATCTCCATTTCCTTCCCCACAACCTGCCAACGGGAGCCAGCGATGCTGTCCCAGCAGCTTGGAAGAGGAGACTCCAGCCCTCTCCTCCCTGCCTGGCACCAGATGTGTCAGCAGAGGGAACAGAATTGCCCATAATTAATTTATCCTCATGAAAATTCCATATCTGACTCCAACTAAGAGCTGGTGCTCAGGGTGTTGCATAACTTGGCTCCGTGAGGGAGAAGAGGGACCCACCAGTTCTGCCTCAGCAATGTGAGGTGTTCCCAGGGGTCTTGTTTACACAGGAGTGGTAAAACAAGTCCTCGACACACTTTAATGTGCTAATTGGGGGTTATTACGGCCCTTTTTATTTACGATTAGATTACGAATGTAATACTCCATCTCATTTTGCTCTGCACTAAGAGCTGTGAAAGGATGGTAATTACCTCTCGTGTAAACCTATACTTAGATAGAAAAAATGACGTGTGAAATGAAAGGCCTGAAGAAACGGCATAATCCATGTTTGCTTTGCGCAGACGTGCGGGAGACGCGCCCGCTCCGCTCCTGGAAGTGCGTGGTGTTCCTGCAGGACCCACGGCCCTGCCGTCTTCCTCCTGTCTCCTTAGTACTAAGGTGGCCCTTTTGCATGGAAATGCTGGCTGGGAGGGGATGAATAATTCATCACCAGCACACGGAGCACACTAGACAGATTTTGCCTCAATTTCCCGCCTGGTTGGAATTCTGTGTGAACCGGGCATTACTGCCAGCCCCAGAGCCTGTCACAGCATCCAGAGGAGACCAAGATGTCCAGAGAGCATTGCCTCCCTCTCCTGTTCCAACTAGGTTTAGGACTCCAATGTTTTTGGCTGTGGAGGATTTGCTGGCAAGGGCTCGTGCTGCCCCACGCTCAAGATCCCCCTTGCCTTTGTCCATCTTGTTGCATGAAGTGCGTCATGCCACAGCAAGAAAGTGACCAATGGATTTGTGTTTTTAAAAAAAAAGTCCAAGTTGAAGGCTATAAAAGCCAGAGGTTGGCAAGGAGCAAGAGAAGGGATCAAGCACCCGAGTAGGCTGCGACTCCCACCCTGTGTCTACAGGAATCCAGCGTCAGCTCCCAACACTGGCAAGAGAATCACTGCTCCAGCAATTCCCTCACTGCTTTCGCTGTTCTTTTCCCCCGTTTTTGATCTCCGAGGCCTCAGGGCGATAATTCTATTTTGACTGGAACAATAAGCCGAAGCTCTGGCCTGGCAGGGATGCACTGGGGTTGCTGTTTATTTTAACTGGCGGGGCTGATCCGCGGGATGCTCAGCTCTCAGCCGGGTGCTGAAGGCACAGCTCAGTTCATCCTTGTGCTCTGCTGCTCTGCAGGAAAGGTCAATATTTCCTTGGGCACAAAGTTTCTCCGAGCCTCGTGGGCCATGACAGCCACTGCTCCCAGCTCGAATGTTCGAAGGAGATTTAACAGGGACTCTGGTCCCACCACTGTCACCGCACCCCGAGGTCCTTGTGAGGGTCCGTACAGCATGAAAGCCTCAAGGGACAGGGGGGATCCCGGAGATGGAAAATCCGGTGTTTGTGTCTCCTGATGGCACCTCCATCTCCTGCTGGGAGCGATGACGGTGAGGCAGAGGGATGAGGTGGGCACTGCTGGGTCCCCTCCAGCCCCAGTGCCATGCGAGCATCCTGTGGGGAGCAAGGTAGGACCCCCCTCAGCACCCATCTCGTTTTGGCAATAGCGAGACAGGGGCGCATCTCCACCGGGTTCCATCAAGAATGAAATTCCACATCAATTTGAAGGCATTTTTCCTCCTGGTTTGAAGTTTGCAGGAGACTCGCAGAGGCAGCTAATGGAGAGGTTTAAGCCTTTGCAGAGCAAAGCCTGCTGACCCAGTTAAATCACCTGTCCCCAGCATAACGAGATGTCTGCTAAACCCCTCAGTGCCACTGGGAACCACTGCAAATCCTCTCTGACAGCGTGCAGCAGCATACCAGGGATAGGACAACGGGGAAAGCGTCCCACTGGCTGTTTGCACAGCCACATCCCACCCTGCCAGGTTCAGTTTGGTCCTAGGAAGGACAGGATCCCACCAGCACGGATGCTTCAGAGCTCCACATCCCACCAGCACGCCCGCTCCTCTCCCTGCATCCTACTGGTACATGAGCTCCAGTGCTCTGCATCCCACCAGCAGGCGAGGAGGACGCTGACAAACCAGGAGTGGACACATTGCACGTGTGACCACGCAGGGAAACATCTCTGCCAGGAGCTGCCATCATCCTCCCAAATGTTTGCATTGCAACAGATGTTCCTTTCTGCGTTTCCTTTCCCTTAAGCTTGTGGTTATTACGGAGAGGCGGAGGTGCCAGGTGGGACTGTAACTACCAAAATCAGGACTCATTCAGTGCTTTGATGACATCCATTAGCTCCAGGATGCAAGCACCAAGATTTCTGCAATTACAGCAGGTAACTCTCTGCGTCTGCAATAATCTCACTTGAAGTGCTTCTAATGGGTTCAGTTTCTGGGTTTTGGAGACCAACATCCATATGCACCTATAGCTCTGGAGCAGAAAACTACTTCCTGTGCTCTGGCTCCTGCCTGCCCAGTCTGTGTTTGCATACGCAACAATATTTTGGGGAAAAAAAATCTCTTTTCCGCTGCCATCTGTGTCAGGATTGAGACTCCAGTGGAGGTCAGTTCAGGGAGGTTTCAGCAAGAAGAAAAATGCCTACTCAGACAGAGCAAGATGGGACATTCTGTGTGGCCACTGGGAACTTGTTTCTGGATCACTGTGGGAAAAAACCCAGGGGATTGTAAGTAAAACAGAAAAAAAACACCAAACCAGTCAATTTTCAAGATGTGAAAGATGAATTTTGGGCTGTCTGGGGAATCTGTTCCCTCAAGGACTCTGTAGCTGGATAAATAGTACCAGTTTTCTCATATTTACTCAAGGAGGGAGGAGCTTGGTGCTGCCCACCAGGATCCCCAACAGCTGAATGGTGTTGGGATGATGGATGGGCTCCCAGGGAGATGCCTCTGCACTGGGCTGATTCCTCTTGAGCTGTTCAGCCCAAGCAGGAGAAGGGAATAATTCGTAGGTGTTCCTGTTTTGGAAAGTGCCTGATTTCCACGCGGCTGAGAACAGGGACTGTGGTCTGGCTGTGCAAGCAGTGCTGGGACAGAGCCAGGGAAGCAGCCTTGTTGTCCTTGGTGCAACTCTGTGGTGGATAAACAGCCCCATTTAATCTTCAGGGCCTTCGCTCAGGCACCTTTCATCAGGACTGTATTCACTTCTTTCCTTTTTTTAATGAGGGAATTTTAAATCCAAGAGGATTTGCAGCAGAAGTGAGCTACATATCCCAATTTCCGCACCCAGGAAATCAACTACTGAGTCCAATTGTTGTCAGAAACATTTACCAAAAAAAAAAAAAAAAAAAAAAAGAAAGAAGAAGAAGAAACTCAAAATCTACACAGAAGAAGAAACCCAGAGTCTTTGGTGTGAAGGGAAGAGGCGTATCTCCCTGGAGAATATGATAATTTATAATGAAACATTATCTACAGCCCCATATGTTACATTTTCTATTTATGGCTAATTTGCTTAAGCATTTCTAATGTACCCCCCAAGGGAGGACAGTTTGTCTTTGGGCAGCTGGCTAGCGCCGAGGGAAGAAATGAGGCAACGTTTCATCCGCGCACGCCGGCAGCCGGGAAGCAAACAGCACCCGCTGGAAAGGTGCTTGGAGATTCCTTTGGACAGCTGCTCCTGCAGCCGCTCACTGAGGGGGTGCTGCCATGGCAGAGGGACACTGGGGTGGGAGCTGGGGGGACCTGGCCATCCTAAACATCCCATGGTCTCTGATCACTGCCGCAGCCCCCAGGCTGAGCTGCATCCACGGGCTCCAGAAGTTAACATCCTGCACTTAAAACTTCTGGTAGAAAAAACATAGGGATCAGCTTTTCCTGAGCCACAGCATCGCCCTGGCCTTTCCCATGAGGATGTCATCAGTCCTGGCTGGACCTGCTGGATGAGAAGCCAGGGAAAGGGCTGTGGCCCACCCTCCTAGAGCAGCTGGGTCAGATCCAGGAGTGGCACTGAGTGAGGGAGCCCTGCCGCAGAGCAGAGCCCCGGTATGAAAGTGATGGATGCTCCTCTCAGCCTTGCTGGGAAGCTGAGGAGACCCTGGGATATAAACATGACAGTCTGTGTGCCAGTGTGACTGCTCGGCTCTTCCCAGGTGATATTCAGCTACAAAACATTTCAATCGCATCCTCAGTGATAGGGGGATAACCTGGATGACTCTGAATCACTCTCCGCATCACTAAAATATTCTCAGATCTGATCCTGGGTGTCTCAACAAGATGTTCACAAATCAGCCCAGGAAGACTTGTCCCTGCTTCTGATGTTCAAATTTTGCCCTTGAGCTCTAAGAGAGGGAAAAAAAAAGAGCTTTTGAGCTTTCCTCCTGCTATTTGACCCAGATGGCTCCTTGCAAGCACACGGAGCTCATCCGGAGCCCAGGGCGCCAGTCTTGAGCTCCCGGCAGCCACGGCCCACGGCAGGAGAGAAATCCATTTGGCAGAAGTGAAGTTTGCCAGCGCAGCCACGGCTCGTGGCGGTGACGTGATCTGACTTCAGAGTGAGGTGATGCCTCCTTCGGTGAAATTGGGGTTAAGGCCCTTCACACCAGCAGGGATGCAGAGGCACTTCCTTCCCGTGTCCCTCATTCCATCTGGGCTCGTGGCTGCGCACATGAGGGACAGCGAGATCATTAATTGATCAGCAGCATCAGTAATGAGCTCAGTCTCAGGGAACGGGTGCCAATCCCGCATTTCGACGTTGATGAGTGTGCATGAACGTGCACAATTAGCTGGAATGGTGATCCACAGTGAGGGGAGGGGGCGCAGAGCTGGTGCTGGTGGGGGTGTGTGTGTCAGGCAGGGATGTGCACTTGGGAATGAATAATCTGGCATCACCTCCTGCCTTTCCCGGGCCAATTACAGCCCCGTCCAGCTAATCAGCAGTGGAGAAGCAACTCACCTCCCTGGGTGCTCAGATGACAATTTTATGGATACTGCACACCCCTGCAACATCAATCCAGCTCCCAGCTTTGCCCAGATTATTGATTAAAAGTGTATTAACGATCGATAGCTGGACTAATTGCACGGCTGCTGTAATGGCTGCCTCTCGCAGGTCTCCACTCCTGCCACAGCCACGATGCTCCAGAGTGGTGACAGCAGCATTCCCTCTCCCTCACTCCTGGAAGCTGCACAGCTGCCTGATGTGTGGCCAGGGATCTAACATCTCCCAATACAATATCAGCCTCCCGGAGTCGATTTCAATAGCAGAAATCAAAGGGAACTATTAAAACTCATTACCATTTTTATCTCCAGTGCTGCAGATTTGCTATAATTTTATTTGAATCTGAAAGCAGATGGTATTTGCGCAGGGCACCCTTTCCTCTCCCCCTCGTTGTAAGGAATACTCAGTTGTACCCATCAGTGGCAGAGCAGCCACCACTCACATCCCTTTCCCAGGCTGGCTCTGGAGAGACGAGCAGGTTTGCAGTGCAGAGCGCGGTGGGTGGCAGCACCGCTGGGAAGTTGAACCGCAGGGAACAAAGTTCCACAATGTGGGCAAACTGTTTAGCACGTTGAAGTGCCTTAAACCGCTCGGTGGGTGCACTCGTTGGTGCTTTTCCTGTTGTCTCTGAGCTGCACAAGGATGAACAGCAAAAATGAGCTTGATTAAGCAGCTGCTGGGCTCTGGGAGCTCCCACATTCCCCAGCCTGGGCATCTCCTCAAGCAGATGCTGAAGTGGCTTCCTTTTGCCAAAAATCAAAGTTTAGCATCTGTTTTTACTGTAAACCCTGATGCTGCTTCTCCAGTCCCTTCCAGTGCCTTGGCTTGGGTGTGCTCCTGCAGGAGCTTCCTGATACCTTGCCAAGATGTCAACAGGTGCTGAGGAGCTGCCCTGGTCTCTCTGTGCCCCTCTAAACAGACAGACCCGAACCCCACTGTGCCCAGGATGCTTCCCCAGTCCTTGGCACCGCCTCAGGCACAGGGTGCTGATGCTCAAGCGCAACGTCAAGAAACTCAACACATCCTACTGGGCTGTTGAGACCAGCTGCTGGGAAGAAGACGATCCAATTCCCTCCTCGGAGGAGGGATGCCAGCCAGCAGCGTGCTGGAAGGAGATGGCTTGGCAAACATCACCACACAGGGATCCTGCTGGGGGCCTGCAGTGGCCACCTGGGTCTTGCTGCCCCTCCCCACCTGGGCAGATTCATTTTCACGCTGCCCCCTCCCCGGGAGGAGCTACACGGCTCCCCTCACATCATGTGTGAGCTGCGTTTCACTGCAGCCCACGAGCTGATTAAAGTTAGAACAGTTTAACGCGATGCTGGCACTGAGTCGTCGCTCCGAGCAGCACGGAGCAGCACAGGGAGCTGGGGTGAGCGCCCCAAGCCCTTGGGAGTGCCAGGCTGGCCTGGGGCCAGCAGCAGGAGCATCCCACAGGATGCTGGAGCACAGAGTCATCTCCAGTACCAAGGTTCCCGTGGTGACAGCAGCACCACATTTCCCACACTGCCAGAAATTACCATCAAGTGGCAGATTAACACCTACCCTTCAAGTTCCAGAAAGGGAGAGCCACACGCTGTGAGGAAAATCACCTGTAGAAGACTTTTGAGCCATTTTCCTGCACTCCCTGGCTGCAGGAGGATTCCTGCAGTCACTGCTGCCTGTGCCATGGGACACTCAGTGCCTGACACATCCTCACAGCTCAGCCTTGGACAGGTTTCTGCCAAAACAAACTGATGGGTCAGATAGGGATTGATGGCCATTCCTTGGGAAGGCACCTGAACCCATCCATACAGGAGCAGATGCAGGCTTTCCCAAAACTCCATCTTTTCCGGTGAACTCCTACCCCCTCCCCAAGTGTTAGCGTGGGAATCTAATCTTTTGCAGTGAGCAGAGGTTCCTTTTTGACAGAGAAATTAATATTCATTAGCCATCAGGAAGAAAACGCTGAGCTGTTTATCATTGCTTCATTAGATTTAGCCAAATACCAACTAAACATAATTACTTACATAAACTCCTGTGGCAGAGCTTGAAATTTGTAGCCAAAAGAGAAAATGTAAGGAAGAACAGTGGAGATTGGCCTCGGGGTCTGAGCTCACTGCTGCTCTTGGAGCAGCCGAAAACAGACACAGCTTCAAAAAGCGTCTCCCAGCCTTTGTCATCTCCTTTTCTGCTTGTTTATAGCCACTGAGAAAACACACCAGGTGGCCCCAGAAAGGAAGTGGAAGAAGAAAACATCCTCACTTGCTCTCTTTGGATGCTGTTTTACTTGGTCCACCCTTGGGGGATCACAGGAAGGCTGGACCTCCCTCCAGTCTTGGGTACGGGCCAGAGCAGGGCCAGCAGCTCCCGAGGTGCCCTGTTTGGTTTTGTGGGTGGGGAAATGCAATCTGTTCCCACACGCTTAATTAAACTAATCTAGCCTTCCCCCTCCCCTTCTGCTTCTCTTCCAATAAAAGCAGTGGCACGGGGCTGGATGGGCCCCAGCAGTGACGTCCTGTTGAAGCTCTGATCCATCCCAGCCCACCACAGGACACCTTGGGATGTTCTGCAGTACATGGTTATCATCGTGGGATGCTCTCCAGCATGAGGAAGGCAGGTCACCACCGTGGGATGTCCTCCAGGGCACATGGAAGCCAGGTCACTGCCATGAGATGATCCCCAGCGTGAGGAAGGCAGGTCACATCTCCTCCTGCCTGTGTCCTGACCAACGTTAAACACCTTTGGCAGACACCTGAGGGGAAGCAAAGGCTCTTCTCTGCCTTTCAGATCCACTCTCTAATTACAAAGCTCGTTCATTTTAGCACCCTGCTATCCCATAATTGATGTTGGGTACCTCTCACAATGAGCCTGATTTAAATGTATACATGTTTCTCCTTCTCCTGAAACCCTGCTGGCTGTGAGACACCTAATTAACAGCAGAGCTTTCAAAGTCTCCCTAACAAATGCATCCCCGTGTTTCTGAGCACAAGGACTCTCATTAGTGAAGCTGTGCTTTGTGATTATTTATACCCCTTCTATAATTAAAAATTCTGAAAACTAATTACAATAATCCATCAGTTTTCCAACATCCCGGGACTGGAACCTTCACCTTTTTTTTGCCATTGCTTTTTTCTTTTACCCAACATTCCCTCAGGCATGGCCACCCACGAGTCCACTCCCAGGCCATGGGTGATCCCTGTTCTTCCTCTTCCCTGGGGCTCCTTCTCATGGGGCACCCACTCTTCTGATGTGATTTGCTCCGTTGTTGCCAGGATCCGTGTTTGCTTTGCCAGGCAGGAGTGGAAGCAAACAGCAGCGATCGCTCCTGGCTCCAAGAGAAGCTCCAGGGAGTGTGGAGATGCTCACACGTGTGTGCAAGGAGTGGCAGTGCCGAGGAATGGCACACGGTTACCATCCCTCTCCCAGGACCAGGTGTCCCCTGTGTGCTGCCTCTTGAGGCTCTGGACAGGTATTCCCATTGCCATGGCAACAGACAAGCTGAGCTGGGTGCTGTCACCCATAGCCCCCACTTTCCCCTCATGCCATGACCCCCCCATGGCACTTTTGGGTCCTTCAGAGCAGCACTGAAAAGGGACTGTGAAAAATGACTTTGGAATCGAGTGAGTTCCCTGATCGGGCTGAGTCTGGGAAGTCATAATCTTAATATGAGCATCTTTAAATATCCTCACTAATGGGCTCATTCTTTAATTTCCTGAAGCAATGACAGTCTCAACAGACCCTATATCACAGCTAAGATGGGATCTGTCACTGAATGGCTGAATTATATTTCATCCTTTATTTTTATCAGCTCTGCTGACTTATTTATGACAGTTAGAGTCTCGGCTGGCTTTTGTCTGGCCTGTACTTTGCTGCTGCTCAGAGAGGAAAAAGCAATAGTTTATAAAGCCATTTTCACAGCATCCCCATAATTTTAGGCTGTGTCTGAGGCTTCATTTTGAACGAAACTCTGTAGATAAACTGTTATTCATGGCAACGCCTGCAAAGTCCTCAGCAGCCCCCAGAGAATGCTGCCTGCTCAGAACGGGCTTTCCCTCAGATTTATTTGCGAAGAACAAAGGGCAATTTTCCCATCCTGGCAGCAGCAGCCCACGTGGCAGATGCCACTCAGGGGGGTTATCTTCCAGCACATCTTTTATTGAAAACATAATCAAATTCCAGGCTGTGTGTGGCAGGGGAGTGAGCCCTGGAGAGCACTTCCCACATGGAGCTGGCTGGGTTTGCTGTGGGTGGACGCTGCATGGCCAGTGCCAGCCACAGTTCCACCCTGGGCAGGTGGCAGAGCAGAGGGGCCCCCTCGTATTTCCCTGCCGGGCATCCTGGGGTGGTCTGTCCCACATGGCAGCAGGGCAGTTCATCCCAGTGTGAGGACAAGAAGGCGACTTCCCACTTGCCTTGTCCCTCGCCTCACTCCTCCCAGAGCCTTGCCCCTCGCAGAGCTTTGCTCCTGGCAGCACAGCCCACAGTGAGTCTCAGCCAGGCTTTAAGCATCTGGGCATTATGAGTCCGGGTGTTCCTGAGCCAACAGAGCAGTTGGCCGTGTTGTCCTGGACACATTCCCATGCTCCCTGCTCTGCTCGTGAGTTGGCTCTGGGGTCATGAGAGCCCCTGGGAGCAATGAGCATCTCCCAGCCCAGGCACTGCTGGCCCAGCTCAGCTGCTCTGTGGCACGGGATGGCTGAGTGCCATCTGCCAGCCTCACCTCGCAGGCCTGGGCCGCTCCCGGTGGGGCACAGACGAGCTGCTGGCAAATGTTGGTGACCTCCAGGCAGCCGCAGTTTGGGGACAGGGAATTTTCCAAGCAGAAGGGGAGAGCATAAAGGAGCCGGGGGAGCGGAGGCGAAGCACAGGAGCAGCTCCAAGAGCTCCTCCCGAGACCCAGCAAGTGCCAAAGTTAATACATTTAATATATTTCATACCCGCTCTGCCAGCCATTAGGAATGTGCTTGTTTTGTCATTGCTCTGAGGCAATCACGGGAAGCGTCTGTCCTCTGAGTGCACGGGGGAAAATGAGAGTGCCCTGAGCTGGAGTGGCCAGCCAAAAATAACGCACGGCTTTATCCTTGGAAGGAAACCGGGCACTGATTGGAGGACAGAAGTTGGGTGCAATACTTGAAGCAATGTGACATTTCCATGTGTTAGGGGCGTGTGCGCTGTAGGAGACATGCAGGGTGCGCGTCGCCGGCCCCTCGTGTGCCGTCACCCGCGGTCAGAGGAGAGCAGCTCTCCAGGAGCCATGTCCCTGTCCCGTGGCCTTCCACTGCCTCACTTCACCGCAGCTAAAACCTGGAATAGCCACAAAGCAGTGAGTGACCCGGATAAAACACTGAGGTGTCCATCTCCTGCTCGCCAGTGGATGATCCCTTAACAGTGTCTCAGCTCTGAATGCTGGGCTGGTGCTGCTGTCAGCGTGGGCTCCTTTGGGGAGCAGTGACCATGGCCTGCTGGGAGCCTCCCAGCCCATTTCACCCATTTCCCCATCACAGCTCCAAGCCATGAGAAATTTCTCTCAGCTGTATGAATATTTAAAGTAACTTGCCGGATCTCAAGGGCTCCCCACCTCGCCTTCTTAGGGGTGGTAATGAGCTCTGAATAGGAAATTAGGAATAATTATAACCCATTCATCCCTTTAATAATGAGTCAAATAATTCCAGTGCCTGTTGGCAGAACTTGTCTGGAAGTTCTCCATCCTGTGTGATCTGAAGTGCTGCCTGAGTTAGTGGCTTTACCTTACGGACTTTACAGTGCTTTTAGCTCAGAGTTAACTTTCCAGTTCCAGCGGTGACTTGAGGAATTCCCAGGCACGTCCAAGGACAGAAAGCCAAATTCTGCATTCCCAAAGCTAATATATAGAGAGACAACAACACAAAAAAGGAGCTTATGACTAAACACTTCGGGAGCTGACGAGCAGAGCAGTATTTTAAGCTCCTGCCTGCTATCTTTGGACTGTGACTCTCTGATGACTAACAAAATATTTGCTTTTTTTCCCTTTATGGGCCTGTGATTTCACTGTCTGAATCCTGTCCTATTGACCCAAAGAGCTTCAATTTCAAAGCTATTAAAACCTAATTTTCTATACCAGGCTCCTGAGACAGACACTAACTTCCATAGAATAATTCATTTCTTTCCTCTGAAAAAAAGCAAAGAAAAAGGGGGAAGCAAAGGACATTGGAGTGGTTGTTCAAAGGGAAGTCCAGGCCGGTGGCTGCCTGTGTTCACTGCTGATACTTCCCTCCGCAGTGTCCTTCCAGAGGAGGAGCAGGAACGCTCAGATCAGCGCCTGTGGAGCAGCAGCTCTGTTTGCACAGGACAACTGCGGTTCCCTGATAACACCCAGACCCCTGCGCTGTCCTGCCATGGGCAGCACTGGCAGCCAAGGTCTGTTCTTCTGGGACAAAGCAAATTTCCAGCCACCTCTGCCTCCAAAGCGTTCGAGTTTGCTGTATCCCAGGCACTCGGCACCGGTCCACAGCCGAGCCTCACGCTCTGTGCTGTGACCAGTGGGGAAATGGGGGTGTTTTGGTGGGCTGGCTATAGCAGGGCCATGGAGCCACACTGATTCTCCCTCCTCTGCCCACCCCACGCAGGGCCTGCTTGCATGCCAGCAAACCCTAGAGCTGGTGCTGCTCTGCAGAGACGCCCTTTCGTACTCTCCATCGTGATAACGCTTTGTTGGATAAGTGCTTTTTAAACCCTACAGATAGATAGAGTATCTGGAGTGGCATTTTAAAAGAGAAAATTGAGACAAGATTCATTACAGGCACCAGTAAATGTCAAACATTTTATCAACTGTGTAAAGTGCCGTGTTAAGCTGTCTTTTCCCCCCCAAAGCTTGATTAAAACTATAAATGCCTTTTTAATATTAATATTATTCTCTTCTCTGTGCAGCTTGTTTGGTTATTTGCAGTGACAGGAATGGGATGGTTCTTGGTGGAGGAGGCAATGTGGGCATCAGGAACCCTGAGGCTCTGCTTGGTCCTGGCAGTGCAGCTGCCCACCCCACACCCTGTCCCACTGTGGGACCCCCGTCCCAGTGCCTTGTGCCCTGCCAGACTCAGCCCTGCTCCGAAATCCTCCTGCACGCATCACTCTCACACGTGGCATGGTGTCTCTAACAGGTCCCCCTCGCTAAGCTGTGTTTAATTAAAAGCTGGCTCTCTGTTGCGGGTGCTAATTAGCGCTCTTTGCTTGGAGGCGCAGACTCCATCAATATCTAAATCCATAGCTGAAACCCAGCACAATAATAAATACTGTGCTGGCTGCTTCACCAGGATCCCAAAGTTCCCACTGTGAATCTGCATGGATCCAGCTCCGGCAGCACTAAGTGGGTCACCCAAGCCAGCCCCCAGGCTGGGAAGGGTCCACGCCTTTTCCCAAAAACTCCTGGAATCTACATGAAACTTCTGCTTCAGTGAGACTTCCCTTCAGGAACTGCTGGTGTTTGCAGCCAGGAGAGCAGCCCTCCTTGGGCAGAGCCATGGGGCACACCTGACCCTCGGTGGGTCCCTGCAGGATCATTCCAGGGAGCCAAGCTGTGTTTTCTGCACCAAGATATTCAGAATCAGATTTTCAAGCAAATTATTCACTATAAAAATGACTTCTGTTCCAGATGCATCCAATCTTCTTAAAGGGTGCAGCTCCCAATAGCAGAACAAACTCATGAAAAATACATGACCTGGAGCGTCTCTGGAATATTTATTTTTCCAGCAAGTCTCACTCAGGGCATCATGATGCTGCCAAGGGTGTGCTGCACTGTCAGGAGCTGGCACCGGTGACCACCTCTGGGGCCACCAGCTCTCACCCTGCTGGGTTTTGAGGACCAGCCAGTGCTCCTGTGTGCCACCCACAGGTACCTCACCGGGGAGCTCAGAGCTGTGTCTTGACCACAGGATAAGCCAGTGATCATTGTCCAGAGAATTCAGTGCTGGATCCACCAGTGAGGTTTTTGTGCCGGGTGGCAGCAGCTCCTGCCCTGATTGGTCACCTGGGCCAGGGGGGACAGCGGTTCCTCCGGCAGCTGGATGAGGTTGAGCCGGTGTTTGTCCTGTGCTTTTCTGATACTTTCCCAGAAAGCTGCCTTCAGCCAGGAGCTGCTCTGGCAGCTTCACCTGCCTTCCTTTCCCTAATTGCATGAATAACACTCCCCTGCTGTCGGACAGACGTGCTGGCCCTGGGAGTTAGGCTGGGTGGTGGCATGGCAACAAGGCTATACATTCATTTTGTAGCACTTGATAGATAAACCAAAATACAATAAACAAATTAACTCTGTGTGAGGATTAAGGCTGCCCGTGCTCAAATGAAAAGGCTCTCGCAAGCCAGAGCTTTCCGCTCGCCCGGTCCAGTGAGGGGAGTGGTGCAGGTGCCAGGAGCCATGTCCCAGCTGCCTGGGGGAGGGAGACAGCCACAGAAGCCCAGCTGAGCCCCCAGCAGTGATGCAGTGATGGCATGGGGCCATCACTGGGAAATTGTAAAGGAATGTCAGACTCGTGCTGCTGTGTCAAATCTCCGAACTCGTCCTTAAAGAGCAGCTCTTCACCAAACACGACACCGCTCACTGCTAGAGACGTTAACGATGCTGCCCATCTGCCAGCACTAGTGCTTGGCCTCGGCTGTGCAGGCGCTGTTTGGCAGAGCCACTTAAAAAGACGGAGAGGAAAAAGGGATGCAGAGAGCGCGGGGGGAGCGCAGAGGTTGCTCTGTTGCAGTAAAACAGAGATTTAATGGTGCTGGGCGAGACCACTGTGCACGCTGTGGGCAGTGCAGGCTGCAGGCCCGTTGCCTTCGCCTCCAAGTACTTGCCCTTCATAGATGAAGGAGCTGGTAACTGCTGTCCCCAAACAGCCTCGGTGGCTTTGGACATGGTGGTCTCCTGCCTGGCACCTGCAGGGAGCCTAAATACTCCACTTGCACCTGAGGGGTGTCCTCAAGGGAGAAGTGCGGGATGGGAAACAGCTTCCAGGGGTAACTTCATCCCTGCATCACCTCTGATACTGACCCGTGGTTATCAAACTGAAATCCTGTGCCAAGAGCACCACTGCAGCAAGCTGGCATCAGACCTTTAAGTGCCAGAGCAAGGAGGTTATTTATTTCTCAGATGTGGGCTGGCAGCAGGAGGTTCACACAAGCCCAGAGAGAAGGGAGGGTTGACAGCTCCAGCCTGGGCAGTTCTGCGGATCACCCCTGATTCCCAGTTACATAAAGCTCCTTATGCAGCAAACAATCATGTTATTAAAGGCAGAAGGACAAGGTCCGATGTAATCCAGCGACTGTGACTAACTGGATTTAAGGGCTCACTCCCACTGCTCGGTGCAGTAGCAGAAAGATCCCTCAGATCTTAAAGGAACTAATTTTGGCAAAGATCCTTGGCAGTGATTGTTCCCCTGGAGAAGGGACAAGGGCATGGAAGGAGGTTGGCGTGGTTAAGATTTTCTCCATTGGCTTTTCCAGCATCACAGTTTGAGCAGCCCACACAGGTACGGAGGTGGGTTTGTGCCTGCAGAGGTGGATCAGAGGCTTAACTCCAATTTTCCCCCAAAACCATGCCGGGGAAAACCTGGTTTATGGGGGGAGCCCCACTGTGCCCTTCTGCTTGTTTCCTCAAACTCTTTTGGGGACGACAGTGGGTTTGGTCTCTGGAGGTGATGCTTCCCACCCACACTTGGCTGGCTGCTGCTGTGACTGCTCCACGTTTGGCTCCAGTGCCAGTGCCCTCCCACTTCCGCCCAGCCTCAGCGAGTTCTCTCTGGCTCAGCATTGGGATGAAAAGCTCTTTCTCCTTTCATCCAAGCAGGCACTGAGGGATGTCCATCATCCCCTGGGTGCTTTCCTAGAGATGAATGCATTCCCATGGTCTGTGGTGCTCTGTGTCCTCCCTGTGTCCGGAACTTTTCCAGGTTTCCGTCTCCAGGTCTGGCAGGATGAGTTGGGTGTTGGTGTTCCTGCGATGGTTTTGTTCCTGCTGTTTGTCACTCCTGGGAAGCAAAGAGTGTGATTCGGTGCCTGGTCTGAAGGGGAAAGTGGGCTTGGGGAGGGCTGTTGAGCAGGAGGCTTTGGGAACAGTCAGCGTTTATAGAACATGACAGCAGTGGCATTTGCAGATAATTTTGGATATTAAGGGAAAATAGCAGCATTTTCTTTCCCAGCTACACAAGGTATTTGTGCTGACAGCCTTCCCTGTCCCTCCTGATCCAGCACAGACTCCACTCCCAGCACTGACTCCTGAAACTGCTCATGACTTTAGTCATCCTGAGGCAGCACCAGAGGGTTTCATCCTTCCTGAGGCTCTGTCAGCCACAGTGCTGCCTTCAGCACTCCCACATCCAGAGTCCCAGTCAGCACCCACTCTGGGCACTGGTGCAGCCTCTGCTGAGGCATTTCAGCTCTGCCCTCAGCCGCACCACCCGCCCTCCCTCATCCCCATGCCCAGGCTGTGCCACGCATTGGAGGAAAGGAGAGCAAGTGGAAACAATTGGATTGACTCCAGCACCTGCCAACCCTCCGCCTTCGCTCAAGTGGAAGAGAATCTTATAATTGTGAGAGTGTGCTTTAATTATATATTTGCAGAACGAGAAGTTCGGCTTTGGCGCTGACGAGGAGGCGCCTGTTAATTGCCTCATTTGATCACCCAGTGCCAGCGTGTGGCTGAAACTTCTCTGGGCTGGCACAGGCAGCACACAGGCCTGCCGGACCTGGACTTGTGGGGACAGGAGGCAGTGGGGGCATCCCAGTGGGACCAGGACAGGCGTCCTCCCTGGGAAATGCCACTGGGCTCTATTTTCCCTGGCCTTACCTGTGTTGATTAAACCACCATACGCTGGGGTGCCATATGCCATCGTTTCCTACAGCCTTTTGAAAGTGCAAAGAAAGAGACAACTGTGAGACTGGCATCGCCACGCTCAGCACCGCGGCATATGCTTTTTGGGAATACACTCAGCCCATTATCATACCGGCAACCGGTAGCAGGACATATTGCCGGGCTGTTCTGGAGGCTTCAAAGTACAAGCAGTGGCCTCTGAGCTGGCCCTTCCCAGCATGACTTGGGATTGGGTCCCACCGGGACGGCGCCGACGCCCTGCGGCTGCACCACCCCACAAGCTGTGGGTGTTGGGGCTGCCCCTGAACTGCTGTCACCATAACCCAGGGCACCGCGGACCCAGAAACGCAGCTCAACTCACCCACACAAATCATCCTTCCAGCTCTTGCGGCGGCGATCGCTCCTTGGCCCACGACTGCGTGAGATCTGGGGCTGGCCGTGGGCTCACCACTTCCCCCATTTCCCATTTCTCATTTTTCCTCTCTGGAAAATCCTGCAGAAGGCTTCCTGGGCTCGGAGTGCCACAGCATCCCCGCGGCGGCCGCTCAGGCCGGCTGCCTTATGTAAGCGAGGGAGGGACCTTGCAGAACTCCCTCCGTTCCGAGGCTGATTTAATTAAAAGCCAGTTTTATGGTGCCTGCGCTAATTATAACTTTTGAGCCCAGAGGGTCAAAATGAACTTGTTGCTTATAATTCTGTAATTCAAATCTGCTGCGAAGAGTTGGGATGCTCAGAAATTTTCCAAATAATTCATCTCTATAAATGTGCTTTGCTGATACGGGTTTTTTCTCACTTGAACTTTTTTTGTGCGCTCATTTGCAAAGGCGACCGCCTGGGGATGTGTTCCTTGAGAAAAGTAAGGATGCTGATCCTTGAAACTATTATGCTGGTGAACAGTAATAATTATCCATGTTTTTTAATACTGCAGTGTAAGATATGCAGGCAACTGAGCACTGCGGAAGGGAAAACCGCCCCAGGGAAGCACCGAGTGCTTTTCTCTGGTGAGAGCGGTGGCAGATTCCCGTTGGGATGAGGTGTTGAGAGCAGAGGCTCCAGAATAAGCATCAGCCTGCTTCACACAGGGCAAAGAAACCACTCCTGCATTCTCTTACACCTACTTTGGAACACGCTGAGAAAACTGAAAGGAAAAATAAAAGACTAGTCTACATTCAGAGCAGGAAAGGGCAACGCGGGGTGGATTCTGGAGCAGAGACAGGTCTCCTGGGCACAAGCTGTTTTTCCTGAAAGCACAGTGAAAAATTGTGGCAAACTGTCCCAGGAGTTCTTAGTTCCCTATCCAGTGATGTCAGAGCTGTTCCCATCCTACCTCACCTGCCGCAGTGGCTCTTGTTCCGGAGGGGTGAGGTGGGAGAGCAGCTTACCCGCTGCTCGACACCAGTGTTCCTGGAGCCTCAGCCTGGAGCCAGGGGGGTGGCAGCTCCAGGACTGGCAGCGGGCTCAGCCTTGGGGACTGTTGATGGAGCAGAGCAGAGGTTGGGGTAGAGAGCTCAACCCCCTCCTCTCAGGAGTCCTTCCTTCCTGAGCATGAGGAGCTGGCATTCAAAAAGGGAAAACCCAGCTAGGTTTGTTGAAAAGGTTGCAATCTGTTAATAAGCAAATTGCTCACTTAATTACGTTAATGATGCTTTCACTGAGCTACTGTTACTGCCAATACAAAGGGAAAAAAAGGAGAAAAGATAAAAAATCTCCTGGATTAGCAAAGCCTCAATTACGGACGAGTGAGGGACGTGACCCTTTGTAAAGCTCCATTACTGTCCGTTGTGTGGGATCCCTTTGGTGCTCTCCCACGTGTGAAGGTCTCTGGGGAAGACGCAGCTCTCAGAGTCGGGGATTCCTGCGGCCACACGCTGGTTGGGATAACAATAAATCCCAGGGTTTCGAGGTGACCCATGAGGGCACGGCCCCATCAGCCCTTGACGATCCCACGGGAATGCTGCCATGGAGCAGCAGTGTCTCTAAGCGTATGCTTAAGCATGCTGCTAATTAGGGCTGGCGAGAACACGTGCGGTAATTACATTTTTGTGCTGTTAAAACAGCAGCTACAATTGTTGGATAAATAGACAGAGCAAAAGCAAATATGTTTGTTTCTCCCTTACCTTGTACGTTACAGGAAGAAGCACCAGCTGCCTCACAAAACATATTTGTTATTCACTCAGAACACACTTTAAAAACCGGCAATAAACAGCAAAGTCAAAATATTTGGTTTCCACGGCAAGCTGAGACTGCTGAAGGACTTGTCACGGCGTGGAAGCTGAGGAGCAGCAAGCCACAAATTTGTGGCATTAAAACCAGGAAGGAATATTTTGAAATCAAAAGGTTTTCTGTTCAGCTTGGGCTTTGACATTGAGCTGCCACGGCGTCAAGTCACATCGTTCCACGGGCATGGATCTGCACCCCATGAGGGAGCCAGCCACCTCCACATTTCCCGAGGGAACAAAGCTTTTCTGAAACCTTCTTGTTTGCTGACTCTTCACACCTAAAACACTCCAACAACCCCTTCGGTGGCTCATTTCAGCAGCATGTGGATCAATGATGACAGGAGTGGGCAGCTGGGCTTTTCCAAAGGATGCTCCTCCAAGGTGGAGCAGATGAGCACTCCTGGTCCCATAAAGGTCCCATACATTTGTGGTAATGGCACAATCTACCAGAGCAGGTTGCTCCAGGCCCCATCCACCCTGGCCTGGAACACTTCCAGGGGTGGGGCATCAACAGCTTCTCTGGCCAAATTTTCAGGCCCTATAGAGACCCATTAGCTGGGGTGGGAGGTCTGGAGGGACCGATGGGCACCAGTGACAGCCAAGCACGTGCCATGCCCACCAGCCACCTTCCCCATGCTGGGAAGCCCAATAATCTGGTTTTCCTCAGCCCCAGAGAGAACAATCACAACATAAATATTCATCTGCTCAAGTGAAAGCAGGAGCCCTTGTTTCCTCGAGTGGAACTAACTGAAAAGCGATGATAGTTTTCTGAAAAATGCGAGATTATGTACACAGAAGCAATTACATATAAACTTATTAATTATTTAACAGCTTGTTAATGAGCGAGTTTCAGTCTCGTAGCTCAGCTGACCCACCCGTTTGGGCAGGGGGAGCTCAGGGACCCAGGTGCTTTTCACGTCTTAATCGATGAGCTTGGGAGGCCACGCTCCAGGAGGGGATAGGAGAGGCCAGCTGCGGGCTGGGACCCAGCGGCGCAGCAGACCCCCTCATCTCCAGCTCCAGATGCCTGCACACAGCCTGGAAGCATTAGCTGCACTATACGCTTTTGAAATTCGCATTAAACATGTATAAATGGAAATTATTTTATTTTCTAATGCAAGCAAAAAATTTGCATTGATAGAAAACACCTGTTCCTGGTGCAGCACTGGTGTGCGGCACAGCCAGGGCCTCCGGCCCTGAACCTCCTGCAAGTGGAGTTTCTCACTTTCGCTGGAATTCCCAAACATCCCAAGCACTGAGATGTGTTGTCATAGTGAACTGTTTCACACTGTCAGCTGTGGGAGGGCTCAGGTCAGGTCTTGCTGCATCCTTGAGGTGTCTCCATGGAGGTGACAGCAATGATAAGGTGGCTCCTCGATGCCTGTGTGGTGCTGCTTTCAAAAATGTTTTTCACATCCTTCTGACCCATGCCAGGATCACGATATGCTCCTGTAAATAGGTGTGGGTTGAAGTCAATGAGGTGTTTTCACTGAGCTTGGTGGAAGATCTGTGCATAATAAAAGTAAAAAGCACTAAATGCTGGGAAATGCCGACAAGAGGAGGATTGTTACCTCTGGTAAGCAGGGTGTGTACATCACCTACACACAGATCGCTTACCTGTGGGTTAATGGACATGGAACCCAAAATATTCCATGTAATTGTATATGTGGGTCCCTTTGCACGTAGGAAAAGCCCTGCCCAGCCCCAGCCTCTGTCATGCAGCAGTGGGAAGGTGACAATTCCCAGCTGTGGAGCAGGATCAGCAGGACTGTGTGAGTGGGTGCAGCAGTTGAACTCAGCTGCAGAGAAAGCTGCTCAGATGGCAGAGGGTGAGGCTTTAAATGCCCTCATCAGAGGCTGAGCTGCTCTTTGGTGCCTGCATGCCCTTGCTTTCTCTGTGTGTTTCAGAGTGGAAAGGTTTTCCATTCCTCACAGAGCCAAGTGTCCAAGCCCAGGGAAAGCTGTGTTTCTCTCTGAGTTTGCATGGAATTGATGGCAGAGAAAAAGGCAGGAATATCTCCCAGAAAGAGTGATGGACTCCGGGCACACCATGTCCCTGCTCTGCCACAGAGAGCACCAGCCCTTCCCCTTGCACCTGCCTCTCAGGGACACCGTACTCCCCCAGATGGCAGCCGAGCTGCTCCTGCAGTTGAGGAAAACGCAGGAGCGGGTGAGGAATGGGCAGAACTGGTGAGCAAAGCAGTGGTGGAGTGGGGGGCACGCAGAGGGTGCAGCAGCCAGGGGGCACTCCTGTCTCTGCTGGGTCTGAGGATGCTCATTGCAGCGGCTCGGCCACAAGGCGCCGATCGATGAGTTTGCACTTAATTCCCTTTCCTCTTCAGACGCGAGGACAATTTAAATTGAAATGTCACCTAGATTATTCAAATTTGATGTAATCTGCTTCCAGATGCCAGGCCCGCATTGACGATAATCTTTTTTCCCCCATGAGCTAATTTGCCTATTCCTAAGGGAAGCGAAGCAAGGTCTGGTTAACATGACTCTGCAGAGGCTGTGTTGGGATTTGGGCAAACAAGGTTTATCGCTGGGGCTGGCAGCTCCTCCCTAACCTGCTCTGTTAAAAAGCTCTTTCAGAGGTGTTGGCAGCAGGGATTTCCACGTCTCAGTGGAAAGGCTTCCTGCAGAAGATGTGTAGGTTTAGAGGGGAAAAAGGAGTCCTATTGAATTTTTCCATTTGTGTGGCTGCTGAGGAGTTCCATTGCATTATTCATCCTGGGAACTGGGTAAACCAGGGAAGTTAAAGAGAGAAATTGCTGCTGTAAGTCGAGGTGTATTAACATGCAAATGACGTTTTTTATTCCTAACAATAGAACTGCTGGATTTTTAATTTTACACCCTGTGTGCTCAGCTCACTATGCAGACACGAGAGTCCTACGGCTCTGGCTGTCATCTTCCCTATTTCCATTGCTGTCGAGCAGCTCTCAGATCCATGATGATTTTATGGACCTGCCCTTTTCCGCTGCATCTGTTGGAGCAGGGGAAAGGATCCAGGCACCCAGGGAGTCCCTGCTCGGCCCGAGTGCCAACGTCTCTGATACAAAATCACAGAATGGCGATTTCCCCACTTGGAGATTTCATTGTGAGGTTTTCAATCACAGATTTTTTTCTTTTTCACAGACCTGTGTCACCTGCTCAGGGTAAAGGTGTCAGCGATCCATGGGACGGACGGTGTCCAGTCATGTCTGAGCTGCCCTGCCCACGTGGCTCTGGGGGAGGTGACAGCCAGGTCTCCCAGCCATGCTCACCAGAGGTGTCTGTTGGTTATGTTTGATATCCAGCTGGAACACCACGGTGCTTGTGCAAGGGCAAAGGCATTTCAGAGGTTTAAAGGTACACGTTGACCCTGTTGCTTGTCAGTGTGATACTCTGGAGCTCTAAAAATAGAGCATCTCTGACCGAGGAGAGATATTTTTGGAAAAGCTCGTTACTGCAGCCGATCCGTGCCGTTACTGCAGCCCCAGCTCCAGCCTTCCCCTCGTTTCCTTCTGCACATAAATTCTGTCAAGTGCCAAGAAAGAGATGCTGTGTGTCCTTGCAGGGTGGCAGCCCTGGATGATGAGCCCCCCCACTCCCAAGCTGGGGTCCCTGTCACACCTGATGGGATGTGCAGCCCGTTTGCCAGCTCTACTCACTCTCCAGGCCATCAGGTATGGCTGGGAGAGCAAACTAACGAGGTGCTTGCAATCAACTAGTCGGGCTTGAAGCAGGGGAGCGTCAGGAGATGCAATTAGTCATTGCTGCACCACAGGGAATCCTGATTTGAACCATTAGGAGTGGTTGTGCATGTGCTGAATCAAAGGGAATACCCCCAGCAGGTTATTTACCAAAATCACTGCTCCAAGCAGGCTTTGAGAGGGATTCCTACTGTAGAGGAGTGGGAAGAAGTGATGAACTCCAGCTGGAAATCTGCTCAACAAGAGCAGGAGTATGAGGTGTATTTTTCTTTTTGTAAATGAAAAAAGAAAAATCTATTCTCTGGTCTTGGCTGCCAGCAGACAACTCCGTGATCATGATGGAAACTGTCTCAGACGGCTCTTACGAGCATTGAAATTAATACCCTCCCTCATTGGAAGCGGCACATCCAACTACTCCCTGAAAGGTGAACATTAATATTCTGATTTTCAGTCGTTAGATGCGTGCTTCAGCCTCAGAGCCGCAGAGATGGGGGATGAGGGAGGAAAACACCGCTCTGAGGTTGGGTACCCCAGTTCCATCCCCACAGCATCAGTGGAGGAACCACCTCCGATCCTGTTGGAAAGGTTTTGCCATGATGTTCCTACATCACTTTGCGGTCTTGGAGTGTTTCCAATGTGAGAAAAAGGGAGAGGAACCTTCCTGGGTGCAGCCTCGTTGTCTGTGGCATTTCAGGGCAATTTATGCCCAATATCTCACTGACTCTCTGGTAGGAAATTGTATTGTTGGTTCCGTGGCTCCTGCAGCAGCTGTGTCAGAAATATTGAAATAAATCGATCCAGCTTGGGGTTCCCGTATGATTTTATTGCTGATTTATCAATGCAGGCAAGGCACAGCATGAGTTATGCTGGCACGAGGAGGAGGGAGGTGAGGACATTGTGGCCTGGCTGCCCACACTGTCACCAAGAAAGGCTTTGGTGTCTCAGCAATCCCCACTGCCCCCACGAGGGATCCAGCTGAATTCTCTGTGCCTCAAGGTTTCCTTCTTTTGCTTTTTTAATCCCCTCCTAATTGGGGAGCCAGCAAAAGCTTAAAAAAAAAAAAAAAAAAAAAAAGGAAAACAAACAAAATTAATGAGCAGTGTCAGGAGAGGAAAAAAGCCTTTTCTAGCTGGAGTCCTTGGCACGGGCAGGAATTCACCGCTCCTCTTGGAGAGTGTTAAGCTGGCTGTGAGCTGCCAGTGGAGGAAGTCAAGTGAGAACCAAGTGCCTGGAAGCAGAGTTTGCCACAGCTGCCCTCTGCTCGGCTCCTGGAGCGCCTCGGCCCCAGCCGCAGGTCCTCCATGCTCTGTGCCCAGACTAAATGGCTTTTGGATCTGCAACTCATTTGTCAGTGAGAGCAGACAAGCTGTTGCTGGGACTGACAGTGTCCTCCCGGCTGCTTGGGCTCACAGGAATTCCCAGACGAGGATGAGTGCTGGCCTTGTGGCCAGCAGCAGCACTTAAACCTTCCCTGAAGACCCATCTGCAGCTGGCCCTTGGATTACAGCAGCCAGGCATCCATCCCCAGGCTGGCTGCTGTGCCCCAGCAGCAGATCCAGAAATCCCCTGGAGCATCCCACACTCTCTCCACACTCCCTGGAAGCTGTGCTGCCCGGAGCTGCTCAGTGCCGATGTTTGCCAGCAGGGACACAAGGGCTGCTGGTGCCGCAAGAGGCTGACACACTGAGCCACAAACCTGGGGGACAAGGTCCACTTGTCTGGGAAACACCAGGATCTCTACTGAGCCTTGGAGCTTCCCAGCTCCTCTGGGACCCCGGCTTCACTCAAAGCAAACACTGGCAGGTGCTTACATGGGAGAGGAGGCCGGGATGGAAATGGTAAATTCCCATTTGTGTTTATACAGAGCAGCTCCTGGTATAAACATCCTTCTCTTCCATTTCCCCTTGCGCAATCTGAGGCTCCATTTTCTTACCCTTGTGTTTGACTCTTTCTGGCTAGTGACTATTTTGGGGTTGAATTTTTGGCTTGTTCTCACTTTGGGGTGCTTTGGCTGGTTGACATCTCTTGCTGTTGGGGAACTGCTCAGTCCATACACCGAGTCTTGCCTTGTGTGCTCCTTGTGCACATCCTTCCTCCCTTTCTCCATGGGCATCCCAGCCCTCCAGAGTCATTTCTAGTCCACGGGCAAGGGATGTTTTTGCTTCTTTAGCAGCTCTCCTTTTCAGCAGAACCTTCGGATTTTGCCACAAAGTTTTAGGTAGGAAGAACAGAGTTTCCTTGCTTCAGCATGAAGTGAGGAACCCACATGGAGACATTCAATGCCTCGTAGGGATTATTAGATACAAAATGCATTGGAAAGAAAGCATACCATAAATCCCAGCCTTTCCATAAACTCTAAATCTGTTACACGTTAGACCGTAGTCTTCTGAAACAAAAGTGACTGCACCAAATAGAGAGTGTTATTGTTTAAATATTCCTGCTGGGAAATGCTGCCTGAAGAGCAGACACAGTAGCTGCCCTGATGCAGGATTTATTGGAGCAACTTGGCACCAGCCTGTTTGTAGGGAGCGGAATATGCTTGTAGAGATTATACCAGATTTACGGTGATTAATAATGGATTGGACATGGCAGACTTCAAAGGGTTCGGCTCCCGCGCAGTTCGGTGTGGGTTGAGTCACAGTAACGTTCGTTGCAGGGGTTCAATCAGCTGCCTTCCCTTGGAGAGCAGGGATTTGGGCTGGACAGCATCGGCCAAGCCCCATTCCTTGTCCCCTTGTCCCTGTGGCTTTGCGCAAGCAGCGGGATGGAGGCCGTGGCGTGCCCATGTTACACCTGGCGTGGTTGTGTGTGGAGACCAGCCCAGCTCCTGAGAGCGCCCATCCCGCTCCAGCACCCCAGCTGTGCCCTGCTTGGGGTACCCTGTGAGACCCCCAAACCCATGACTAACTGGGAACAGTGGTGCCCTTAATTATGGGATGGTTCCTCTCCAAGCCAGAGCCAGGAGCTCACCTGCCAGGAGGATGAGCAGGGATTTTGTCATCAGGCAGAGGGATTAAGTGAGCAGGGAAATGTAGGACATCCCTCTCGCTCGCAATGTGCACACACAGACCTCGAGCTATTTTTAAAGACCTTTCAGCACCCACTGTGGCCGTAACTTTCAGTATGAAATATTTGAAATCTGCTCCTTGCAGCAGGAACTCCCTCTCCCACTTTGTCCAGGGGCTCCCAGCCATGCTGAGCATGGCACTGCAAAAAGAGCAAGGCTCTGAGAACTAATCACAGCGGTGTTAATTGTGTGTTGGTACAATCATGCTCTCACCAGGTCTCTGCCAGGCAGGTCAGTGGTGCCTGTGAGCACACCCTGCCCACCTACCTCAGTTCTCCCTCCCTCTCTGCCTGCTCGAGCTGTCGGAGCTTCACCTGTGAACACAGGATCCCTCAGACACACTGGGAAAAGGCCAGGGATCCTCAGACAGATGTATTTCATAAGTGGTAAGTGCTCTGGCGTTAATCAAAGGTTATTGTGTGTGAGGGTTGGGAGGCATCTCCAGCTAATGAAGATGTTTCCCCTGTATCTGCCGTTATCTGGGAGGCTGAAGAGCCGCAGAGGCTCCATCCTGCTCCAGGCAGAGCTGATGGGATTTGCGGCGGTCCCAGTTGCCATGGAGAAAGTGTTGGATGGCTTTAATACATCTCCGTGAATTTCTCCCTGGAGTTTTCCCATGACAAGCTGGACTGGAGGTAGTGTATGAGGAGCTCTAATCTTCCAACTGTATGAAAATATGATTGATGGGGAGCGAGGGGCATAAACAGCTTACAGGGCTCTGGCAGCACATGGGGTGGGGCGGGGGGTGCCAGGAGGGACCAGCCATGGTCCAGGGGCTCCCTGAAGGGTGCTGCACTCACAGCCCTGAGCTGTCCCCAGCCCTGCTCTGCCATCCCAATCCGGGTGTCACTGATCTGGGGTGGGATGGGGACAGCAGCTGTCAGGCAGCCCCACACAGGACTGGGCTCAGGCTGCCTTCTCATCACCGGTCCAGACATGTCTCCTGTCAGCCCTGCTCTGGCCACAGAGTTCCCACCTCTTATTAACATCCATTCACCAGGAATTAAAGGAAATTAAATCTTATCTGTTTTCACATAGTTTCAAAATCTATTGTTTGCATTTGCCTGTTTGCTTTTAAAGTCACTGAAAATACAAATGATTCCAAAAACTGAAGGAAAAGAAAATCTCTGGGTCAGTGTGCCAAGCAGCCACTCTCTCTTCTGCCCAGGTAGTTTGAGTGTTCCCTCAAAGTCCCCTCTCAATTCATCATCCTGCCTGCCCTTTAACTAACTAACCCAAGCTGGAGGTTTTCAGGGAGAAAGGAGACGGCAGGCAGCTTAGGAACAACAGATAGAGAAGAGCTGAGTGTCAAAACCTGCCAAGGTATCTGGAACCTTCAGGAGCAAGCCCTGGGTGGCAGGTTTGGAGTGCCGGCTCCTTCCTCTTGCTTTCTGCCTTTTTAGTTCATTGTTTTTACCCTGGGTTTCCTTCCTGCTGCTTTAGATTCCCTAAACCTTTTCTCTTGGGCAGCTCAGTGTGAAGTCCATCGATCACCAGCTGATGTCCCCGTGCCACGGTCCCTGCTCTGAGCAGCCTCCTCCGCAGCCGGGCACAGCACTGCAAGGGGCTGCATTTGGTGGGCAGCTGCTGCCAAAGCCAAAAATAGAGTTACCAGGCTCCTTGTTCTCTCCTCCCTTCATTTCCCAGGGTTTTTGGTGAAATCCCTGCGAACACAGTCACTTGCTGGAGCACTCGGCACAGAGGACGCTTCCCGTGGAGTGCTGTGGAGAGAGACGCTGTGTGTGAAGTGTGTGCTTCAGCTGATGCGCCGGGGCTAAAACGTAATTAATTAGCAAGTTTATGGTCTTTTCCCATCTGAAATTAAAAACAAAAATTATGCAGAACATCCAAGGTAATTAGGAAGCTGCAAGCTACAACACACCTTTAAATGGGAGCTCTGGAAAACACGGTGTTTGGCAGCAGATTTTTAATTGAACAGCTGATAAAGGCTCCTGCCTTCTCTGTGTTCCTGGGAGTGCTCCCCACAATTCCCCCTTCCCTTATGGATCTGGCTTTGGGCTACAGCAACTCCCAGATGTTCTGCTCTCCATGATCAGGTTTCCCATTTGAAGTCTGTTGGCCAAGATGAGAATATTGGTCCACATTTTATGTGCCGACTTTACTTGGAATTTTTTCCCCTGGCATTTACAGCTGGCCCCACCCCCTGATGCTTTGGCTGTGCAGGATGTTCCACCAATTTATTCTAGTGGAGAACACGGAGCAGGTCATGCATATTAAATGTGAAGTTTTTGCTACAGTTGCTTCAATAATCTGAAAGAAAAACATTTTAATGTGGGTTTTTTCTTGTTTTTTCCGTGTACCAGCTGCTGCTTTTGGCAGGGCAGCTGCTCAGCGGGCGGCCGGCGGTGCTGATGCTCTTCCCGGGGAGCGATGCCCAGTGTGCCAAGGGCATCCCCTCCCTGCCATGGTGGGGAACAGCTGAGATGCCTGTGAACATCCCACTTTCCATGCCTCTCCACTGGCACTAAAAGCTGCAAATTGAGGGTTTATGCTATTTTTGTTTTCAGCCAGGTCTGCAGTGCCAGCAGCATTGCCTGATGTGCTGTTTCCCTCTTTGCTACCCTCTCTCAAACCCACCTGCATCAAGACTGGAGAACTTTTCTTGTGGGTTTTGTGCCTTTGGTGTGGATTTCCAAAGGCTCCTCAATTTTCCAAGGGAGGGAAAGGCTGCTTTGTGGAGCTGTGACCAAGGGAACAGCTTTCTGGCCAGCTGGGTGGTGGGTGGGGATGGCCGGACTCTGTCCTTCGGCCCTGGGATGGCCAGTGGTTATTAATCCAACTAGTTAAATTATTCTAGAGAAAAAGTGTTCTTTTTTTCACATTTCTTAATGAGTTTTCTATTTCCAGCAGTTTTCGAGCAATTTCCAGTGGGTAAGTTGAGTGCAGAGCCCCTCGCAGAGCAAGGAGGGGATCGACGTGGGAAATGATGACGACAAAAGGAGAACCACCAGGGATGGCAGAAAGATCATCCTTGCAAAAATGCCAACGTCAGCCCTGGCAGGAAGAGGAGAAGAAAAACAGTTTGAGAAGGAAGAAAATGTGCAAACCTCTGTGGGAATGGTGCCTGCATGGGAAATAATACCCCAAAAGATCATATTTGGGGGTGTCAGAGGTGGGGAAGGTAGGGACTCCTCTCTGCTTCATCAGCATCACTGGGCGGTGCCTGGTCACGTTTATGCTGCTGCTTCTACTGTTTTCTCCGTGTTTTCTGTATCTCTTTGCTTTCTGCTGTGGTTTCCCTTTTGCCCCTCTCTCCTGCTGCTGTCACCTGTCTTCTCCTCAGGTTTTAGGCTGCTCTCTCCCACAGAGGGTGGTGGAGAAGCTGCTGGGGCCAGCGGGTGCTGAGTGGGCACTGCTGGCACAAGGGCCTGTGTGCTGTTAGTTTGGCTTGGTGCCTGCAATCGATATGAGCTTGCTTGGGGTAATTGTTTTGTGTCTCTGGAACAGTTTATTTGGTTTCTAAAGTGCTCACTTTATAGAGTTATTTCTCAAGCCTTGTCCGAGCCTCTTGTCACGTCGGTACTAAGTGAGTTTCAGGGCTATTTGCTAGTCAACTTTGTCATTTCTATTTCATTTTTTAGTTTGCTCTCTACGTACACTGAAGTGTAATTCTGTTTGGTTTTGCTGACTTGGGCCTGAAGAGAGACACATTGCCGCCTTCTGAAACCCCCTCCAAGGCCTTCACCTCCCTGGCAGCCCCCTGAGCTTTGTGGGGTCTGCCTTTCACCCCCTGAGCCCGTCTGCCCTGATTCCCCTTCGTGGGGCTTGGGCAGGGACGCTGTGGGACACGGGGATGTGAGGGTGCAGGGATTCAGGGATGTAGGGATGTGGAGATGCTGTGCCCCACAGCCACACCAGTCCTGCTCTGCCCTGAGCCCCTGGAAAATGAGCAGTGAATTAAAGGACTGCCCACGAGCGCGGGGGAGGAAAGAGAAAGCCTGATCTTTCCAGATGACATTTACGCCTGCAGAAGGCCGATGTATTTTATCCACTGTCACATTTAAAAGGCACTGAATTCATTATACTGTTGAATAAATCATTATTTTAAAAAACGTATTTATCCAGAGAAGAGCCACAGCTTTTCAGTCAAGAGCTGCTCCTGCTCAGATAAACTCTTCCACCACGGGAGCTTCCAGCTCTCCCCTCACTGACAGTACTGGTAGCAGGTTTTTGGGTCCCACACTGCCCTGTGCATGGGGACGAAGATCCAGGCTTTGCTTGGGGGAGCAGCTGAGGGCTGACAAGACACTGAAGTGCTCGCACGCCTCTGTCACAGAGGGTTAAAGTTGTTGAGCTGAAGCTTGGTAAATCAGGCAGGAAAATAATCAGCTCCCAGGTGAAGTGAGAAGATGCTTGATGTTTTACAGCTTCTTTCATACACTTTACAGAAACTAATGGTTACACAAATAATACCTGGGGGATGATAACAAGCTATAAATAATTCAGGGTTCTCTGGCACAGAGCTGCCGTGTGCAGGTGTGAGGAGCACACGGCACCTTGGGATGACTCACGTCCTGGGAGACTGGTGCTCTTTCACCATCCTACAGCTCTCTTAGCAGTGTCCCTGCCCTTTTCCCAGCCTTTCTGGCCTGGCTCTGCTTTCTCCCCTCACACCCAGATCACCCACTCCCCCAGCTGCTGCAGGAGCTATCAGCAACACCCTGTGCCGACAGTGCTGGGAGAAGCCTGAGGTTTTCCATGTGTTCTGGGGCCACACAACCAACTGGCCAAGCCCATCATCCTCCAAAGAGTTGTGCATAAGCTGCTATGCCCCAAAGCCACTGCTGGTGTCTGTATCCAAACCGAGCACCTCAGAGAGCCACCGCCCCTGGCCGGCTGTGGGTCACGCCAGGCTCTGCCCGCCTCTGCCAGCCCTTTCCACAAACACTGGAGGTTTTTTTGAGAGCTGTTTGTGTGCAATTCCCCATCCTCGGATGGAGAGGTTTCAGTTTCTCTGCCGCTAAATATTTTGACAGCCTCTTGTCTCGCAGCCTGGCACAGTGTGACATGTTGTACGGTAACAGTCCCCTCGGCTCCCCGCTGCGGCACTCCACGTGCTTTGTGCCAGCACACCACGTGCTCCCCACACCGAAATGGGCTCCATCCAGCAGCCACAACCCTCCCAGGAGGAATCATTCCCAGCTCAAACCCCGGAGATGGGAATGGGGGCAAGGGAAGAAGGCACTCTGCCACAGCTGCCTCAAAGCGGGAGATGGATGGCTGCCGAGGAGGGCTCAGCCTTCTTTATCCCAAAGGATTCCCCACAGCCGGATCCCTCCTGACTGCACGTCTGGATGTCTTATCATGAGCGTGTTGTTCTTAATGAGGAAACAACCAGGAAAGTTGGTGGCAGGACCCACAGCTCAATAAAGCAGGGGAACAAAAACCTCCACTGCAATTTGGAATCGAGTTTTCTCTTCCAGCCTGTGTCGCGGGGAGGAATTGATCTGTCTAATCTCTTATCTGTGACTATGAAATTGTATTTCCCTCTTAATAGCCCTACAAATGTTACAGATGGATAGTTTGGAAGACAGGCTGCCAGTGGTAGGAATACTAAAAAGGATGTTGAGTTTTGCTTGCTTTGGGGTGCAGCAACCAGCATGGAATGCCAGGATCCCTGTTGGCCTTGGCCCCACTCTGCAGGGACCCAGCTCAAACACTGACATTTGCACCCCATTCCTGGTTAGCTCAGGCTGGAGGGCTCTTAGGAGCTGTTTAATTTAGGCATCACAAAGCTGCCCCATCCCTCCTCACCCTGTTACTACATTGTAAAGAGGAGGAGAAAGAAGCAGACCAGGCTCTTTCTCTGCTCTTCCCAGTTTCCCATGTGAAAGCCTGGTTTTCCCACATCGGGATGGCCACCAAGTGTCTCAGGCACTTAGACTCCCCATGGAGCAGTGAGTGGCACCTTCAGGGGGCAGAGGGGGCTTTTCCCTCCAGAGCTCCATCAGCCAGGTTTCCCCATGATTTTCCTTGCAAGTTCACAGGCGCTGGCATCCCCCAGATTTTTCTGGATTGCAGAGACGTGAGGGGACAATGTCCTTGTACCCCCAGCTCCTGCCCTGTCCCTGATGGACTGTCTGGCTCCACAGCATCTCCAGTGTGGATGTGATGTGTTGATGTGAGGTGCCTCTGGCGCTGCCATCCCTTCTTCTTCCAGTCCAGAAGATTTTCCCAGGACCAAGAAACTGAGGTGAAGGAGAATGGGAACACTGCGGGCCACTGCCACGGAGCTGTTTGATGATGAATTTGGAGCAGTCAAGGTGACCTTTTTGGGATGGGGCCCGTGCTTGTCCCCATGCATCCCCCGTGCCTGCCCGGCCATCAAGCCCTTTTTGCCATCAGGACATTCATCACCACACTATCACAGTATTTAAATGAGTCAGATTAATCACTTTATCATCCAAATACAGGTGGATTAATGCAGTCACTTAATACTCTGTTTAAGCAGCTGATTTTTTTTTAAAAAGCTCAATAATTGAGGGAATTACTGGAAAAATTAGAAAAATTAACAGTTTATTTACTACTTATTGTCAGAGCTGCCAGCCAAGAAAAAGTGGGATCAATAAGCACTTGTTTCACCCTCCTACACCTCTCTCCCCTCAAACAGCACCTCTGGGAACACAAATCTGGGGCAACTGCCATGGCCAAAACTGAGCAGGTAAGCATGGAAATACCCTGTCGTGGGAAGAACTGAGCTCCATCTCCACGTATTTTAATATGGGAAATGTCATCTGCTGTTCCAGCTCCTCTCATAAACAGGGAACGTGCCTGTCAGCAAGCTGAACCCGTAAAAGTTGAATAATATTTGTTGATTAATGTAGTCAATGGATTTCATATTTCCTTTAAAATAGTTGCTCCGTATTTCTGTAAATTATTCATCCGGTTTATAAGGCAAAGCAAATATTTGTGAATAGATATGAATTATGTGATTTATAAGAATGAAATATTCATGAGTCATTTTCATTATTCACCTCGTCCTGGAATTGCTACATAAATCTGATCAAGCAAATAGATTTGGCGAAGCTCAGCCCGAATTTGCAGGTATCGTGGCGCTCGCTGGCTCCCGCACGCTGAACCAGAGTGGGTTTGGGCTGAGCTCCTGAGCCGTGTGCTCAGCTGTGGCTGCTCGGGCTGGTGCCCCACAGCTCTGAGGAGAGGCAGGGGAGGACAGGGTGGCTGAGCCAGTTGGCCCCACTCGGTGCCAAAATCAGCTTTCACCTGAATTTCAGCAGAGGCAAGGGCAGGAAGAGGAGACTCACACTTCCCTCCCTGACAAGGACGCCGGCGCTGACGGGAGGTCGCGCAGCCCCGCGGGGAAGGATGCTGGGGGGAGGTGTTTCGACTCGGAGGGATGACCGCAGACAGGGGGAGCATCAGCTGTGCAAAATTAGGGAAAACTGGATAGAAAGCCTGGCTGCTGAGTGGTTCCAATCCAAGCACTCGCAGATGCCCTTTGCCAGCCTTCAGCGAGGCAAGCCTCAGTGCAGCTGCGAGAAGAACCCCAAAGTCTCCCTGGCTTCCCACTGGCTCCTGCCCACTGTGCCCACTCCAGGGGGGAAGGCTTTGTCCCTGATCGCTCCCACTGACTGCTGGGGAGCCCATTCCCTCTGAGAGCTGGGCAGCTCTCCCGTGTGCATCGCCCAGAACATCATCTTTCCCCCCGGCCTTCTCATTAAAAGTGATTTCCTTTTCCAACCACTCTCCAAAGGAGATGCCCAAACCACTGAGCAGTGGGAGCAGCAGGAGAAGCGTCACAAGAAGGACATGCATGGGTGGGGGGTGTTTGTCTCAGTTCCTGCTCTCCAAAAACTGGAAAACGCCTTGGTGTTGTGGAATGAGGACAAGGGGGAAAAATCCTGCTGGCAGAGCCCAAGGATGGTGGGGGACAATGGGACTCCTGGCCTCAGCTGCCTCAACGGGGTGAGTCTGAGAATGAAGCTGGTGCCAGTCTTGGGGTTAAAAGAAAATTAAAATAACACCAACATTAAAAACCCTGACAGAAGCTAAATTTTAGGATGTGAGTAGCACCTCCAACTACTCTGGGACCGTGGGTCCACTCCAAGTGATGTGCGTGCTAAGCACTGCTTGGACCGGTGCCACCCGGCCCTCGCTGCTGCGGGTAATGAACTTGGGAGATGCAAGATGAGCACTCTAAAATTCAGCTTTGGGATCTTCCTATTTTCCAAAGTGTTCGAGTGCTTTCTTCTTAAACAGCAAGCTGCTGTGTAGGGAATACTGTTCTGCAGAGAGCGCTGTGCGTCTTCTGCCACCAGCGTGTTTTGTTCAGCGCTGCGCGGGGATGACATAAAATCCATGTGCTTATCCAAGTGGAATTGCTGACTCTATTACCCTGGTCAGAGAAAACCGTCTGTCTTCATCCTCCCTCTGGTCCATCAGGAAGGGGATAGCAGTTCAGTGGCCTGCTGTACTGCGCATCCCAGATCTGCAGCTGGTGCTGACCAAGATGAGTTCAGTGGAAACCCTTTGGGGGTGCAGGACACGAGGCCGCGGCTCCTCTCCATGTGCTGCAGAGGTCAGATTGACACATAAGATTATTTAAACCTATGGGAGGGATGCAGGTACAGCCCCTGTGCTGAGATCACAGCCATCCAAGGCAAAGGCACCAGGGCAGGTGCTGCTTTAACGCACCTGAGGAAGGATGGAGAGGCTCTGCATCCCAGGCTGATCCCTCCTGGCCTCTGGCTGCTCTCCTGCAGCCCCTCTCCCAAAGGTCACATTGCTGCCTCAAGGCAAAGGCAGAGATGTTTCATTCCAGCCAAGGCAGCTCCAGAGTTGTCGTACTAAACTCCAGACCTGTTCATCCGTGGGATGGCATTTTTCCCCTTGCTGGCTCTGGAATAGCCACAGAGAAGCCATTTATCAGCCTGGTGTGCACATCCAATCTCCGGGGCGCTCTGCTTCGCCTCCCATTATCAGCCGTCTCCGCGGTGCTTAACGAGGCAGCTATTTTGAGGCCTAATGAATTTGAAAAGTTTTTGACCCTTCTATTGCAGTGTCTCCAGTAGCAGGAACCTGGAAAATAGCCTTAATGTCACACAGAGCATTATGAGCCTGTGCAGTTATTGCAGGTGTTCTGCTCAGGTGTTTCACAGGGCTTTGGGAGAGCTGCCAGCAAACAGGAGCTGTGGGAGGTTCAGCAGAGAGGGATTTTCCTTTGGAAAAAAGCTTTTCCTTCCTCCCACGGGGAAGCCAAGCGTTTGGTGACTTAGAGATGACAGGAGCTGTCAAGGACAAGGCAGTAAATTGTCCCTCGGTCGCAGCCCTGCTCCAGAGAGACTCGGCTGTGTCACTGCTCCCAGGCCAGGGCGTGCTTGTTGAATCATTGCAAGCATGTCTCAATAAATCCAGAACCCAGCTCCCATCGGCTCAGCACGCAGTCCCCTTGCCTGGGCTTGCAGGTCAGGGACATCCCAGGTGCTTTCTGGGTGCTGCATCCCTTCCCTTCACACCAGTGGGTCAGGAAGCACGGAGCTTCTCCAGGGTTCGTCTTTCCAACTTTCTTCTTTTCCCCATCTACTTTCCCAAAGGACTTTGTTCCTCAGTCATTTATTTTTTAAAGGAAAACCAAGATGAAAATCCCCAGCCCTCCAAGGGCTGTTAATTGCTGCTACTTCAGAGTGCACAGGGCTGGGAATTACTTTTTTTTTTTTTTTGCTCAGCAGCTGATGGAGTTGGAAACTTCCTCCAGGGCAGCAGGATCCTGTAACAAGGGCTGGGAGTGGGGAATAGAAGGCCAAAAGCAGCCCTTCAAGGAATGTGGCCTCTTCCCATTCCCCTCCAGAACACTCCAGCAAATCCTCCTGGACTCCCCTCGCTGTTGCCTTGTGCCAGACATTTGTTTTGTCAGCCCCAGGGAACAACCCCAGCCTAAGCCATCATCAGCCCACAGAGACATCAGCCATAATTGTAAGGTCCGTTAAATATGATTTAAATATTTTTTTACTCATTAACAACAATTTAGACTGATTCTCTCTTTTTTTTTTCCGGAAACTTCAAGTATGACTGTAATAGCTTTGTAATTTTGGGCTCTATCATTAAAATTAATGATATCCTAATGCTCTATGTGCACTAGAAAAGTCTGATCAGTTTTTTCCCCTTTATATATCATTACTAATAGAACATTTTAATGGCTGTAATTTCCAGCCCTGTAGATGGAAACCTAAAAATAGGAAGAAAGCCTATTTCATCACGCCATGCCAGCCCCTAAATAATTCAATTACATAGACTGGAATATCTGAAGCTGGGTGTGTTCCCAGCTGCAGATAACCAAAAGTACTCGATACTGCTTTTAAAGTGGGTTGGTTATTACAGGGTCTCATTCTCTGGTCCTGGGGAGGCCAGCACCAGGGATGCTGGGGTGCAGCCCCCTGGGTGCAGAGCTCCAGCAGCTTCCCCTGCTGGAGCCAGGGCTGGAGTCCCTGCTGGGGTCCAGGTGGATCCAGGGCAGCAGCAGAGCTTCAGAGACTCAGCCCGACCTGTAGTAAGTACAACCCACCCACGGCTGGCAGGCAATGCCTGCAGCCAGCATCAGCAAAGGCTCCTCTGCGGATGCCTCCAGAACCCTCAGATCCCTCTTGCCGTGTTTTCCCTGCAAGCAAAGTCTGTCTCTCCGGGCTCTGCTCCTCCGCAGGGAGAGGCAAGAGCATCACCACAACCGAAGCCTAAAGCTCCCCTAAACCTTTGCTAAGCACCCTGTTTATTACTCCCCACGGTCTTTCTCCTGCTGTAGGTACTTCCAAAGCCTTTCATCATCCCACACACTCCCACGCGCAGCCAGCACACTTCTCATCTTCACCTCACATCGTTTATCAGACACATTTCTTCCATTTATTGGTTTATGCTTCACTTCCACCAGCAAGAGTCCACAATTAAATGATCACTCTGGATATATTTTTTTACATCTCTCTTTTTTTCCTTGCCTAAGGCTGAGGAATGGCTCTGGTGAGCTCGTTACAGAGCTGGTCTGTCCCTGTGGTGGCTGGACCCAGCCGTGGGCGGGAGGGGAGGGATGTTGCGGGTCAGCTTCCAGCCCACGCATTTTCTCACCTCAATAACTCACCGTTTTGCTCCAGAGCAGCAGGGTTTCGCTTGGCTCCAAGCAAACAAAACACAGCCGTATCATCTGCTGTTTGTTAAATACTGAGCTGAGATTTTCCCTTTTTTCTATCCCTTTTCTAGGTTAGCTTTGCCCGGGCTCCTCATCCCAACGCAGCTGCGTGGGCAGCCCCAGCCAGGTAGGACTGCACCAAGACCCAGGTGAGATGCTGAATATTGACTGTTGGATGCTGATGCTGAGTGTTCGTTTTATAATCATGGCCTGGTCTGAGCTTTTCAGGCATTTGGCTTTTCTGTGGTACCCCTTGGGTGCCATACCTCAAACATCACCTTGTGCCACTGAACAGGGAGGGACAGCCAGGCTTGGAAAGGACAGGGCAATGCTGGCACCAACACACCTAAACCAGCAAGAAGCCCTGTGCCAGTGCAGGGATGGCAATGAGGCACCGAACAGGCGGTTTTTGTAAGACCTCAGAGCTGGCCACATGTTCAGGAGAGAAAGAAAATTTATTCCACCTCATCCTTGGGTTCCTAGTGTGGTGATTCCACAGCACCAGTCCACGGTTTGGTTTGCTGTTCAGGTTGTTGTTATCACCCAGAGAGCTGCTTCCCCAGCAGCCAGTGGTAGAATTATACATGAATTTCAACCTGACGAGAGCAGGCTGAGTAAAACAAGGTGCTGTTCCATCAAGGCGCTGATTTACAATGCATCAGCCCTGACCCTGCTGACACTTCCCATGGAAGGAAGGAAGCGATTGCCTGCTCCACGTCCTCCACTGGAGCATGGCACAAGGAGTCTGAGCCGTGATGTTCTGACCATAATATTTAAGTGTTTGGACTTGTTCCCAAACAATTGCAACATTAAAAGATATTTAATCCATTATGGATGCAGATTTAAGGGCACGGTTACTGAAAGGCACCAGGGTTGTCTCCTTTGTCATTTAAATGACACAGGTCTGAAAATGTGGTGCTTTGGCTGTGGGAGAGGAAGGATTTTCCTTTATCATGCCCACACTGGGATACCCTGGTGCTCTTGCCTACCTGCTCTGGTGTCAGCTGAGCTCCTCCCTACAGGAGGCTTATCCCATGAAACTGGGATACCCTGCTCCCCCTGGGTGCTGCCCACATATCTCACCCAGGCCAGGATGCCCGGGCTACCCCTCGGCCCATCACTGCTGCCCTGCCAGTGGCCAGCAGCCACACGACAGAATCACCCTCAGCACTCCCACCAGCGTGTGGGAAACAGCTTCAGATACACAGCCCTCTCTCAAGGCTCAGGGGGCTGAGCTGCCTGTTTCTGAAGCAGGTCCTCGAGTGTTTGCAGCCCTGTTCCTGTGTACAAGGACCAGCATTTCCACAAGAACATAAGAATTTCTCATCACACTTCTCTGTTCCTTTTGCAGTGGGAGGTTTTCCTGCCTGGCATGGGGGGAGTGTGGAGAAGACTCGTGAAGTGGTGCTGACCCCGCTGAGCTCTGCAGGTTCTGGGAGCACGCACAGGATGGTCAGGTTGTGAGTATAACACTTCTCTGCAGTGATGAATCCAGCGCCTGCATTCGGAATTGATGCGGTTTTCTATCTTAAAAATCCTGATCGGTTTTTATCAGTGGCATCACGCTTGTCAGTGTGAGAGCTGCTCCGCTATCAGCTGGAGGAGTGCTACAGTGCGGTAAAAGATACTGGAACATGTTCAAAGGTGTGTTTGGCTGCTCCTCTCCCCCTTGGAAGCTCCATTCCCAGTGGGTTGTTGCCTGCAGTTGTTGTCCGCAGGCACTGTGACACGGAGCCAGGCACAGATCAGGCAGAGATCCGCTCCCTTCTGAACATCCCCAGCTCTCAGCCAAGCTCTGTGAAGGCGATTCCCAGGCGCAGGGGTAGGTGCTGGCTGTGACCTGCAGCAGCTGTCCCTGTGCTCTCTGTCACTCTCCAAAACTTCTCCTCTCACAAGGGTTTTTCCTTGTGCCCTGGGTGGCGATTAAAGTGTGATCAATCATTGTCAAATAAAAGTCGTCGGAATATGGCTGTGAGGCTGATTGCCTGTAACCAGTGTAATTAGACAGCAAGGATTTTCTTCCTTTTCTCTTTCTGCAAGAGGACTAAAAGCCTCCCACATTGGAGCTCCTGTGTCTGCAGCAAGGTGAATTCACATCTGACCTATTGTTCAAATAAGAATTCTCCTCAAATCCCACCAAAGACCTCTCCAAAGAACAGCAGAGAGACATAATCCCTGAAGTTTATTGCCATTTCAGTACGTGTGGTCAGGTTGATTTTGGGGATGATGGGCAGGAGAGCAGGTCTGGGTCTCCTCAACCCTGGTGCGGTGCTGGCACTGCTGTCCCCAGCCTGGGTGTCCCCAATGTCCCATACCATAGCTGTCTTCTTTGCATCTCCAGTAACTCTGTACTGATTTCCTCAGGCTGACAAAAGTCGGCTGTTTCCGTATTCCCTGTCACTGCTGATCTGTCCCTCCTCACTCTCCAAATCCTCTTTCCATTTCTATTGGCATTAATGAACTGCTGCTGTCCCCTAGCGCCGCTGCCCCCTCACCCACCCAGAGCAGGCTCATGCTCCAGCCAGCTTCACCAGCTCCTCAGGCCTCAGCATCCCCCCAAAAAGTCCTTGGTATCAACAAAAGGTCCCCGGCATTACCCGCCACGGGCCCCTGCCTGCGCCAAGCATCAGTGGGCTGCCACAGCCCATGCACTGAGATACTTTCCTAAGCACTGGATAATTAAAAAATAAAACAGCAAATGGAAGTAATTCCCACTTAGGAGGAAGGACCTGCTGGAATTCATGCTGGGAAGGAGGATTCAACAGCTGTGCATTAGCATAATGTGGAAATGGCATGGAGAGCAGAGCTGAGTGGAGCTGCCCCCCTCTTCCTCAGGTTTCCCAGCAAGAGGGGAAGGCAGGAGAGAGCCCAGGAATGGGGGGGTGGCTGGGAACCCCCTCAAGCAAGCACCAGCCTTTCTCCCAGGTCTCTCCAGCTCAGCATGTGCCAGGAGAAGTTTCCTTCGGAAAGGTGAGCTGGGATGTGGGAGCCCTCCCTGGGGCTCCCAGCCCCCCACTCCTGCCTCTCCCTGCCAGCTGCTGACATTTCTCCTTGGGCTCTGGCATTTATTTTAATCCATCTTGGGTTTGCACTTCCCTCTCAGGATTAACAGGCAAAGTGGCAAGATGTTGATACAGAAAGGTGAACTCACCCAAAACCAGAGCCCCTGCATTAGCCACAGCCCGTGGGGTGAGAGGGAAACTGAGGCAGCTTCAGCATCCCATGGGAGGGATGGTAAGCCCAAAATCCCTGTGGGGCAGCGTTCTGTGCCCTCTGAATGCAGGCAGAAGTCACCATGCCTGGCACTGACTTACCCTGAGATGGCATCCCTGGCCTTAGGGTCCCCTCTCTCCATCACTGCCTGGCACCACATGGGAGACAGACAGATGGACAGACAGACAGACTGCTCTGTATCGCTCTCAGGGCACCACATGGGAGATGGACAGACGGACAGACAGACCACTCTGCATCGCTCTCCGGGCGTCACCTGGGTGACAGATGGACGGACAAACCCCTGTGTGTCGGGGCGGCCGGATGGACAGCCAGCCTCTCGCTGTCCAGCGTCCTCCCGGCCGCACATCGTTTGCCCACAGGCTCCATCTTGTGGAAGATGCTCCCTCGAGGAGCTGAAGTGGGAAGCCACCCCCTGGCACGGGAGCCGGCGTGCGTGGATCCACTCGGCGCTGCCAGCGTGGGAGTCCTCACGGGGGGGCCGTGCTCGCACCTGCAGGCACCCCGGTTACCCCGCACTGCCTCCATCGGCTTAATACCACGTTCCGCCCCTGTACAGCTAATGAGAGAAGCAAATGTGGTGGAATTTATTTCAACAGATGGAGGACAATTTTCTTCTCATAATTTATCCGACGCACCGCGCCGTACCAGCTTGCGGAGCCTCGGGCTGTGACGTGGAGCCACCAGGGCTCTGCTGGCAGTGCCACCGGCAGCTCCCACCATCCAGGCAGAGCAGCCTTTCCCCGTTGTACCTCTCAGCTGTGGGATAAAACCAGGCGGTTTTCAGGCTGCTGGATGTGCCGCCTTAGCCAGGTTTATTTACCATATAATGTGACACAGTGATTTCACTGTATGCAATTTAATGACACATTAGGAAGGAGTTAATCATGGGAAGCAGAGCTCGTGCTGAGTGTTTGGCCACAGCCTGGCACGAGAAGCCTCTCTCCCAGCCCTCGTTCCCTGACCCAGAGTGGTGCAGACCCGCAGGAGCAGCAGGTGGAAGCTCTGTCAGCACCATCATCACCAGCTTTCTGTCCCCAAGTGGCCCTTGGCAATCCTGCTGTACCCCTAGGCTGGGGACACGGCTGGAGGGACGCAGTTGGAGACTGATGCTTGTAGGAAAACAAGACACGCAAAACTCTGAAGAGCACATCCAATTTCCACTCATTAGGCCATAATTTCCATCATTTTAATTACATAAAAGGCAGATAAATGGCGAGTATGCTCCTACTTGTGCCTTTTCTCTTAATTATTGGTCCTTTGCACGGGCCAGTTTGCAATGAATCAGCCTTTAAGCAGCGCTCACTCGGAACATGCTCGGCTTTATTTGAATTATCTTGTTGGACGATCATTCCCCAGAACATAATAAAACAAACATTAATTACTACTTCAGCGAGTGTAATCTTCTTGAAAGCACTCGACGCTACTCGAATGCCACTGTAGCCTCACGCTCCGCACTTTGAGGCACGCGGGTAAACGTACTCATCCTGCAGGTCTGAGTGCACAAGGCTGTGGCTTCGGGAAAGGATGGTTAGAAAACGTGCAGGTGTTCAAAGGAAAAAGCTGAGCCTGCTCTCCAGAGAGCGTGGAAGATCTGGTGGCTCAGTGGGATGCAGCAGGGCAGACCATGCCGCGTTGGACTGTGCCGCGTTTTGCAGCACTCGGCGCATTCGTGAGCGTGTAAATGGCAACTCCCAACCTCCCCTCCATTCCCGATGGCATTTCCAGCCCTGTCACTAGAACGCCCTGGATGCCATGGGATGGGTGCTGCTCTGGTGAGTGCCAGTTCACCCACCAGCAGGATTGGCATTGCTGCTGGCCGTTTGGGCTCGTCCGCAGGCAAGAAGAGATTCAGCTGGATGCAGCCCAGCCATGTTTTAGCCAGGAGAGGGAAGAGACGCAGCTGCAGCCAGGCAGCAGTAGGACATTCTTCCAGCCAGTTGAAGTTCAGCATCATTAGACATTCCTCATACATGCATGTATTGTGCATGGAAACCCCTGGCAAGGTCTTTCCCTGGCAGTTCTCCCTCCTGCTCCTCCACCTGCACAAACCCAGCCCTTGGGTTTGCTCCTGGAGTTACCCAAAGCTTTAGAGGCAAGGATGGTTCCCCTTGCCCATGGCCCCACTGTCTCCACGGTGTATTTCCAAGAGCATCCCTGTGTTTCACTAGATGCAGAGCTGCTGTTGGGGAGAAGGCAGCTGCAGCCTTAAAGAAAAAAATCAATTGAGGAAAGGGGAGCCCTTTCCAAGTGTTGGCCCATATGCACACAGAGACTGTAGCATCCAGCAGCCCTGGCTCTGGAGGGTCTCTACTCAAATCCAGGTCCATGTCAAAAAGAAAACAGCTTTCAGTGTCTTAAATATTCACTACTGGCACTTTTAAAGACTGATTTTGCATCCGTGAAAGGGAAAGGAATTGAAATACACTTTTAATAAAAATGTTGTTTCATGTCATTTTGTTACCATCCCACCCACCTTTAAAGGGCTGTTTTCCCAAGGATGAGCACATCCAGCATGAAGGGCACAGGGAGCCAGTGAGAGCCCTGGTCCAGCCCCAGCATTCTGGGGAGGAGAAGGAGGAGCAGGAAGAGGAGGAGGAGGTGGAGGAGATGCTCTGAGGATAGAGCCATATGTTGCCAAGTTAATAAAAGACCTTGAAAAGCATAAATCCTCGGCATCCTGGCTGCTGGCCCAGGTGCATAATTTCCTTGCCATTGGGGGGGAGCAGGCAGCATCTGTGCAACTCCAGCACGGAACACTAATGAAAAAGCCCAGGATGAAACGCTCAGTCCCCGGGGACAGCGAGGGAACCCAGCTCTCTCCGGCAGAGCCACTGTTTGTGTTGGAGAGCCTGGCAGGCTGGAGTGAGGCTTCTCCCCTCTTTCCGTGCCAGGGAGAGACCATCCACCCCGAATCCACTTTCCCCGAGCACCTGGGGCCCGGGGAGGTGCAGCATGGTGGGAGCATCGCCAGGGTGTCCCCTGAGAGCACGGCCAAAGACCTTGCCTGTGGCACAGAGGGAAAGGACAGCCCCTGCAAAGGGGGAAAAGCTGTGTTCCCGCTGCACAGAGCTGAGCTGCAAACCTCCCTGCTCAGAAAGGGAATACTGGGATGTGTTCAGTGGGGTAAGTGGGGACGGGAGCCAGCAGTGAGGGGTGCAGGACCCTGCAGCTCTGCCTCTGCCGAGTCCAGTGCAGCGTCAGGAGGCCCCAGGATCTGCCAGCTGTGGGACATTTTCCAAGAAACAGTTTTTTCTCAGTAAAGCAAATACTCCTTGACCCACATGAGGCTGAGAAGGAGTAGTGAAGCGATTGTGTGTATGACTCAACACAATGCAAAGCTATTTGCCTCCGCATTTGCCAACCTGAACATCCAGATGTACACAAATTAATGAGCATTATGATGAGCCTCATTAAAAGAACTGTTCTTCAGGGGGAAGCATCTTCCCCAGTACCAGTGCTGTGTTCTGTTTGCTCAGCTATTAGCTGATGGCAAACTGTGAAATTCTCGGTTTCATTCTGATGCTTTGGTGCAGTCGGTCCCTTGCTGGAGCAGGAGGTGACAGTGCTGGATGCCACGAGTTGTGGTGGTGGCAGAGCTGGCTCCAGCTCCTGGCCATTCCATAGGGGACATGTCCCCCACGACTGCAGCTCCTCTTTGCCCAAAAAGAGCCCCTCACATCTGATGCTGGGTGAATCCATTTTGTATCCCACAGTGCAATCAAAGATGCCAGGCTTTTTCAGGGAAAAAAATACCACAGTGGTATCTTTTTGCCTTTTGTGGACCGATCCAAGGTAAATGTTCATCCTTGCCTTAAGTAGAGAACCAGAGCCACTTCTCGAAGCCTCATTTTGCCTTTTGCCATTAAATTATATTAAAAGGGTTTTCAGGTTATCTCTTAAGTAGGTGCTTCTTATTCCAGCCACATTCCCTCCCTTCCAGCCAGGCTGCTCTCCCCAGAGCAGGAGCTTCCCTTGCCTGTGCAGAAACATCTCAGCTGTTTCTCTTGTGGAGATTTCAGGCACATTGAGCATGACGGCGTGTTGTAACAACCCCATTCCTGGGGGCACCCCTTGCTGAGCCCAGGTCCCCCTTGCCTCCTGGCCCCACCTCTGTCCTCTGGGAATGCACAGTGGTGGAGAAAGGAGCTGGATGCTGGTGCGGCTGCAGCCCTGCTCACCTGCTGAGGCTGAGATCCATGTTTTCTGTGAGGGAGCAGTGAGACTGGGACCAGTGTTGATGAAATCTGCAGCTGAGCTGCTGAAGAGGAGAAGAAGGAGAAGGAGGGAATCCAGCTCATGACCCAGCAGTGGAGAAACCACCGAGCCAGCCTCACTGGCTCCTCAGTGCCGAGAACACCACTGACTAACTGGAAGCAATCCCTGGCCCGGGCCCCATTTGAAACCTGAAGCAGGTTTTTTTCTTTCAATGGATGAAAAAAATACTCAGTTTCCAAGAAGAGCATCAAGCCCTTAATTAGGATTTCAATTCTGAAATGGCAGTGGGTGCAGCAGAGCTGGTTATTTGGAGAGCAGATGCCCCCAGCCCAGGGAGTGCAACCATGGCCACGTGGCAATGAGGCATCTGGCAGCCCCCAGAGCCAGCACTGATTCTCTCCTGCATCTAAAAGCAGACATGAGTGGTGCTTATTAATTTGAGTCCACCTCTGAATGCACTTAACGATTCAAGTCCAATTAGTTTTCAGAGTGCCCAGGTAGGAAGTAATCATTAAAAACATGTAAATTAAGTTACTGGGGAGCTTAATAGATTAGCCATTGACTTTCTAGCTTATGTTGGCTCTTAACCTTCAGCTTAAATTCATCACGAACAATTTCTCTGAGCTGGCTACGCAAGGTTAGAGCTGGGGGCTGTGGCTTTGCTGAAAGGAGAGCTGGCCATGCCGTGGCACCTCCCTTGGGAGAAGGAGCCCGTGCCAGAGCCCCTCTGTCCTTCCAAAAGGGAAGACCTTAGCTGCTGCAAGTGCTTCATCTGCAGGCAATGTGCCCAAACTGGGGAGCTGCCTTCTGGTGGGGGGTGGCCCCTGGGCACAAAGCCACCTGGGGGTGTCCCACTCCCCTCTTGCCCCACTCTGCCAGGATCCAGAGTCCAAACCCCTTTGCTGTGTGGGAATGAGCATTTGATTAACTCCCAGAATGATGTGTATCTGGAACGGGTGCCTCAGTGATGAGCTGCGGGAAGGGCAGGTCCCTGCTCAGCTCTCCCACTGCCATCTCTCCTGCCAGGCTTCTTTCTGTCTGAGCAGCCCCATCCCCCAGTAACCGAATTTTAGTTGCAACTGGAATTAATAGGAGTTAATCTGAGATTATAAGTGGACTCCTAACTAATGCCCTAGTAGATTAGGAGGGCAGCCTAATGGAAAGACAGAGTCTCCTGGGGCAACACAAACCTCTTGATCAGTGGTGAGAGGCACCTGCAGAGCCCCCACTGCCCTGGGGCACCCCCTGACCTAGACCCACTCCCCATCCCAGGAAGGAGCTTTATTACAGAAGGGAAAATGAAGGAAAGATATCAAAAAAGATCTCAGGCTGGGAGCATTTGGAAAAGCTATTTCTAAAATTGCAATTACCAGGAAGGAGAACAAATTGCCACTTCAGGGACCGTCGCACATGGAGAATCAGAGCTTTGGGAAATAATCAGAAGAATATATTCACAGAAGTGCATTATTTATATTGAAACATTTTGAAGTAAAGGTCACAAGGAGAAGCTGAAAATTAGTAAATAGGAGAACGCGAGGATCGCTTTGCTGCCATAATGATTACGGTCCATTTTGATTATGACTGCATTAGTCACCGAGGTGTGTAAATCACCGCAGAGCAGCCACGGGTGTGGCTTTTGAGGAGTTAAGGAGTGGGGGATCCTCCTGCACCCCTCAGCTCCAGACCAGGCCATTGGCTTCCTCTGCAGGTGCCCCCTTGGCAGAGCCACGTGGTGCTCTCCTTGAGCCCTTCCAGGAGTCGGTTCCCCATTCCCTCAACCCTTGTGCTCAGCTCCTGGGACCTCAGGGGTCCCACAGCTCCAGCGCTCACAGTGACACTCAGGGACCTCACGTGCATCACCATCCTGCTGCTCAGCTCACCAGGTGCCAGGTCCTGGAAGGTACTGAAGGCACCAAACACCTGCACAGAGGAATCCCAAGCACAGAGTTTTTCTCCCCAAACCCAAGAGCGCGTGTGCGATGCAGCAGCGCTGCTAATCTTCCGTGCCTTCAGAGATGACTCCTTGTAAGGCAGCGGCCTCTTTTCCTCCCCTTTTATTATCGTAGATCATTTTTAATACTGCGCCGACCTGTCAAGCTTCCCCCAGCTCCATGTCAGCTATTACAAGGGACTTAGAAGAGATACACGGAGGGAGGTCTCACTGGGTGGTGCAAAAGCCCAGGTGAGGCAGGAGATAATGGTGCTGGGATGTCTCCTGAGCCTCCAGGGTGCTGAGCAGCCCAGGCAACAGCCACTGCCCCTCACGCATCCTTCATGGGATGAGGAATGAGCCAAGCTGGACCATGAGGCTAACCAGGCCGTGCTCATCTTTGGAGACAGCCCCTGGCTCCTGGAACCCTCCCTCCTCAGCAGCCCTGAGAAAATATTTGCAGCTTATAAAAGCAGCGAAAATGGGATTGATTTACTGTAGTGACATCTCAAAGCATGAAGTGGCACTTTTACACTCGCATCACCCATTAGACATCTGAAGGCATCAGCACAGCCCATTTCATTTTTAAAGACATACAAAATGCTCGGAGGAAGCCATTTGACATCCCCATTCTGGGAGCTGTGATAGCGTGCTGGGAATAATACAGATGCATCACGAGTCTCACATCTCGTCGTTCCGGTCCCCGTTGTGTCAATATGCTGCTGAAGAGCTGGCGAGTGTCGTTCCTGTGTGTCACAGCTGCTGAAGGAGCTGCCCATGGACAGTGCCTCTAAATCAAAGTGGCAGCCACAGCCATGTCTGGTGGGTGCTCCAGCCCTGCACGCCAGGAGCAGCTTGCAGAGGTGGCAGCAGCATCCCATGGGAGATGCTGGAGCACCTTATGGGAGGTGCAGCGGCTCCCTCCATCCCAGCCATTTCCAGAGGCAGTGTATTGGAGCAATGCCTCTTGCCCAAGAGAAGGAAAAGGCACTTTGGGCAAGGAGCTTCCCTAAAGATGGGCTGTGCTGGCCACCGAAATCGCTGCCTTGCACTGGGTATCCCATCTGCATCCAGGAGTCGGGAGCACAGGGTACACCACCCCGGCCTTGGGTACCTCAGCACTCACCCTCCAGCTCCACGGCTCTTCCCCAGAGACAACTCCGTGTTGGAAACATTCATAACTTTTAATGGGATTAGTCCATTTCTGATGCCAGGGGAAGGAGCCTGACCATGTCCTGCACTGCAATCGCTGTGCACCAATAGCGCCAAGCCCTGATTTATTAGCCCAGAGATTTCACTGCCTGGCCACTGACAAATGGCCACAATTTTACCCGCCCCTGTCCTCCCAATCAATAGCTTTTAATCAAATCCAATCTCACCATATTAAATTAAGTGTCCAGAATAACCCCGAAGTGCTGAGGGTGCTGGTGCTGGCACAAGCCGGTGTCAGGAGCTGTGGGAATTAATCACCTCTGTGCTGCCGGCACAGGGAGCCCAGGGGGAGAAAGGGAGGTTGGGCATACAGGAACTGTCTCAGGATACTTCTAACCGTGGATTAGAACCATGGAAGCTCCTGGATTGCTCCCATACTTCCTCCGAATTTGTGCCGTTTCCTTACGGCTCCTTGGGGTTTGCGCTATTCAGCTCTCACGCTTCCAGTTAGTTTTAGAGCTATTTCTGCGTATGAATTATTCCCTGACACAATTTTGCAGCCCTGGTTATATTTAGAGAGAGCTCATTCATTGGGTGAGGCTCCTTGTTTTCTGTTTCGTTGAGTGAGATCCTCCGGTTTCTCTATCCCATCTTTCAGGCTCCGGTTGATCTGAGCTCACTAATTACGTTGTGGGACAGCAGATGAGGTCGAGCCCCCATGTTCTGCAGCAATATTTATTTGTGATAAGACAGAAGGCAGCCGTGGGGAGACGTCCCCCTGTGAGCGTGCCATGGCTGCATCAGCTTTCCCCATATCAGCTGCGGAATAAATTTCCACCACGGAAAGAGAAAAGCTGCTGCAGTGGGACCTGGAGTACTTTGTGATGTTTCTGTGTATTAAGAGCTCGGTTCTCTGCTGCCACGTCTTCTCCGAGGCTCTCCAGATGGCTTTGTGGGACAGCCAGAGCCTCGTGGTCCCCAGGGGGTTCCCTGGGGGCTGTGGCAGTTTGTTTATCCATCCTCACCTGGCTGAATGACCCCCTCCACCTTCCTCTCCTTTGTACCCACCCCTCCTCAGCCAGGCTCTCATTTCCCAGCCACCTCTCTCACCTCTGTACCTTGAGATGTGTTTAATGCAGCTCTGGGTTTTCCTCCTCGTTCATCTGCCTTCTGGAAAACATTTGACTTTTCACTACATCGTCGGCATTTTCCAGGTACTCCTCTTGCAGGTGTCCCAGCAGCTCTTTGGAGAATCCCAGCAGCCCCCAGCTGCTCACCCAGCTCTGGGTGCTGCTGACGTGCCCTCATGGGCAGCACGACCTTGGTTCTGTCACTGGCTTTGGTGACAAGCCCTCTCCTGCAGCTCCTCACCCGTGCCCAGCGTCCCCACACTGCCTTCGGAGAGGACGGCGGTGCCGCTGGAGCTGCGCCAGCTGTGGCAGCTGGAGCCTGGCAGATCGAAAGTCTTCATTGCCTGTGATAATTAAAAATCTGAGAAAGTTTCCCCAAAGCACGGAGCTGTCCCAGCCCAGCCACGGCTCTGCCCTCCCATCAGCCCAGCCACACATTGGGGAGTTCAGGGTGCATTTGGTTCCACTCCTGCAGCTGACAGTGAGGCAGAGCTGACTGAGCCCTTTTCCCAGGCAGGAATTTGATCCAAGCCCTGGACTAGGGATACTGAACAGGCACCTTCTGCAATCTGCATCACCATCCCACCACTCATCCCATTGCAGGGAGGGCAATGCCGGGGAGCACAGGATCCATTTTGGGATCTATGTGTGGTTGTGCCACAGGGAAGGTGCCATGAGGAATGAGCTTGACCAGCCAGCAGCTGGGGAGGAAGAGCCAAGACAGGGACAGGGTCTGCCTCTGTCCTTGCCTGTGTGCACCAGAACCAGTGATGGCCACCAGTCAGGGAGGCAGAAAGACTTTAATATCCATCTCCAGTCCTGTGTGAGCAGTAACTGCAGCTGCAGATTTAAGGTTCCAATTAATTGTGCGAGTAAATTAGAGGCACCCAGGTGAAACCACAGAGAGAGGCCATTTCCTGCGTGCTGCTCCTTCCGTGGTACCGGCCCATCCCTGCCCACCCTGGGAGGTAAGGGGGGCTCTGGCAGAGCTTGCTCCCCTCACCAAGAAAGGTGTCAGGGACTGGTGTTTGTCCCCAAAGGCTGGTGCTGCTTCCCTGTGTGAGTGGTCTTTCCCAGCATCACTTCCCCCCTTGAATCCTGCACTTCTCCTGTCCTGGTCCCCACACTCTGGCCACCCATCCCATCCTTGTTTGGATGCATGGCTCTCCGAGCACCCTCTAAATGGCACAGGGGGCTGCAGACTCCTGCCCGCAGCCCTCCTGGGAGGGAGTTGTGTCTTGTGCTGGGGGCTCCACACTCCTTCACTGCATCGCTTCACCAGCCCTCCAAACCACAGGCAAGCCACTGCTTCCCCAGGGAGTGCTCCATCACCCCTGCCGACAGCACACCCCAACTCCCTGTCATCAAGCAAATCTTATCACACTCCCTCCTAACCTTTGTGCAAAGGTTGTGAGAAATGCCAGGGCCATATTTCAAAGGAAATACGAGTCCGAGCAGTCCTGAGCTTGTACCATCTCCAGAGGGGCTGAGCGGGGCTGCCGGCTCTGCCTGCAGCGGGCATTCCCAGCCCCCGGCCAGTGCCGCCGCAGCCGCCTGGAGACGGCTCGTGGGGAAGGGACCGGCACTCTGAGGCTGGCTGGGATGAATCAGGAGAGCCGGGCTTGCCTGTGCTTCCTTATCTGCCCAATAATTGAACGGAATAAGCTCTCTTATCTCTCTGGCCCGGCTTTTCCCTGACAGCCCCCTTATCTCTCAGCCCTTGAAGATTGCGAGCAGCCGTCAGGGTGCTGCATCCATCCACTCCTGACGGGATTGGGCGTTTCGGGGCACGGCCCCTCCTCTGCCCCTCGTCCTGCCGGAGGGGCTGTCTGGGAGGATGCTCCAGCCAGCAATCGAGTCTGCCGCAGGTTACCCGCATGGGAGGGTGGGTGCCTCTCCCCTTGGTGAAGGTGGAAATGACCCCCCGGTAACAAATACAGAGAACTGGTGCACCTCTGCTTTGCACCCTTCAGCACGGGCACCCCAGACCCCTCCGTCAAGCGCAAAGATTATGGGGAAAAACATGGAACATTTGCGCTTGGTTATTTTATTTATTCTGGATTGGGTGAAAAAATAAGTATAAAAGCATCTGTGAGTGCATGCCACTAGATGGCAATGAGAATGGCAGAGGTCCAGGGGGCTCGAGGCCAGGCCACCAGTGGCACGGCCTCTGGCTTTTGGGAAAACCCCTCGGAGAGTGAGCTTGGCCCCTCGGTCAGGGCACCCCAGTGCCCCACAACCTCCTGCCGTTCCCAAGCCTTCCTGGGTAACCCAGGGAAGCAGAACACGAGCTGTTCTGCTGTTCTCCTCCTTGTTTTTCTACCCAAGCCCTCGGGGTGTTTCTCCTGGCCCAGGCGAGGCCAGAGGAAGCTCTGGTGCGGCCGCGGGGCGGGCAGGGGCTGCTCTGCAATGCTGCGCGTCAGCCCGCGCCGAGCCGAGCAGTAATTGGGTCTCTTAGGTAAAACACGGCGGATTGCAGGCGGCTGCAGCTGCACGACTGATGGACCACGGAGGAGACATTAGCATGTAAAATGATGACCATTAACTTGATTAAAGAAAGGACACAACACGCATCTTGTTCTCGTATCGGAGCCACTTCTTCCCACGAATCGTTGGTTGGGGATTTTGATTTCCTTATGCCGGAGACAAAACACCTCGGAAGTGCTGGGTAATTGCTTGTGGGCTGAGTTTTTCTAGGCTAACCTAATCTTGCCAGGGATTTGCTTTTAGCCCTCAAATGTGAGGATGGATTTTCTTTAAGATCAGGATGAAAAACACTGTCATAATTTAGCAGCAGAATAAACGACTTCTGAGTGCTGGATTCATGCAGGATTTTCCTAAGCAATGGCTAACTCGAAAATGCAAGCCCCAGTCCTATTCACAGGACGCAAGGACCAGCTGGGACAGTGCAATCCTGACCACACCTGCTCCTGGGAAACCGACTGTACTTGTGGGAAAATAGTTGGGCAATGCAGCACAGGAGTACAGCACAGGAGAGTTGGCATGCAGAAACCTCTCCTCGGGGATGTCTGGACAGCATCTGGGACCAGAGGGATGTCCACAGGTCCTTAGAGATCGAGTCCTGCTGTCCATCCCTCCTCCGTCTCTTCACCAGCCCAGATGCCAGCACAGGTCAGCCGGAAAGCCACAGGAGCGGGCAGATGTGCTCGTAATTAGGATGCATCGAACCAGTTAAAGCTGAAGACAAAGAAAATTAGAGAAAATGAAGAGGAAATGAAACGGCTCGAGCAGATGCAGGGGAAATATTTTTAGGCCTTCTAAGTCCATGGCGTCTGTTGTTTGGAAGAGTCCGTGCTGAATCCTCCCGGGACTTGCTTCCTTTCAAATGAGGTTGCCATCTCCCAGCGCTGCAATTAGTCGTGTCCGCGCAGCTTCTGTGGAGTACAACCAAAGCACTTAATTTTCATTAAAAAGATGACATTGGGAGCAGTTATGAAGGACAGGCACAGGAACTGGTAACCACGTTCCTGAGGACGGAATGGGACACGCAAATGCATAAATTACCGGGCTCCTTTTCCATGTTCAGTCTTCTGCTTTTCTGCAAAGAAGATTGGCTTGATTGTAGGTGCTTCTCTGATATCTCTTTGTAAATCCTACTCACATTTGCATTAGATAATTCAGTATATCCATAAATTAGTGTCGAACATCAGTTGTTTTTACGGAAGCCTTGCATAATCCCCGCCTCATAGGTGTTCACAGCCCATCCCAGAATCCCAGCAGAGGCTGGTGAGTGTTGGCAGCAAGGACTCATCCTTCTGCCATCCCCCAGGGCTCCTATCAATTTATGGCTGACCTATCACACACTGGGCACTGCTCAAATCCAAAGGGGCATCAGCAGCTCCACTTGATTTAAGTCTCCATAAGGTGGGAAGTGATGGGGCAGTGTGCACCTCCCTCAGCATCGTGCTGGGGCAAGCATTGCCCTTGCTCCAGGAGCAATTCCCTGCACTGGAGCAAGCCAGGGATGCTTCCAGAGCCTGAACACCACGCTCTGCGTCCCACTCCATCCCATCCCATCCTGCCACTGTGCTCCAGCATGAGCCCTGTCCTTGAAACCAGGGCTGGATAAAATAGGGTCATTTTTATTTTTCAAGTTTTCCCTGTTCATGAAAGCAAAGATTCGTGTGGCTGAGCCTGAAGACAAACTGCTTCAAAGAGCAATTTTAATTGAAATGATAATGATGAAAATTTTGCCTCCAAAATTGAAGAGTGTGTTACCGTATCCTTTCCCTCCTCCCGTGACACATGCAGGCAAAGCAGCAACAAAAATAGGGGCCTTTTGTGAGAGTCTCTGTATGACTCAGTTTCTTCAGTCCACAGATTATATTTTTCTCTGTAAAAGACACTAAAGCACTACCTTGTCCCTCTTCTGTGCAGCTTTCCTCACGTTCCTCCTCTTCCTGCGCTCCGTGCTCAGTGCGGGGTCCTGCTGATGCTTGGGGAGCCCCTCGACAGAGGCTGCATGGCTTGAAAGGGTGAAATTAAAGAAGGAAATTTAAGAAATTTTAGGAAAAAAAAGGCAGAGGTGTCCTGGGATATATCCCCAGGATGGGCTGGATGCCAGCGGGGTTGGGATGGAGCCCTGAGGCCGTGTCCCCGGCTGGAGTGCTGCCAGCTCCCGGCAGGAGCACAGAGCCCCAGGGAGCAAAAAGCTCATCCGCTACCCAAACAGAAAACGGCTGCTGGTTCCCCTCTCCTCGGCATTAATCTCTGTCCCTCCTGGGAAATTACGCCACGATAAATCTTTATTTCTCATGATGGCTTGCCAGCTTTAATAACGATTTTGCGGGGGATGGGAGATGCTGGCAAATCGGAGCATGGGCTGGAGAATGCTCCTCTCCCCCAGCACACACTGATGGGTTGGGACTGATTTATCCTCCTTTCCCGAGCCCTGTTTGTCCAGCTGCCAGATAGGGCCAAGTGAGTAACTGTTTCCTCAGTAAATTTAGTCACCTCTTAATCCTCAGGTTGCCTTGCTTTCCTGGAATTTATTCAGTACCCACACAGAGCTGTATGGCATGAAAATGTGGGTATTCAGACCCTCCCCTCAAAAGGGCTGCCTGGTCGCTCCATGTGCTGGAATGCAGGAATTGAGCAGCACTGGGGAGTTACTGTAATACTGTTTGTGTTACTCAATACAAACCATTTGTAGAACTGTGCTTAAGAACAATGGAATTTGTGCTTAGCTCCTGTGGCATCCAACTGGCAAATGTGAACAATTGAGTTTTCTGTTATTTGTGGAAATAACTGAATGGTCAAATCCAATTACTCCTGGAAATTCTGCTGTGATGCAGAGAGCAGCCTGAGCTCCAAGTGCTTCTTTCTGAGCCAGAGTGGCTGTTGCTCCTGGGTAGCTTCAGGATGCTCACGAGCCTGCACTAGGCCATCCCACTCTGCTCCTACTCCTCTCCTGCTCTGAGGAGGGAGTTGAGAATACACATTAAACGCCCAGTGAAAATGTGACCTACAGCTGAGGAAGATGAGAAGAAGACACTGCAGGGAGAGAGAAGAGCTGCTGGGTTTCACCCCGGGGACTGTGACAGCCGGTCCGTGGGGCTGCTACATGTACCCTTACTGAGCAACCCAGCATCAGGCTGGCAGGATCCCACCTTCTGTCCCACCTGCTCAATGGGGTTTCTCAGGGAAATGTTGACAAATAAACCCCAAAATGACACTGCTGCGGCTCCTGCATCCTCTTACATAGACCCTGTCATACGGGTCCTGTAAGGGATGAAGAAAGGGGAGCGCAGGGCTCCATGGTCAGACCTGAGCTGGGGCAGCTCTGCTCGCCTGGCAGTCGGGGCAGCAGAACAGCTTTGGACGGTTGAGCACCAAATGTTTTCACAGGGAGTTACTATAGAAACTATCTCAACACCTTTTTCTGTGCAGCCTCGTTGCTGCTAATAAATAGCCTCATTATTTTGTAAAAAGTGCTCGGGAAACCAGGGGCAGCACGGCTCAGGCCGAGACAGAATTAATGGTCGAAAATAGTGGGACCATTTTTCCCTGTGCCATGGAAAGCAGAGAGGCCGGAGCTCCATTAGGGAGAGTTATGGCTCATTTCTCTTCTTTTGCTGTATTTATGTTTTATGTATTCAAAAGTGATTTCAGCCACAATCCCAAATTACCAATTCTCACATTACATTAAACGGCTGTGAACAGGAATGGCTCCTGCCTATCAAAATAAACCAGTGAGTGCCATGCAGGGAGCTGGCTCCTCCCTGGCACTTGCAGCCAGCCCTGCTTTCAGTGAAATGCTCCAGGGCCTGCTGAGGGGCTGCTGTCCCAGCTGGTACCAGGGTCATCACCAGTGCCCAAGGCAGAGTATCCCTAATTTCCGTAATTAATTTCTCCCTCTCTGCCCCACCAGCCCCAGCCACCTTCACTTCCCTGCCCAGTGCCTTAAGCCAAGCCATATTCATTTCCCTTCAAGCCCCAGTGCCCCTGAGCAGGAGCAGATTGTTAAAAATATTAACAGGAGTAACACAATAGCAGGAATAACACAGTAACAGGAATAACATCCCTGTGGCGAGAAGCTAAAATACACATTGCTCTTAATGTATTCACAGGTCCTGTTGATACTCTGTGTTAGTGCCCTGCCTCTCCCAGACAGAAACGTGATCCATCCAGGCAGGGCTGGGCTCCAGAATGTGCTGGGAAGCACATGGGCTTGTAGGATCTGCACTGGGTCTTGGATCTTCGTGGACATCAGCTTGACTCTGACTGCTTGGCACCATCATCATCCCATGGTTCACACCCAGACCTCACTCAGCACAGTGGTTCCTTGCTGATCCCGTCAGTGCTAGAGACGCTCACAGCTTCCATGAATCTGGATGATCTTGTCTGACTCGGGTCCAAAATCAAGCTTCCTTGTGTCATCTGAAAAACTTCTGGATTTGGATATAGGCTACATTACAAATATCACTCTCATCCTCCAACCTGAGTGCAGTCCTACTCACAGTCCTACTTACAGTGCTACTCACAGTCCTACTTACAGTCCTACTCACAGTCCTACTCACAGTCCTACTCACAGTCCTATGTGCAGTTCAGTGGTGGGTCGCCCTGGTGAGTGAAAACGGAGCAATTTTAGCCAAAAGCTCTGCCACCAGCTCTCAGACCATGGTTTCCTGACAGATCCCTGTCTGCCTCTTGCTGTGGGGAGCATGACACTCAGCTGGGATGCAGTTTGCACCACCCTGCCTGCAGCTGCCTGACTCTGGCTAAATTGAATACCATCATCCATGGATCTGAGAGGCAAATACCGCCCAGGAGAAGATGAGTTGGATATTTACCTTCAGGGAGGCTGGAAGCTGGCAGTGCCCACATCAAACCCTCAGTGTGGGCAGCAGGTGGCTGTGACCGTCCCCGTCATGACTGTGGGCAGGGGCATCTTCCCCATCCACCCACTTACAAAACCTCTTGCAGCCACAGTTTCCTCTGCTTTGCCCAGGAAAAGCTGGGCATCGCTATGATATGCTCATGCCACATCCCTGTGCGTTGGCATTTTTGTGAAGATCTGAAGGAAAACTAGAACTGATCACGCTGGTTTGCCCCTGGCAGGAGCCACCACAGACAAATAGAGAACACGGCTCTCCACGGCTCTTCTTGGGGATCACGCTAACGACTTGCATGGCGCAGACCCAACATCTCGACGGGAGGCAGCCAGGCATCAGCGAAATGATGGGGAATATAATGAATCATTTGTCTTCCCTGAGAAGGAAGAGTGGCGGTGGAAAACACAGACCCTTAACTCTTCCACAGCCGCCTGCCGCTGCTGTCAGCGTTCACAGAGTCTCCAGTGGACTGGCAGGAAAGGAAAAAGGAGATGAAAGAGGACATCACCATGCTGGCATGTCCCAGTTTCTAGGATGGATGTGGGCTTGCTCTCCAGAGCAGCCTGGCTGTCAGCAGTGGATTATTTTGCTGTTAATGATATAGAACCCCTTATGGAAAAGGATTTCACTTCCTCGGTAAGGCTAATAAAGTGGATTTGGCTCCGTGCACTGCATCCTTTGTCTGAGGGGCCAAAGACACCAGAGGCTTTTGGGGAGCTGCTCCTCCAGCACACAGTGATGGCGGAATCCAGATGTGTTGGGAGGCAGCTGAGCAATCCAGAAGGGAGCCCGAACCCGGAATGCTTCGGACCACGACGCTGCTTCTCCCTGGAATGTCCCTGTTGTGACAGGCTTCCTCACCCAGCTTCTTGGACAGGGAGGGATTCATGGAGAACAAGGAGCCACCCCATCAGCCATGACCACAAACACATTCTTAACCCCAAACCAGTCCCAGAGGGGCAGAACTGCTGTGGCTGCCCCAAGGTTCCAGACTCCCTGAGGGTGCTGGAACTGTTGACAACTGGGAATAAATTACAGTTCCCATCTAATCAACTCTTCTCATCATTTCCAGTTGAACGAATTAAAAATCTTCCAGCAGCACAGATGAACTGCGGCCCAACCTCGCGTCTGATAAATGTTCCTTTTGAAATCACGCCCAATGGGGGAGCCGATTAAACTTCTAACTTTTTTAATCCTATAATTTATTTAAAACGCATTTGCTGAAAGAAAATAATGTAGAAGATTTTTTTCTTTGTGATTTCTTTGTGATTTTTTTTTAGGGGGAGCTGATGTGAGAGGCAGATAACACGGTGCAGCAAGCTCGCCTCTGATGTTATCGCTCAAACCAAGTCCTGCAGCTCAGGCTGAAATTCCCAACTTTCAGTGAAATCTGAGATTCAGCTGGGGCAGGAGCTTCCCTGAAAAAGTCCAGCAGTGTAACCCCAATTGGAGCAGGCAGGACCAGAGGAGCTACCAACAACCATCTCTGCTCCCAGTGCCGTCACAGTGCTCTGCCTTGCCAGCCCACCAGCGCAGCACTCACTATCCCACAGGAGTTTCCCAGCCATGCAGACAGGTCCCATTAACTGCCACACTTCCCAAGGGGAATTTGCATGGAATAGCACAGCATATACATGCTCTGCAGCCCAACAAGCTTCCTGGGATTATTATTATTGCTGTAATTACCAAAGGAATTAGTAATGCTAAACTATCAAGAGGTTAACTGCACCAGAGGCTAACGAGCCATGCGACACATCAAAATGCTGGGAAGCATTTTCCCAGCTCAGAGTCACACCATATTTACCTGGTCTACTCATCCCTGGAAGTGGTCAAGGCCAGGTAGGATGGGACTTGGAAAAACCTGGTCTATTGGAAGGTGTCCCTGCCCATGCCAGGGGCATGGAACTGGATGATTTTTAAGGTGTCTCCCTACACAAAACATTCCGGAATTCCATGATTCCATGCTTTCCCCAGGAAGCAGTGCTCAGGTTTGCTTTTTTCCAGCCCCATTGCTTGGCACACAGTGCTGAGCTGGCAGGGTCGTTTTGACAGTCCAGCTCTGGCCAAAGCAGGGGCACATCTTCCCTCCAGGAACTCCCCCTCTCCGTACGGCTCCTGCCAGGGGCAGCAGCCTTAACCTGGGTTTTGACAACCTCCTCTTTATCTGCTACTGACAACAAAGCTGTAATTGCAGCCCTCAGCAGAGCAGATAGAAGGAGCTCTCCAGGCCCCACAAGGAATAAAGGGCATTGCATGATCCAAGACTTGTCCTGAGATAACTGTGACTCTGCTCCAACAGTGGTGGGTGACAGAGAGTGATGCTCCTGGCCCCTCAGTCCCTGAGCCCAGCCCCCTCCTCAGTGCTGACCTTCCAGAGCCACAGAAAACTCATATGACATCCCGTGGTCACACCAGATCCCTGCACATCCCTTTAGTTCCAGCAGATACAGGGACGGGGGGTTCCATGTGTTCCCATTTGTGGGATGAGGAGCGGGCATGCTGCGGATGCGGAGCAGTTACCGCCTCCTGCAAGCCTCAGTGCCATCTCAGAATCAATACTCTGCCAACAATGATGGCAATAAGTTTAATTCTTGATGAATGGCAGACATAAAACTGAGCTATTGTGTTGCTGAAAGAAATTGAATTAAGGGTGAGCAGAAGGGACGCATCACTTGGCAGTGTGGCTGATAACGCTGCCTGCTTGGCCAGCTGCCACCAGCAGCCCTTTGGCTCCTGACGCGGCTCCTGACGGTCCTGGCAGGTCCCTGGGTGCCCAATACTCCCTAAAACCAACCCATTCCATGGTTCAATTGTTGCTGTACAGGGAAGCAGGTCTCCAGCCCCCTCAACATTCCCCTCATCATGCCCTCCCCAGCATCCCTCCCAACATTACCTGCATTAGGGCACATCCTGGCACTGGGGACTTGGTGGCCCCTTCACCCCACCCCGTGGACATGCAGGAAAGGGAGTTTGGTCTTGGCCAAGTGTTTTGGTTTGGACAACCTTTCCCTTGGGATGGACACTTACTTATGTCTGATTATTTTTCCCAGCGCGTCTGTGACAGACTCCAGGTTTCCTCTGCACGCACAGGAAGACTTTCTTCATTAGCTGCTAGACTCCAGCTCCCGAAGAGCAAATTAGGGGACATGAATATGCAAATTAATGCTTCTAAACTGATAGCAGCATTGCTGCCTCCAAGGGGATCAAAGCTGGGTGACATTTGGCTTCCAGCTCTTCACATTCGGGAGTGGGGTTTGACACTTTCTTTAATTGTTTTTTGCACTGGAGACAGCTAAAAATAAACCTTCCACAAAGTTGTTTTCCCATTCACTCTGTTGGGCTTGAGTTGGGGTTTTTCAAATTGTTTTTGCCCCGTGTTGCCCAAGCTGGCAGCATTCCACCGGATGGGCTGAGGCTTTTCCAGTCTGCAGGGGCCATCCCAGTGATGCCCTGCCCAGTCCCCACGTGGGCCACAGCAGTGGCACGGACACAATGGCCATGGTGAGATGGTGTGGCACCAGGGACAGTTTGGGGACATGCTGGATGGCAGGAACTGCATGGGGTCACAGATAGCTGAATTTGGGCTGCAATTCCCCCAAAGAAGCCATTCCCTACCTTCAAAGGTGCTTTCCAACAACATCTGAGCCCATCAGCTTTCCATCCCTGCAGCCAGCCATGAAGACCCAGGAGTACATCCTGTGGCCACCACCAGCACCCAGATGTTGCAGGCTGACAAAAGTGCCCATGCCTGGGGCTTTGAGAGGCAGAGAAGGCTCCACACCCTCACATCCTGCATCCCCACAGGGCATCTCCATCCTGGGGCACTGCTCAGGTAACTTGTCAATAAGTATTGGGAATTGGGAGGAATAATAAGGAATTCCAACAAATTCCCTGCCAGAAGCAGCTGTCGGTCCATGTCCCACTGCCCTGGGCTGTAAATGCCCTTGGCTGGCTCTCTCCCTGCTCTCTGCCAGCCCAGCCTCTACTTAGAAGTAATTAGGAGATAATTAACATTTGTAGCAAACAGCAGGAAACATCTGGGCCTGATAATGTACGAGGAGCCCTCGAGGGTGATTAATGGGGCTGGAGGAAGGAGAGTGGCAGGTGGCGTGGCAGAGCATCGTGCTGGTGGGGTTGGGATGGGATGGGATGGGATGGGATGGGATGGGATGGGATGGGATGGGATGGGGATGGGGATGTCTCTAGGGGATGCTCCAAGGATGGGGATGCCTCCTTTCATCCTCCTCTCAAGCAAAGGTGGGAAAGCAGCACCGTCCTCCCAGGAAGTTTTTCAGTCAGGAGCCAATCACTTGGAAGCAAGCTGGACTCAGAGGAAGAACAGAGGGCAATTTGGTGGAGCTGTAATTTATTTTGTCTGACTCCTACTTAATTAAGTACTTCATTTGCATAACCCTATGCAGTAAGTCACTTCTGTCATCATGAAATTCAGCCATGTGCAAACAGTCTGCAAAAATAACACACATAATTCAAACTTACGTTTGTTGTAAGAACGAGTTTACATGATGCGATTAAACAGGCCTCACAGGCAGCCCAGAACACCCTTCCCTTTCTCCTTCCTCTCCCTTTCCCCTTTCCTTTCTCGTTCCCTTTTCCTTTCCCTTTCCCACCCCTTTTACCCCTTCCCCTTCTTCTCTAAAGAGAGGAATGAACCTTTGCATTGATTTCTGGAGAAATATTTGGGGTGTTGCTGGGCTTCACTTGCTCCTCTCCAGCAATTCTCTTTCTGACCTCCCTGCTGCAGAGGTCTGCAGTGCAGAGGGAGCCTTGGGTTCCCCTGAGCCACTCACACATTATTTCCCTGTAAATCAGCAAAAGGCCAAGCCAAGGGGTCCTCAAGGCCTCCCATAACCTTATTAAACCTTTCCCTCACTCGTGCCCTGGCCTCTCCGGCCTTTCACTAGCAGTGTGTGTGTTGGACACTGAAGAAGCCGAAAATGCAGCTGTGCGCAGGCAGAGGTATATTTTTAGGGCTGCGCTGACCTTCCGCATCTTGCTGCTGTCCTCCCCATGTGACACCAGCAGAAATATCCCCGGTGACACTCGGTGGCCGTGCACGGCTGGCCTGCGAGCGAGCAGCTCCACGTGCACGGGCTCGGCAGCCGGTGCAGCCGGGAGCGCTTAGCGCCGTGGGATGCTCAGCAAACCCTGCTGACATTTCCCAGTGTGACATTAATAAAGGTGGGCTGGAGCAGGGCAGGGAGCTCCCGAGGCGCTGGGGAGAAGCCAGAACATCCCTGAGGAGGGGGACTTTGAGGTCTGTCCGGTCCTGCCCTGCTTGTTCCTTATTCACACCCGTGCCAGAGCAATGCTCAGCACTGTGGCAGCAGCCCCTGGGCTCCCCCACCCAGTGCCGTGCGGGTGAGCAGCCCTGCTCCAGCCTGGCATTTCTGGGGCACCCGTGTCCACAGCAGCTTGAGCAGCGACTGCCAAAGGACACACATGGACCTGGCGTGGGGAACAGCATCCTCACAGGCAGAGGCTTTTTGCCAGTATTGGAAAGTTTCTGAGGTGTTTGTAAAGTTCTGATTTGCTAAGCACAAACAGGTCAGCTTTGCTGGTCCCTCTGCCAGCCTGGATGGCTGCTGCAGCACTGCTGAGCCCAAAGGTTGGGAGGATTTCCAGACAGCCGAATGCCAGATGCTGGTGGCCCCCAGGACAGTTTCCCTCAGATATACACATCACAGAAAATTCGTTTGGCCGTGATCGAAGAGGCTCCAGGAAGAAGCTGAACACATCCCCTCTGGTGAGCGTCCCCTGGGATTCCCCAGGGCCACACAGCCAGGGTTGTTGCTGTCCCAAATCCCCCTCTGAGCAATATTAGCAAAGAGCAACAAACCTCCCCATGCCCCCTTCGGCTGCCAGACCCACATGGCCAGGAACATGCACATGTGGTTTTCACAGAGAGAACAATCCCAAGTGCCTATAAATACCTAGAAAGGTAAATGCATTAACCTTATCATGATCCCAGAGTGTAATTACATACAGCCTGGCTCCCAGGTAAATTAGTACATTAATAACAATTTTGTTCCATAATTACTGTGGTATCTTGATCTTGCAGCTATTTGCCCACTCACTTCCACGTGCAAGGGCATTCCCACCACCATTCCCACTGCTGGAGCAGCCTTGGCCAAACAGCTCCAGGCAGTGCTTGGGAAATCTGTGTGCAGACTACCAAAGTCTACTCGTAGTTTAGATGAAGATGCCACAAATAAACCAGCCTGGTCCTCTGTCCAGCTGTAGGGCTGATTCCCACCAGAGAAGATTTTCTGCTGGCCAAGCTCCCTGGGGAGTCAGGTGGGATCAGTTCCAACATGGGAGGAAAACTTTTACTGGGAACCTGTTCCTGGCATGTGTGGGATGCTCCACTGTGGAGTGGGGCACTGGGACAGGGTGACCACCACACCAGGACTGAAGCTACCAGTGGATGCTCGGACACTCCCAGACCCCTCGAGGGCCATCCCCAGGAGGGGCTTCTCCATCGGCTCAAGAGGAAGAAGGAAGGGAGCATCCACTCGGATCTCCATGGAAACCAGGGAGCGGTGGGGAAGACTTTAATTTGAAGTGCTGATTTGGCGGAGGCCCTGGGAGCCATAGACAGGAGATGAGCTGCATTAAGGAGCAGCAGGGGGGGGGAATGCAGCTCTGAAAATGGGTGCCAAAAGGGTATCTGATACCATTAGGATTGAAAAGTTGCTGTGAAAGGCAGGGAGTCAAATGGGACCAGTGTAGCAGCAAAGGATGTATTTAATTCATTTGGCCCCTTTTCTGGGCACAAATTATCCATGTAGAGAGTTTTTCTTTTTTTTTTTTTCTGAATTTGCTCATTAATTTGCAGCAAGGGGGCAGATGGCTGATGCAGGCAGAGCTCAGAGCATCCTCCTGCCTGCACCCTGGGCGAAGGCAAACCCTGACACCATCCCCACGCCGCAGGGACTGCATCCACCGGCACCATCTCCCAGCTCCCTCCACGCATACTTCATATTTTGGAGATAAACAGAAGACTGGAGCCTCCAAGGCTTTGATTCCAGGACTTTTCATTTACTGTAATTACTGAAGGATGTTTCCCCTGAGATAAGATCTGTGTGACATTTGCGCAGCCGAACCTCTTGGCACAGCCCGCTCTGCTCACACCTGCCAAACAGATTCACAGCCGCAAACAACCAGGTCCTGCAGCAGGAGACAAGGCCAGCGTCTCTGGGGAAGCCGTGGGGCAGCTCCCTCCACCTTCCCAGGGACGAGTGCGGGGTTCGGCGAGCCAGGGGAAAGCAGGATGAGAACCCGATGCTAATCTGGGCTGGGAGGTGAGGAGCAGCTGTCAGTGCCCAGATCGCTGTGCCCCTAAAATCAAGTGCTCTCTAAGCATGAATTTGGGGTGCACTCTGATGTACCCTTATGCTGACAAGCCAAGTGATCCACTCTTGCTCCCACAAACCCTTTCTCACCACCCAGCAGGATCCACTGCAGCATCAGCCTTGCCAGAGCGGCCTTCGTTGCCTACAGCACCCACACGGTTTATTTAAAAACCTTAATAGTATTTGGAAATTACAGGCAAATGCTCCATGTTGACCTTCACTAAGGTGGCTGCAGTTTCCCACCTCCGTACAGTAAATCAGTGGGGTAAATGAACACGGAGACTCAATTCATCATCAAATGTCAAGCCTGAGACAGAAAGACGGGAAATGATTTAAAAGCAACTGGCAGTTTAGAACTGCTGCAAATTTCTCATTATGGAGCTGCGAATTGTTATGAAAAACTAATCTGTGTTTTAAGCTTTGGTCTGCCCAGAGCTGACAAGGCTCCTTCCTTCACCCCTCCCTTCAGTTGGGGTGAGTCCCATCTGACACCCCCAAAAGCCTTTGAGCATCACCCCCCCTTGGATGCCCCACTCTCCACAGACCCTGCAGGAGCTGAGCTCCATAGGGTGGATATTGAGGTGTGTTTTTGAGCAGCATCCCCAGCTGAGCATCCTTCCCTGGGAGTTCTCCCCCAGGCCAGCTCCTGTCCCGGGCAGAGGCCACAGCCATGCAATGTCACCATCCTGCAATGTCACCAAGGTGCCCATCACCCTCCTCCCTGCGGGACCAACCAGGGAGTGAGGATGTGCTTTGCAAAGTCCTCCACACCCCATCCATTGTGGCTGAACGGGAGCACAGCCACTGCAGCTCGGAGGCTCCTCATCCCTCCTGCCTGACTCCTTTCTCCGGAGACACTAATAAAATGCATTTCCTCCAGCCAGCGTCTCGCTTAGGGAACCTTCGCCTGGGCGTGATTGAGTGCACTTAATATAGTCGCTCTCACCGTAGAAAGGATTCTGAGCCTCCTATTTGACAGCCTTGATCTTAAAGAAATCCATTAAGAGCAGCTTTATCTCTGGGTTTTGTAACCATTAAATCAGGTTTTATCAAGTCGGTGATGTGCTTTCAGAGAGACAAGTGGGAGAAACGGGGAATAAACCTCCCAAACTCCCACGCTGGGGCTGCTGGGCTGGATTTGAGTGACATGGAAATAACCAAGAGAGGGTTTGTCTTAGTGGGAAGCCCCTCAGGGTGATGCTGCCTCTCCAGCAGGTCACAGGAGCCTTTGCTGGATGCTGCTGTGCTGCTTCCACGCGTCCCAATCAGCTTTCAGTTTGGCAGAGGCGCTAAATACTCATTTCAGCTAATAAAGATGCCCGGTAATGTCATATTACAGGGCTGGCAAGCTCCCAGCAAATATTATGGTGAGGCTTTGTTTAATTAGAGGGTTCTCAGGCAGTCGCAATTTCCTTCTCATAACGGGGAAAACAAGCTGGGTTTAAAAGTTTGGGCTGGCGGCAAACCCTGCTGAGGCTCAGGCAGCCTGAGAGCTGGTTTCCCAAAGGGCCTTCAGCTGCTGCAGGGAGCTTCGCCCCCAACTCCTATGTTGGTTTTACTTTTCTTTTTACCTTATTTTCTCATTACTAGTTGCCATTTTTTAGTTGCCCCTCCCTAGCCCAGGTGCTGGGGGCCAGGTCTCCCTGCTCTCCTTATTCCTCTGGTGCCATTCCACCAATGCCTTTGCCAAGGCAGTGACACTCCAGTCCCCAAAAGGTCTCATTTGCATCTACTCCAAGAGGGACAACACCACAGAAAATTACTGAACCCATGGCAAGGGCTTCTCAATCCTTCCCTCTCTGTACACCTCGGTGATGAGACACAAACCGAGATTTTTAGAGCAAATTAATTCCGTCATTACTGGAATCCAGTTTCCTTCCTGACATGAATGCAAATGGGAAGAGCACACCAAGCTGCATGCCAGGCACGGGTGCTCGAGTTCATTGTCATCAGCAGGGATGACTTTATTAACAAGTGGGAACCCAGGAAGCTGCCCCCACGCTCATTGTGAGTTTGAGAGGCAGCAGCAGCAGCAATTCCAAGGGCCATGGCCATAATGCCAAGCAGCTGGGACACAAGGCATTTGTATTTCCTACAGGAAAAGTTTTATCAACTTTTCTTAATGACAGTTCTGTAGCTCTTGGGCCACAGATGTGTGCTTCAGGGCAGCAGGCAGCACTATTCAAGCACCAGCTCAGCTCGAGTCCCTGTGCTGGCATCCCCTGAACGTTGGCACATCATTCACCACTCGAGCTGCCTGTGCTGCAGGTACAGCACCAGCTCATTCATAAGCCTCAAGAAATATCGTTGTGTGAAAATGTAATAAAAATTATTCAGCTAATCTACTTTAATAACCCAACTCCGGGGCCTCTCTGTGCTGCAGACAGTATAATCAGTTCTAAAATATGAGCTGTCATTTCCCATCAGTTCAAGGGAGGCAGAGGAACTCGGCACCCGACTTCATCGGGGCCACTAATTCACCAGCCTCAAGCCTGTGGAGAGTGAGGCAGCATTTCCAGAGCTGGTGGGCTGCTCTTCCCTCCCAGTCCCATTTACAGTCCCTGCCCTGACCCCCAGGATGCTCCAGGGGATGGGGGTGACACAGGGGACCTCCAGCACTCATCTCCACAGGACAAGGATGCTGAGGATTTCCAACTCCCCGAGAAGAAAATGCTGCCACACTCTGACAGTTACGTACAGCAATTTTTATGGTTCAAGGATGAGTAAGAAGTATCAAAAATCCCATAGAACTGCCTTAGTGTGTACAAAACTCTCCGTAGAATATAAAATATACTTTAAAAATACTCCGCAGAATCAAATCTGCAAACTTTTTAAGTTAAAAAAAGATTCAAAGTGCCTAAAATATCGTCACCCTTAACAAAAATACAGATCCTGCAGTCACAAAGTGCCGTAACAAACACATCCACTCGTCTCGATTGGGGCGGATGGAGCCACTCGGCACCACCGGCACTCACAGCACTGCCCAGGGACCCCAGTGACAGAGAGACCTCCTGGCCTGGCAAGGTGACAGTGAGGGGCTGAGGGTCATGACCACGCTCAGACAGACACGGGTACCCCCGAGGCGGTGCTGACGAAGCCGCTGGGCTGGCGCAGGAACCAGCAGCTTTGCAGTGGCAGGTGGGCAGCCTCACTGGTACAGGACCTTCACGCAGAAGGTCTCCTCGTTCTTGTCCTCGTGGTCGTTGATGTGAATCAGGATCTCCTCCTCCCCCACGGTCGGGCTCGGGGCGAAGCGCAGGCCAATGGTGTACACCTCCCCTCCGGCCACCTGCGGGAGAGAGGGCCGGAGGAGGTGGCAGCACCTGGCCAGGGCCCTTCAGGTGCCCACTCTCCCCAGGCCAGGGTGGCCCTCGTGCCGGGCACCCACCCAGCATCGCCTGGCCTGGCCAGATGAGGGGCCTGAAGAGGGGGGAGTGTTGGCAGCAGGACGTACCTCGAAGGAGTCCTCCTTGAACTGCAGCAGGTCGGGGCGGTTGGTGCATAAGAAGTAGAGCCGGGGTGAGGGGTAGGGGTTGGTGTAGGTGATGCGCTTGTTGCAGCCTCTCCCACCTCCCGCGGGCAGCGAGATCTCAAAGGCCTGTGGGGCAAGCAGGGGCCGTGGCAAGGCGGCACAGATGGCAAGGTGGGCAGCAGCCACAACGGGCACTCCCCCAAACCCACCACAGAGAATTGCCTCCCACACGCTGCCTTCCCTTCCCTCCCCTCCCACACCTCACATCTGCTCTGCCAGCCAGCAGAAAGAACCCACCCTTGATCAAAAGCAGCAACAATTAATTACGAGTGTGAAGGACAAAGGGCTGGCAGAGCAGTGGAGACTAGCCAGCTCCTTCTCATTCCCAGGGAGAGTTGTGGTGCTCCCTCAGATAACTAGATGGACTTGATGACCCTGAACAGCACCTTCCAACCCCAACTACTCTGTGATTCTCTTAACACCCCACAGCACAAGCAGCATGTGGCAGGACAATGGGGTATCAGTGCAAATGCCAATCTGAACCTTTCCCAGTACCAAGGGGTTCAGGAAAACATTTTTAGAAGGAACACATTAGCCAGGAAAACTAATTTTCTGTCTTTGAGGCAAGGCCTCCGCCAGCACAGCGCTAATCGAAAGCAGCATGCTGCAGCTCTAATTTCACAACCGGGAATACTTCCGAGCTGCCGCTCCTCAGCATGGGGCTGCCTCCAAAACAGCCTAAAAGACATTTTACCAGGGGCTTCAGTGAGATTAGTCAAATATCCCAAGGGCTAAATGTGTGTTTATGGTGGCAAGTGCCAAAAAAACCACAGATGGAAAGAGAGGAAGAAGCAGAAGATGGCCCCAGGTTATTGGCTGAACTGAGACCACTGATCCGGCGCCATCACCACATTTCTCAGTCGCGAGAGCTGCCATACCTTGGAGATGAGAGGCTGCCTGCAGGACAGGCAGAGCAGCCAGGAGGACACCAGCTGGTGGGACTCCACATCCACCAGGTTGAGGTAGATGAACTTGCTGCCAGCCCGCCGTGGCCTCACACCGATGTACAGGTCCTGGATGCCATTGGCAGGGAGGAGGAAGGCACCGTTTGGATCCACCTGTGGAACGACACCTGGAGGTACAGCCACCCACAACAGCTGATCCCAGCCCTGAAAAGTCCAGCTTGGAGCATCAATTAGACCAAAATGCTCTTAAAAGCCTGTACCCCTACTCCACCACTATTGAATCCCGTCCCTCCCATCCCCAGGAATACTCTGGGACTAATTTGTGTCAGGAAGGACAAGAGCCACTTGGGAACAGCCAGGGCCTCCCCAGCCCAGGGGTTCCCCCACATAGGCTTTGCCTGAGGAGCCTTTGCCTTTCCCTTACGGGACAGCAATGGAGGTTTTCTCCCTTTTTATTATTCACATTTCCAATTACGGACGAACAAATTCTAAAGAAATTGTGAGTCTTCAGACAGTCTCATTAACGTAGATAATTTGCCCTCCGGGGTTTCGCGCCAATGATCCTACACAAGACAGCTCTAATCAAAAGATAATTATCACAAACGCTTTACGGCTCTCAGTTGTTCACAACTCCGAGTGGGTTGCCTTTTGCTTTCTGGAGGGGGTTTCTCTGGGCTGGCCCAGGCCAGCCAGCCCCCAGCCCGCCACAAGGGTTACCTCCAGCTCCTGGGGGTGGGAGGTGAAGGCCTGCACCCTCCGTGGGGCCGCGGTGCCGCGCAGCAGCAGGGAGAGGCGGGTGAGCTGCCCGGCCGTGCAGGCGACGTCCAGGCGCTGCAGCGAGTGCAGGTAGAACTGCCAGATCTGGACAGGCGCTGCCAGCCAGGTGTCCCTGCGCACGGACAGATGGACAGGGCTCGCCACACACCACGGGAGTCAACGTTCCCCACCCTTTTGGGGTCCTGCTACTTACGTATAAATAGCAACAAAGAACTTTTTGATCTGAGGGCTTGGTCCTCCAGCTACTTTGAGGAAGATGTCCTGTGGCTCGCCAGGCCCCTGCATAGACACCAGAGCATTGTCCCAGCAGTTGACCAGCTAATGAGGACCCCAAAAGTGTCTTCCCCTTAATGGGGAAACCACCACCTCCCTTATGAAAGCAGATGCTTTCAGCACCTCGTTAAACTATGTTATTAAGTTATTATACAGCTTGGCTGAGCTCCCCCAGTATTTTTAATTACAAAAGAGGATACAAATGACTATCACATTCCAGGTCTGTATCTGTAATCAAATTTTGGCAAATTTTCTGCAAGTTTTCTAACAAGCCCTAACCCAATTACCATACTAACACATTTCCGCAACAGCAATTAGCAACTATCCCTCGTCGCCATTTGCATGGACATGCCCAAGCTTATTTTTCCCTTCCATCCCCTCCTGCTGTGGAGCCAGCCCAGGAGAACCTTCTGCTCAGGGAGAGAGCGGGATGGTGCAGGGCTGGGCACGGAGCTGCCCCACTGCCCCAGCATCCTTCAGCAGGGACAGGCTTTGCTGTGCACCCCAAGGACACACCGTCCCACCACACGCTGCCGGCGGCTGCGGATACCCTGAGCAGCAGGAAGGTCTATCCCAGTCCAACAAAAGGCTGCTTTTCCCCAGCATCTGAATCATCTGGTACTTGCTCAAAAGAACAAGCGAGCACAGGCTGCTGCATGATGCGATAAGGGGCAATGCTCAGCCTCCCCCGCCAAAACAATGCAGCTCCTTTTAATTGGGAATAAAAAGCAATTCCAGCTTCATCGCTGCCACTGTGTCAGTGCCACGGGCTGGTACACAGCTCTGTGGTTGCACCCACATCGGCAGCTCTCTGCCAACCAAAATAAACTGCAGGAGAAGGACGCGAAGAACAGCGATGGCGAAGTGTAACATACCAAGGATTTGGTTTCACAAATGATGTCAGGGTCACTGCAGCGAACAAACATCTCGGGCTGCCCGCCTGGCACCCCCACCGGCGTGCCTGTGGACAGGGACCGAGGAAACCACCTTCAGCTTCTCCTCTGCCTGTGCCTCTCCTCTGCACCCCACACAGCTGCACACAGAACCCCTCCTGCTGGACTGCCAGCAAACCACACGGGTGTGCAGGTGCAGGGAATTTGGGTTGAAGTTAACGGAGAAAGATGGAAGGAGAGCAAGTGAGGAGCCCAGGGCCATGAAGGGGTGAGGAAGCAGCAATGTACTCCCTGAATGCTCCTGTGCCTCCAGAAAGGCTCCATGAACCACAGACGATGACTAACAGGGAAGACCCCAAACCCTGCCAGACATGTCATGGACTCACCAGGGAGGGTGTGCCAGGGAGGCAGCCGAATGGTTTTCTTCAGGAAAGTGAGCTCTGGGTGGTAGAAGCGGAAGGTCTGGTCCACCACATGGGGCTGCGGCTCCACCTTCACCCGCAGGAGCGCAATGGGCTTCCCCCCGCTCACCTGGAAGGAGACCTGTCCCGGGGGCCAGCGGGAGAGGGATGGGGTTTTCTAGTGATTCTGCTCCTCCCATGCAGCCCCTCAAGCACTGTTTCACCTGGCTCCCTAACCTGGATGAGCTTTGTCTGCTTGGCCCCGCTCTTCCCAAGGGAGTGAGTGTCTGCATTGGCACCGGTGCCCAGCCCAGCTGGCCCCTGCGGGATGCAAGAGTGAGTTCCCTGAGGGTGCAGCATCGCTGCAGCTGCGTGGTGCTCCCCATGACTGTACCAGCCTGCTCTGCATCGGCAAACACAGCCGAGGGGAACACTTCCTACCAGGAACAGCTCAAAACGGGCCCATGCCTACCTGTGCCGCAACCACGGCGGGGTCTGCAGAGAAGGTCTGGTATTTGAAGGGGATGCGGACAGTCTCACTGGGGCGCAGGTAGACCTGAGGCTTGAGGTCATCACGGAGATGGAACATATCCTCCTCCACCGGTGTAACACTCTTGGTCAGCTCTTTGAAGTGGCGCCACTCCCTCGGGTCCAGTATGACACTGGGGCAGTGAGCAGCAGAGGTGCCGGTGACGACTGGGTGGGAGCTGATGCCACCCTGGCATCTCCCCAGGCACACACAGGAGCCCCCACCTGAGCTCAGGGTGGTCGACCTCAATGGTCACGGTGTGCTGGACGCTGTATGGATTCTTCAGGGCGAACTCAAAGAACTCAGCTGTCCCCAGCACGGCGTGGACAGTGCGGGTGGCTGTGATGGCCTGGCTGAGCATCTGGTAGATGCTCTCTCCCTTGATGTGATCCCGGTAGGCATTGATGACCTGCAGGTCCCAGGTACGCTGCTTCGGCCAACCCTGCCAGGAGAGAAGGAACCATAAGCCCGGAGCCACCACAGGGGCTCCAGCCCGCGCCCTCCTGCCACCAGCACCCTCGTGCAGCCACACCAGCACCATGTGCTGCAGCCAGTGGGTGGACACGGCCTCACTGAGGGTGGCCAGGGTGTCCAGGCTCACTTCTGGCCGGCGACTGCGCAGTGCGGCCTCCAGCTCATTGTCCACATCCACCAGCCTCCGTGCCCACGCCGTCCTCCCACCTGTGGGGAGAGAGCACTGTGGCACCAAGGAAGGACCCCAAGATACTGCAGTCCCCAAGACCCCCACAAAGCTGCAGGGATGGGAAGGGGAGCAGCAGAGGGGGCAGCTGATGCACAGGTGACACTGCAGCAGCAGAGACCCTGCCCACCTCAACCCATGGTGGACAGGCCAAGCCCCAGCAGGACTCACCACCAGCAGTGTTCGGGGAGCGCCAGCTGCCACGTGGGGTGGTGACAGTGCTGTCTGGTGCAGTGACAATATGAGTTTGGGATGGCAACTGCCCTGGGGTCTCCTCACACGGGTGACCTGCCACGAGCAGAGACAGGAGTGGAAACCATCCGTTTGCATTGTTATAAAATCTACTGCCAATTTTTACCTCCCTGCAGCTCTGTTCAGCCAATTTACACAAGCAGGAGGGAATATCTGGAAGCCAGTGATGCCCTAAGAGCCTCATGTTCTCCCCAGGGCCTGTTCTATCACACAGCCACCTGCCCAGTGATGGAGCAGCACGGACAGCACACACCATCCTGAGCCCCTCACCGGCTCCTGCTTCCATTTCTGTGTTCTGCCTCCCACAGCATGGCCACACGCTGCTGCATCTCCCCACTCCCACAAAGGCTGTGCCAAGTGCAGCCACACAAGGCTCTAAACCCACCGGCTATTTGCCCAGCCTACACATCCCATCCCCATCCTTCAGGAAAGGGCACCAAGCTTTGCCATCCTATTTCTAAAAATATTTTGAAATTTAAAAAAAAAAGAGGATGGGAAAAACACCAAAGGGCAGCTGCTGTCCTGGCACAGCAGCTCTACTTCTTCCCTTGGTCCTTCTTCTTTGTCAGGGTGTGAGTTAAACCACTCCCTGGGTTGTGGATCTCAGATTCTCTTTCCCAGGAGCTTATCGGCCCTTTGCAGGCAAAGTATGGAAATGACGATTGAAGATATCCTATATGGAGCTAATCTCTCCTCTGAAGATAAGATTTTAAAACCTGGAGTCACTGCACATTTATAGGACACAGAATTAAATACATAAAATAAAAGCAGCCAGCAGGTTCTGGGAAGGATGACATCCCCATCAGCCTGGGTCTCACTCAGGTACAGCCCTGCACATGCTGCGTGCCCCACCCAAGCCTTTGGGTCGCATGAGCAGTGGGTTCTCACCAACATTGGCCAGGCAGAGGTGGAGGCGGCCCCTCACAGCCACACGGACACCGAGGGGCCGCAGGGCACCGTGCCGCAGAGCCTCGCGGCCCATCACCGTCCCGTCCGGCTCGTACTCAGTCGTGGCCACCTCCAGCTCATGGTAGGTCCTGACAGCCCTCTGGCCCTGGCGCAGCAGGGGCTGGGGAAAAGGCAAGGACAGAAAAGGTGCAACGAGTTACTAGGGAGTCTGGTCCGGAAGGGTCAAGGGGTCTGGGTACGAATGACACTGGATGTCCTGGCTCTGCAGGGCTTAGTGCTAAAATACTGCCAGAGTTCCAGGGAAGGGCAAGGAAAGTTAATGCTTTGTCATCACTTTGGAGGAAAAGATAACAAATCCTGTGATTAAGGGCTTGTCAAGCTGACACCAGACTTGGCTACACAGAGGGGCTGACAGCATCTCCATTACTGAAGACACAAGGACAACGCAACAGCATCTCAACAGAGGACCAAAGGGAGAGCTGGGCTCCTCCCAAGCACTCCACACAGGCAGGGGGGTCCTTCAGCACTCCCAGCCATGGGAAAAGACCTTCAACCTAACCAATACCTCCAGTTTAACAGCAGCAGACCCAACATGGAGCAGGGAGTCTCCATCCCAGACATCAATCTGGAGGCTATGCTCGGCCAGGTACCGCAGGAACCAGCGCTGCTCCCCGGGCCGCAGGAAAGCCGGATCCACCATGTACTTCAGCTGCAAGCCCGGTGGTCCTGCAAGACACCACACTGTCACACACATGGCATTTGCCGTGGTGGGCAGCCTCAACGTGCACCTCACGCAACTGACACTCAGTGCTTTACTTCAAACATTTGACGTTTTGAATGTTTTTCATGATGTGCAAACCAGCAGAGGTTTGCTATTAACAGACACCAGCCCATCCCTCAGGCTAGAGGCAAGCCCTAACCCACTCAACAGAATAGGAGCAGCCACACACAGATGCTAAAAGCAGAGCTTACTGGTGCTGAGGGTCCCGTCCTCGTTGACCCGGACAAGGAGCTGCGCCAGCACAGCCAGCCCGGTTGCCGGCCCCCTGTCCGTGCTGACCAGCTGCAGCCGGGGCGTGGTGACCGGTGGGAAACGGTAGAACTGGAAGGTGAGGAAGACAGTCCTCGGCCACGGCCCCTCCGTGCTACCCTGGGCATCCCTTGAGGAGAGAAAGGGGTTTGAGTTACTTGTGGCACAGCACTGCCACTCTATCACAAGCTCCTCGTGCATTTGGCACATGCCAAGAGGCGGAAGAACAAGAGAAGATTGGCAGCACCACAAGTATTTGGACTTTTCTGAAGACAGCGGCCATACGGTTTGCCTTAACTTTCCAAAAAGCTTTGTAATTCCAGCTGTCTCCTGCCATATGCTGTGATGGAGGCGCCCAGCAAAGGCAGCGTGTTACCTTCCCACAGCACACTGCCAGCCATGGAAAAAACAGAAGCGGGGCCTTATCCAGCCAAAGCCACTCCCTGGGTGCCAACTTTCCCAACTCCATTTGCATTTCTGGAGAAACCCTGCATTAATGAGCTCTGACATCACATTGTGGCTCATGGATCCAACTAAAAAAAACTGGATTATGACTTAAAAGTGCCTGGGAAGGACAAAAGCATCATCACAAAAACCCTCTAGGGCCTTGCCTCCATGGCAGGTGCTAGAAGAGGCACCTCTGCAAGGACAGCGAAGTGGGTTGGGGGAATCTGGGGAAAGGACTCTGCCCAGGAGGCCTTTGGGATCTGCCCACACAAGACCCCAAGCTGCCATCCCACCTGCCAAACGCCAGGAACTGCAGGACTATTTCATTGCCTTGTAGAGGGTCAGCTTCCTCCAGCCGCAGGTTGAAACTGCCCAGCTCCACTGGCTCCGAGATTTCCACTGGCTCCTGGTTACAGTCCAGGATGTCCGGAAAGCCGGCGGCGTGCAGGCGCGCCAGCGAGGCGCGAGACAGGGACACACGGGAACTGATGGAGGAATAGCAGTGAGCTCCACAGAAGGGGCCACGGGAACCCTGGTAGGCCGGGTGATGGGGCCACAGGAACCTGGGGAGGGGCAGCCGAGCATCACCTGCATGCCTGCAGCCCCACAGCAGCCATGGGCAGCTGCAGCGGGGTGAAGGGCAGCGCCCGCAGCTGGTCGCTGGCACAGGGCTCCGCATCCGGTGAGCCAAGGTCGGCCTCCAGGTGGGTGATGCCCGCATCCTGCTGCAGGGTCTGGCCTGTGCCCCGTGGCGAGGCCACGAGCTGTGACACCGAGAGCTGGTGGGAGAGTGGTGAGTGTGAGCACCCGCAGCCCCCTGAGGCAGCCTCTGTGGCAAGGTCGGCCAGCAGCCCCTCTTTGCTAAAGGAGCTCGGCCACTGCGTGCCCCAGTGCTGTCATTCCACCAGGAAGTGGCACAGCTTGGCCACACAAGGGTTTGCACCTCCGCTGCCATTTCCCTGCTGCTCGCTCCCTTGGCAAGAGGAGGGATGAGCACATGCAGCAGGAAGATCAAACTGTTTAATGTGGCCTTATGAGGCATTTCATTTCATCAAAAATATTTGTGTGCATTGATTCCTGCATCAAGATATAAAACAGCATAAAGAGGGCTCTCAGTATTCATAGCTCTCCTTAAATCCTGGGAGCTCTGCATGAACAAACTGTGTGTCACTGTCAGCACATACCGGGGACGACAGCACCCAGCAAATCTGGACTGTCAAAAACCAGAGCTGCCCTCACTCCTGGGGTGTGAAAAGAGCACAGGGAACCTCACTCAGCACATCACAGGCAGGAGCTGTTTTGCTGCCTGGAGGAGGTGGATTTGAGGACACTTGGTGCCTCTTGGCCGCAGCAGAAAGGAAAACAGGCAGAGGATGGGTCCAGAAGCACATCCTACATATGGGCCATCCCCTGGGGAATGCCCACCACCCACCCCCACTGGTGCATGTGGCACTTACCCCTGGTCCCCGTGGGGAGACTGGCACTTGCCGTGGGGTTGGCACTCCTGTGGAGAGGGATAGGAGAGATGCTGTAGAGGAGCCATCACCCCCAGGCCCCGTAACTGCAGCTGCACCCACCACCACCAAACCTGCCCTGTCCTCCCACCAGCCCTTTTCAATTCTAGGGGTGAAGGCAGCACAGCAAAGCAGCTTACCCAAGCTTACCCAAGCAGCATTTCACTTTACTTATTTCCCAGTAAGACTGCTGCTTGGGGGTTAACACAGCACGTCTCCAGATCCATCCGTTATTTTGCCGGGAATCAGGCTAACTCTGCCACAAACAGCAGCTCCCCCATCCCCTGACAGCGCCGCGGTGCCCCACGGCCACATGGTGCTGCCTAAGTGGGATGCTTAATGAGACGTGAAAGTTTTAGGATACTTAAGGTTTTCATTGCTTCTCTGTTATTTTTTGTCACTCCCTTCATCTGCTCGAGCATTTGTGCCCCGAAACGGTGGGAGCTTTATCCTGTTTATATTTGGCTGCTCCCTGCGCCGGCACAGCTGAGCTCGCTGCGCCGTGGAGCCGCGGGTCCTTCGCGGCAGAGCAGGGGCACAGATGTTCCATCTCTGCATCCACGTGATGCTGAGACCTTAATTTGCTTTCCCCACCACGTATATCCCAGCTATTCCGTGCTGGCTGCTGTGTGAAGGAAACCACCCCGTCTCCCTCGTGCCTGAAATACTGTTTCCTTCCAGTTAGGATGGCTTTGGCTGGCGTTAAGAAGAGGATGGACAGATACAGCAGCAGTACCAGCATCTGAGCTGACAGAAGAAGCTCTCAGCCTCCCCTGGGCCAGACAGCAGCACGTTTCTCAACAGAGCTCTACAAAAAGTTAACCCAATAGTCCCTTCAGCACCTTGGGATACAGGCTGGAGGGGCACAGCTCTGGGACCACCGCTGCACTTTGCAAGCTCTCCCTGGTGCCATAAGCCCCCAGGAGCCGGGAAAATGCCATGGAGTTTGTCCCTGAAAATCACCTTGATGGGGATCTCCCCTCACTAGGGACACAGCCCACAGCCCAGCACACTCCCCCAAGCTGGAGCACACCAGACCAGCACCAGGATGGAAACTCAGCGTCAGCATTTGCTTCCCTCTCCCTTCACCACAACTCCATCAGCATCCCAGCCACCTACAGCTGAAAGGCACTAGGAAAAACTTTTCAGGCAGCACCAGGAAGGTATCTGCATGATGCAGCCTGTGCTGCAGGGAGATGAACCCCACATAACCCAATATCACCAGACTCCTTCATCCTTCCCTAAAGCTCTCTTCTCCAAGGCCCCTCCCAGCAGCAGTGCTGGCTCCTCACTGGCAGAAACACAGGATTTGTCACAGCAAAGCCATGGTGCCACTGCCATCGTGTGGAAGACACCACAGCACTGAAGCCGGCATGGAACAGCAACCCACTGGTAGACCATGGACTGGCTCATCAGAGAGCCGGGGAGATGTGACACACACTGAAACACTGCCTGCTGCCTGGAGCATCACCCTGAGACACAGCTGGGACCCCAGCAGGAGCAGCACTGCAAAGAAAGGGGAGTTTGCTTCCCACCAATCCCAAAAGGGGGATGAGAGAGAAACCAGCCAGAGAGGATTTTCAGGAGCACAGTGCATGGACACAACTTTGTGCCCAAACCCAAGCCCACAGCATTTTTCCTTCCATCTCCAACAGACCAGAGGGGTGCTGGAATCCTGACCACACAGCTCCAAACTGTAGACAGATGCATCGGTGTACACACACACAGATGCTGCCTGCTCTTCCCTGGCCAGGCACCAGCACGTCCTGCACACATCAATCCAACCCACACTGCTGTCAGGCTCCCTCAGCAGTGGCACAACCAGATTATTTTTCCTCAGCTTATGACTGACATCTCTCTTGCCCCCGTGTCTGGAGAGACTCTGAATCCAGAGAGAGGAGCAGCAGTACCTGCAGTGAGAATGTGCTGCTGGTGTGGCCACTGCGCCCGGTGACCTGGAATGGGAGCGGGCTGGGGCAGTGCTGGCAGTCCCTGGGGATTTTGCACATGGCTCAGCAATACTACCACATGGGAACTTAACAAGTTAAAAGGAGCTGAATTCAACTTGACAAAAACTTGCTTCACTCCAGTAATTCATAACTAGCTCGCTGAAACTCACTGAAAGTCTTGTTTTCTCTCCCAAGCAGACACCAGTGCCACACTCTATATTTTAAATGTCAGCGATCTGGAAAACACTCACTCAGCGATGGCGTAGGAGGCTGCTTCGACTCGTCCCTGTCTTTACATAGGATCTCCGCAGCAGTTACAAGATGTTCTTCCGAAACAGTGGAAACATGGAATTGGACAGTCCCAGACTCCACGTGCTTCCCCTGAAATCGGCAACAAAAATGCTTTCAGACAGTGTGTTACACGCAGCCTCCCTCGTGCCTCCGACAGCGGCTCCCTCGCCCTGACGCAGAGGCAGAGCTGCCAGGGGCCAGCACACCCTTACCTGCCGGGAGCTCCTGCTGCTCAGCGGGGTCTGGTAGACCAAGGCTCGGCAGGGGCCACGGCGGGCACCACCATGCAGGGGCAGGACCACCTCGGTGTCACCGGTGCCCGGGACAGGGCTCCAGACAGCCCAGCGCACCGAGCGCATGTCGGCCGCCTCACCGCGGGCACTGCCAGACAGGGCCTGGGGATGGGGGAGCACAGTGAGCACCAAGCAGCCCCACCTCGCTACCAGACAGGCACTGGCTCTCGTCCCCCACCATGCCTCCTCACACCTGCCTCTGGCATCACAGAAGCCACTGCTCTTCATCCTGTTCTGGAGACATTTCACTTTCCAGGACCTTATGCATCTGCAACCCCTCCCTCAAGCAGCTGCATGAAGGGATATGCGTTGGACCCCCATCCCTGGCAGAGGGGAAAGGTTTCCACTTACCCAGCACATCCACAGCCTCCCTCACTCAGAAGGAGAGGCACAGAAACAAGAGAGGGCTCTGCCAGCACCCACCATCCCCCTCACAGCTAATTATGGCACCGAGGACAAGGACAAGGTGATCAGCTTTGCAAGCAGCTTTGGGATTAACCACTCTGGCCCAGGGCTGCACCACAGGAACTGGCTCCACCACTGCACCAGCCAGCACTCCCCACACAGCCATCTGCCTCTGGAACCCCAGATCTCTGTGGGACCTTGGGCTTTAGCTTTCCAACAGAGCTGGACCCAACAACAACTTCCAACAGCTTAGATCAGTGTCTCCTTCCTTCTCAGGACAAATCTCTCTGGTCTGGCACACACATCCTGCTTTATAAATGCCCATTTCCCCTACTTTGACTCTGGACAGCTTAACAAGAGGCGTTTGCTACATTTTCAATGAACATCTTAGTGGGACGATTAAAGCCTCCTAACAAATGCTTGGCCATCGATTCAGCCAGCCAAGAGCTGATGGCTCCAACAGCACAAGGTCTCTGGAGGGGATACGTAGTACTCATTGAGCTGGGTTTAACTTGCAGAAAGGTTAAACTAAGATGTGAGTAAACGAATCAGTAAGTAGGTGAGAGTGTATTGACTGCAGAGACCACCCTCAGAGATTTCTCCCACCTTTACAGTTTGAGAACATCAGGCTGAAGCACCCAGAAAAACCTCAGCATTCAGGGCAAAAACAAAAAAAAGAAGCAGGAGGGGTTAACCTCTTTTCAGCATAAATGCCAAATTCTAAAGAAAAGCCTTTTTTATATTAGAAAAAAAGCTGAAAGTTTCCAAATTAGCTTGCCAGAACACTATGGGAATGCTGCAGGCTACATTCCTCCATCTACATATAAACAGTGGAGAAATGCAACCACATGTAATTAAAATAATTCACCGAGCCCGTATGCAGGTGGTTTTGTGCAGTGCTGTGGAAGGCACCCGCACACTTTGCAGGGCCCTGCATTACAGCACAGCCATGCAACAAGGAGCTACTGCGACTTGGAGGAGCAGGATGGTGAAACAGGGGCAGAGGAAGGAGTTCCTCAGCAGGACTCACTCCTCCAGCACGGATCCCTGCTCTTCCATACGCACAGAGACAAGGAGCAGGCACTCTCAGCCCTACCTTCCCACCGGCTCTCCCCATGCTGCAGAAGACATATTCCAGCTGGAAGCAGACCCCAAATGCCGGGTGAGGGACCATTTCACTCAGCTGGATGCGGCTCCTCAGCGCTAGGGCTTGACCTGCATCCCTGTGCAGGATGGAGAAGCGGCTGTGGCAGGCATCTGAGGCAGGAGGGAAGCGGCACTGTCAGCAGAGGGGCTCCCCCTTACCTGGCTCCAGAGCTGGGCACCCCCCGGCTGCCACCCGGTGACAATTCCGCCTCTGGCACCAGCACCGTGACCTGTGGTGCCCGGACAAAGCGCAGGCCATTGTGGACGCCAACGTGCAGCCGCCGCTCCCGAACCACCACCTCTTCACCGTCCGGCGTGGTGTTAGCCTGAGACAGGAATGTTTTCCACCTTGGGCAGCGAGGTGGCACGGGGTGGCACAGCATCACTCCCCGTGCTGACCACAGTGAGAAGAATTAAGGTAACCCTTCAGAAACTCAAAAAGCAGGACCCATTCCCCCAGCAGTTGATAGATACTAAAATCTTTTGTCTTTATGGCAGAGTTGGTCCATATCTGGCAAGAAAGGACCTGGCCACTCCAAAGAGATGGGCTCAATACCCACTGCATCTGATCTCTGCATTCCCCACAGCAAAGCAAACCCAAATTCTGCTTATGAGTGTCTGGATGTTCAAAACAAAGCCCACGCAGAGCACCCACGTGCTAATCCAATAGGGACGCAAATTAAAGGCTTCCACAGCAAAAAAAAATTGGAGACTCCAAGGGAATCAAATGCATGAACATCATTTATCTGACACTTTTCACCCCACCCACAAAGGAGACACTAGAATTACTGCTCTACACTGTGCCTTCCCCTGCCCCAACCACATTGGCAGTACCTAGAATCATGGAATCACAGAATGGTTGGGGTTGGAAGGGACCTTGAGCTTTTTCTTGTTCCACACCCTACCATGGGCAGGGATACCTTCCACTATCCCAGGTTGCTTCAAGCCCCATCCAACCTGGGCTTGGACACTTGGACACAGGGATGGGGCAACCACAGCTTCTCTGGGCCCCCTGAGCCAGGGCTGCACCCTCACAGCACTCCACTTACCTGAAGTAAGCGATCGCTGTTCAGTAAATCCAGCAGTTCCTCCTCAAACTCCTCCAGGGAAGGGTACAACCGGATGAAAAGCCGCTCCAGATAGCAGGTGACCGTCTTCATCAGCCGGGGCTTCTGCAAGCAGTCGCCTGAACAACAAGGGGGTGGCCACAGGTTTCCCAAGCCACCACTGCTGGGGTGCCCTGCAGTGTCAGCAGTGGCTCTGCCCACTCAGCTTCTGAGCACGGGCCTGAACACCTACAGGGACTCAGCTGCTTTCGAAACTTGCTCAGCTTCAGTACCAACAGTTACAACCCCAAAGCCATCAGCAGTAGGTTTTCCAGGCAGGAAGGTGAAGAATAATTCAGCTGCAGAACTCTGAAGAATTTTTTACCTTCTGAATCTTCAGCTCACGTATTTTAATTGCAGAAGCTCGAAGGGCAATGTGCCATAGGGAGAGATTAACAAAGGCCAAGTGGGCAAGAGCTCATCCCCCCAAACCTTCGATGATGCACCCACCTCCGAGGAGTTTAAACAAGCTGCAAAAGCTGTTTCCAAGACTCTGCTGAACGACTGCAATTAAACCATTACTTATGCCTAGCAGCTTCCCAGGAGCAAATCAATTAACGGACAGGGAACTGACTGAGCCATTTGATGGATTCCAGACTGAGCTCTGAGCATGAGGGCTGCGGCCCCACACAGAGGAGATGCTCTTGACAAGGGGAGACACTGCAGGGAAACCACTGTGCTCCCAGAAATCCCATCCCAGTGCCCTGCCTGCCCTGCCCACAGCCTCCCAGGGACCCGCTGCCTTAAAGCAGGAGCAGCACAGGCAGAGGGAAAGGGAAGGAGCCCTTACCTGTGTCTCCACGTGCCGGCAGCAAGCCAGGAACAGTCTGCAGCCCAGATATCAGCAGGTTTTCAGGCAGGAGGTGAAATATCGCTTCCAGGGGCTGGTGGGACTTCAGGGCATACTGCAGGTGGCTCTTCTCCATCACTGTCATGTATTTGTTCTCTAAAGAAAAGAAAACATCCCAAAATGACCAAAACTGGGGAGACAGCTTCACAGTCCCAATGTTGAATGAATCATTATCTGTGAAGACACGTGCTAGGAGCAAAGGAAAACCCGAGTGTGCCCAGCCAGGCCATTCCCAGTTGGCAGTAAGGCACGTCCACTGAGCAATACCAGGACACGGACCACGTCCCACATCAAGCAGACACTCACAACACACATTTGGGTAAGAGAAGCCACCAAGAAGGGACCGAGATGCCATGACTGGCTGCTGCTTACTTTCCACAGGGTCCTGGAAGCGTGGGTGCAGTAGGGCACGCGGCGTCCCATGGTACAGTTTCAGCCTGAAAGCAAAGAGCACATGTGCAGCGGCCAGTAAATCCACCCTGAAGCACTTCTCCATCTTCCACTACATCTCCATCTTCCACAAAGTCCCTGCTCAGCAGCAAAACCCACCCAACCCATTCCGGAAAAGCCGTGTCCTTTAGGGAAGGGACAGGAATCCCTTCCAAACCCATCATTGCTTCCCCAGAGTGAAGAATTCCAGGCTTCTAAATGCCAGCTCTGTTTCTGCAGCCCCAGGACCACCCTTTCTCCCCCCAAAGCAGCTGTGCACGTTGCCACCTCAATTCCTAGTGTGACATGTCACACAGCAGCAGGAGAACCTACGCTCTGTCCTCAGTGGCCGGGTCTGTCACCTCTGATCCACCGTGGAAGAGGGGGATGATTCCAAACCCACAGGAAAGATGCTGAGAGCCCCCATCCCCTTTCCCACCCATCACTACCACTTCCACGACAGCAGCGATGCCAGGGTGGTTCAAGGAGGTGTGGAAATAAACGACCTGGAATGGAAAGGAGAGAGATGGGCTATTTCAGAGCTGGCATGGGCAGCCACAGGCAGAGCAGTGCCTGTTGTGCTGGGACAGTCAGTGGCACAACCAGAACATCCATTAAAACTTCCAGACAGAAGCTAATGGCAAATGACTTCCGGCACTGCTATGAAATCTCAGCCCTTAAATCTCAAACATCATCTCTTTTTTTTCTAACTTTTTTTTTGTTGCCAACACCTGTTTTCCAGGGTAACTAGCAGGCTGCAGACCCTGAATGAGCAGGGCTTTGATGCACCCCAGACCTACAGTATTAGAGCAGGAAAAATTAGCTGGAAACCACCCTGCAGCAGAGAGGGACATGGGAGTATCCTGGACCTAAGGGCAGGAGGGGATGGGACACAGGTCACCTCCCCAGGATAGAATTTAAAGCTAGGTTAACCTTTCTATTAAAAACTCATTATCTCAGTGTTCCAGGGAAAACGTTTACTGCAATATGGGCTGTCAGGAAGGAATAACAGAGAGAGACATTCCTGCATCAACCCCGGGACATAAATCGTTATTCCATTAGCCTTTATCGCAAGGTGCTGGATTAACGACCTGATCACGGTGCCTACAGAGCAAGGCTCACCCTGCAAAGGCACAGGGAGCCCTTACAGGGGATCCCCTGTGCCACTGAGCTCAAGGGCCCCTCCTGAATGCACACAGCAGTTTCTGTCACTGCATTCCTCTCCCCTAGACCCTGAGGACAAAACCCACCACACACGCAGACTCTGATCCCTGTCCCCATGCCTTCCTGCTCTGGTGAGGCCGGCGAGCACACGCAGGCAGAGGAGCAAGGACGTTCCTCCTTCCCTCACCTGTCACAAATCAATTCCAGCTCCACCTGAACTGTTCACAACAATGAGCTGCTGACTACTGCACAGTTAGAAGATCCCACCTCGCACGCAGACCACCCCTCCTCTGCCAGACCCCAAGCCCTTCAGCTGCAGGAACAGGCAACGCAATTCAGCCACCACAGAGAGGCTGCAACACAGTCCCCCAACACCCCAAAACTCCTGCCAACTGCTCCCAACCGCATGGCAAACACCCAGGAAGCCTGCAGACATTGGGAATGTATTTGGAAAGGCAGCTCTTCCCAGCATTCAGCTCTCTCTGCAGCACTCTCTGCCCTAGTTTTAATCCATCCGTCTTCAAAACAAGCCAGGGTGGGACGGTACTGAAACACTCAGGAGAGAGACGCACGCATCAACGCCCCTCAATGTCACTGTCAATGTAAAGGAAGGAAAAGCACAGGGCCAAGCTGTGCTCCACTTCACCTCCAGCCCTGAGGAGGTGGAAACAGGAGCTATGAATTGGAAAACATGGATCATGCTACCGGGCAGCAGGATCTCCCCTTTAAGGGACACCCTGGTTTGCCGGTATCAGCAGCGGATGGAAGCATGGCCTCGGGAGAGTTCAGTCCCCAGATAAGGGGAGAGAAGCGCCGTGCAGGAGGGTGGGCAGCTGCTCCTTCCCTTCCTTCCCACTTGTGGGGAAACACTGCTCTCTGCCGCCAGCTCTGAACACAGCAGGTGGCACACGGTGGCACATCGCTGCTCCCGCGGTGGCACCAGCCTCAGAGGAAACCCAGCAGCCCAGTTTCCTCAATAAAACGTACAGAAAGCTTAATAAATGGGCAGTGTCTGGGATGCACTCTGGGCAAAAGGTCAGGAAGCGCTGGGAGGGAAAAGGGTTTGGTGCTGTGTTTCTCCAGACCCTCGGCAGCCCCTACCTCATTGAATGCCGCCCTGGCCGAGCGCGGTGGGGCAGCGCCGGCAGCTCGCCAGCTGCTCCTCCACGTCCTCCCAAAGAAGTGGTGGTAGGTGGCATCGAAAAGGGAGAGGCGCAGCTGGTACTCCGCTCTCTGCAAGGCACAACACACCAGCTTTGGGGATGCTCAAGGACAGGCCAGCTCTGTGTCCCCAAAGCTCAGAACACACTTTGGTAAGAGATATAATTCCCGTTTTCTAAGGGATGCCCAAATCAGGCACATGGCCACAGACAGCTTCGTGCATTGCTGCAGAACCTCCCTCCAAGCCAGAGGCTGACGGAGCAAAGGAGAAGCGGGAAAACTGAACATTAAGCATAAAATAAAGAGGCAGCTGATGTTAAAGTGCTTTCCAGAAATTTTAATTCAAATACACTTACCTAAACTAACAAAAACCTAAATGAAAAATTAATTAAATGCTAAGTCAGATTTGCAGGTAATAAGGCATGGGATTGAAACACAGCTTTGTGCTTCCAGGAGATTTCCAGCTAGTTCCCCCCAAAACCACCTTGTTTTAAAAGACACTGCTGGGACCTCACGCCCACACACACAGACAGGAATGCTGAAAAGGGGCTTAGAAAAACGATGGAGAGTGACTTTGTACATCCACAGAAAGTGACAGAATAAGGAGGAGGGGGGCTAAACTCAAAGAGGAGCAATTTTGGTTTGATCTTAGGGAGAAAATCTTCCCTGTGAGGTTGGTGAGGCACTGGCACAGGCCACCCAGAGAAGCTGTGGCTGCTCCATCTCTGGAAGTGTTCAAAGCCAGCAGGTTGGAAAAGGCAACCTGATCTAGTGGAAGGTAGCCCTGCCCATGGCAGGGGAGTGGAAGGAGATAATCTGTAAGGTCCCTTCCAACCCAAACTATTTCATGATTCTATGAATAGTGAGACTCAGCAGAAACAACGGGCGCAGCAAGACACTTGCGGGGTCCCCTCGCGGAGCCGATCTCCCCTACCTGGGAGAGGGCAGCGCCGTGCAGGTACTTGAGGACGCAGCGGAAGGCGGTGGAACGGGGCGGGGGACGGGCCCGGCCCCGCTGCGGGTGCGGCGGCAGCGCCAGGTGCTGCCGGAACACCCGGTCCCACTCGCCCATCGCCTCCCGAGGGTCGCCGCTGCCTCCCGGCGCCAGCTACGGCGGGCGCGGGGCTGGAGCACCAGGGGACACGCAGCCTGCGGGAGGGAACACAGCCACACGGACCGCGCACGGTCAGCACACACAGCCGCACGCACCGACCGAACGTGGGTGGGGACGGCCGCTGCCCACGCCCGCCCCGCCCCGCCCCGCCCCGCACCCGGCTGGGTATGCACACGGGTACCGCCAGGGCAGCGCCGGCCCGCGGCCGCCCGCCCACGCCCCCACAGGATCCCCGTGCGTGGGAGCGGGACCGCCACCGGCCCCGTCCGGCAGCGCCCGCACCCCCCCACTCACTCACCGCGCCCCGACGCCATCTTCTCGGGCCCGACCAACCGCGCGCCGGCCCGAGGGGGGGACGGATGCACCGCCGCCGCTCACCGCCCCGCCGCCCTCCTCCCGCGCCCCATCAGCGGCGGGAAGTGGAGACAGTCCGCGGCGAGGCGATCCCGAAGCGATTCCGCCCCAGCGCGGGATGCGGCAGCAGGAGAGAAGCGGCGGCAGCAGCGGCGGCCTCCCCTCTCCAGCGCGGGTGGTCGCGCCCGGCTCAGCATCGGGTTACTAGGGCGATGGTGCCGCACCGGGCGGGGCGGGTCCTTGCGCTGGGCCCGGCCAGCTCCGCAACCAATGGGAGCGGCGCAGCGCCCTCGTCATTTGCATGCGGCGCGAGAGGCGGGCGGCGCGGCCAATGGGCGGTGGGAGGGGCGGGGCGAGGCGCAGCGGGGCGGGGCCGCCCCCCACGAGGGCGCGCGGCGGAGCGGCGGGAGCGGCGGACGCGGGGCAGGTGCGGGGGCGCGGGCGGAGCGGGGCCGGGAGCGGGGCCGGGGCCGGGGCCGGGGCCGGGGCCGGGGGATTGTGGGGGCGATGGAACCGGGCAGGGCCGCGGGCAGAGCTACGGGCGAGGCCACTCCGCCGCACGCCCCTCCCGACGCTCCCTGGTGCGGAGAGCGGGGCCCTCGCTCCGCCGCCTGCTCTCGGCCCAGTGGGAGCCTGGGCCGTGCGGGGACGGGGGGAGAGGTTGGCTGTCCCTTCGTTCCCACAGCAAGGCGAGGTGAACACTGTTCGTGATGTGCCTGCGGCCTGTCACCGTACACCGGGAGCGGCAGGGCACGAGCCCCGGTGACACGGTGAGCCGCCGGCGAAGCCCCAGTGACACGGGGGTGGCAATATTGGATTTTCTCCCGAGCCGATTTGTGCACAGCGAGTCAAACGTCGCGGTTCCTTCAGTTTCCTGCCGTTCCTTAGTCCGTTCCTTGTCTCCCTTTGCCGCCGTGACCGGGGGGCTGCGGGTGGAAGGAGCCCCGAGCCCTGTGGCGGGTCCCCGCTCCCCTCACAGCCCAGCTGTTGCTGCCGCTGCTGCCTCACCATCTCTTCTGCCACGCCGGAAGCTGGCGGGCCTCTGTCTCGCCAGCCTCCATTTTTTTGGGGCTGTTTTCTTCGTGGTGGGCATCCCTGTAGCCCCTTGCCTGTTCAGCCTGCGGCCGGCACGGGACTGCTCATGCCGGCGCCGCAGGCTCTCGTCCAGGTGAGACGTGGTCTGTGCCACTGGCAGGGCACCCAGCCTGCTTCCCAAAACCGCAGGTTTCTTCCCCAAGCATTGCTGGGAGCCGCGGCGCAGCACCGTGGGTGAGTGCCAGAGCAGGCTGGGCGAGATGTATCCAGTCTGTATCACATCCCTTATACAGGCCTGTTGCATATATGCAGTGATTTTCCAGCTGGTGAGCAGAAAATGCCTCTCTACGCAGCTGCCAACAGCAGATTCAAGAGAGTTGCTGGTTTTTATTAGTTATTACTATTATTGTTTTGATGAGGAGGGTGGCAGGGCCAGCTGTCACCTCCTGCTCATGGCCTGTGGGTCTGTGGGTCAGACGCATCACGGAGCAGGAGCAGATCGACTTGGCACTTGGTTCCCACCATCTGTGGGGGTAGCAAAGCTACTGATGGGCTCGTGCTGGGAGCATCCCCAAATGGGACAGGGTTTATGACCTTCCCCGCCTGTTATGGGCTTTTCCTGGAGCTGCTGTGGCATGGAAAGAGGGCAGCCTGCTGGGATCACCCACCCTGGCAGTGCTGAGTGGTCCCTGTCAGCATCAGCATGGTTTGGAGCAGGCAGTGTGTTTATTGGCCCCATCGCTGCCAGGACCGTGCTGAAATGGCAGAGGAAGTGCCAAGATGCTGCCATGAAGCTGAACAGGACCCGGCTGAGGGAGAGGAACCAGGTTTTCCTAGTTTATAGCTGCCAGAGCACCACTGCGTGAGCAGCCTGTCCCAAACCCTGACCCCTTTTTGCTGGCTTGGCCTCTAATTTTCCTGTTAGATCCAGCTGCGTTGGTGTTGTTATCACTGTGGCATCGCTGAGCCGCGCTGCCACAGGGACCAGCCTGCTCCAGTTACCAGGGTGTCTCCAAGCCACACGCTCCGGGGTGGGTTTTTGCCCAAGATAGCCAAAAAGCCAAAGGCGCTGAGAAGGCGTGATGAGCGCGAGCAGAGGAGGATGGGTGGCCAGTGGCAAAACGCGCCAGCCGGGTGACCCTGGTGCTGGAGGCAGCCCCGCAGCATCACTGCCGACGCTGTATTTGATTTTTTTAGGAGAAACACACCCGGCGCGGTTTAAGGCAGCGGTGATGCAGCTCTTGCCCAGGCTCCCTGTCGCCCCAGACGAGCCTCCCCCCCGCCTGAGCTGCGCAGGGGCGGCTGGTGGCAGCCGCTCGCTCGCCCACGCGCTGCCGGTGCCGGGCTGCGGCGCCGACACGGTTAAGGCACCGGCGGGATCGGGAGCCGGCTGCAGCCACCGGCGGAGCCAAAGTTGCCGAGTCAGGATGTGAGAGCGGCAGGGACGGCTCTGCAGCATCCTTGGGTGCTGTCGCGTCGGGGCGCGGAGGGCTCGGCTTCCCCCTCCGCCAGACGCCTTTTCCCGGGGACAGAGCGGGCATGGGGTAGGAACCGTCATCCGCTGCGTTTGCCGCCGGCTGTAGCAGCTGCTCTGCGCCGGCACCGGCGCCGCTTCCCGAGACCCGCGGAGCCTGCAGCCCGCCGGCAGCCGGGTTTGACTCATTTCCTTGTGCCTCCCGACCGCGCATCGCCCTCCGTCCGAGCACCGGAGACAGGTAGGTGCCGTGCTGGGTGCCGGCGGGGCCGCGGCGGTGGCTCAGCCGTGCCTGGCGGGCAGCCACGGCGAAGCAGGGACCTGGCAGTGTCACACACCGGGGACCCGCGGGCAGCCCGGTGGACCCCGTTACTTTGGAACTGGTGTACGTGACGGCAAAGCCGGAATAACCCCCGGCCGACGCGCCGCGTGTGCTTTTGGGCTGTGTCATTGACTCGGGCAGCTGAGCAGCGCCGATGCCGGCGCTTCGGCGGTCACGGGCGACCTCACGTGTCGCAGCTGAGTCCCCAGCGCCCGCCTGCCGCGTTGTCGTGATGATGGGCTGGGGAAGGCGCCGGAGCCCACCCGGGCGGTCGGAGGGGCCCGGTGGGCTGGGGGATGCTGCGCCGCAACAGAGGCTCCCGGGCCGAAGGAAGGGGCAGGGCTGCCGCTCTGCGGATCCCTGCGGCGCCGGTGCAGCCGGGGGAGGGGGGGGCACGGGACCAGCACGGGGCATGAGCGCAGAGGTGACGGCAGGAGGTGGCAGGAGGTGCCGAGGCGACAGAGCAGGGCAGCGTGAGTCATTGAGCTAAAGTCACCTTCCCCTTGGCGTGGAGGAGAGCATTTGCTGCAAACACATTGAAAAAGGGGAAGAAATATAGGCACAGGCACCTGGCATGGGGAGATGCTCCCTGCAACGTTACCTGCATCCCTCACCTGACTTGGGCAGGATGCTGGGGTACCCAGGGCAGGGGTCCCGTAGCTCTCCTTGCCCCAGAGCCTCACCCTTGGAGGATCAGGCTCACCAGAAGCAGCAGTTTCATCCCTACATTTGCATTAATTCCATGTCCAGTTCCACCCGGTCCTGCCCTGATGGCAGCATGTCTGGCGGGCTGCAGTGTGTAGTACCCCCCATGCTGGCCCAGCTCCCGGGGGCTTCCCAGCCATAAACTATCCATGTCACAGCACCCACACTCCTATACCCCGTTGTGCTGCCAGGGATGGCAATGGACCTTGGTGGGAGCACAGATCATGAGGGCATCCTTCACCTGGCTCCTGGGTGCATCCTGCAGAAGAAAACACTTTTCTTCCCTCTCGGGCCATTGCTGAAACTCCCACAGTTGCAGACTCACAGCTGAGTTGTGCCGTGAGGAAGCTGGAGGTGCAGGAGCAGTCTCAGGGAAGCACCAAGCTGCCGACACAGAGGGGATTGGGCTTTTGGTGGTGCCTTTGGCTCAGAGAGCTCAGAGGGATGAATTGGCCCTAAAGGCTGGGACACTTTGGCTTCTCAGGGTGCAGAGCCCTGGCCCGTGTGCCCGTGGTCCAGCCGTTCTTGCCAACAAAGTCCCTCCAGCACTGCCAAAGACTTGCCAGCCACTGCGCTTGGTACCCGCAGCACTGCTGGGAGGCAGCAGGGAAGGGGCATCAGGTCCTGCTGAAAATCGCAGAGATCTGAGCTCCTGGCACCACAGCCCCCTGGGATACAGAATCGGCCGGTCCTGAGCCACGCAGGAGTCCGGCACTGGGGCCGTGCAAGCAAGGAGCTGCACGGCTGCGCTGGGACACGGGCGTCCGGCTGTCCCCCCCCGCAGGCGTCCTCCAGCTTCCCTCAGCTTTGTTAAGCCGCCGCTAACGAAGTGACGTTGAGCTGGCATGAGCGGGCAGGACAGTGCCCGGCCGGTGGCTGCTGCTGACCCGGCGGCGCTGCTGCTCCCTGCCCACTGCCAGGCGAGGCCGCGGGAGCTGCGGAGCCAACACCCGCAGCACCCGGGAGAAGCCGGGGGGTCACAAGGGCTCGGGGGCCTCAGCCGGGTCTTGGTTGTAGGGCTCGGCAGGGTCCCGCTCCGGGCTCAGGTCAGTGCTGCGGGTTCGGGAGAGAGCGGCTCCCTCCTGACTTCTCGAAAATAAACCCGGTTTTACTGAGGCTGTCTGGGCTCCGGCTCCAGCGCGACTGTGGCCAAGGGAGACGCACTCCTGCAGCGCTCAGGAGGAGGGCGATGGGGATCTGTGCCGGGGGCTGCAGCCCGGCTGGGAGCTGCGGTGGGTGGGTGGGCGGCTCCGCGGGGATGGGCTCGGCTGCCGCAGCTGCTGCCATTGGGCTGCGTGGGCTGCAGGGGCTGCGCCGGGATGCAGGCACGCCGGGCCGGGATGCCGGAGGGATGCAGGATGCGGGAGGGATGCAGGATGCTGGCACACTATGCTGGGATGCAGGATGTGGATGCAGGATGCAAGCATGCCCTGCTGGGATGCAGGCAGGATGTGATATGCAGGCACACCGTGCCGGGATGCAGGATGCAGGCATACTGTGCCAGAATGCGGGAGGGATGCAGGATGCAGGCGTGCTGTGCCAGGATGCAGGCGGGATGCATGCCAGGACATGAGCACACTGTGTAAGGCCATGCTCCTGCTGAGCCCAGGGCAGCTGGGAAGGAGCCCAGAGATCTCTCGAGTCCCCATCTCGGAAAAAGGGCAGCTTGTGACCTGCAGCGTAAAGATGGCATCTCACCGGCCTAAAGAAAGATGGGATAAATTTAAATCCCAGCCCCAGTTCTGTAGGAAGTGTCACTGTTTTCTGTGATACTGGAAACTGCTGACAGTGTTGCAGGAGCAGGAGCACAGCTCCCAGGGAGTCATGCTGGATGCCCCTGGCATGGGGACAGGGAGGGTCTCCAGGGACACCCAGGAGGGTGCCTGGGGTTGAGCCCTCCCTTCCCTCGAAGCTCCCTCACCTCTGTGCACACAGTCACATGTGGGCTGCAGAAAAAGCCAGACTGTTTTCTTCGCTTGTCCCTTTCAGAGGAACCCCCAGGGACAGCTTCAGGGTTTTCAGAATGTTTCGGTTTTCAGGACTGTGTTTCCTCACCATTTCCTGGAATCTCAGGACCCCCACAAGTTTGGAGGGAACAGCCAAGCTGGGAAGTCAGGGGAACAGGGCTGGGGCAAGATGGTTTTGGGATCAGTGGTGGGTCAGGGGGTGAGCCCCAGGGTCTGGGGCTGGCAGGGCTGCCGTGCCCACGCTGCTGCCCGTGCCACATGCCCATCCGGCTTGAGATCTTCTGCAACAGGAAGCGCCGTCATGCGCGTGCCCCAAAAAAATTCATTTCTTCCTCTTTTCCTCTTCCCCTGTGGCAGGGGTGAGGCGGCGAGTGGCTCCGGGGAGCCCAGGCTGGCTCCATGTATCCCGAATCCACCACTGACTCCCCAGCGCGACTCTCGCTGCGGCAGACGGGCTCCCCAGGGATGATTTACAGGTAAGGGTGCAGGGCAGTGTTGGTGGGACTCTGTGGGGCTTCAAACCCAAGCCTGTGGCAACCCAGAACCA